>NC_080573.1:4517500-5717500 GCF_029962835.1 Magnolia sinica | reverse complement strand
TTGAATATGGACTATTTACCCATTTGACTTCCATGGCCAACTTGAAGGGGGCGATTTGGACACGTAGGGTCGCATCATTGGACTGATTCTTCCAATGCGAACAGTCAACAGTATGATGGCCCACTTCATGAAATGTCCTTATTGACTAACTATACAACGAAGGAAAATCAACCATGGCAGCTGCTTCGGTGGGCCCTGAGTGGGCCTTTGGTTTCAACCGTGTGATCTCAGAGCACTGTAAGTTATGGTGCTCCTAGTTGGAGTGGGTCACTTGGACAGCCCAATTGATTGATCTGAACCGTCCAGTAAGTCCAGAAAACATTCCATGGACGACCATGCAAAAATTGCAATGATTGGATTATCCAACTCATTCTTATTTTTCGACGGCCATCCTTTTTCCAACCCATGGATGATGGAATGGTTACAATGGAAAGTTGGCAAATCCATTAACTCATCAAATTCATGAATTTACATTGGATATTGATAGAAAAAATTCCAAACTCTAGGTTTGTAATTGAACTAACAGATTCATTGGCTCAAGAAGCATTTATCGTATGGTGGGGTAATAAAAAGTTGGAATTTTTCAATAAACCATCATTTAGTTTATGAACCGAAAACTGTTGCTTTTAAATTATTTCTCCAGAACCACTTATTATTTGTTGGGGATTTGTACTGCGGAATCACACAGATCTAGATATAGGATAGTAATTCAATAGTAACAAGCAATCACAGAAGAACACAAAGTTTTAACATGGAAAACCCTTGCGGGAAAAAAACCACGGCACAAAGCGACAGAGATCCACTATGAAATATAAATTACAAGAGAGAGGACCCCCTCGATCGGTCGTGACATCCCTTCGACCAGTCGAGCATCCTGGACACAAAAAAAACTAAGCTCGCTGGACTTTGAGTCGAGCGGGCCACGACCGGTCGTACAGCTCCCTCGACCGGTCAAGCTAGTCTTACAACCGGTCGTGCATGAAAAGAATTTTCAGATTTAAGACATCTGACAACAATCTCCACCATGTCTTCAATCTTCAAGCGTGTAGCTTCTTGACCTCTTTTCTTATTTCTGTATTGCATCATAGCTTCAATCAATGCTTCTCGTGCACACTCCATCCTTCTTTTACGCCATCACCAAGCCAAGAGAAGTTGTACAAAACTTAAACTTCTCTGTAGGAACGACCTTAGTGAACATGTCTGCTAGATTCACACTGGTGTGAATCTTTTCTAGTGTAACGCCTCCTTCCTCAAGCACTTATCGAATAAAGTGGTGACAAACATCAATGTGTTTAGTACGTGAGTGATAAACAAAATTTTTAGCCAAATTAATAGCGCTCTCGCTATTACAGTTAACCGACACGGCTTCCTGCTGAAGTCTCAATTGATTTATCATGCCTCTGAGCCAAACACTTTCTTTAAACGCTTCCGTCACTGTCATATATTCTGCTTCGATCGTAGAAAAAGTCACCACAGACTGAAGCTTCAACATCCAACTAATTACTCCACCCGCTAGTACAAACGAGTATCCTAAAGTAGACTTCTTGGAATCTATACTGCCTGTGTAGTCATAATCCACATACCCTACCAAGTTTGTTCCTGTCTTTTCAAAAGTTAAGATGTAGTCTTTCGTACCTCGAATTTATCGAAGTAGCCATTTCACTACTTCCCAATGCTGCTTGCCGGGGTTTGACATATATCTGCTCACAACACCAACTGCTTGTGAAATATCTGGTCTCGTACAGACTATGACATACATTAAACTGCCAACCGCATTTGAATAGAGCACATGAGATATAACCTGCTTTTTTTTATTGGATTTAAGACATTGTTCTCAGGAAAGCTTGAAATAAGTAGCGTGGGGAATACTCACCGGCTTTGCCTGATCCATCCCATATTTGATTAATACCTTTTTTAGGTATTCTGCCTGTGATAACCAAAATCTACTCTTCTTCCTGTCTCTATGAATATCTATGCCGAGAACCCTCTTTGCAGCCCCCAGATCTTTCATCTCGAATGTCCCTGATAACTGAGTTTTCAGTACGTTGGTTTCAGACATATCATGATAGGCAATCAACATATCATCAACATACAATACTAGGATGATGAACTTTCCATCACTCAGTGTCTTGTAATAGATACAGTGATCGTATTCACTCCGAGTAAATTTCTGACTCATCATGAAAGAATCAAATTTTTTATACCACTGCCTAGGCGATTATTTCAGGCTGTACAATGACCTCATTAACCTGCAAACTTTTTTCTCTGCCCCTTCAACTTCGTAGCCTTCCGGTTGCTTCATGTAAATCTACTCTTCCAATTCCCCGTGCAGGAATGCAATCTTCACATCCATCTGTTCCAACTCGATATCATATTGGGCAACCAGCGCCAACACGAATCTGATAGATACTTGTTTAACCACTGGCGCGAATATCTCTGTAAAGTTGATTCCTTCTTTCTGAGCATAACCCTTCGCTAACAACCTTGTTTTATATCTATCATGTTTTCTTTTGAATAACCACTTGCATCCGATCGCTTTTCGACCCATAGGAAGCTCCATCAGCTCTCATGTGTGATTTTTGTGCAACGAGTTCATCTCATCGTCCATAGCCGCCTTCCACTTTTCTGCAGCAATGTCATAACCAATAAATATATATTTTTTGCACCAAGTATAAGGTTGTGATGAGGTAATAAACTCTGAAACTAGGTAGAATTAAAACTAGATTAAGATGAAATCTAAATCGAATGAATTTGAGGAATAATGGTGAAATATTAATGTAAAACTTAAGAAATTTAGAGGTAGGAAACTAGGGATTCGGAGGATCCACTTGTAGAGATCGGGAGATCTTATGCTTTGACTTCGAGTCCCATCTTCATCTCGTTGGAAGATAATTAATTCTGCAGCAGACTCATCAAGAGCCTCCTGAATAGTAAACGGGTCCCCTTCATCTGTAATGAGGGCATATGCAATATTAGAGTCATCCCTATATCTTGTCGGTAACCTGCAATTATGCGGTGGATTCCTTCTCACAGGTGGCTGCTCCACCTGATCATATACCTCTGTCTTTGCATCTGTCTCTGCCTGAGTATCATCTGAGTTAATCTGGACGTCTACGATCACCTTTTCTGGTTCATCTTACTCCTTTTGATTATTCTTGCGAAATAGGGAGCTTTCATCGAATCTGACGTCACGACTAGTGATGACCTTACGTGTAACCTTGTCGAATAACCTGTAACCTTTCACACCAATGTCATAACCAATAAATATATACTTTTTGGGTAATGCGCTTTGGGCCAATCAGATGGTGAGCACTATGTGATCTTGCATTCTTAATTTTGGGCCTCTTTAACGTGAATGGCTTGATTTCCTCGGAAGCATGTAAATATCTTGGTTCTCTACGTTTTTGGCTGAGTTATGGTCTAGCTCCCGATTATATTATAAAAACATAATTAAAATATCATTAAGCATTATCATGTACGTAAAATCGAGTCAACTGACGGTACATGAGAGTAAGCCTCACAACCAAATATGCGTAGAACTGAGTAATCGATTTTCTGACCATCCATACTTCCTCTGAGATTTTACATTCAATTGCCGTTGAAGGAAACCAGTTCACCAAATGACAAGCCGTATTAACGGCCTCAGTCCATAGGTCCTTGCCCAACACAGCATTACTTAACATGCATCTGGCCCTCTCCAGGAGAGTCCGATTCATTCGCTCAGCCATACCGTTTTACTCGGGGGTGTGGCGCACTGTGTTGTGCCTAATGATCCCTTCATCCTTACAATACTCGTTAAACTCAGTGGAAGTAAATTCTCCACCATTGTCAGTCCTTAAAACCTTTCACCTTGACTTTATTTCCACCATTGCCTTCTATTGCTTGAATATGGTGAAAACTTCGGATTTACGTTTCATGAAGTAGACCCAAACTTTCCTAGAGTAATCGTCAATGAATGAAACAAACGATGACAACCCCCAAAGGAAACTTCTAGCGATGGCCCCCATACGTCAGAGTGCACATAATCAAGCACTCCTTTACAAACATGTTTTCTAGATTTAAAAGACAATCTAGATTGTTTACCATATATACAATGCTCGCATATATCTAAATCAGAATTCTTAAAAACTGGAATCAAACATCGATCAGAAAGTATCTTCATGACTCGCTCGCTCATGTGACCCAGACGAGCATGCCACATACGTAGAGACGTGGAGTCTATAATAGCTGCTGCCGCTCCACCTACCGAAGTGCTCCCAATCACCATGTCAAGGTTTCCGTGCCTCTGCGCTCTCATAACCACAAGTGCCCCTTTTGAAACTTTAAGGACACCATCAATACCGGTGAACTTGCACCCTATAGCCTCGAGTGTACCGAGAGAAATCAAACTTTTCTTCATATCGAGAACATGTCTGACGTCAGTCAAGGAACGCTCCATCACATCAAATATCCTGATACTTACTGTGCCAATAGCCACAACATTACAGGCATTATCATTGCCCATAAAAACCTGTCCACCATCGCATTCCTTATAACTGGCGAACCAACTTCGATGAGGAGTCATGTGATAAGATGCTCCTGTGTCAAGTATCCACTCGTCTTTATGATTGTCGTGTAAGTGACCAATCATGGAAACAAACAGAATATTACTACCACTTGATTCTTCATCAGATGTGACCACATTAGCCTCCTTGGAAGAAGTCGCTGAATTTTCTTTCTTCATTTTAGGATTTCTACAATCTTTTTTCATGTGTCCAGACAACTCACAATTCCAACACTTTAATTTTCTTTTGCCCTTGCCCTTGGATTTGGATCTAGGCCTTGAGGATCCTATACCTCGCTCAGAATCTCTACCCCTCGTAATCAGTGCATCGGAAGATGTCCCCATGTCGTCGTTTAGCTTTCTCATAGCCTTCCCTTGAAGGGCTGAGATAACGGTGTCAACACTTAGGGTTTTATTTGTGGTGCACATCGTGTCCCTGAAAGACTTATATGAAGCAGGAAGAGAATTCAATAATATACATACATGTTCCTCATCTTTGACCACTTCCTTCATATCCAGCAATTTGCACATTAATTTATTAAAGTTGCTAATATGAGCTTTTAGATCTCCACCCTCTGTCATCTTAAAGGTATAACATTGTAGCTTCAAGTGTAGGCGATTTTCAGAGGACTTCTTTGCATAGATGTTCTCTAACTTCGCCCACAAACTATCCACAGTTTTCTCCCTCAAAATATTATAGAGAACTTCATCCATGAGACATAAACGGATAGAGGCTAAAGTATTACTATCAAGGTTTTCTCATTCATTATCTTTCATGGTAGATTTTCGCTCCTTAAGAGCCTTAATCTCACCTTGCTTGGTTAACAGGCTAATCATCTTAACCTTCCATAACTCAAAATTATTTTTACCCGAGTACTTCTCAATATTAAACTTGTCGTTTCCCATTATTACTAATCCTACAGATTCCGATATGTGCCCCAACGATTGCTCTGATACCACTTGTTGGGGATTTGTGCTGCGAAATCACACAGATCTAGATCTATGATAGTAATTCAATAGTAACAAGCAATCACAGAAGAACACAAAGTTTTAACGTGAAAAACCCTTGTGGGAAAAAACCACGGCACAAAACGGCAGAGATCCATTATGAAATATAAATTACAAGAGAGAGGACTTACTCGATTCGAACAACCTCGAATCTCACCCTTGCTACACCCTTTGATAACCCTATAACTCTTGAAAACCTTTTAGAAAGCTTTTGTATATCTTAGAATAGCCCTAGGGACCCCTATTTATAGTTTAGAAAACCTCCTTTTCGCACCCTTGCGAAAGGCGACACAGAAATTCGCAGTCCGCATCAAATACGGAAACGAATCTGTGTGACCACGACTGGTCGAAGGATGGCCACGACTGGTCGAGGGACCCCCTCGACCGGTCGTGACATCCCTTCGACCGGTCGAGCATCCCGAACACCAAAAAACTAAGCTCTCTAGACTTTGAATCAAGCGGGCCACGACCTGTCGTACAGCTCCCTCGACCGGTCAAGCTAGTCCTACGACCGGTCATGCACGAAAAGAATTTTCAGATTTAAGACACTGACAACATTATTTTCATATACGGACCTTCTATGGTGGGGTAATAAAAAGTTGGGTGTGCCGTGTTCGATGTGCTGCGTGATTAATTATTACCGGCGTGATACGTGGGGTCCACTATAATGTCTTGGTGATATTAATTCTATCTATCAGTTTGGCCCGTCATGGAAGGTGTGAGGCAAGTATACCGATCTAGTGACTCTATGTACCTCAATGCCTACCTGGTTAGATGAGTAATTATAATTGATTGTTAAGAGTTTTTCAACACCTGGTCAAGGGTTCAAGTACCCATAGGTGGTGAAATCCCACCATGGTGTGAGTGTGTGGGGTGTGTGTGTGTGTAAAAAAAACAAAAACAAAAAAAAACAAAACAAAACAAAACCAAAAAAAAAAAAGAGTAATTATAATTGATTGTTATCGTCAAGCCGAGCGCCCGGTTTGGATCATAAGTTGCTTAAGATAAGCTACTTGTAAGAAGATAAATATGTTTAGCAAACACCGTACTTATTAGCCTCTCCTCTCTTTCAGCTCTCATGATGCCTCACTTACAACGACTAAAAGTAGAAAAGCTTAAAAAAATTAATTGAATTGATTATGTATTTTTACTTTAAAAAACATTACTAATAACTAACTAATTATAAACTAAACTTACGTATATGAAATAAGTCACTTTTTTACTAGTGTAAGTAGAAACAGAAACTTATTTGGTGGTATCCAAATGGACCCTGAGGGTCGGTTTGGATGATAAGTTACTTATGCTTCAAGTAGCTTATCTTAATTTCTACTTAATTATTGCTGGTTGATCGCCTACATCAGTTTGAGGGGGTTGATAACCATTATTCCAAATTAAATAACTTATATGTATATTTCTTCCACATATATATATATATATATATATATATATATATATATATATATATATATATATATATATATATATATATCCTTGTATAAACCTTGTAAGTTTATATATAAACCGCATTTGGGATAAAGCTAGATTTAAAAATTGATAAATAATAGTAATAATCAAGAAAAATTCTCCAAAATCCTGTGTTTCCTATGGTAACAAAAGTAACAATAAACTGCAGTAGATTTGCTATCACCAACATTGGACCTACTTTTGAAACTTCAAACAATCTTCAAATATTGGAATGATTATGCTCCTAATTTAAACCTTGTCACCTAAGATTGCCCTCATCCGATCTTATATAGCCAGGGAGTTGTGGGGGCTCCTATGAAAGAAGAGTGAACTAATAGAGATGGATAAATGACTTCAAGAAGTTCTCACTTCCTAATATGGGTTTCCACTCTGAGATTGATTTCTTTGTTGGTTTCATTCATCTAAAATATGATCTTCTTCCTTGAGCATCTGTGGTCCACTTGATTAATGGATAAACTAGGAACTTTTAACTATGAAATAATGAGTTTATCAATTTTTAGATTGGGCTGGCTCAGGTTGAGCCTTGACCAGACAAACTTATAGGGCTCGGACTTGAGCTTGTTGTGCTAAGCCCATGCTATGCTTGGGCCTTGGGTCTTAAGTGCAGGACTGAGTGAGGGCGTCATCCAAACGGGCCATAGACTAAGTTAACTAACATTCCAGGAGAATTAAGCACAAAACAACAATCATCCACTGTATAAAGTCATTCCAATCATCCGCTGTATAAAGTCATTTAGTACACAAGAAGTCCCTTTTTTGTGAGATGCTACTATGAAATTTAGCTGTCCGTTTATTTCAAAAACCAGAAGCTAACATTTCAAAATCAAAGTGGTCAGATGCCACATGTCAGATTCTCATTCGACAATAAAAGCTGATTAGGGCCCAATGAAGAGTCATGGAGCTTAATGGGCTTGATGATCAACGAGTGGATGTGGTCTTCAACCCCAGAAAGTCTATCTCCATCTCCATGCTGATAAATTATTTTGGCAGTTCTTGAGACGTTTAGACAAGCTTCCATTATGGGTGGAGGAACTGGAGTCCGAGCGAGCAATTCCCCGTTGAGCTCTTACCATAAGTTATGAATGAATCTCCGAACATGTTTTCATGCTTCCTCGTCTGAAGAAATATCGTTCTCTCGCATGTAGCATTCGATGCTTGAAGCAACATCGCCGCGTTCTTGCTCGTCCTGGACATGTCATCGAGCCATGTTTGGATGCCGTAAGCTTAATTCGAATAACTAGAGCCATGTTTGGATGCCGTAAGCTTAATTCAAATAACTAGAGCCATGTTTGGATGCTTAATTGAGCTAAATTGCAATAATCCTATTTGATATGGAACAAATAATCAAAGTGGGTGGATTATGCCATTTTAATTCGTAATGGCCCATGCACCGCCAATTTGGACCCAAACTAAACCCTCCTCATTTGTTTCCACTTTATTGAATTAGATAATTGCAATTGAATCCAATTAATTAGTTTCCAAACTGCCCTGAAGATTGGTAACTGATCATACTCACCCTTGATGTTCCTAGATCATCCCAGAGTCGAAGGATCCGGCCTGAGCAAGAGAAGATCTTGGGATAGGGATCAAGGAAGTCCACACTCTCAACGGTCAGATCTTGTCCAATGAGAAAGAAAGCATGGACCAATGCCATGTATGTCCCACCAGTAGTCACTCCATTCTCTAGATAATCTTCTAGTGTGGGCACATATCCCTTTCTACACCATTTTGCTTCCACTAGAAATGCATCAAATATATCTAACCACTACAACCACAACCACAGCAACAACAACAACGATAACGACAACTACAACAAAGCTATCTGAATTTCTAAATACTTGAAAAGAAAGAGAGAGATGGATAGAAGGAGAAATTGGAAGAGTATGTACCGTTCTTCTTAGGTGGTGTGTGATACTCCAACCATGTTCTTTGAGGACTCTGTAGCCTGTCTCATTGGTTGTGTTGTACAAGGCCCCACTGTCTTTGTGGTCGTAGTGGTTAGATATATTAGATATATTTGATCGGCCGATCTCGAGCGAAGCTCAGCTTCTCTACAAGACCCAACTCCCTCCACCACCTAAACCAGATTTACACAGGCCATCGTTGAACAAACAGACATCAAGTGTAAAACAAACCTAGTCAACTCGAACAAGTCAAATTGAACCGTCGATCCTTAAAAACATGGGCTTACCTTAGTATCTCTTCCAACTCCCTTAGGTGCAGTGATTGGACCATGTTGAAATCCAAAGTTGCTAGTTCTAGAAGGCCTGAGTCCCTTTCATTTTCCTTGCTATACTCCTGATCAATGTAACTCCTAGCTTCCAACCTTACCATCCTCATGTGTCTAGGAAGCTCCAACCCATGCCTAATTTCTCTAACAAGGTGTCCTTTTGAACTTAGGACTGATGTTTTAAGGTGTCCCTTTGAGAATTCCATGGCTTCTGATAGTATGTCCTCACCATTTCTACCCAAGTAGGAAGCTTCATAGAGACTCAACATCCCCCAAGTGTCTTTCCTCAAGGACTCCTTGAATTTCCCTTCTTTGTCCATGAATTTTTGGAATACACCTGTTTGGCAACAAATTCCAATCTGTAGTAATCAGAGACTAGCATAGTTTTAAGACACGGACAAGTCTATCGCGACTCGTTGAGTCAACTCAGACTCGGTCCAAACATAACTGGTTTTGTACCCGAAGTCACCTCTAACATCGGCGGATCACACCAATTCAACCTTGACTGCGTTTCAGTCCTTGCCCGAGTAGCAGACTCTGAGGAGTTTCAACACGAGGTCTTGGGTTCGAATCCCATAGGTGGTGAAATCCCACTTCGGCGTGCGTGAGAGTTTGGGACTAAGGGCTGAACTAGTCGAGTCAAATTGTGATTTTTCAAGGGCCTGTTTGGATTAGCAATTACAGCCCTAATGTATTGTAAATGTGTAATGATTATCATTACCACGGTAAATGGAAGTAAAATGAGGTATTCGTGGTGCCCTAAGCCACTCTCACAGCTCCATGTCCACGTGGATATGCATGTAAAATAAGTAACGTGGTTATATACACATATATAAATTCTTTATTATGTGTTATATCCACACCATCCATACATTTTGCATTATAATTTTAGGGCAAGACTCTAAAAATGAGGCAAATCCAAAGCCCAAGTGGGCCACATCATAGAAAGCAGTGAAGACAATAACATCCACTGTTGATACCTTCCTAATATCTACCATGATATTTATTTGCCATCCCATTTACTCATAAGGTCATGTGGACTGAATGAGGAGAAAAAAATTAACTTGATCCAACACTTCTGTGGACCCGACAAGTTTTCAATGGCGGGCTTTCAACGTACTTCATTTCTACATTGGATTTATGTTTTGTGTTATTCCATAAAATGACATCTCATGAATGGCTCTCGATTAACAGTGTGTGTGTGTATATATATATATATATATATATATATATATATATATATATATATATATATATATATATATATAGAGTCATGCTCCCCTGTGCACCTATGCACGTGCACACCTTTGCACACGTGTCATGAGTGTCTAATCTGAACGGTCCATGTGATGCGGAATCACATGAAACGTCATGTGAGAAATTTTCACCCTGATCTAAAATTCTGGTGGGCCATAACAAAGAGAAATGCAAATCAAGGGAGGAAACTGTTTTAATTTTTCATGACCCATCAAAGTTCTAGATCAAAGTAAAACTTCGTCCTGGGAGGTTTCACGAGGTGTTGCTTCACATGAACGGTTCAGATTTTGGATCCACATCACGTATAATGGGTTCTCAAGAAAGTTGGTTAGTAAGAGGTACGAACTGGTTCGCAGGCAGGCGTTTCCGATATCTATATTTCTGCCGCATCAATAGGCCCTCACCAATCCAAGCCTCCGCATTATTATAAAGATTTACTGATGTGACAGCTCAATCAATGAGAGTGTACTGATGTAAGTTTTCTACCATATCACGTTACCGTCGTACTAAGGATCCAAACAGGCCCTAAACCATTCGTACATGAGCTGTTTCAGCATCCTCCAAGTTGTGCTAGTGGGGTCATGGTTCAGTTATCTGAACCGTTGAACGATTGGCCTAAAAATTGATCGGTTGTTGAATGTTGTTAACCGTCTCATCATTTGTATATTTTTGGATGAAAGAGATGAGTAATGATCCACGGTCCACAAAGATTCTAATGATCGGACGGTTAGGAACTTAAGATACGTGGTTTTCAGGATCTGGCACATCCAAGAGATGACCAGGGGCCAGTGCATTGATAGGACAGTATATAAGGCTTATGGAAAGACGAGATCAAACCAGACAATTCAACTCTGCCCCATGGATGGGCCACGGTACAGTAGGCAGCTGTCCTTCTCTCAACCGGTCCATATTCAAAATGGAAAATCAGACGGCTAGTACTGTCTCATCAGTTTATCTCTGTAGCGTGTCCCATCCACCGTAGGACTCTCCAGATGAGCGGTCCAGATCACCGAACAGTGTAGCCAAGTGGGCTCAACATAGAATATTGTTCGCAACACGTGCATGAAACAGAACGAGACAGCGCACGTACGTACTGGGTGGCATGTTGTATGAACGTTGTCTTAGCAATCTAAAGACAAGAGAGGTGAGGAAGAGGTCGTGGCCATCTTTGCTGTTGGAAAAACGGTCCAAATTTGCACTGATCTCCTCTTGGAAATGGTAAGCAATTCCCAGCCGTTGAAGTGTATCGATCAATTTCATTGTAGCCGTTGGATCATACGCTTCTTCATTTAATTTCTTTGCGGCTTCTTCCTTCAATTCTTCAATCCGTGTGGTGTAGCTGTCGGGGTGGGAGGCTGGGGCCTATGCAAGTAACAAAAACAAAACAATGAGATATATCAGAAAGAGAGCTTGGGTCCCAGTCGGTTGCATGGAGCGATGATCTTGACCGTCCAAACCTACTTAGGAAGCCCCGCCACTCTGTAACAATCAGGAAAACAGCATGAATGCATGTTTAGGTGAAAAATGCATCACTCAGCTTCCAGTTTTGAGTTATGAGTGTCGGGAAAGTCGCGCAACTGAATCGCTAACCTTGCCTAAAGCGGCCAAGAAAGTTACAAATAGATGGTGTAAGGAAAATCTGTGGGGTCCACCATGATGTATGTGTTTTATCCATGCCGTCCATCCATTATGACAGCTCATTTTAGAGTTCGAACCCAGAAATGAGGCAGATCCAAATCTCATGTGGACCACACCAGCGGAAGTAGTGATGATTGAACGCCCACCATTAAAAACTTCCTACGGTCCACTATAATGTTTATTTGCCATCCAACCAGTTGATTAGGTCACACAGGACCTGGATGAAGGGTTAACACAAATAACAGCTTCGTCCAAAACTTTTGTGGCCCAAGGAAGTTTTTAATGGTGTCCATTCAATCACCACTGTTTCCTGTAGTGTGGTCCACCTGAGATTTGGATCTGCCTCATTTTTGGGGATCATGCCCTAAAATGAGCTGGAAAAATGGATGGACGGAGTGGATGAAACACATACATGGTGGGGCCCACTAAGCGAGTCAGCGTCAACCTGTATTGCCCATGTGACTGATGCAGGTGGCCCACCAGCTGATTTATTTTCACATGCTGACACCCATGATGTACCCATTACACAAAAACGTGTTGCATTCTGCAAATCTGGTAAGGTGATAATGACTGGGCCCCCGAGAAATTTATGTTGTCAGAGGATATACAAGTATCCTCCAGCCTTGAATAGTGATAAGTGGGCCCGGTAACTTAGTTATCTAGACCATTGATTTCATGGGCCCCAGCGTCGGTAGATCATGCCTCCAAAATTGTGCAGATGGATAACTCATGTTATAACCGATCTTTGGTTTTATTATATCAAATATGGTCCGTTGATTTCCAGTTGAACGGTCATGATTGTTCGGTAATGGGATTTCTAGGATCCCAGATATAGCCCGTCAGGAGTCATCAGATCAACAGTCTGGATCACCATGCGGTGGGCCCCACTCGTCCAAAGTGGCCAAGTGAAGAGAGTTGGCCCCTTTTGGCAAGTTGAATAACAGCCGTTGATGGTGAGAGAAGGGAGCTTCTCAAGGCAGCCATTTCTAAGCTTGTATGTTCGAATTTGTTGGGAAAGCATTGTAAACCGCCACGTGATTTTCAGGAAATTACGAAAATAGCATTTGTCCACCAACCCTTTGGTAAGCTGCTGGACTATCTGAAATTGTAGTCCATGAGACCTCCGTGCTACATATGGACCACCATCGGCGATCGAAATCATATGGTAGAACCAATAGGTTGCCCTGACGTGGGAAATTGTATAAGATGAACGATGATCACCATCCCATTAATGGATTCTGATATTTGAATGAAAGCCGTTGGTCAATATGGTCCGTTAGATCTTTTGCACTGATCACTCAAGATCGGTCCACGTAGTAGGGGTGGCTGAGATCCCAGTCACTACAATATTTGGTGCTCCAGCGTGGTCTGATGGGACGCCAACCAGTCTCGCAACCCTTGAAACAAAAAGCTTTGTGGGGCCCACTGTGATGTGTGTAACAACATCCACTCCGTCCATCATTTTCCCTGGATCCTGTTAAGATATGAGCTCAAAAATGAGGAGAAAATTTGAGTGGGCCACGCCACAGGAAACTATGGGGATGTGGACACCTATGATTCTTTGGACACTGTAGTTATTGATCAGGCTGCTATGGAAGTGGATTGCCTGGTGACCAATCACCACGTCGGGTCACTAGGGATATCTCTGGTGATTAAGTCACCATTCTTTGTAGCGGCCCACATTTGTTTTGGATTGGCCGCTGTTTTAGGATCACCTCCTAACATTAGTGGACAAGAATGATGGTCAAGGTGGGGCCCTATAATTTCATTCTCTTTTTTCAATGGCACCCATCGTTGATTGAGTGGTGAACCTGCCACCACCGGCACAGGATTTGCTGGAACAATTTCGGAGATGGTACATGTAAAGCATGTTTGAGAGTTGTTACCCACTGTACTAGACCTCAACTCTAATAATAGTTGGTGGTCCAATTAAATTCAGCCACATTAAGTTATTCTGGCCTATGGGGATGTATATGAACCGAGTTAGCTTGGTTAGCTCGCTCGGCTCAACTCGAAAATGCTCGATTCGACTTGGTTTGATTGAGTTCGAGCTGATATTTTGAGCTCAAAAAATTTTCGAACAGAGTTCGAGCTTACCCGAGCTCAAATCGAACTCGGATCAAATCAATTCGGTGACTCGGTTACTTCGATATTGATGTTGCTCACCAAGTGTTTGATGAAATGACCCAATGAAGTGTTGGCTGGTGGTTACTAGGGGTGTACACGAACCGAGCTAGCCCGGTTAGCTCGCTCGATTCAACTTAAAAAAGCGAGATTCGAAGCTGATTCGAGCTAATTTTTTGAGCTCGAAAATGAGTTTGAGCCGAGTTCGAGCAGGCCCCAACTCAACTCAACTCGGATCAAATCTAGCTCGAATTGAACTCACATCCAATTCGGTGATTCGGTTACTTTGCCATTGATGTTGCACACCAACTGTTTGATAAAGTAACTCAATGAAATGTGGCTGGTGGCAAGGAAGGTATGTATATGAAATAAATACCCTTTTTCTCTTTGTTTTTCTTAGTTTTTATGTTGCTTAGAAGGTGTTTGATAAAATACCTGTAAAACCATTGCCTCTGTTTGTAAAACAGTGTGATTTTGAAGTTGTAGTTCAGGTGTTCGTAGAAATGCCTCAATGGCGAATTTAGCTCGATCTTGGCTTGAACTCGACCCCAGCTGCTGACCAAACCGAGCCGAGCTGGCCAATCAAGCTCGAGAATTGAGCCGAGCTAAGTTCGAGCTGAGGTCAACCAGTGGCCAAGCCGAGTTCAAGCTGAGACCAGCTCGACTCGGTTCGACTCGATATAAACCCCTAGTGGTAAGAAAGGTATGTATATGAAACAAATACCTTTTTTTCTTGATTTTGATGTTACATTGGTGTTAGATGAAATACATGTAAAACCGTTGCTGCTATTTTACACACAGTGAAACTTTGAAGGTGCAGTCCATGTGTTTGTGAAAATAATACACAAGTGAACTCAGCTTGACCTTGACTCGAACTTGGTTCAAATTGGCCCGACCTGCTGATTGAACCAAGCCAAGCTGGCTAGTCAGGATGAAGGACCTACCCGAGCTGAATTTAAGGTCGGGTTAGCTAGTAGCCGAGTTGGGCCCAATCGAGCTGTGCCAATCTCAACTCTGTTTGACTGATGTACACATCTCAAGACCCAACATTCTAGGGCTTATTGGATCATGTACTGCTGTCTGACATAGCATGCAAAGCAAGTTTAAAAGCGGTTGGGTGGAGTATCTGTTGGGCCCAGGCGTATATTGACATAAAAGATTCAATCAAATCCAGTCATTTTGGCTCACCAAGGACGAAATCAATTCCGTGATGTGATGTGGAGTTAATTCATTGGCCCGCCTGCCATAGGCGATTAACTGACAGCCTTTTAAAAGTTGGTGGGCCCTCTTCACCCACTATGGTCCTTCAAAATGATACCTCATCACAGCTTCGCAGAACTGCTGCTGTAGGTATCGTGTCGTGGGAAGACGAGCGCTGACGCTTCTCAAACTCTGAGTTACGCGAACAGTTGAAAGGAGATCAAGCTTATATACACCCATAATGATTTATTTATTATATTCATACTGTTCATCCATTTTTCTAGACCATTTTATATCCAAAGAAATAAATCATATCTAAAGATCAACTGGATCAGACTAATGATTTTCACTGTTAAAAATTTCATAGAGCCTACAATAACTTTTATTTTCCATCCAATTTATTCGCAAGGTCACTAAGACCTACATGAAGAGAAAAAACAAATTTTATATTGATCCAAAACTTCTGTGAACCCAAAAATGGTTTCAATGGTAGACGTTCAATCCCCAACTACTTTTTTCAGTGTAGTTCACTTGATCATTAGATCTGTCTCTTTTTTCATTTCAACACTTACGGTGAGCTCGAAAAATAGATGGACAGTTTGGATATAACACATACCTCATCATGGGACCCACAGAACTTGCTGGCGTCAATGCACCAACTATATAGCTGGTGTGTGGCACAGCAGCCAATCTGCTTCCCAGCTGAGTGGGTGTTGGAAATCGGATTACTCGTTATGCTTATCGGGCTGAGTAAACTCCATTGGGCTCACCGTGAATGTATGTGATTTATCCCTACCATCCATCCATTTTTTTTCATCATTTTCCGAGTTGAGCTTAAAATTTAAGCATACCCAAAAATCAAATAGACCATACCATAAGAAACAATTGGAATAATGATTTTCACAGTTAAAACCTTTCTAGGGCCCATAGTAATGTTTACTTCTCATCCAACATTGATAAGATCACACGGATATGGATGAAGGGAAACACAAATACAAGCTTGATCCAAAACTCTCCGTGGATCCCAGGAAATTTTCAACAGTAGACGTTAAATTCACACTGCTTCTGTGATCCACTTGAGGTTTGGATATATTAATTTTTAGGCTAAAGCTCTAAAATTATCCGTTAAAATGGATGGACGGAATGGATAAAATATATAATTCACGGTTGACCCCCACTGAATTTACCAAGCGTACTAAGTTACTTGGTACGCTCCTGGTGTTAATGGCGGAAGCGGTTGGGCTAGTGAGGCTGCTGGTAGCTAGGTGGCCAGTAGTCGGTGCTATGTGGGCCCATCATAATCTATATGTTTTATCCACAGCGTCCATCCATTTTTACACATTATTTTAATAAATTATGATATAATTGAGGTAGATTAAAATCTCAGGTGAACCACAAGATGGGAAAATAGTAGTGATTCAATGTCTACCATTAAAAACCTCCTAGGTCACTGTAATGTTTAGTTGACATCCAACCTGTAGGTTAGGTCATATAGACCTGGATGAAGGCAAAATACAATTATAAGCTTGATCTAAAACTTTTGTAGAGAAGTTTTTAATGGTGAGAGTTCAATCAACATTGTGTGGCCCACTTAAGATTTTGATTTACCTCCGTTTTGGGTTCATACTATAAAATTATTAGATGGACGGCATGGATGAGATACATACATCATGTTGGGGTCCACAGTGCACCGATGAGTAGCCATTGGCTAGTGGTAGGGGTAGTAGCCAATCTGTTTCATTAATGGACTATGAATAGCCGCAGTTGTAAGAATCAAGTCGACGCGGATTTCCTACTAAAGCCTTTGGTAGAGCTGGGCATCGAGTCAAGTCGGACCGGATTGGATCCAACTCGACTTGATCCAAAATTTCCATGGCCTGACCCAAACTCGATCTGATCTCGGACGAGTTGGGGTCATCTGACTCGATCCGATACGGTGCTCTGCTGTTCACACCCCAAGTATAGGGTTGTGATATAGTAATAATCTCGGTAAGACCGAGGTCGAATCCACAGGGACTGAACCTTGTACGTATTCTGAAAGTAACTAAAACTAGAACTAGAAAAAGATGTAATGTAAATCAAGTAAAATGAAAGGAATAATTGTAAATTTAATAAATTAAAATTTGTGAAATTCAAATGTGGGAGACTAGGGTGCCAAGGATCCACTTGTAGGGATCAGGGAGATCTATGCTTGATTCATAAATACAACTGAATTTAGAGTCTCATCTTCATCTAGTTGGAAGATAATTCATTAAAATTCATATCTGAACTTCCTTTGATCCAGTTTTCAAGAGATAAGATGTATGAAAATTAGAATTGATTCCATCACCAAACCATGCTCATGAGACAAAATACACAACAGAATTTAACCAATCCACAACCAATCTAAGAGATGTATGAATGTTAAGAAGAATTCCATCATCCAACCATGTCTAAGGGCGATGGTGAACAACAGGGTTTCCTATCTTCATAATCATAATAATGAAAAGGAAATACTCAAAGCTATCGCAAATCTATTGTAATTTAAATCACAACAAACTATTAAAAACTAAAAGCATTCCTTATAATCAAACTAGAATAAAAATCTGTTCAGTTTAAACAAAAGACATAAACAAAAAATCTCTTATCTCACTACAAGCTTCACCTCTTAGCCCTAGCTAAGAGGTTTAGCCAACCATAGATACGATTAACTAAAATCCCTTAACTAAAAGCATAAAAAAAACCTTAACCAAACTAAGGAAAGAAGAACTTCAGCCCTTCACATGCACGTCCTTGCTCCCACCTTCCAGATACCCATCCCTCTCTCTTGATCTTCTCTTTTATAGCCGTCCGCAGGTCGGTTTGTTGTGGAGAAGGTTGCGTGTGCAGCAAGAAAAAGACGAATCTTCTTGCGTTTGAAGTGCATTTGCGGTGGATGAATGTTCAAGAAACCCATTCTGACTTCATGGTTGAGGTAAAGACACCTTGGTGTGTCGTCTGAACGGTTCAGATCATCCAACCGACCATGATCATGGTCGCACAACGGCCCACAGTAGCCGTGTGCGTTCGGACAGTCTTCCTACGTAAAAACTTACATTGGGATGCACGGTGGGCCTTTGAATGTTTGTAAAGGAGAAATTCACCCCGTTCATTGGATTCCTGATGAAAAACTAGTCAAAAAAGAGTAGTTTTGGTCGAGTTTTGGTGTGGTCGACTGTATAAAATCAATTCGCCGTCCATCCTGCGTTTTCTGACAATCCACGTACATACACGTGATTAGGTCAAAAAAGAAAGCTAGGCGAGGGTCTTGCCCCCCTTTAGACGCAATGGATGGTCCATATCATCCGAATGGATGATGGGTGGGCCCCACTACTCAAAATCGACGGACGCGGTGCATCCGCTGGTGAGTTTTTAAATTTTTCAAAAAAAGTATCTGTGAGCGTGCATTTCTTGAAGTTTGGTGCTCTTCCAATGTATGTGTTATGCACATGAACCATATAAAGTGGGTCCCACTTTGATGCATATGAGACATCCGCTCCGTCCATCCGTTTTGTTAGCTCATTTAATGAGTTGAAACCAAAATTAAAGCATATCCAGATATCAGGTGGGCCCCAAATCGATAATTCATGGGCTGATCTAACCGTTGGATCACTTTCATAAGGATCCAATGGCTAAAATTCGACGTGTACGGTTAACTTATAGTCATCAGGCTAGATATAAAGTTTTGAGCCGAACAAATAGTGGGAACCCTATGAACATTCTGGACGACTTTCAGGCCCCTTTGGACCCAATCACTTGATTTACTCGGATATCTGGCTTGTATATTCTTCGATCTTGGCCCCCTGGGGTCCGTATCTTACCTTGGTGATTTTAGAGTGTTAAATCCATGCTTTTAATACCCGTTTTTAGTCCAGACTCCTAAATTCACCTCGTAGCACAAACACGATTAAAATAGGCCGTTAAACAATATCATATTTGTAAATTCAGGTAATAACTAGGGTCCAATATGCAATATTTGACCCTCAACACCTGCGGGCCTAATCTGATCTGAGTTCGACTCAGTTAGGGAAATCGAGTCGGATTAGATTGAGTACGGTTTGGATCGGTCCTGATGTTTTTTTTTTTAATTTAAAAAAATTCTAAATTTTTATTTTTTTAAAGAAAGAAATTAAGTCCGACCTAGCCAGAGTCGGAAACTTTTAACGATAAAGGACTGGGACCAGTGCCATCTCATTGGAAGGGTGTCTATGAGCGAGGCGAACATTTCAATTCTACCAACTACAATAGGAAGCTAATCGGAGCCTAATGGTATATTAAAGGATTGCAAGCGAAATTGGGAAAGAAGCTTAATATTACTGGAGTTGACTACTTTCCCCAAGGGATGGATTTGGCCATGGTACCTACACATCAGCCACTGTAGAGAATGTAAGCTACAAAGGGCTCGGCAAAGGGACTACCAAAGGTGGTGCACCTAAGGCTCGACTGGCAAAGTACAAGGTGTGTTGGAGTATACCTTACTCTTACTGCACTACTTCCACCGATGTACTAAAAGCTTTTAACGATGCCATACATGATGGGTGGATGTGTTGTCTGTCTCTTGGCTTAGGGATCGAGATGGGTGTGGCACTCGTTCGGGTAGAGAAAGAGAAAGAGGGATTTAGGGATTTAGGGTTCGGGTTGCTGGGTGCGTGTAGGTAAATATATATATATATATATATATATATATATATATATATATATATATATATATATATATATATATATATATATATATATAGAGAGAGAGAGAGAGAGAGAGAGAGAGAGAGAGAGAGGATCGAATCGGTCCAGTACCCAGCTCTAGCCTTTGGGCAAGAAGTTCAGCCCACTAAGATGTTTGAGAGAAATCCACCACGTCCATCCATTTTGAGAGCCCATTTTAGTACATTATGCCAAAAGTGAGGTGGATACAAAACTCAAGTGGGTCACATAAGAGAAAAATTTAGAGAAAGAAATGCCTACCGTTGAAACCTTTCGGAGCTCCAGCTTGATGTGTATATGGCATCCAAACCGTTTATAAGGTCATTACCACCAGGATGAAGTGAAAATACACCAAAATTAGTCTGAGACAAAACATTTATGGCCATAAGAATTTTTCAACGATTCTCACTGAATCTCCACTGCTTCCTCTCGTGTGGCCCACTTAAGTTTTGGATACACCTTCGTTTTCTTTACATGTCCTAAAATGATCTCTAAAATCAAATGGACGGGGTAGATTTCCCAAAAGCATGTCGGTGGTCCCCACCTTCCACAGGAAATCCGCGTCCCAATTAATTGATGTCTGTTCTGATAGGCTAGCTTTCTTCACTTTTCTTGTGAAGAGCTTTATTACGATTGTGAGTACAATGGTGGGCGACACAGATTAGATACTGACAGGTTGAGTAGTGAGACTTGCTACTAAAGTGACGTCACCAAGTTCTGTGGACCCACTATGATGTATGTGTTGTATCCACAGCGTCCATCCACTTGGAGATATCATTTTAAGGTATTAGCCAAAGAATGAGGCAGATCCAAAGCTTTAGTGGACCCCACCATAGAAAATAACAGGGAGATTGATGCCCACTGTTGAAACTTTCCTAAGGCCCACCATGATGTTTTTTCGAAATCCAACCTATTCAAGAGTTAACAAAGACATCAAAGAAGGGAAAACACAAATATCAGCTTGATCGAAAACTTTTGTGGCCTTTAGAAGTTTTTAATGATGGCATCGTTCTCCCCACAGTTTTCTGTGGTGGGGTTCACCGGAGCTTTGGATGTGACTCATTCTTTGGATATTACCCTAAAATGATCTCTCCATATGGATGAACGGAGTGAATACAAAACATAAATCATGATGGGGCCCACAGAACTTGGTGACGTCAATTCATTAGCAT
The DNA here is from genome assembly GCF_029962835.1 of Magnolia sinica. NCBI lineage: Eukaryota > Viridiplantae > Streptophyta > Magnoliopsida > Magnoliales > Magnoliaceae > Magnolia > Magnolia sinica. Next base: position 5,696,124 of record NC_080573.1, on the reverse strand, counting down.
TCTCGCTACTCAACCTGTCAATTAGAGCTAGGCAGAATCCGATCCGATCTGGCGAATCCGACCCGATCCGATGGATCCGATTCGGCGAATCTGACCCAATCCGATGGATCCAAACCGAACAGAAGGCCTGGATCAGCGCGGATCGAGTAGGACTACTCAGATCCGATTGTACATCAGATCAAGTTGGGATCGTGGTCAATCCGGACCGATCCAATCCAAAATCCGATCAAACCTTAACCCCTCTTTCTCTACCCGAAGGAGGCGCCTTACCCACCCATCTCTCCTCCTTTCTCTCCCGATTTCCCTCCTCTCCCATCTTCTCTCCTCCTTTCTCTCCTTCTTTCTCTCCCGGTTTCCCACATTTCCTTCTTTCTCTTCTCCTTTCTCTCCCTCTCTCCCCCTAGACTCAACTCGATCTAACTCAATTCAATTTTCCAGACCGAGTCGGACTCGGTTCAGGTCAGGCTAGCAAAGATTCAGATCGGATTGAGTCAGCCCTGCTGGACTCGGTCTGAATTAGATCGAGTTCGGGTCAGGTTCTTGAAAAATCAGATCAAGTCAAGTTGGACCCAATCTAGTTCGACTCGACTCGATGCCCACCTCTACTGTCAATAGCCCATCCGCATCGAATGGTTGATGTGCAAGCATCAGAAATTGCAAATTTTACATAAAAAACTACAATTGCACGGTTCACATGGTGGTCTCAAATTTAGATGGATCATGAAGTGGAAACCTAACTTATTTTATTTCCTTAACGTTTGAATAGTGAAGATTCACTTGTCCACAAATGCCCACTAAACTAATCAGTCTTGAATCGTTCAATCAGCCAGATTTTTTTATCTTGACCCATTACGATATCCTGAGATTTGGACAGTTTAAATTGAGTTAATCTTAATGCAAGAATACGAGCGCCTGCTTAGTTTGCGATAGTAACAAATAACTTCCCCTATTTCTCTTGTCTTTAATTTCTTTATAGAAGTAAAATAATACTTCTATATATATATATATATATATATATATATCCATTCCCACTATCAAGTATGTCACCTTATGTTAGGCAAAGGGAGCAAAAATCACCGTCCTTGTATTTACACTAGATCTAACATCGCTAGATCTAATGAATAAGAACATGACAAATTGCATCACCACCATAATAAAAATCAAGGCGTGATCTTACATTTGACATGGACAGAAGGAGATAGTAACATCCGAAAGAATTTGAGTAAAAGTTGTCACAAAGACACTGTGATAAATTAAACAAGAGAAGCCATAAGCTCCATATAGTGACTTAAAGGGAATGCAAATGATCACTTTTTAGTTAGTGGTGACCTTTTCAATCGGCTAGTTAATCCAGAGAAGATCATAGAGATTGATTTTGAATACAATTCTCCTACTTCCGTCTTACACCTTTATAAATTCAGTAAAGATTGAAAAACTCAGGGCCATGTCAATCCAACATAACTCTACTCTTTCAATGCAATATTGCTAATGACTTGAGATTTTAGTATATATGTGTATATATGCATATGTGTACACTTGCATTCGTTGAAGCATACTTGCATACATCCATGCATCAATTATTATATCTAAGTTAATTGTGGTTATTGAGATGCATAATCGATCTATCTAGTATGTGTAAGACTCTTATCAAGTGGGTCACACATGATCATTGGTTCAGATCTGACCATTGGATTATTCAGATTAAACGATTCAGTGGGCCTCACTTCAGTTGTGATAATTGTAAATAAGTTTGGGGTGAGACGCTTGAACCGTTGTCCCTATACTCAGTTATTAAGCTAAATATAAAAACCTACGGTGTAGAGACCCTAGAGGGAGAAGTGTGATGAGTAAGCTTCTAGCCTTCTTTCCTCTATATATATATATATATATATATATATATATATATATAGATGTTTTGGTCCCATCATCAACACAAAAGATAAAACCCTAGTTCCATTGAAGGTTCTCCTAAGGATGTGAGGTGCAGAAGATCAAAATTTATGTCGGCAACAATGAGACATCGGGATGTCTTCCTAATCAGTTACGCGTTAAGATTATTGTGTTGAATCTCCATTATTAATGTATAGACGATCCGTCAATTCCACGATACAAATCTATCCGTATGAACCATTAACTTATGTAGTGATCAGTAATTTTGTGTAAATAGGTATATATCTTCGGGTAAACTTGCACTCTAGTCAAGTATACTAACAAAACCAACAGTTCACTTTTAATATATTCTAAATCTAACCGTAAAATATCATGAACGTACTCAATCATGATCTGTGACCAATATATCAAAACGAACGTAACTTTATACTTACACTAAACATCTATCTAATTAAGATTATACACTTGTCCACCTAATCAGCCTGATCTAAACCGTCTAATCTTAAGAGACCTAGACCTTCTAGCGAGCCCGTAAAGATAGAGTTCAATCTACCTTTATTTGACACTACACCCATACTTGCACATGGGAAACAGGGAATTTATCAATTTTTCAGCTGGGCTTATGCCCATCCAAACTTTCCTATTCAGATTTGGGCTTGCTGTGGTAAGCCCAGACGGGACTCGAGACTCAGGTCTGAAGTGTTGGCCGGCCCAAACCTCGCCCATTGCCAACGCCAGTTAGAATTGTTTCCAGCAGGAAACAACCATCATCATTCACTGTATAAAGACAGTTAAGTACACAAAAGAAGTGCCACATCTGTAAGATGTTACTTTGAAATTTCTGTGGTTGATTTCAAAAAACAAAAGACAAAATTTCAAATTCAAGGTTGTCATGAGCCCATGTGTTAGATTCTCATTCGATGTGAAAGGCCGACTCAGGCCCAATGAAGATATCATGAAGCATAATAGGCTTGACGATCAACGACTGGATGTGATCTTCCACCCCAAAAAGTCTATCATCATCTCCATGCTGATAAATGATTTGGGCAGTTCTGGAGAGGTTTAGGCAAGCTTCTGTTATGGCTGAAGGAATTGGAGTCTGAGCAAGCAATTCCCCGTTGAGCTCCTGCCATAAGTTATGAATTAATCGCCGAACATGTTTTCGGGCATTCTCGTCTGAAGAAACACCGTTCTCTCGCATGTAACATTCCATGCTTGAAGCAACATCGCCGCGTTCTTGCTCGTCCTGGACACATCATCGAGCCACATAGTGTTTGATCCGCATTTAGCATTTAGGTCACTCTACGCTTAGTTCGAATGACTAGGGCCATGTTTGGATGCTCAGTGGAACTAAATTGCAATAATCCAATTCTTAAAACAAATAATCAAGGAGTGGGTAGGTTACAACATTTCAATTAGCAATAATGGTCCGTCACAATGCAAGTCCTACCCAATTTAGATCGAAATTAATCCTCCTTCATTTGTTTCCACTTCCACTTTATTGAATTGGATAATTGTAATTGAATCCAATTGAGAATCAGACCAGACCCGAAGATTGGTAACTGATCATACTCACCCTTGATGTTCCTAGATCATCCCAAAGTCGAAGGATCCGCCCCGAGCAAGAGAAGATCTTGGGATAGGGATCAAGGAAGTCCACACTTTCAACGGTCATATCTTGCCCTATGAGAAAGAAAGCATGGACTAATGCCATGTATGTCCCACCAGTGGTCACTCCATTCTCTAGATAATCTTCTAGTGTGGGCACATATCCCTTGCTACACCATTTTGCTTCCACTAGAAATGCATCAAATATATCTAACCACTACAACCACAACCACAGCAACAACAACAACGATAACGACAACTACAACAAAGCTATCTGAATTTCTAAATACTTGAAAAGAAAGAGAGATGGATAGAAGGAGAAATTGGAAGAGTATGTACCGTTCTTCTTAGGTGGTGTGTGATACTCCAACCATGTTCTTTGAGGACTCTGTAGCCTGTCTCATTGGTTGTGTTGTACAAGGCCATGTAACATATTTTCATGTACTCAGGAAGGTGCTCCATCGCACCAAGATCCCATCTACAGAAATCCCAAAAAAACGACCGTTCAAAACATGCAAGCCATGCGTCGTTAGAATTTTCACGGTCATCAGATGAGCGATCCAGACTATTAAACCATGGGTCCCACTTGTTCGACTAAGAATGTAGATTGATGATAGGATGTCGTTAATCATGAATCAAATTACTAACCTTTGAATTGCATTGGTGAAGAGGACTAGTTCATCCAACGGTCCATAGCTGTCATACATGTCATCAACGACTAGCAAGATAGCAATGGCTTTGGTCAGTTCGATCCGGCACTTCGAGAAGTGGGGCTCCCAGAACATCCCCACGGTCCACAGGTAGCACTCTAATGGCCGATCTCGAGCGAAGCTCAGCTTCTCTACAAGACCCAACTCCCTCCACCACCTAGACCAGATTTAACACAGGCAATCGTTGAATGAACAAACGGACAACCAAGTGCAAAACAAACCGAGTCAACTCAAACAAGTCGAATTGAGCCATCGATCCTTACAAACACGGGATTACCTTAGTATCTCATCCAACTCCCTTAGGTGTAGTGATTGGACCATGTTGAAATCCAAAGCTGCTAGTTCTAGGAGACCTGAGTCCCTTCCATTTTCCTTGCTATACTCCTCAATGTAACTCCTAGCTTCCAACCTTACCATCCTCTTGTGTCTAGGAAGCTCCAAGGAATGCATAATTTCTCTAACAAGGTGCCCTTTTGAACTTAGGACTGATGTTTTAAGGTGCCCCTTTGAGAATTCCATGGCTTCTGATAGTATGTCTTCGCCATCTCTACCCAAGTAGGAAGCTTCATAGAGACTCAACAACCCCCAAGTGTCTTTCCTTAAGGACTCCTTGAATTTCCCTTCTTTGTCCATGAATTTTTGAAATACACCTGTTTGGCAACATATTCCAATCTGCAGCAATCAGAAACTAGGTATGGCCTGTGGGGTGCATGCATAGTTTTAAGACTCGGACAAGTCTGACAAGACTCGTTGAGTCGACTCAGACTCAGTCCAAACATATCTGGTTTGATACCCTGAGTCACCTCTAATATAGGTGGATGGCGCCGATTCAGCCCTTACTAGTCGGGTCAAATTGTGGCTGTTTAAACCAGTGGTGCATGGTCTCTTTCCACAAACACCAAGTTGTGCTAGTGGGGCCCTGGTTCAGTTATCTGAATTAGGGATGGCTCATGCAACTAAAATCCCATAGGTGGCTAACGGATAGGAGAATACAATTCCATGAATTTTTAAGTTATAAGTGACTATCACCTAAAAGTGACTTTTATGTTTAATTTAATATTATATATTTGGAAGTGACTTATAAGTTATCTCTTATATATAAATCAAAACACATATCTTTCTCATATTTTAAATACAAATTTTATCTATGAGTGGCTTACAAGCCATGGTTCATAATAAGGGTCCATTTGGGTACCATCAAATAAGTTACTTTTTCTATTGAAAGCAACAGCAAGGTAACTTTTTTTAGATAAGTTTGGTTTATGATCAACTATAAGTAATTTTTTTAAAAAGTTATCTAATCACTCTAGTTTAATAAGTAAAAATCAAGATAAGCTACTTGAAATATAAGTAATTTAAGTAACTTGGATTTGAGTCCTTATCTCAGTGGTAGACTCCGAGGAGTATCAACACCAGATCTTGGGTTGGATACCCATAGGTGGTGAAATCCCACTAGGGTGTGTTGGGTGCTTGTGTAAAAAAAGAGGAAATTAAAAATTTTATAAAAAATAATAAATAAATCCAAATATCGTTTAAGTGAATTATTGATTGTAAGTCATAATTACATCCAAACATTATCTAAAACTTACGCAACTTTAAAGGCATCCAAAAGCCTATTATTTTGTACCAAGGATCTTCTAAGATGAAGGAATTTTGGTGCATAGGTTATCCATGGTGAGGCATATCAGAGAACGGTTTGGATCAATGAATTGTGGGACCCACTTGTACAGACTAAAAGCTCGAGTGTACATAACCATTGGCCTAAAATGGTTTGGCAGTTTAATGTTGTTAACCGTCTGATCATTTGCATATTTTTCGATGAAAGACATAAGTAATGGATGGGTCCACGAAGATTCGACTGATCAGAGGGTTAGGAACTTAAGATATGTGATTTTCAGGATCTGAAATGTCCAAGAGATGAACATGGGCCAGTGAATTGATAGGATAGTAGATAAGGCTTATGCACGGCTGAGGTCAACCCAGACAACGCATCTCTGCCTACCATGGATGGGTCACGGTACAGTAGGAAGCTGTCCTGCCTGTGATCTTCGAATGGACGGTGGAAAAATGCTCAACCGGTCCACATTCAAAATGGAAAATCAGACGGCTAGTACTGTCCCATTAGTTTATTTCTGTAGACTGTCCCATCCACCTTAGGACTCTTCAGATGAGCGGTCCAGATCACTGAAAAGTGCAGCCAGGTGGATTCTTCGCAGCACGTGTGCACGAAACAGAACGAGACAGCGCACGTACTGGGTGGCACGTTGTATGAATGTTGTCTTAGCAGTCTAAAGGCAAGAGATGTGAGGAAGAGGTCGTGGTCATCTTTGCTGTTGGAAAAAAGGTCAAAAAATGCACTGATCTCCTCTTGGAAATGGTAAGCAATTCCCAACCGTTGAAGCGTATCGATCAATTTCATTGTAGCGGTTGGATCATACGGTTCTTTAATTAATTTCTTTGCGGCTTCTTCCTTCAATTCTTCAATCCGTGTGGTGTTGGTGTCGGGGTGGGAGGCTGGGGCCTATGTAAGGAACAAAAACAAAACAATGAGAGAGAGGTTAGAAAGAGAGCTTGGGTCCCAGTTGGTTACATGGAGCGATGATCTTGACCGTCCAAACCTACTTAGGAATCCCCACCATTTCTGTAACAATCAAGAAAACAGCATGAATGCATACGTCTAGGTGGAAAATGCATCACTCAGCTTCCGGTTTTGAGTTTTGAGTGTCGAGAAAGTCACGCAACTGAGTTACTAACCTTGTATAAAGCGGCCAAGAAAGTTACAAACAGATGGTGTATGGAAAATCTGTAGGGCCCACCATGATGTGTCTGTTTTATCCATGCCGTCCATCCATTATGACAGCTCATTTTAGAGGAATAACCCAAAAATGAGGCAGATCCAAATCTCAGGTGGACCACACCAGCGGAAGTAGTGGTGATTGAACGCCCACCATTAAAAACTTCCTACGGACCACTGTAATGGTCTAAATCTTTTGTGGCCCCAGGAAGTTTTTAATGGTGTCCGTTCAATCACCACTGTTTTCTGTGGTATGGTCCACCTGATATTTGGATCTGCCTCATTTTTTGGGAACATGCCCTAAAATATATGAGCTGGAAAAATGGATGGACGGAGTGGATGAAACATATACAATGGTGGGGCCACAGAGCGAGTCAGCGTCAACCTGTATTGCCCCCACCAACTGATTTATTCTCACATGTTACTGACACACATGATGTGCTTATTACACAAAAATGTGTTGCATTTAGTGGGAAGGAGCTGTAAATCTGGGAAGCTGATAATGACTGGGCCCACGAGAAATTTATGGTGCCAGAGGATATATATAAGTATCCTCGAGCCTTGAATAGTAATAAGTGGGCCCAGTAACTTAGTTATCTAGACCATTGATTTCATGGGCCCCAGCGTTGGTAGATCATGCAACCAAAATTATGCAGATAGGGAACTCATGTTCCATCCAATCTTCGGTTTTATTCTATCGAATGTGGTCCATTGATTACCAGTCGAACGGTCATGATTATTTGGTTAGGGGATTGATTTCTAAGATCCCCCTATAGCCCGTCAGGACTTATCATATCAACAGTCCGGATCACGAAGAAGTGGGCCCCACTTGTCCAATGTGTCTGATTTTAGATGGTATGGATCACCTGAGTTCTGTACACGGCTGATTTTTGGGATATCCCATTACCTAAAGGGGACCCATCAAATGTACGGTGTTGATATTCAACACACATCACAGTGGGGCTCACACAGCTCAACCTCACGGGAAGTTCTCATGAGCTCCACCGCCTAGAACCATTTCATATATATGTATATCAGTGCTAGAGAAATACCATGCGTTCATGAGGGAGAGAGTTGAATAAGTTGTAGTTTGGATGTAAGGTATGAGAGCTTGCTTGAGTATGGACGGTGAGATTTCTCCTCCATGAGTGGCCAAGTGAAGAAGGGTGGCACCATTTCTGAAGTTGAAGACGAGCCGTTGGTGGAGATGGTGAGAGAAGGGAGTTTATCAAGCCAGCCATTTCCAAGCTTTTGTGCGTTCGATGCGAGTACTTTGAGAGGTATTTATTGGAAAAACTAAGTACCGCCACGTGATTTCGATCGGAATCAAATCACGGAAATAGAATTGGTCATGATGCCGCTGGACGATGTGAAATGGTAGTCCATGAGACCAAGTTGTACATATGGATCACCCTCGGCTATCGAAATCACGTCGTAGGACCGATAGGATGACCTGATTACTTGGGAAATTGGATCAGATGTACGATTATCACTATTCGATAAATGGATATGATGTTTGAATGAAAGCCGTTGGTCAATCTGATCCGTTTATCAAAACATGCTAGATCTGTTGCACGGGAAATAAATGCCTAGCCATTAAAACCTTCCTCAAGCCCTTTCATGTGGTCCACTTGAGTTTTCCATCGGCATCATTTTTTCCCTCATGGCCTAAAATGAGCTTTAAAAAACGGATGAATGGGGTGGATTTTTCACAAACGTCACAGTGGACCACTCCTAGCTTCTGAGTGGCCTCTTCATCGCAAGCGATCTACGTCCGTCTCACAGCGCAGGACGTTACCTAATCAAATCCCGTCATGATCGGGTCACCATGGATGTCTACGCTGCACAATCACCAATTCATAGAGGTGTACACAAGTCGAGTCGAGTCAAGCTGATCCGAGTATTGTCCAGCTCGTGCTCGACTCAAACTGCTCGAGCCCCAGCTTGTGTTGGGTTCGGCTCGGCCTTCGAGCTCGGAATAGCAGCTTGTGCTTGGCTCATCCGAGTCCGAGCCAAGGTCGAGCAGATTTCGAGCCAAGTTCATTAATTAACAAATTCATTTGGCTGCACTATTTAAGTTTAAATAGGAGAGAGATTCCTAGTATTTGAAATCACTTATTTAGGATTAGATTATGCAAAATAATCCAAACAATGGTCCATCAAAATTAATGGTCAAAATCAAATATAATATAGATATGGTTAAATAATGAATTTAAGCCATGCATCCCACATTTAAAACAAATGGTCCATGCCGATTATATCAGAGAAATGTTCGGCCATTCACTTAAAAATGCCTATAATTGATGCTTTAAAAATTAATTAAATATAAGGATCTTAACCACCCAGTCATCAGATAGAAAATCGAAAGTACGTATTTAATCTAGACTGACCATCAAGTGGGGCCCACCTTTTGTTGTGGATTACTGTTAAAAGATCACTTTAATCAGATAATTAATGCAGACCATCATATCAATGGTTAGGAAATGCATGATCCGTATCTAGTATACTTTGAAACCTCTAACATTGTCCATCATGTGGCACTACTTTTAAATAACCCCTCTCTAATATTCATGATCTGGACCATCCCATCATATGGGATTTGCTAATCCATTTTAAAAATCACTTTAATTAGATTATTCTAACTATTTGATCCATGAAATGGATGATCCATCAAGATTATAATAGAGAAGTTCGAATCATTGATCTAGATTGTTAATCATGGTGGGCCTATCTTTGATTACTCTTCCCTCTTAAGAGCCACTTTGATCGGTTGATCCTAACCATCTAATCAATAGCTAGAAAGATTCACAATCCATATCAATTAGAGTAATTGATCTACATTACCTATAACATGGGCCTATCATTGATTCCCATCTCTCTAATAAACCTCTTTAATACAAAATGATCCTAACTATCACATCAACTGATAGGAAATAGATGGTCCATATTTATTATACTAGGAGATTTCATATTCGTCATCTAACCCTTTATCAGTTGGGATCCATCTTTCATTTGGAACCTCAACCAAAACTCACTTTGATTGGATGATCCTGATTACATGTCAATGTTTAGGAAATGGATGATTCATGTTATAACATATAATGGTTTAATCATCGTATATATGAGATGCACCTTTGGTTGCCCGTAGCTCTCAAAAAACTTTGATATAATGGTGCTATCTAAGTAATGTCTTGAAAACTTCATGATTCAGAAAATATAGTAGAAAGGGACATTGATAGAACCTTTCTTTATGTGTGTCACGCCTCGAAAGCACAATTCCCATAGTTTTGATCGCACAAAATGGGAATTATACAAGCCACAAAGATAATACAACAAAATTAGCAAATATAGCATTTATGTGTGTCACGCCTCGAAGGCACAATTCTAATAGTTGTGATCGCACAAAATGCGAATTATACAAGCCACAAAGATAATACAACAAAATTAGCAAATATAGCATGCCCGGGACTCCAACACATACAAACAAAAAATTTAAATAAAAAACAAGATCTTTCAGTTTTGCCCAACACTCCCAATACATCACGGTGAAAGTGTAAGTCGAACAACCAAACTACTTTAATTTTAATAGAGAAGAAACATATCTTGACACTCTCAAGACATCCACATGAAGCTGATATTTGTGTTTTCCTTCATCCATGTCCGTGTAACCTTATGAACAAGTTGGATAACAAATAAATAATACTGTGGGCCCTAAGAAGGTTTCAATGGTGGACATCATTATCCACTGTTTCCTTTGGTGCGGTCCACATGAGCTTTGGATGTGGATGTGCTTCAATTTTGGGCTCACACCATAAAATGAGCTGAAAAAATGAATGGCATTGATAAGGCATACATCCACTGTGGGCCCCACAGTTTACTCATTACGCAATCATCTTCCAGTAATTATCATATGTTTGAGCTGTGGGGCCCACCCAAGAACCATCCTAATCCAAAACTTAGTTGGGGCACCACAATCATTCCCAAAACTTAGTTTAGACGCCACTGGTATGTCCCTTCATCCTGATAGGGCACACCGGAAGAATGGGTTGAATGGCACATACACAATTCCATCTGGAAGTTTCTACTTAGATGTGCCCACCTGAGTTACACAACAGGCTGAATTTTGAGATCTAGGCTGAATATGAAACGCGTATCTAATGACCAGGTTGGAGGGCACTCGAACATCTCAGTGGGCCCATACAGTTCCAACATATGATGGGCAGAGAGGAAAAACACTTCTCTCGGTCCACTGAAAACCACGCACATGTAACCATACTCCACTGAAAGTGATTGCTCATAGGGCTGGCCCAGATTTAACCATACCCAACCAGTTGGGACACCAGGTCTAGTTTCACCTTTGGATCTGAATAGTGTTCGGGTCAGGGTCAGGTCTGGTTCCAGTGGGAGGCAGGGAGGGAGTCCAACAGCTACAATAAAAACAACATAAAACAGCAGCTTATCCACCAAGAAGATCTCTCCAATCCATTATCCCAATATATATATATATATATATATATATATATATATATATCCAACTTATATCCAACGAAATGTGACTGAAAAGATACAAATTTCCAACTTATATCCAACGAAATGTGACTGAAAAGATACAAATTTATGATGAAAACATAGCCCAAAAAGCCATAGACATACACAAGCGCATGCCGAACACATACACAGAGAGAAGGGACAAAGAAGCCGCTTGGAAACATGCCGTAGCCCGCCCACCTTACAGATTTGCCAGACCACTCCCTTCTGAATCCCACTTTCCCTCCCTTTTGTTTTATAACAGTCATCTTCCATTTTCTAGGATGCAATGAGTATCGCTTCAGCCGGTACAAATGCAACCTACACATGGAAAGTCCAAGCTATTCAAGCAATGCTATGCAACCAATCTCTAGAAGTGACATAATCCTCTGAAGAGAGTACCTAACAAACTCAGCCACACAATGAAAAAGTTCTAATTATCCTAAAAATGCAATGCCATCCTAAAATTCAGTTGTCTAACAAATTACCAATAGTATATAGTGGTACGGAAGTCCACTGCTAAAGTCCAAATACAGCAAGCACTAATTTGGAGAAGGCCTGGCAACTGCCGGGCCTCAGGCTCCTGGTCAGCCCGGGCTTATTCAAAATATTGATTTGATCTGACCCGGCCCATAGACAGTCCTAATTTAAAGTATATCTTACCTAATTGCCTGCCCATTCATCCAGACTAGCATAACAGTAGAAAGATGTATGCAAGAAAGTGCTCAAAGCTAGCTTACTTCACTCAACGATAAATTATCAATAAATAATAATAATATTTCTCAGTTTTATGAGACATCCAGTGTAAATTTGTGACAATATGCTAGAGAAAAAAGAATAGAAAAAAAAAAAAAAAAAAAAATGAAACCACAAACACTCTACAAAGACCTAATATTAAATGATTTCATGGTTACAACAAGCATATAAGACTAAATTAACAAAACTTTTTTGAATTTTTAAACACACCCCACATGGGCACTCGAACCCAAGACAGTTCGGTGTTAAAACACACAGTCTATTACTGAGCCATAGGTTGGAACCCCCAACTAAATTAACAAAAACCTAACGACTTAAAGCACATGTTGAACAAACAAACAGTTAACCAAATAAACAAACAGTAACTAATCATGTATCAGGCCACTAACTCCAAAAAAAAAAAAAAAAATTGCATCAACCTTCACTTCTTTCTCGATGCAAGACAAAATATAAGCTAGAAATAGAAATAATGGAGATCCCGACATTCACAACAACAAAAAGGTACGAACGAAATCCAACAAAATGAGAGAGCCAACACCAAAAAGAAAAAATCCACAAGAAATCCATCCTTGTAAAACAAATGAATTATTTCAATTTGTATTATTTCCCAAACAATTTAATGATGAAAATGCATATCAAAAATTTTTCTATAACAATTAATAGACGATATATTATGTACTTAAAATTAAAAAAATTAAATAAATTTTTTTTTAAAAAAAAAAGATAAAACTGATATTTATTACCATCATAATGACTTGATGCTCTCTTTGATTCTTAAAAGAAAAACTGTCCCCATGTCATCAAGTCGCCGTCGTCGTCATCAATAACAGAAGACATTGTAGAAAAGGCCAAATCACATATAGATAATGCAGAGACTGTGCTACACAGAAAAAGTCAACATTAGATTTAATATGAATAGAAAAGATCAACAATAGATTTAATACAAAAGTTTGAATTAATAAAATTATACTTAAAATTATTAAAAATTAATTTTAGTCCACCTTTTATTTCCTTCGTCAACCAATCTTCTGCATAAATCAATCCATGCAGAGTCTCCGTGCGCATATAACTCCGATACCCGATCAAGTATTCTACCACATACGTTAATGATTTCTTAAATGCAATGATCTAAACCATGAAAGGGTACTCGGGTGCATCATACTTGCACCATCCTAAGGTGTCAAAAGAGTCATAATCTAAACTATTTTCGTACAGGTTGAACAACTTCGTGTTGGGTTGGTACAAAGTCAAACATGTACTAATAAAGTCAGACATGGAGATGTATTTAGATGAAGCTGTCAGGCCTGTACAAAATGGTTCAGATCATGACTCTTTCAGAATCTTGGATTGTTGGAAGTATAATGCACCAGTGTACCCTATCTAGCTCATATGGCTCGTGACATCTTAATGATTTATGTATCCACTATTGCATTTGATTAAATGCTTTCTTACATGCAACAGTCGACAAATAAATCCCTAAAATGTCATGAGCCATTTGAACTACAATGGAGTACCCGTACACATTATACTTCCACCAACAGAGAGTGTGAAAAAGAGTCATGATCTATTTTTGTACAAGCTAGACAACTTCATTTTGGGTTGGTACAAAAGTCAACATGTATAAATAAAATCAACCATGGAGATGTATTTAGATGAAGTTGTATACCCTTTAAACAATGGTTTAGATCATGTAACCCTTCCAACATCTTGGATTGTTGGAAGTATAATGCACCCAAGCATCCTATCCAGCTCAGATGGCATGTGACATTTTAGAGATTTAAGTGGAATTTGGTGGGTTGGGCTACTTATGTAAAAGAAGTTAAATCTATAAATCTTTCGTCTTTCTTTGAGCTGTAGTGTAGTTTGTATTCTTTTGTGCACTTCTTTAATAAATTGTTGTTATCTCTTGAAAGAACAACTAACATTATTTAGCACAAGCAGTAGAGTATTTGATTAGTATCGGAATTTTATGCACCCAGAGGTTGTATATAGATTGATAGCACAAGGATTAATTTTAAGTACATGGTAAATGAACTTAAATTAATTTTAATTTTAATTTTAATAAATTTTAAATACAATCTCTCAATTACAAACTCTCATATTTAATCTGTTGTTAAAATTTTGTGTACCAACCTTCCATAGGTGACACAGCTCTATCTACTGTGTTCATCATTGATGGTGACGATATTGATAACACAGAGACAACCTCTTTCAAGAATCGAAGAGAGCAACAAGTTTTAATAATGATGATAATTTTTAGCTGCATTATTTTTTGAAAACAAGTAAACATAGTCTATTAATTATTATACATAATTTTAATATACATTTCCATAGGTAAATTGTTTGCAAAATAATACAATTTGAAATAACTTCATGTTTTATTTTATATGGATAACTTACTTATGGTTCTTTATGTTGTGGTTATCCCAACCATTTTAATAGATTTAGTTCGTACGTTTTGTAGTTGCAAATAGGGGATCAACACCGTTTCGGTGTCTTGGTTTATATTTTGTTCCTCTGGCCCATTAGATCAATAGTTTTAATATACATTTTCATAGGTAAATTGTTTGCAAAATAATATAATTTGAAATAACTTCATGTTTTATTTTATATGGATGACTGACTTATGGTTCTTTATGTTGTAGTTATACGACCATTTTAATAGATTTAGTTCGTACGTTTTATAGTTGTGAATAGGGGATCAGCGCCGTTTTGGTGTCTTAGTTTATATTTTGTTCCTCTGGCCCATTAGATCAATAGTTTGAACACGAATCAAGCGACCGACAGACATGGATTGGCAAATTACAGAACTATTCATGCTTTTATGCCAAAGATCTTAGAGTTTCTCATGAAAAACCAAAATAAGATTCATCTTTATCTCATCAATCTATTCCTACTGAATTGCACTGCTAAGGAAACAATAAAGATGAACTAATAAGAAGGCAATGTCCATACTGCTCATCAGCAAATGTACAGTTTACCGATGTCCAGGATTCCATACAAGCAGGTATGGTTCAAAGATCAAAGACCATTGACTTGATGGGCCCTGTCGTAGATAGGAGATTTCCCAAGTATGATCTAATTTCACAAATACCAACCCTGTGGTAAGCGGTCTATTTTTGTTGAATGTGGACTATTCTCATATGGTATCTTCTTCAGCTGCCTAATTGCCATTGATCAAAGGATTGGGAATCTGGTATCCTTAAAATAAAAAAATGAGGCATGCCCCTTTGAAAGTAGGGACCATCAAACCAATGGTCTATACAACAAAAATATGACCCACGAGTACCAAATCCTTCAAGACAGTAAAGATACGTTTACTGATGAGTGTGACCCTATAGCTGGGGCACAACTGAAGGTAGTATTAAAAAGCAGTGACAAGAAAATAAGTGAGAAAATAAAGAATCTATAAAACCCGTAACTTAGTTACTAAGATATAATACTTGCAAGGTTTGTTTGGTAGTAGGATACAAAAGATACTGCACTGATGATCGTGGTAAAATGACTTGGCGACTTGGACCAATTCATCTGTGTTGAGTCAAGTCGCGACTCAACCGAGTCAGAGGTGAATCAGCTAGACTCGGCTGAGTCTGGGGTGACTTGTTGCGACGAACTGGATTGGGCTCGACCAAGTCCAAGTCAACGCAGACGAGTCACACAGGACTCATCCGAGTCTTAGAACCATGCAAGTGATACCTTTTATCAGTTGCAATCATTATAGCTTTTTCTTTACAACTTTTTTCTTTGTGAAAACAAACCTTGATATTAAAACCTTTTAGAATTAGTGAAATTTGTTTCCTTTGCAACCTGAGGGCCTGTTTGTATTACCAATTACAACAACAGAGGAAATTGGCATGATTTCAAATTACTTGTTTTGTGACATCAATTGTATTAGACCACAATAATGACACCAATTACATTGTTGGGTTTATCATAGTAAAAATGTAATGATGGCAATTTTGCATTACTTCAATGTCAAATCAACATCAAAATAAAGTAATTTTGGAGTTTGGAGTGGAGTTTCCACTGCAATACAATTTAAATTTCTAACGATTACAAATTTCTTTCCGTCTCCTATTACATCTACATTTGACCCTCTTACATTTGCATTTGACCCACGACATATGTGCCGTAATATGTGTTAAACAAACTTTATGAAATAGTAATAATGACCACGGTGTGCCGTAAAGGCCGTTACTGGGCCATAAAGGTCGTTACGTAAATGTAATAGTGGCAACCGTTACACATTACGGGGTCGTAACGGCTATAATAGCCGTAATATAGGTTTTTCATACTTTTTAATCAACATTACGGGGCAGATACAAGTTTTTCAGGGGGGTTTTCAATAAATAAATAAATAAGAGAGACCGTAACGGCCATTACGGGACCGTAAAGGCCGTTACGGGGCCCTAACAGCCGTTGTGCCCCATATCGTAAAGGTAACGGTGGTGGCCGTTACGGCCTCCGTTAAAGTTACGGAACACCTTGATATTGACTCATTTACGTTACTTTACCAAAACAGGCCCTAATATTTCTAACATTAAAGGATAAAAGAAAGAAAAGTAATAAGTAGAATGATTGTACCTTTTACACTAAATTTTCAAAGACAAATGAACTCAGACATTTGGACTAGAACCTAGCAACATAATAGGTCAGGTCAAACCACCCGGTCTAACTAGTTTGGCTATCCGAGTCAGGCTAGAGTCGGCTCCAACCACTCAGGACACAAAGATCAACTTGGCCGAGATGGGTCTAACAGGTTTGAACCTACAGCCTCCTCCATTTTAAACAAACATGACATTCATTGCATACACACATTTATTATCAAGCCACTTATATTATTTAACTAACTAAATTCAATTACACATGGCCATTGCGTATCAACCCAGCTGAACCTGACTGGACCAGTTTGCAGGAAACCGCTCACAGAAAGGGGTCAGGTATGCCCAGATTTCAAAACATTGGTACCAACCACAATATTTTCCACCCTGCCACCAAACAGACCCTTAAATTAATAGAAATGTCCAAGGAAGGAAAAATTGGCCCTACTTTTACCTTTATATGTTATAAGCATTGAAGTGAGGTACGAGGCATATGACTTGAAGCTTTAATCTCCTATTTGAACCCATCAATCCATCCCCCTTCTCTTTTGATTTCCTTGAGGTTGGTGCACTATGGGAGCCCTATTGGAAGCCTCTTTCACTTTTAAGTAGGAGCATACACTGTTCCAACTAAAATAACCGGTTGAACATTCACAGAACTTTGTCATGAATAAAGTGTGATCACATACTCCCAGATAAAATGCATAATAACAAAAGGAGTAATAGATGTTTGTGTTAAAAGAAACTGTAAGCATCAACAACTGGCATGGTCAGTGAACATCTATCCATGATATCCAACATGTAAATCACACCATGCAGAATGTCATGTGCCATGCAGACCAACAAGGCTCATTCATCAGGTGTGCTCCAGTATAAAAAAACAAATCATCAGCTAAAAATGAGTTAATCATCCATTTTGTTTTGTACGTTGTGATCCACCCACCCGATGACTGGAATGGCCTGATTTTGGGTTACCGAATCTAAGAAGTTGAGCCCACCTGATAGACCGATCAGACATCGACACTTGTGCAATGTAATGGCTTTTCAAGGGATGAATTGTATATGCATGTGGGATAAGTTAAGCTCTTGGTTGCAATAGGTCCCTTTTCCTTTCTTTTTTTTCTTCCTTTTGGTGGCTAAGCTAGTATTGACTTGTGATCTTTCTCAGGAGAATTTCAATTTTTGAAATATCTCTCAAGATATTACCAGAAAAATCTTGCAAAAAAATTAAAAAATATATTTTTTTTATAGATTAATAAATAACTTTAAATTTTCAATATATAATTATATAATGAATTAGTTAAAATTTTAAACTTTTTTCTTTTTTCGAAGATTAAATTTTAAACAATTTTCACGTTAATATAAGGATAATTCACAATAAAATCATGAAAATTAAAAAATACTGATATTTTGAAATATCGCGGTAATAGCGTTTAATTGAATTCTCGCATAACTATCGCAAGGCTTTCAAAATCTCAACTATATTTGTCATGCAGCTTTGGGCTATGGAAAAAGCTCAAACCCCTTATAAAATAAGTGTGACGTAATGTCGGGTCATACCCTCGCTCTGACTGCAAATCATAACAGCTAAGCGGCCAAAGGAAACCCAGATGTTAATGTGCGCCCATCACACGAATCATATCATGCGCCACGATTTCAACCTCTCCCGTGGAATACCACGCCACCCCATTGCTCAAGGAGGAAGCGCTCGGCCTAAGGCGCTTCTTTTCTACTCTTAATGACAAGAATGAACAACCACAATTTACGGAATAGGGAATTCCTTTGTTCACAGGGAGACATTTTGAGTGGGAAATACATGTGTGTGTGTGTGTGTGTGTGTGAAATTATCTAATGGAAACGTTTTCTCCATAATGTGGTGCAAACGGTTGTGGACCCCACATTGATGTGTTGATGCACACCTTTGACCATCATGCACACCTCCCTTCGTTTAGCCATGTGCTCAAAATTGAGGCTGATCCATGGCTCAGCTGGGCCACATGAGCAGAAATAGTTGGGAGGAGACTCCCACCGTTGATTCTCATTGGGTCCCATTCATGTTTCAAAATGGTGTCATTTTTCAGGTTCGCAATTATCTTGGACAGATGTTGCAGATCAATGGATTGGTTGGCATATAGTACACAACATGGTGGGCCCACAAGTGTGCGTATATGCCAATCAATGGATTGGTTGGCATATATGCACACTTTTGGATTGGCTCTCATGGCCAAATAAGGGAGGGCATGTCTAATGGTAGGAGTGGATTTCATCAACATGTGTTGGTGTGGCACATAACAAACCGTTTGCACCACATTGTGGTGACAAAATTTGCATTAGAAAATTCATGTGCAAGAGAGAGTTTTGCTAATGTCCCCAACTTCATGGGGATAATGGCAATGTCCCCAAACCTTTTAAATGGTGCAAGGGGTGACCTAGCGTCAATTTGAACTGTTCGTTCACTCAAAATAACTGCAATGGAATGTCAGGCAACACCCTCACTCTCACTGCAACTCATAGCAGCTAAGCGGTCGAAGGAAAACCTGATGTTAATCTGCGCCCATCACACGAATAATATCGTGCGCCACGATTTCAACCTCTCCCGTGGAATACCACGCCACCCCATTGCTCAAGGAGGAAGCGCTCGGCCTAAGGCGCTATTTTTTTTTCCTATTAATGACAGGAAACATATTTTTTGAAACAAGGAATTCCACCATTCAGAGGCATATTCCATATCTTCTGAAAACATTATGTGGGAAAGAAGTATACATATATACATATAAGTACATGTTTAGTCGACAGTGATAACACTCTAAAAATTGATAGAAAATGTCGAACATGTAGCAAGAGTATATTCTCTCCAATTAAACTCAACCAATTGAACATTCACTTGTACCTTGGCATGAAAAAACAACACCAATATTATATGTTAGTATCGGACAAAACTGTAGCCATCAGAAAACATAATTTTGGACTACAATTCTTCAAAAGGAAAAAAAAATGGAGTTCAAACAAGAACACATTCAAACTGTGTAGATTATATGGGTCGATGACCCACACAACTTGAATTCTATGGGCAACTTCCTTCTCAATCTCTCCACTCTCATGAATATCAACCCAAGATATCGAAAGCAACTTGAATATCTGACCAAAAACTGATTTTGTCAAGAATTCAAATGCATGCTGATGGCCATTTTAGGCGAAGTCATGTGTTGACACATGAGTAAGTTAACTTTACCCATGGGCACATTCAGGTAAGGAAAAAGCAAGGACAGAATGATAATGCAGAACATCTAAGCACCATTGTCATGGTCCAACCGAACATTCACTTCTACAATTCAAGACGAGGGAACATGTCAATCCACCAATCCACAGACTGGAGGACGTCCAAACAGGCCATAATGCAATCATTCCATGGCTGACCCAGAAATGCATGGTTATATCACAATGCCAGCAGAGCAAGTAAAGAGAAGCAGTAAAAATATAGCAATTCATGACACATACACTACAAGTAAACACAAAAGATCATCACAATCATCCATATAATATGAGCTGAGTTTAACCAATCAGAATCAACTTACAAGTTAATATAGGGAATGCAACATCATTCAATCCCAGACGGCAATTTCAAGCCAGACTGAGGCCGCAAACCACTCGACACCCCAAGCTCCACAAGCTTCTTGGCATCTTTGACCCTTGACTCCCTAACCAACGCATCAACCACACTCTGCACAATCTGCACATCAACAAAACACCGCCGATTCATACACTCCTTACACAACTTCACTGCCAAATCTAAATCCCCCTTCTCACATGCACAAGGAATTAGAGTCTCAAATGTCCGCCGATTCGGGGCACAATCGTTCTTCACCAACTCGCTTAAGACCCTCTTTGCCTCCTCTAAGTTTCCATCATTGCAATACCCTTTAATCAATGAATTGAAACTAAAAACATTAGGTTTCAACCCACGATTCCCAAACTCACCAACCAACTTAACAGCCTCCTCCGTCTTCCCCTCCAAAACCAGCCCTCTCAATCTCTCATTATAACTGATAATATCGGGAACACAGTTATACTCTTCCATTTTAAACCAAAGCTTCTCCGCATCTGAAAACCGACTCCCTGTGTAAAGCCCATTTAAAAGAAGATTAAACGTAATCAAACTCGGTCTCACCCCATTCAACTCCATTATTTCCAATGCCGAAACAGCAGAATCCAAAGAACCCATTTTACACCATGCCTGAATCAAAATACTATAAGAGAAAACATCAGGCTTTACGGAGATTTTAGAGGGTAGAGTGTCAAAAAGTTCCGGAACTTTTGAGAAGAGCTGGGAATCGAGGGCAGCGGTTAAGAGGGCGTTGAAGGATTTGGTAGTGCGGGGGCAGTTCAACTGGGGCAATTCGTCGAACAGGTCGCGGGCGTGGTCGAACATGCCGGATTCACCATTGAGGGCAATGAGGCGGACCGCGAAACCTTCGGTGGAGATATCGGGGAAATGCTTCTGGTGATCGAGGATGTCAGCAATGGAGTCGTGTAGGCCGGCGGAAGCCAGGCGGCGGACTGTGACGGAGTAGATGCGGTGCTTGCAGCGGAAGCGGTATGATTGGGAGGAGGATTTGAATTTCCGGACTAGGTTTTGGAGGTCAGTTTCTTCGAAGAGGTCTTTGAGGATGGATTTAACAGAAGGACGAGAAGGAGATGACGGAGGCGGAGACGGAGACGGAGACGGAGAAGGAGATGACGCAGTCAGAGATGACGGAGACGGAGACGGAGACGGAGACGGAGACGGAGAAGGAGAGGAGAAAACGCGGGAGAGAGGGAGGGGATTACGGTGTTTGAGGCGGAGAAGCCGCGAGAGACATGGCATTTCTCCGATTTTGAGAGAGAGCGGAAGAGGAGGCTGAGAGCAACGGTTGGGTTTTTAGTTTTAGGCGAAGCGGGAGAGAGAGAGAGAGAGACGGTAAGGTTTCTAGGGTTTTGGGCGGAAGCCATTCGACCTCGAGTTTGCGAGATCCGAACCGTTCATCCGTGGGAAACACCTGTACATTTCGTGGCCCTAGAATCGACTGATCCAACTAAAATTTGGACGCGTTAGCTGCCCCGATGTCCAAGTTGGGTACGTGGACCATTGATCCTCTTTTCTTTTCAGACTGTCCATTTTCGTCTACGTGTGAACGTGGGGCCACCTTTTTTTGCGATGAATGGCCCTGATTTCCAACTCGTGTGCCTTATATGCCTCTTATCTTTCCTGCCATAGATGATCAATCCAAATCTCCAGTGGACCACACCACAGAAAACACCAATGTTGATTGAACTTCCAACATTAAAAACTTTATAAGATTACATCAATATCAATTTGATTAGGTCACGTGGACTTGAATGAAAGTAAAACACAAATATCAATTTGATCCCAGCCTCCAATCTCCACAGTTTTTTTTATAAAAAAGCACGCTCACTTAAGTTTTAAATCAACTTCATTTTAGGGCTAACGAAATGGATGAAAGACCTAAATAAAATACACACATCACTGTTCAGTGAATTTTGACACAAGTTAGATGGCTGGTGTTGGGTCATTAGCTCACATGGTAGCTGGCTAGAGTTGGGGTCACTGGTCAAATCGCATTCAACTTTCACTGTGGGCTGACATCTGACACAGGTAGGTCTTGCCTTTTCATGGGGGCGTAGCAATTCGGGTCAGCAGATAAGGGAAATGAGTCCACCAATCTATGTGGAGCCCATCATGACATCTGTGTTATATACACTCTATCCGTTCAATTACCCCATTTTCTATTAGGTTTTAATCTAAAAAATCAAGCACATTTAAAACTTGAGTAGGCCAAACCACAAGAACTAATGAGGATTGAAAGCTTATATTTGTGTTTTCCCCTCGAGGAGAGGATTACCTTTGATGAGGCTAAATGGCACATAATTACCGTGGTGTACATTTTCATCCCATTGATTTTTATAATGTGACCTCGCTTTGGTTTTAATTTATTTTACATTTAACATATATTCTAAATGAGTTAAGACAGCAAATGTATGAAGTAAATATAACACAGACATTATGGTGGACCCTATAAAAGTTGTGGTTATAGCTTTGAGCACATGGTGCTTTTTTGTTAAACCATAATGGCAATTCATGTTCGTAGGTAAGGTCACTGCATGCTGCTGATGTGGCACTACCAACAAGATTGAACTCACTCATTAAGAGCAGATGGCACTAGGGCTAAGGATCATTAAACCAACTTGATAATTAGTGAGTGTGGATCCAAAATTTCGAGAACACGGCTTACTTTAAAAGTTCAACTAAACTATTATATGAATGAGGTTGAATCCAAAATTAACCTGATGTGCCCTGGCTAGAGCCAGTTTTAAATGGGTCCAAGTCAAGTCATGCTAAAATAATCTTTTCCAAATTTATAATAAAACATTGATTAACCACGTGAGGCTTTTTTCCCTCCTTTTGGGTATATGCTTTTTTTTGTTTTTTTGATATCCTAGTAGCCTGTGCAAATAATGAATCCATCTACAAAGAATCACATTTATTGGACTAAGCTGACTATCCAATTACACCACTAATGACCCATTTGGATACTACCAAATAAGTTTTAACTTTTTCTACTTGCAGCAACAGATAAGTATCTTATTTGACATAAGTTTGGTTCATGAACAATTATAAATAATTTTTTTTATTTAAAAGTGATAAAATCACTTCAGTTTATTAAGTAGAAACTAAGATACATTACTTGAGGCATAAGTAGCTTATTTGAAATAACCTACAATCCAAACACCGCCTAAATTTGCATTACCATCAAAATTGATAGCTATCATCAATTGCATAGTTTTGAACATTATATGTGTGAAAATTCAATTCTAATTTTATACCTACTAAATGAGTCATGTATGGGTGCTCCCATAAACAGATGTGACACATTAAAAAAATGAGGTATGTAGTTTTTTACATGGACCTGGACGCAAATTATAATGAGCTGAGTCTAGTCTGAAATTCTTATACAAATCTCAAATGGGGCCCCCTTAGACCTGACACCAGCACATTTAAACCCTTAGATCACACATCAAGTGGCCCAAGTAGTTACACAAATTAGAAAATCATAGAAGATGCACCCATGGGGTTGCGTACCTCATCAGGTAACAGGCGGATTAGGTAGGCCACACATGCACAAGAAAATAGAGGGTTGCAAGGGCGTGTGAAATAACACGAGATCACCAAGAACGGATTGTAGCAGTAGCTATAACTAGTTTCTTTTACACCCTTGAAAATGTCTATCTTTGTTTTAACTCTTGGAATGTCACAACATGAGGGGAGAACTGATCACCTATAGGCAAGGTACCACAACTTAGTGATAGCATACTATCATTTCAGCCAGAATGCCACCTATAGGCCCCACCACGAAGATCTCACCTTGGAAGGATTGGACAAGTCTGCTCATCAGGTGGGTCACATTGTTGGAATCAATGGGAAACAGAAAGTCAGATTGTGTGACCCACCTAGTGAGCAGATCGGCCTGATTTTCAAGAGAGTGATCTTCAGGGGACAGATTTTCTACACAAGCAGCACATTGGCAGAACTGATGGTATGATTGCATATAGGAAATCATTAATTCTCAAATGGGAGCAATTTGAAAATAATAAATAGAGGCTGGATCATCTAAAGTGTTTGTAGAATAAACTTATTATACAGCTCTTGTGCGTGGAGCCCACCATGATTTTTCATGGCATCCAACCCCTATAGAAGGGTCACCCCCAACGAAATTGGGATGCCTCAAAAATCAATCCATTTCAATCATCACTTGATCCACCAGGTGAATAAGAGGCTTTTGGCTGGTTGTCCATTATTTTCTATGGCTTAGCCAACCATGTTATTTTCTTGTGACCTACGATCCAAGCTGTACATTGAGTCACCATGATGATGAGATTTCTTTAAAAAAGCAGGCATATGTAATTACGTGGGTCAGATCACAGAAAACAGTGAACCACCAACCAAAAACCTCCAAAATCATGCCTTTTAGTTGATTTGATTTTTGAGGCGTCCCACTTTCATAGCTTGGCAGCCCTTCTTGATAGGCCCCACCAGTAACATTTGTAGAGCAAGCTTACTCCACAAAAGTTGGAGATGATCCAAATCCCCATAATCAGAGAACTGATCACCTATAGGCCCTCGCACCATAAAGAGTGGTACAGGGCTTTAAGCAATCTATCCACTTTATATGGTACGACCTTGTAGGTGACTTGTTCTCGATTGATATTTCAAAATGTGATTTTGCAAAGCAGACGAGAGTGGTGGTCGGTACAACCCATTTTTTAAGCCCTCCAAGCATCTGTTCTATTCTTTCCCTTAAAAACATGTCTGAACTCTCCATTTCATATTCCCAACACTGAATGGCCAATGGTCCAAAAATCAAAATATTATGGAGGATTCTAGCCCTTGATTTGGTGGCCATCCAAATACACACTAGAAAAGATTATTTTTTTATTTTTTTTTTTTAAAAAAAAAAAAATCAACTGCTCCAATTGAGGAAAGGCCCATTTGTTTGATGTTTACAACAGTCCAATCATAGTGAAACCAGTCCACTCTGAAAATTTTGAATGTTTAAAATTGGGTCATCCATATAACTAGCCTATAACCGGTCGTAGGTAATCAGTTCTCATTTGAAAATGTTGGGAAGACAATGGATCACCTACAACCAGTAGTGTGTAAAGTAGATTCCCAACCTTTTGATTTTTTTTTTAATACAACTGTTTGGTTGTCAAATTGATGAATCCTTCTGGTGTACCTCATAAATGGATTTTATTTTATTTTTTGAAAACTAAGATTTTTATTTCCAGCCAAGAGGTGAAAATCCAAAATTACAAGCAACAAAAAAGGTAGAGAACCTAATTACATTAAAAAGGCAAGATTGATTTTTATTACCAGCCAATAGGTCCAGCTCTCGGAAGTCCATGCTTAATTGGTCGACCAATCATTAAATCTAGTTTGCATAGTCTGATAGGCTGCACCGAGCTTATGTATCCATCCTTAGCTTAATGGCTGAGAAATCATCACAAGCGGCCCATTTTGGATCAGATATTGCATGGATAATTTGAGCTGAATTGGTTCTGATGTTGATAGAGCTGCTCCCAATTATGTTTTTTGCAGAATTGAAGCACCCTAAGAAAGACCTGATACAAGGAATTTGTTGTGTTTAGCCTCCCCTTATTTGCAGGAAGGGTCTGACCTGCGTCATTCCAGAGGATGAAGAATATTCTGGGATGCGAGCAATGATAACCACCATAGCTTCACCATAACTAACAAGAATTACAATAATTTCAAAGGATGGTTGATTAGTCTTCTAATTCTTCTTGGCAGATTGCTGTCTGAAAGGTCCTAATCAGTGTTGAAAAGGCAGCTAGCAGGAGTATCATGATATTTTGAGAACAGCAGCTTTAGATGCACAATGTCCAAGATCACCTGCCAAACAATGTTTTTAGGCCAGGATCTTCCTCTAAACTAACTGTAATTTTGCTCTAGTTATAAATGGTAGCTTCTGCAATCAGTCTTGCAGCATCTATCCATTTCGATGGAGATCTCTCTAAGGTTATGAAGCAGCCAAATAAACAAGTCCTCCAAACAGAGCATCGAAAGTTTTGCATCTCAGCTTTCTAAGAGCTTATCCATTCATGATGCTGACCACCGAAGGATACAGGTTGGATTCATCTGCATGCGGAACCAGATTAACCTGTCTTTGGTTTTCAGGCAATCCATACATTGTGTAGCCAAGACCCAAGAAGATGAATCCCACATATTCTGCAGTTCTGTTGTGGCAGGTGCAGGGTAAGTCCATTTTCCATGCATAATGGATGATACAGAAAAAAAAAAAAAAACTACAAGAATCAGGAACTGTTTGATCGGTAGCCTTCAAAAGTATGGTAAAAATAAAAAGGATCATTTGTCGACATTAAAAAAGTGGGCAAGCCTGACTGGACAAATAACTTTTCCAAACAGTGAGGTGATTGTATCATGGGCCAGTTAAGCTATGGCCCACCAAATGGATGATTTGGATTTGACAGTTCTGTAGCCACACGTACTGGTGGTTACCCACACACTGAACCGAGATGGGTTCATTATGGTGAACGAGTACCTATTCGAAGGAGAATCTTCTCTGAATACAAACTGTAAGGCTCTCAGTCCAGACCCCAGAGGGGCCATGCGATCCACCACCAATGACATATTAGGATCCTTTGGCCATCAGTTTGTACTAGCATGACCGATGACTCACTGATCCAGACCAATGATCAGATGATAGCACAAAGGATGGTTCATGCCCCAAGGGTATTGTCGATGGGACGGCCCTAATCAGTTAAGGTTGGGGTGATTACTGTAGATGTTATTCAGTTCAATTTAAAGATGATGAGATGTTCATTTCTGGAAACCTTAACAATGCCTTTATTTTCCCTGACGCATCACTTTAGTGGAACGTCAGATACATGAGACGGTGGACCATACGCAGACCACTTGATGAACGGGCCATCCTAGTGATCTTTGGGCAGCCTCCTGCTCATTGCCATGCTTGAGCATCGCAAACAAGTGGCGCATTGGCAGGAAAGGAAGTGTTGTATGGGGTCCATTGTATGTGAAAATTTCTTGACAATAGTATGTAAAGAAGGGCAAGGTGGGTTCAGAAAACTGATGAAGACCATGAGTTTAGAGGTGACAATCACCAACTGCATCCAAAAGTGTGGTTTTAGAAACAGTTTCTGCATGGGTAAGATAAAATATGTTAAAAGCTTAATGCGTTTCTAATGATTTTTGAATTGGATGTTCACATCTAATTACATTAATCATTGAGAGCGCCAGTGGGAGTTTTGTGTGCCCATTGCTGGTCCCAAGCCATGATAAAGGAGGGTTGTGTTAGGTTGACAGCGGGTGTGAAACTTTTGCATAATTTTCATCATGAGTCATAATAATGTGGCATTCCAGACTAGGGCATTTGGAATAGGAATCGTGTAGCCAACCCCAATTAGTTGGGATGTGACTTTGATGATGATGATGATGATGATGTTTGTATCTGTTGAGCTGATGTATGATTCATGATGGTTGATGCATTTGAATCATGGTTTAAAACATCATCGGATGCAATGTATAGTATAGCACCTAGCACTAAGCATATTTTTTACCATGCCACAAGTTATACGCACTAAGGGGTATGTCACGTCCAAAGCATGTGGAGAGAGTAAGGGACTGGAGAGAGAAGGAGAGCAATGGAAGTTAAGGGTGCAGCTACACGCACGTGATGGTTTCAATGGTGAATGACTCATCCCCACTTTTCCCATTGCTATGTTCCAATTGAGTTTTAGGTCTACCGTGTTTTGGGGATGACCTCCTATCATGAGCTGGCAGAATAGATGAACAGAGTGGACGTGACACGGTCATCACAGTGGGTGCTCCCTAGCATACTTCATTGTTGTGGGCTATACGCAAATAGGAGGAAACATGGATTGGTACACTCACATGAACAAATGGAAAGGACAAAAATGTTGTCAGTTCGGTTGAAGGGTTACATCCTTTTTCCTATTAAAATCACCTCTGAATGACTAATTGAGCAGCAAAATGACCAAAAGTTACTCGCTTTATGCATAATATAGATGCATCCCCGATATAGCATGAGAATCATCGCATATAGACCAAAATTTATAATCCATAGTACCTACCATCGGAAAGCTCAAGGAACATAAGGCAATTCCCTCACTCTGACCATGACACTTATTACTTATAGCAACAGAGTGGCCAACATTACCTGTGTCAATGTACAACTAATCTCACGTGACACAATTGCAACCTCTCCAATGGAATACCACGCCAATCCATTGCTCGACAAACTTCTTGGCCCAAGGGCTTCTTTCTTATTATCAATGATAAGAAACATTTATGAAACAAGGAGTTCATTTTGTCGTGCATCTTGTGGGAAACAACCTGCAAAGCCAGAAGCAGAAAGTTCATACTAGATGTTTGTGTTAGAAGATACTACAGCGATCAGCAAATCTGTTGGAGATGCCCTGGGCCCAGGCGGCATGCTGAAATGAAGCAGGCCACTCGTCAAGCAAACTACAACAGCATAACATAAGAAACAAGTGGGCAGAATGAAAAAAAAAAAAAAATCACTTAGCCATCCATTTTGTTTTGTACTGTGGACATGACTGAGAAAGAGAGAGAGGAGGAAAAGAGGAGGGAGAGAGAATAAAGATTACGGTTCACGCCCCCTCTCTCTTTTGTTTAATTTTAAGTCGTAAATACAATATTGACCATAACACCCTTAATAACAAAAGTAAGAATTCCCAACATGTCCTAAATAACTAGTAATAGAGAAAAGACTAGGTACCAAGGATAGTGAGTCCAATGAATAAGAGATGGCCATAATACTCTCCCTCAAGTTGGAGCATATATATCATGAATGCACTGCTTGACAAAGAGACGATCTACCTAAGTAAAACCCGGGATTTTTATGAACATATCTACCAATTGATCTTAGGACTTGACAAAGGGCATGCAAATTTCCTTGTTAGCAACATTCTCCATGACGAAGTGGCAGTCAATCTCAATGTGCATGGTTCTCTCATGATAGACAGGGTTGTTCGTAATATGAGAAGCTATTTGCTTATCACAATACAACCTCATAGGAGTATCAACCATAGATCCAGTCCCACACATTAACATTCTCAGCCAAATCAGTTCATACACTGCACGAGCCATTGCATTGCATTCAACCTCAGCATTTGAACAAGCCATTACACTTTGCTTCTTACTCTTCCATGTAACTAGATTACCACCTATGTAAGTACAGTAACCAGTAGTAGACCATCTGCCAAATGGAGAACCAACCCAATCTGATAAGAATATCTTTCCACAAGAAAACAGCCATTCCGCTTATAGAGGATGCCATGATCAACCTCAAATATGATCATAAATCTGACCACAGGCGCATGATGCTCCACTTTTGTCCATCACAATGAATCCATATGAAAGTGGCATCACACATGCACGGGACACGATCATACAGCCCACCATACAATGATTGAGATAGATTCGAGTGGACCAGCCCCTATTGACTTCAAATTTTCACCTCAAAACAATAAAAGAGGAAAGAAAAGGGAAGAAATGGTGAAGATGAAGGAACAAAATGATGCCCAGATCAATCACGATCTGATACCATGTGGACGTGATTGAGAAACAGAGAGGAGGAAAGAGGAATAAAGGAAGGAGCATGAGAGAGAGAGAGAGAGAGAGAGAGAGAGAGAGAGAGAGAGAGAGAGAATGGTGATTAGGGTTCACGCCCCCTCTTTTGTTTTATTTTAAGTCATAAATACAACAACGACTATAACGCACTTAATAACAAAAGCAAGAATTGCCAACATGTCCTAAACAACTACTAATAGAGAAAAGAGACGAAGTACATGCTAATCCACTTGATAAGTGGAACTTGGCAAGGTTGGGATGAGCCAGGTTGAGACTACAACAACAATCTGACTGTATCAAGGCCCCACTTTGGCTAGACATATCCCATAGAGGGATGGATGTTGTTTCTAGGTTTCGGCCCCCTGTTTGCCTGGCCTTTTTTTCTTTCCATTTGTATCTGCCTTCGGCCAGTTTTTTTTTTTTTTTTTTTTTCTTTTGTTTGCTTTTAGTGAAGTAAAAATGAAAATAAATCCGCCTGATGAGTGGACTTGCCTGACTTTTGTGCTAGAGAATTGAACCTGATGGATGGCTCCAACGTGCACAAGTGTGCCATCTATATTTGTGTGATGGCTCGTAGAGGGTGGGCTATATACGCATGTGGGATTAGAACATGTCTTGGATATGATAGTTGAGATTTTCTTCTCTCTCTCTCTTTTTTTTTTCTTTTGGTGGCTCAAACATATGCATGTGGGATTAGAAAATCTCTTGGATATGATAGGTGTCTTTTCCTTCTCTATTTTTCCTTTTCTTTGGTGGCTAAGCTAGGATCAAGGTATTATGTATCGGTAACGGTGGCCGTAACGGTCACCACCATTACCGATATGGTGGCATAATGACCGTTATAACCCTTGTAACAGTTGGAAAAAAAAATTCCCTGAAAAGTTTTGAAAAATATTTAGAAAATACAGAATAATGTAAACATTCCAAATATGTATTGATTTTTTGTTTTGGACATGTTTATGATAGCGTAGCAATCCACTCTTCGGTGAGAGTGTCGTATCTGGTTGCCTGGTGAATTTGTAAACATGATTATGTTTCTCTAATATTTACACATCACAATTGAGCATTAAAACTAGAAATCGAAAAGAAAAAAAGGCATAAATACCACTTTTTATTTATTTTTGTAAAAATGACCATCGAAGTTTATATTCATCCAAATCGCTTCAATCTGCGGTTTTAATCCTAAAAAATATAGTTAAAGTGATCTAAATATATAGTAGAATAATCTATAAAAGTTTTTGGAATAAGAAAAGTGAAAAAATGATGAGAAAAATGAATTTAAATAGGAAAAAAAAAAAATGGTCGTTTTTCGACTGTTACGGCTTACAGGGATAACGGTGTTATGCTACATAACGGCCTATATGGCCCCTGTAAGTCTGTAACAGCCGATACAGTTTCAGAAAACTAGCTGCAACTTTTCGCCCCCGTGTCACGTAACAGTCATGGGCCATGGCCATTACCTATACGTATAGGCCTTTACGGCCGTAACGTAACGGATACGGAACACCTTGGTTAGGATAGTTAGAATCCGTGATCTCAATGTTCCAATAAATGGATCATAACCACTATGAAAAAAGCTCAAAAGTCACACCCCTTATAAAATATGTGCAACGGAATGTCGGGCAATACCCTCGCTCTAATTGCAACTCATGCAACCAAGCGGCCAAAGGAAACCCTGATTATAATGTGCGCCTATCACACGAATGATATCGTGCGCCACGATTTCAACCTCTCCCGTGGAATACCATGCTCCCCCATTGCTCAAGATGGAAGCACTCGGCCTAAGGCGCTTCTTTTTTCCTATTAATGACACAAACCACATTTTTGAAACAAGGAATTCCCTTTGTTCACAGAAAGACATTTAACGTTTTCTGACAACATTATGGGGAAAGAAACATGCATAAGCATTGGCATTTTTTAACTCATACGTAGCAAATAAACTACACATGAACAGGTCCAGTAAATTCTAATAACACTGTGTCAACATTGACAGAAAATATTGAACATGTGGCAAGAGTATCCTCTCCAATTAAACTCAAGCAATTGAGCATTTACACATACCTTGGTATGAATATAGCCTCCGATGTATGAATCCATAAAAAACGTGAATATTATATGTTGCATCAGATGAAACTGTATTCATCAGAAAACACAACTTTGCGTTACAAATCAGGTCCTCTAAAATCATAGATGATGAATTAAGGAGATACTTTTTTTCTAAATGAGAAAATCATCCCTTCTAATACCTTTTTTTTTTCCATTTTCAAAAATTGAGTTGGCAAGAAATATATTAGCAACATTAGTAATGTACTAAAAAATTTGAACATTACAATAACTTGGGACAATATTACATAATCCAACATAAGAATGCAGAAACAGCATCAGTCAGTGGCATTAGATGAAATCCTTGTTGGCTGAATCAAATACAACAAAGAACTGCAGGCTATAAATCCTGAAACCATGACACATATTCAGATGCTATCAGAAATTGATGACCTGAATGGAGCTTTTCCACCAGAAATACAAGCAGCATGAAAAAAAATTTGTGTTTCTGGAAATCAGGAAGCAATTGACAAAAATCAGCAAAATGCACACCACCTAAAATGCCTAACAGAAGAGAATTGCATTATTTCTAACCAGAAAAAAAATACTTGCAAGTGCTCCAATGCACACTAAACTGATGGCCTTCCTGGACAAACTCCTGTGCCATGCATGACTAGGCTAATTTTACCCGTCTTCAAATTTGACTATGAAAAAGGGTAGGAACATCCACCCTGCAATTCACAATGAGAGAAGATGCAGGTACGAAAATCCACAGGTTGGAGGGCGTCAAACAGACCATAAGGCAAGCATTTCATTTCCGACCACAAAATGAGAGGTACATCACAATTGCAGCAGAAAAGAAAAGGAAACATGAAGTACAAATGTTGCAATTCATAAAATACACCCCAAAGTTAAACACAAAATATCATCAATATAATATGTGCTGAATTCAACCAATCAGAAACAAGTGACTAACAAGTTCATACAAGAATGCAATCTCATTCATCCCCAGATGGCAATTTCAAACCAGACCAAGCGGCATAACCTGTGGACACCCCAAATTCCACAAGCTTCTTTGCATCTTCCACCCTTGACTCCCTAACCAATGCATCAACCACAACCTGAATAACCCCCACATCGACAGAACGCCGCCGATGCATACCCTCCTTACACACCTTCACCGCCCAATTCAAATCCCCCTTCTCACAGACACGAGGAATTAGAATCTCAAACGTCCACCGATTCGGTACACAATCATTATTCACTAGCTCACTGAAAATCCTCTTTGCCTCCTCTAAGTTCCCATCATTGCAATATCCTTTAATCAATGAATTGAAACTGAATATGCTGGGTTTCAGCCCCCGACTCCCCAACTCACCAACCAACTTAACAGCCTCCTCTGTCTTCCCCTCCAAAACCAACCCTCTCAATCTTTCATTGTAACTAATAATATTTGGAACACAATTATACTCTTCCATTTTCGTCCAAATCTTCTCCGCATCCGAAAACTGACTCCCTGTGTAAAACCCATTTAAAAGACTATTGAAAGTAACCAAATCCGGTTTCACCCCATTCATCTCCATCATGTCCAGCACTGAAACAGCAGAGCCAAAAGAACCCATCTTGCAAAACGCCTGAATCAAGATATTATAGGAGAAAACATCAGGTTTTACCGAGATCTCAGGCGGCAGGGTATCGAAGAGCTCCGTAACTTTATGGAAGAGCTTGGAATTGAGAGCGGCAGTTAAGAGGGCGTTGAAGGATTTGACAGTGCGGGGGCAGTTTAACTGGGGCAATTCGTCAAACAGGTTGCGGGCGTGGTCAAACATGTGGGATTGGCCATAGAGAGAGATGAGGCGGACCGCGAAACCTTCGGTTGATATTTCAGGGAATTGCTTCTGGTGGTTGAGGATGTCGGCGATGGAGTCGTGTAGATTGGCGGAGGCGAGACGGCGGACGGTGACGGAGTAGATGCGGTGCTTGCTGCGGAAGCGGTGGCATTGGGATGAGGATTTGAATTTCTGGACGAGGGCTTGGAGGTTGGCTTCTTGGAAGAGGTCATCGACAATGGATTTCAGAGGTGGAGGAGATAACGAAGACGGAGATGGAGAAGCAGATGACGGAGGAGATGACAGAGACGGAGACGGAGAGGAGAAAAGGTGAGAGAGAGGAGGGAGGGGTTTAGGGTTTTTGAGGGAGATAAAGCGGCCGGGAGATGGCATGTCTGAGATTTTGAGTTGTTGCTAACCGTGATGCGCTTGATTCGCAGAGACTCTGTCTAGGGTTTAGGGATTGATCTTATGTACTCATGCTGCCTGTGACACTTGATACGCGGATATTCTGAAATTGTGATCATGACATGCATCTACTCAAATGAAACCTAGTCACCGGCTTGTTAGCGGAGAGTATCGTCCGGTTGGAAAAAACACAGAAAATGAACTGGACTAAATATAAAAATATATATAGAAAATAATCGAGGTATGCTTGGAATAGTTGCAAAAAGGAGAGAATTTGTAAATTTTTCTGCAGATAGGCGTGAAAATAGTCTTTCCCTTTTAAATAATCAGTGCCTATCATTTTTTTTTTTCTGGACTGGTGCAGTGAGTTCATCAATGTGTTATCTCCATGATACAATGCTCAGCTTAGATTGCCAACAAGGCGGGTCTGAGGTTAGTTTTAGCCTAGATTTTGAACTATTTTAAGTCCTGCTTATTTAAAATTTTGATTTTAGTAGGCCCATTGACACCCCTCACCCCTACCTAAAGTGCACAAATCGCAATTTAATCAAACTCCCCACACTACTCAGCTTTGAAGTACTTTTATATCCCTAGGACGAAGAGAGTAAAGAAAAATAACCTATGTTTCTTTTTCTATTGAAGTTGTTGTGAATTGTGATCGTTTTCTTATTGTGGTTGATGTCATACCTTTCTCCTAATTAAAAAGTTGCAATCGTAAGTGACCTTGATGAAACAAAGGAGAAACATTAAGCATTAACAATGAAATTTGATTTCAAAAAATACTACTAATTTGAATTTAAAAACATTAATTAATTTTTATTTTATATGAAATATATCAACATATCCCTAGTTTTCTTAGGTTATAAACCTTACTTATTACAAAAAATATTAATAAATAAATAAATAAATAAAAGCAATTAAATTATACATCCTACTATCCCTAGATCAAAATCGGAGTGGTTGAGCAATTTTATCCTCTGATTCATGCACACTTTGTTTGTGCAAATAAGATATTAGATGCTTTTCAATTTTTATCCATCCAATAAATTTCCGTCAATGTGAAAGTAAGATAGTCAAATGAGCTTAATTTTTTATTCACAATATATCTACATTGGGTACCATAATTTGGACAGTTTAATTTCACAAATTGTATGCCATGGCAATTTTCAAGTGCTTGTATATCATCCATTAAACCATCCAGAGTATTACAGTTTTTGTATATCCAGGCACTCAGAAAATGTAGACATGAGAATATTTAGTCGCATAAAATTGAATAAGCTGGCTTGTGAATCTTGGACACTTGTTTGTGATATTTTCACTTTTAACCATCCGATGAATGTCCATTGATCCAATAGTCAGATAATTAAATGAGTGTAATCTTTATTTCATGATACATCTAAGTAGGAAAAGTGGAAAATATTAATTTGGATAGTTTAATGCCTCTTACTTGTGTGCCATGGATGCAAATTTTAAATAATATTTGACAGTTTAATGCCTCCTACTAGCTTGCAAGTATTTGACTTTTAAATGATTTTTATGTGCCTGCGTATCATCTATCACAATCTGCAAGAGCATACAACTCATTTTTATGTCCTGCAAGGTAGGTAAAGCTGGCTGAAGCCTGAATCTTCCAGCCCTGTGTCCCCAAGGAGCCTGAGGTAAGTTCCTCTCTTTATGTTTTTTTTATTATTATTTTTTTTTTTAATTGGAGAATTATTTGATAGTCTGGTAGGGTATGACACTTGATACACGGGCATTTAGAAAATGTACAAGTAACGTATATTAAATAAAATAAGCTGAATAAATCATGGGACTCACCGTCCGTAGGTCATAGTCTGAAAATAGATTGGTTAAGTGATCATGAGCCTATGATTCTAGGCACTTGGTTGTTAAATTAGGACAATTTAATACTTCTCAATTTTAACCGTCTAAATCTACAATAATTCTATATTTTCATTTTTAACCATCAAATAGATATGCAACAATCTGATGATCAGATGATCAAATAAACATAACTTTTTTGTTCATGATACATCAAACTTGAAGGTATAATTTAGATAGTTTAATCTAACTTGCTTAAATGTACCACTTGAAATAAGTACTCTTTGACTTATTTAATCAACCATCATTATGAGAGCTTCTCTTTTTTATGAAGATGTTAAAGCATATGATACTCATGTATAATTCTACATATTATATCATAGATAGTTATTTCAATAGAGTTATATATATTTGTTAAGAATTTTATTAACACAATAGTAGGTCGCATACACAAGTTATGTTGTTGTGTTTATCTCAGCTGTTTCCTTTAGTGTGGCCCATCTGAATTTCAGATCATTATTATTTTTGGGTTTTAGAGTAAACATTTGTCAGTGGACTAGATGGACCAGGTGGATCTCAAGGACATGGCTTGCTGGTAGCTCAGGTTATATAGCTACCCTCTAATCCAAAGCTCTATAGGACCATTAATGTGATGTTTGTGTTATATCCACTCCGGCCATCTATTTCGTTAGCTCATTTAGGGACAAGAGCTCAAATAAGAGGGAGATCCAAATCTCAAGTAGGCCACATGAAAGAGGATTGAATACCCACTGAGGACTCCGGGCCCATTGAATTTAGATCATGGCTCATTTTGTTACTAAGCGCCCTCTTGTGTAGGCCATAAATTGTGTGCTCAGGATCATCAGATGCAAGCCCATTTCATGCAATGGTCAGCTTGTGGACGGTCTGGATTGGTGATCTTCATGATCGTACAGAGCAACGATCATCTGCTTGATGGATCCCATCGGTCACGTCTCGGCCGTTGGTTGAAGGTACAAGTCCATCAATTGGATGTGTAGCCTGTCCAATCAGTTAGATGTTTGTACCCTGGGCCATCTATAGCAAGACCCACCAAATGGATGAACTAAATTCCCTAATTCTACAGTCACATGCAGATATGATCACAAACGATGAACCAGATGGGTTCGTCGCGGCGTACGGAATACCTCTTAAGAGGAGAATCTTGTTATAACAAAAATCTGTTCTTTGGCTAACAATAAAAACTGCCAAGCCTCAAGTACAGACGTGTGTGGATCACATGATCCTCCGACTAAGGACGCGTTTAGTATCCTTGGGCTACCGGTTTGTAGTGTACTTGCAGGCCCCTGATTCAACTATCTAGACAAATTATCTGATGGGCCCTACCATCAATGATTTCGTGATGTTCAATGTTAACAGATTTTTTTTTTTTTTATTTATTATTATTTTATTTTTTATTTTTATTTTTATTTTTTTTATTTTTTTAAGAAAGAAAGAAAAGAAGGTTGCTAGAGTGGTGCAAATTCCAATATGGGGATCTATTCTTCATTGGCCATCAACCGTGGGGCCCACTAGATCAATAGTTTTTACTCCAAGCACACCTACCATTTCGTGGGAGCATGACCATCAGATTTCTTTTCAAAACTTATTTCTTTACTTTGGAATGTGTTATACACTATTTTTAGATTAAAATATCCATGAGTTTCTTCTTTTTTAAAAATTTATATGCATATATCTTATTTTATCATTACCATTTGGCAAATTCTTTGATAGAAACTTCTACCTCATGAAAATGAGTTCTTTATTTTCTTCTCTTTACCAAATGCTATATCATTATTTGCATGAAACAATGATCACAGTTTGTAAACGCTAATAATTCTCTTGTTATAAATCGAATTAGGACAATTTTAAATTCATCGTAAATATAATTTAATAAACTTTTGAGTGACTTTAGAATCATCCCATTTAAATACCGTTTAATCATTTAAAAGTTGAACCAAATTCCAACTCTTGACATGTAAGACCCGTGTCCTAAACTATATCTTTCCGTAGGCTTCCGTGGTCCTTCCAGTCGAATTCCAGTGACCAGCGATCTTTTATCGGCATTTGCGCGCGATCTTGAGTCGTGGCCAGTACATCTGAGTCGACTCGAGTCGAAACTTGTACCGTCATGACCGCATTGTCGTCATGGTTCCAACGTCGCGTCTCGTGCGTCAATGCGATGCTCATATCACTAGTTATGGCCCGCGCATTGTAATGACTATTGACTGCACGTTGCAAGACCCACCTATTGCAATGACACAATTTTCTAAGTCATCATGGGGTGATGTGCTAGGTAATCATTCCCTCCTCTTTTCCCAAAAGTTAACATCTAACCTTACCTAAGCATTAGTGATGGCCTTACACCATTATGACAAGTCATAATAACTTCTCTCTCTTATCTCTCTCTCCCTCCTCTTTCTTCCTTATTCTCCAACCTTTGCAAGAGCCATGGACGTCCCAACCCATCTCCATGGCCAGCCCTCTTTCACCTTAGATCCCCTTCAATCCTGCCATTAGAAGCCCATCTCCACCGTCGAAAAGGATCCTAGAAGGCTTGAGGACCCAAAGGATTAAAGAAGGAGTTGATCTAGAGATGGGCGCTTCTCTCCCTCTCTCTCTTTATCCTCCCCCTAGAATGAAGTGGGCCCTAACAAATTGTGTTAAATCTACTCCATCCATCAGACAGTGTGGCCCACCACATTTCAGGGAGATCTGTTGTCTACTATTGGGACGATGGGAAGTCTCACCCGCTGGACTGAAATATATATTATATATTTATATTATATTAATATATATATGTATATATACCTGCATGGTGGGCCACGTCCATGTGGGACCCACCATGATGCTGTGTTGTTTCCACACCGTCTAGCGTTCAGGGACGCTGGACGTGGCTAGATAACGAAGTGTGCGTTGACGGTGGGGTGTACTACAGCAGCAGGAATATATATATATATATATATATATATATATATATATATATATATATATATATATATATATATATATATATATATATATTATAGTTTGTTCCAAAGCCTTGAGGTGGGCTGCTCATGCAAGCCTCACCTTGATGTATGGATTTAATCCACGCCGTCCGTCCCATTCCCCAGTCATTTTAGGCATTGAGTAGAAAAATGAGGCCAATCCGACTTTCTGGCAGGCCGTAGCATAAAAAACAGTATTTTCTACCGTTGAAATCCACCTTAATGTTCCTATACACTAAAATACCTCTGATATTGGGTTTGTTTGGCTTGTCTTGAGCCATAAGAGCCAGTGGATGGGGTAGATTCTCCTAATGCGGGGCCCCACCTATGAGAATCCCAAGAAAATACAAAAATAAAAAAAAAAGTAATGCAGCAGGCGTTGTTGCTGCAACGACCACAGGACGCGCAGCAGCGTCCTGCTGGATTGGGTCGTGAAGGGGGGGCAGGGACGTGGGTCCCATCCGTGGCACCCACTGTGATGTGTGTGAAACATCAACCCTGTGCATTTGATGGGCCTTAGGGCAGTAAGCCCCCTCCCAAAAATTAGCCATATGTGGAGCTCAGGTGGTCCACGTCACAGGAAACAGTAGGAGTGAACGTTTGCCATTGAGACCCTATTTGGGCCACAGAAGTTTTGGATCGTTATGAAATTTGTTTTTCCTCTTTATCCGGATCTATGTGACCTTATCAATGGCTTGGATCGAAAATAAATGTTAAGGTGGGCCCCACGTGGGACCCACCTCTTTGAAACGTATTGGCTGGTATACAGCAACTATATAGCTGCTGTATTGATGTCCGCCGTAGGGTCTGATCATGAGGCCTGTGTTATTTCCAGACTGTCCATCCGTAGGGCCACCCTGCATGTGTTGTACGTGTAGGGCATGGGCCAACTTTGATGTATGTACCTTGCATTCACGTAGTGCACGTGGAGCCAGCCGTGATGTATGGATTTAATCCACACTGTCCGTCCAGAATAGATGTTGGACGCTGCATCCTTTCAAAAAATAAATAAATATATATATGTGTGTGTGTGTGTGTGTGTGTGTGTGTGTTAAAATAATATGTTATATAATATTCAATATATAAGTACTATATAGACATCTAGTGAGCCCCACATGAGACCCACCTGCTGCAACTGATTGGCTGAAGAGCCTCACACCAGCTAATAGCTGATGTACGACGTCAGCATGTCTTGTGGCCCACCACAAGGTACTTGAGATCTGCACCGTCCAACCACGTGGACGGTGGATCCCACTTCGAGGTAATATCCTATATCCCTAGCCATCTATCCTTTTGGCACGTGTGGGGCCCACCCACATGTGCTACATGTGTAAGGTGGGGCTACCTTGCGGTACATATTCTATAGCAGCACCATCCATATGTATTAACTCTGTAAGTTTTGTGGGCCTGATCATTTGGTACACCGTCCATCCAATCGACGTGGGACCCCACCTTGTGTTATGTGTTGTACACACATGTGACACGTGTGACAATGGGACCCATGTGAGCACTGTTTCATCCACACTATCAGCACGTGCACCAGTGGGATGGCCCACCATGTGGAAATCCACCATGATGAAAAGTATTTTTGACTACGCCATCCATGTCGTCCATCTGTTGAAAGATCCATCGTGATGTATGTTTTGTAATCCACACCGTTCACGTATCTGGACGGTGCTGGACAATGTTTGATGTGTTGATTTGCATGGACAACATTTGGATGGTGCCGAATTACTTGGACAATGCTTGGATGGTGTTGATTTACCTAGGTAATGTTTGGATAGTGCTAATCATCGTTAGTGGGCCATGTGCCCCATGGAATGATAGTGTGCAGTGATACACATGTTATACCTACAACTATTGAAATGATTTTGGTGCGGCCCATGTGATGAGGCCCACCTTGATGTATTTGTAGCCATCCATGAGGCCCACCTTGATGTATTTATGGCCATCCACGAGGCCTACCTCGAGGGATTTGTAGCCCGTCCATGAGGCCTGACATGTTGTATATGAGGCCCATGTAATGCGGCCCACTTGATGTTTATATGGCTCATGTGGTGTATTTGAGGGATCATATGCAGGGCCCACCTGTTATGTGTTTGTGGCCTTTTTATTGAGGCCCAATATGATGTTTTTATGGCTCACCTGGATACATTTGTGGCCCACCCCTAAGGCCCACCTTGATGTGTATTAGTGCGGCTCGTTGATGCGGCCCACTCAGCGTTTGTGAGACCTATTGGTGTGACCCGTTGATGCGGCCCACTCGGCGTTTATGAGGCCTATTGGTGCGACCCGTTGATGTGTCCCATTTAGGTGTATTTGAGGCCCATGGGCATGGCTCATTGTGATACGTTCAAGGCCCTTCTATGAAGCCCAACGTGATACATGAGAGGCCCATGAATGAGGCCCAATGTGATGTATGTGTAGCCGTTATGTTGTGTATGATCCTTTATGTAGGCCACTCCTTAGGAGCAATGTTGGTTAGATGTCCACATTAATAGTCAATGATGATTAAATGCCCTCATTGTGACCTTCCCGTAAGCCTTATTAGTCTCATTCACACCATTCTCTTAGTGGGCTAACCCAAATAAGTGGGCCCCATTCGCCATAGACGGAGGGCTCCGTGTTATCGGATTTGATATAACCACGGCTGAGAGCCGATCTTTATATTATGATTTGATTAGCCGTTCATATATGGATCCCGCCATGTATATAGGCCGATTATCGATTTTGATTATCGAGACCAATTATCGATCAATTTCGACTATCGTGGCCGATTGTAGAGGCCCATTGTGATGTATATGCGGCCCGTATTTGAGGCTCATTATAATGAGCATTCGACTTCGGCTTGATGCATTTGAGCCCTATCTAATGTATGTGAAGCCTATGTGATGAGGCCCATTGTGGTGCATTTGAGGGCCAGGCGATGAAGCCCGTTGTGTTGTATATTAGGCCCATGTGAGAGGCTCATCGTGATGTATATTAAACTCTTGAGTGAGGTCCATGGTGTTGTATATTAGGCCCTTGTGCGAGGCCATGGGTCCATTATATGTTAGGTTCTATGCGGGCCATTCCTTGGAGACAACATTGGTTAAATGTCCAATTTGTCAAGGCCGATTGTTGATGTCGGTTATTGATACCGATTATGAATATGTGACAGCATAGCATCATGATACATGCCCATACGCATCATCTGCATGTTTATCATGAGATGTAGTTGACCATTGCATATGTCATTGGGCAGGTTGTTATGAGACTCTTTTATAGGCAGAGGTTATCTCACATGAGCGCACGGTATGCGTAGGATTGATGCATGACTGGATTGTATGACTCATGCATCTTGTATTGTGATTACTATACGTCCTAGCGACATCAGAGCCATAGCCTCCACAGGCATATCATGGATGGCCAGATGAGACGCCAGAAATCTGTTCTAGCATTGGGCTGTCATAAATGACCCTGGGTGAAAATTTTTAAACCCTCTTGGTACCAAAGGATGCCCCAACGTCGAGACCGAGTGGATGTATATGAGCGCATGTGGGCCGTATACCAGTAGGCCGCG
This sequence comes from Magnolia sinica, assembly GCF_029962835.1. NCBI lineage: Eukaryota > Viridiplantae > Streptophyta > Magnoliopsida > Magnoliales > Magnoliaceae > Magnolia > Magnolia sinica. The sequence continues at coordinate 5,653,339 of NC_080573.1, read as the reverse complement.
TCTCCCACTGTATCATGGTCGGTTGGGAGGGGGTGTGACCTTACCCGCCTAAGTGAGGGGGCAATATCTAGATTGAGTTTGACCAGCTTGAGGAATGGGTCCGCTATCGACGAGTCGGGCCCGATATTGGCAGGTGGATAGTGAGGTCTCTTCCACTTACCTAGTTGTGCGCTCGGATAGGGACGACAAGCTGACGTAGAGTGTAATAGACCTCAGTGATGATTCTATAGAGGAACTGTACTGATATGTGGACTTATTGAGCAGGAGTTACATACTCATTCATTCACTCACTATCTACTCGGGCTGGTGGTGCGCAACTATTTATTATGTGTACCTTCATAATGGCCAGGATTTCGATTAGGGCGCGCGACTAACGTAAGATCAAGAGTTTACCATATTGAGTCTGACTATCCAAATTTAGGTATGGGACTGGTTTGGATAGAAGTCTCTTGTGATGGACCCCATAGCCCGCGATACTACGTACTATCATCCCGACTTCACACTCCAGTATGGTCATTCCATTCGCACCGCACATTGCATGACATCCGCGGCATATAGCATTTTAGGTTACCGTGTTTCTGCATTTATATGGTCTAGATACGGCTGACGTATTTGTGAACTCATCAGGAAGTATATATTGCATTGCATCCTGGGCATCTGATAATTGGCTGTCTATGACTCTTCATTTGCATAGCTGATCTGTATTGCGTACTCTGATATTGTATGACTCATGAACTTGTCAGTATTTTCGCTTAATCTATTATCGTATAATTTATGATCTTATCAGTATTTCTACTTAATCTAATAATTCATGATCTTGTCAGTATTTCTGCTTATTCTGATATTGTTCGATTTATGGATTAACAGTATTTCCAGTATTGTATGATTATGACATTATATTGGATACTTGACACTTACACCACTCTCTAAGCTTTCTATAAGTTTATGTACGATAGATGCGTGCAAGTGATGTTAGGTTGCATCGACATTGAGCATGGAGAGTGTAGCTGTCTTCTGGAGCGTTGAATTTATTTGGACATATGTATTTCCCTTTCAGCATTGCATTCAAAGTTTATATTAGTGGATATGTGATGATGATGTTGTTGCCTTTGTGATTTTGGTATACTTGTGGTTATGCTTATTACGAGCTAAATGTACATTGGAAAGAAAAAGTCCTCCTTGTAAGATCCCAGGATCGGAATTTGGTGTATGGATGCTAGAAGCCGAGAATGGGGTACTACGGAGGCTGTCGGCACCGAATTCGACAATCGTAAATTTTATGAGCCCGATTTCTGAATTTGGGACGTGACATGACAAAACATTAATTTAAGCCCAATGCTTTAAAGAAAGAAAAATAACATATCTTTTTAAAGTTGACTCTTTTATTTCTCTCCTATTTTTTGTCAATTTCTTCTAAGTAGACCAATTTAGAAATCTGTTTTCTAAAAGTTGACTCTCTTTTTTTCTTTATTATCTTTCCGTCTATCTATTTTTTAAAGCAAAAGATCCAGCTAAGCAAAATCTTATAAAAAAAAGTATAGCACATTTTTTAACAGTGAAATGTTTGTAATTATTTTGCATCTAATTTTCTCTCACTTTATTCCGGAAACAAGCTTAATTCAACATAATAGGTAAGAAGAAAAAAAAAAATCATTTTTCTAGAATGAAAGTTTCTACTGACAATCTGTTAGGGAATAATAAAAAAAAAAAGTAGAAGTGCATAGAAAATTGAAAACAATAATTATGAGCATTTTTGTATGAGAAAAAGTGTACATTATTATATACTTTAGTGTGTATATATATATATATATATATATATATATATATATATATATATATATTAATGTTTTGAAAAGCAATACTATAGCTAAGCTACCACTAAACAATGGATATACTCAGGGTAAAAATTCAAAGAAGAACCTTGCTCCTCAAGCAACAAAAGATGATGATACGCATGCCTTATAAATTACTTTTAAAATTACATACTAGCAGTAACTCAAATTAAACTGTCTAAATTATGACCACCTGTTTATATGCATTGCGAGCTAAAAATTAGGGGTATTTGATCATCCTACCATCGGATTAGTGGACATTTATTAATCAGTTAAAACTAAAAAAATGTCTAATGATCCTTTTGTTTACATACCCTCACACTCACACACACCACATTGGTACTTGAAACCCATAGGGTGGTCTACTACTTAGCCATATAAAAAAAAATCACATGATACTATATTTCAACAAAACAAGTGTCCACCAATCAATAGTTAGAATTGTTTAGCCAATCTTATTTTTGGACTGCAGCTAAGCAGCAATGGGCTCCACAATTTAGCCTAATTGACTTTGAAATTTTAACCAGTATTTCCAAGAACATGTATATCAAGCGTCATTGGCAGCCGGAGTATTAAATAACTCCGCACGTATCTTTCTAACAATCTGTACTTTCCGTCTGATAATACAAGCTGCAAAAGTACCAGCTCCAGAGGGATCATATGATCCTCCCAACAGAGGAGGCGTTTAGCATCCTCATGCCACTGGTTTGTACTTGAAGGACCCATGATTCGGTGATCCAGACCAATGATCCAATCGTACCCTACAATGGATGATTCATGCCCCAAAATTATCGACGGTTCAAATTCAACCTAGAAAAAAGGCGACAGTTTTGTTAGGATCTTGCAAATTCCAATATGGGGGAACTTCTCTGCACTGTCCATCCAATGTGGGGCCCACCATATCAATTGTCCAGATCGCTGCACCAGGGCCCCACTTCATCCTCACTCCAAGGCTACCCATAAAATTCGGAAACGGATTGGCTACTCCCCCGCCACCAGCCAATGGCTGGTGCTTGGTGGTCTGTGGGCCCCACCATGATGTATGTGTTTCATCCATGCCGTCCATCTATTTTTATAGATTATTTTATGGTATTAAGAAAAATGAGGTATATCCCAATCTTAAGTGGACCACATTACAGGAAACAGTGTTGAATGAACCTCGACCATTAAAAACTTTTTGGGGGCCATAAAAGTATTGGATCAAGCTGATCTTTGTTTTTTCCCTTCATCTGGGTCTTTATGACCTAATCAACAGATTAGATGTCAGATAAAAAGTACAGTGGGCCTTAGGAGGATTTAAATGATGGATATCCAATCACTATTGTTTTCCTGTGGTGTGGTCCACCTAAGATTTATATCCCTTATTTTTAGGATGAAGCCCTAAAATGATCTTTAAAAATGGATGAACGGAATGGATGAAACACATACATCATGGTGGGGCCCACAGACCACCGAACACCAGCCACAGGGCTGGTGTCAGGGGGAGTAGCCAATCCGTTCCCATAAAATTCACGCTCCAAGGCACAACACCCTCATGCTTCTCTGCACTCCTGTGTACGGCCAAACCAACCAATCCTACTAAGAGAATCTCATGCTCACATCCAACCTGTTGGACTGCTTGTTTACCATCCAATCAGCTGATAATTTTCAACATGTCATGTTAGTGATAAATCCAACCTGTCCAAAATGTTGACACCAATACAAAGATCACCTTAGGAAAAAATCAGACTAATCTGCCTATTTACTGGGCCACACCAACATTTCTTTATTATATCTATGGTTATCATTGTTTTCCATGGCATACCCCCATCTAGATAGTAGAATGTGTGGATTTTTTTCACACTGGATGATCCTTTTGGTGGGGCCAACCTATTAGATGGATTGGATTTTACACAAACATGAAAGGTTGGGAGTCATCAGCCGGTTGGACGTTAAGTTAACATCCAACCGGCTGGATGTGAACGTTCCTCCTACATAAATATCAGGTTTTGGCGCAAATTCAAATGCAATTCCAAGTTGGGTAGTCAGGACAGGATGGAATATGGTGCCGAGCCAAAGGTCCAGTACAAGTCCAAGAACCTGGTAGCTGAGAGGAATAGAAGGAATAAGCTCAATTCAAGGCTCTATGCTCTACGTGCATTGGTCCCAAACATTACAAAGGCAAACCCATGAATTTCATTTCCCATTTGGGTCTTTTCCCACGTTAATGATTTTATTATCTTAGCTTGTTTTTTCTTATTAAAATCAATATTTTATGGGTTCTCTAACACTAATGATTCTCTTATGTTAGCTTAGCTTTCCAGCCCGTTTGCTTGTGTGCCACTTAAAAAATGAGTTCATTTCATTTTAGTTAATCATAATATTTTAGAGATCGTGATTGTTGGTTATTGAGAATATTTTAATCCTTTCCGGAAAGAAATCTCTAATGTATAATTATCATCAACTGAAATTAGACTCTTTTTTAAGTGGCAGCCAAACAAGCGTCTAGTTTTGCTAGTAAACGTTACTCTCTCTTCTTTTTTTTGGGGGGCATTTTGTTGTTTTTATTAGCCTAGCTTCTATGTTTCCTTATAAAAAGACCTTTTACTTTTTGGGTTTTCTTATGTTGCGTTTGGATGCACTATCGAATTAAATAGCAATAACTAGTAATTTGGTGAATCAGATATTGTTGAATTGCAAGAACCTTCTTTTACCATTCATGACTTGGGTTGTCATTGCCATTAGGTTCCTTTCAAGTTGGTCTTAAAACTAACATAATGGCAATTTGAGGGCTACTTCTTCCTTATTAGTTCTGGAAAGCATTACGATTTGGTAATGTCCCTTGAATGAACATAACGTTCATGATAAATTTCAGCTGTCCACCCAAACACACCCTTAGATTATTGATTTTTGTATTCAAACTCAATTGTTTCTTATTAGTCTTTTCTCTCATATTAGATGAATAAAGCAACTATCATTGACGACGCATATGATTACATTAAGGCGCTAAAGATGGAAGTGGAGAGTCTCCAAAATGAGCTTGTGGAAATTACCAACGAAGAGAGAGATAAACCAACGATTGTCGCAAGCACAAGCTGCTTGGAGGAGTCGGTGCAAATGACCGAAAAATGCAAGGCATGCCATCTATCTTGAGATGGTGGATGATTTTTAATTTTTTATTTTTTTGGTTTTTCTCATTAACATGACTGAGGGATCATACCTAAAAGGCCTACTTACAATGTTGCCTTGCACGTGCCAATGTAGCATGTATGTGCATGATCTTGGCCACTCATTGAGTGGGCAACACCATCTATGTGCCATGGCTTGAAAATCAGGTCAATCAAATCATTATGAGGGCTAAATACGGTTTTTCGAATGTGGAATTCTTTAACTTGCCACTATTGTAATACATATGTTAGTCTACCTAATTACCAAATTAGCATGATTATTTGGGCTATGGCACATACTTCCGACAAGTGATCACATAGTGATCAAGAGAAAAATGCATTGAAACACCATTTTAGTGTCACCCAAACACTCCCTTAGGCCGTGGTTAATCTGGTGGTTTCCATCAAGTAGATGGTAGAGATGGCATATAAACCGAGTTTATGTACTAATTTTTTATAAGCATTCTTATAAGAGTTTGATTTTAAATTTTCATTCCTAATTACATATAGGTAGAGGTTGTGGTGAGTACCATAGATCTTAATAAGTTCAACATAAAGATAGTATGTGAGGAAAGGCAAGGTGGGTTTACAAAACTGATGGAGAAATTGGCTTATCTTGGCTTAGAGGTGACAAGCATCAATGCTACTACATTCAAAGGTGTTGTTTTGAATACAATTTCTGTACAGGTAAGAATAACCTCAAACACTTCATGTTATTACTCATGTTTTTTTAATTGGATTTTAATATTCATTGAGCTCATCTATGATTCTTGATTCAAAATCATGGTTTAAAAAATATCAGGTGCATTATAAATGGACCGCCAATATCAGTACCAAAATCACCTAAAATGTTCATGTCCAAACTTCACAATTCATAGCATGCATTGTTAAATGCGGGAATCGTTTGATGCAATCTCCAACGGGATACCGAGCCATGCTTGGATCTTAAAAGCAATTATCATCATCGAAATTTATTTTATTTATCCTATTTTTCACATGATTGCAGGGGAGAGAATTGGAAATATTAAAAGCAGAACAAGTGAAGGAATGCCTCATGCAAATGGTTACATACAATTAGGCTAATGAAGAAAGCTGTCATTGCTACCATTTTTATACATCTCCCTTCCTATATATCTTTCAATTTATTATATTTTTATTAATTAAGAATTAAGTACTATTTTTACCCATAAGATTGATATAACAGCCCATAAGTTATCCATGGGAACAAAAGTTGGGAAATCATCTATCACGACCAAGTTAGTTATGTCGGAGAATTTATTATCTAAGATTGTCAGCGTATTATTGATATATTATAAAATTCCATGTGAGAGTTTTTGCAATATTTTCCAAGTCATGGTAGACTCATGCCTTCAATTTTGACAACATGGTTTAATGGTCTACATTTTGGTTTGCCATTTTGTTGGGAACAATCCTTTTGAAATGGAACAAAGATATTTTGGTTTTTGTATGTCTTGATGGTCCTTTGGGCTTTATTTTAATTTCTTTAGGTATGGTTTATGAATACTTATGTGATACATTTTTACCATCTTTTCACCATAGTGACAAATCTTGTTCTCGACAATTTCTCTCATGATATATATGTTTTTCTCGTGTAACAAAGGAAAAAAATTGCTAAAAATAAAAATTGCAAATTTTTTTGTTGTAAATTAATGAATGGTTTTAAATTTTCAAATATGCAATGGTATAAGTTGATTTTTTTATATACTTCTAATCAATTTATAAAAAATAAAAATAAAACATGCTAAGATTATAAAATCTCAAAGTACTAGCTTGAAAATTTTATATATCTATATATGTATGTATGTGTGTATATTTATATATATCATTTCATCAATTTTTCACCCAGAAAAATGGTGAGATTTTAAAAATCACGGTAATATGTGTGACGATGCTTCGCATAGCATACATGAGTTTTACTTTCAGTGAATGGTAAAACCATGGTTCTATGATCTAAAATATTGGTCTTTTGAATCCTACATGGATGAGGCATGCCCTAAAAATCTCCCAAATTGGAAGATCACAATATCTAGGTCATTTTCATTAGAATTTTGACCTTTGTTGTACTTCTTTTGTTAATGGTCTACATGTAGGCTGTAAATAGAAAATTATATATTGTCCTGTTGAAGAGATTTTTAAGATATAGTCATCCATGTTGGAACAAAATAAACTAATTTCTGGGTTACCAAACCATGGACATACTTGTTGAAATTGAAAATTTATGTAAACCATACAAAGATTTAGGCCACACATATCATATAACTCCCTTGTGTCTAATAACTTTCCATTGTTTATACTCAAGTCCTCCCATCATGGTGAAATAAGCTACTTGTAGCTTGCGTTTGGGACACATTGTCCAATTAAATAACTATAATTAGTTCAATATGTGTTTGGATGTAACATGAAATCACGATTGGTGGGACTTTATAGCCAGTAAGGCATGCTTTGTTTGATATACAATAAGGCAGGATTAGGTGATCCACATGTCTCAAAATTAAAGTTGTCAAACAGTAAATCCAAGGGGAGCTAGGGGCTGTGGATTCCTCAAGCTGATAATACATCATAGGTGGTGAGATATGGCTCATTTCACCATTCAATGGTATATCATGACACCGAGGACTGTAGCACTTCTGTAATGGCACAACGGTTGATAGAAATTCTCAATCCATGTTGAATGTGGAAATTCTAACTAGAGGGGCAGTTTGATCATCATCATGTATTAGAGTGCCAAGCCTGAGTAGGGTTGTTTTAGACCAAAATGATTGATATGGCCCCATTTGCAAATAATCACTTAAATAATAAGTTTGTAAATAACTAATTAAATTCATGGTTATTGCAGTCATCTACTTTTAGTAAATTTTTTGAATAACTATTAACTTTTTTGGCATATTTTTAAAAAATGACGAAGATGCCTTAGTTTGGAACTTCTCACTCTCTTTATCTATGTGCATCTCAAAAAGAAAATCTCCATTAAAATTATTATATGCCATGTTCTAAGAAAATTAAAGGGTTTATGCTCTTCTCATAGAGATGAACTTTGTAGTATTTTTCATATGGGCGTCTTCTTCATTTTGTAATGGTTATCTCTAAAGTTAAGAAAAACTAATGAAATGTAGGTATTTGCGGTAATGATGAATTATCAATGTAGTTATTTGCAAACCATATATTTTTATGTGTGGATTGCAAATAATGTAGCATTGGTGTGAGAATTTGCAACAACCTCTTCAAAATTTGATTTTGTTCCATAGATGCCTGGAAAATGTTGCTACTCAAAAACTTACCCTGTCTATCTTTATCAATAAACTTAGTTCAATCTTCATGGTGTTATGGGTTTGTGCCTGTCAAGGCATATCAAAGGTCAAAGAATCAGATCAATTAAAAAATTAATTAGCTATGCCATTTAGTCAATGCATTTAACATAACTCAAATAAAGCCTCGAGTACTGATATGTAAGCAATTCTTCCTAGAGGTTTGCTCGAATTTATTTTTATGTACTATAATAAGATGCATTGAGAATCTAACAACTGGATTTGGGCCTTTTCAATGATTTGAATAGTTTATTTGATAAACTTTCCTTAGATAGGAGATGCCCTAAAAAAATTTCAATTTGAATATCCCAACCTATTGATTATAAAAAGGTTATGGTCATGTTTAAAGGAAAAGAGTCATATTATCAAAAATTAAAATAATTCAATTGTGAGCTATCATTTATAATTTTTCCACCATATGAAGTGATATTTATCATAAACGGCTGGGATCATTGGAAGATAACTTTGATTCAAAGGCTAAAGTCACGACATATCATATTGCAATCATCGAGATTTATTTTAGCAAAAGTCTTTTTCCTTTTCTTTTTTTTTTTTCTTCTCTTTTTAATACAAAATTTCTCTTGTATCACCTAAGCGTCCCCTATTAACACAATACTAACATTGTTTAATTCTAAATTAATCACAATGTTTATTGAACAAACCTTCATTTTAAGGTACTTGGTGAAATGTATAATAGGGGTTGCATTCATCCATTCACATGCACAATAATATAGGAGACTGATGTAAGATGAGGAAAGGATGACTCGATAAAGAATCAGGATCACACAAATTTAGTTCTGAGATGCCTTGATTAGATAAAAACAACTTAAATACGATTATAACTTCCAATGGTCATAACTTTTCTAATTAGTCATCTGTTTTACATATATAATATATTGTTGGAAAGCCATCAATGAACTCTATATGCTAGCAATGCCTGTACTTTTTTAAAACAACTTGTTTAAGAGATTATTTTTAGATTTTAAGTTAAAAAATTTAACATATTTTAGTGACTTTTGATTTTTGTATTTTAAAATATTTTATTGTTTGCAGAGCCCACTTCCAATCCTTTTTTAGATGATGGAAGGAAAAAAAAGTCAAATTTGTTTAGAATTTGTTTATTATTTTAGAAAACTTTACTATTTTAGAAATGTTACAAATAGAAGGGCTTTGTAAATAAACTTCAATTAATAATATTATTTTTAAAAAATTCTCTTATGAATTTAAGGACTATTTTTGAATAGAAAACAATCTCCTCTTCCATCCAGGCACTCGCTACGTGGGCATGCATTTTTGTTTCTCCATATTGCATGCTTGGAATATGTCAATGACGACCCAACCAGACATCTATGGGCTCCATCTTAACGAGTTTGACATTCATAATCTAACAAATGAGTGGAGTCATTGCTGGTTTCTGTCTTCTAATGTTCGCTTATATGTTAATGATTAAAGGATTTCAGTCACACAAACATTGTGATTTTTGGACCATGGATGACTCAATATTGGAAATACCAACTTAACGGTCTTGATCGCATATACATGTGACGTGTGCCAAAATGACATGGAATGTCCGGAAATGCCATATACTTTTGCCAACCATTATGCTTTGGCCACCCATTAAATTATGGGCACCTACTGGACTTTTGGTTGTCCAATTACTATAAATTGGATTTATGATCCATCTTTAAAGGGCCACAATTTCCACATTGTGGATTGACACACATGCATTCTTAGAGCAAGTGCATGAATCCACTGCTTAAAAGAAGAATCCGGATCCTCTGCTTGCTATATGCTAGAAAATCCTGGTTAATGCAATTTTATTGGGCCACATCATTACACACTGCATTTAATGCAACAATGCTAACAATGTCAATCATGATCTGTACCAATCACAATACATAAAAATAAGATTTTTCTGCTTGTGATAAGCTGAGGATTTGAATTCTTAAAAGAAAGGCACATGGGTTGCTGAGCAATGAAGTGCAAAAGCAGCCCTATCCATTAGGGGAGGCAATGGGCTGGGCCATGTTAGGCTTGGGCTAGGCATGACACTTAAGACCAAAACCCAAGATGGGCCTACCACAATGGGCCAATTCCAAGCTTGAAAAGATTGGTTGAGTCAAATCCAACTCGACCTGGCCCGAAAAAACTTGGTAAACTTTCTATTTTCCACTTGAATGTTCCCAAGCGAGGATAACCTGTTACCCTTGCTGTGTGGGCCCACCTTGATGCATTTGTTGTATATCCCCACCATCCATCCATTTTTTTTAATCTTATTTTAGGATGCAATCCCAAACATTAAGAAAATTCAAATCTCAAGTGAACCATACCACTAGAAACAGTCATGAATAATCATTAAAAACTTTTTGTGGCCACATAATTTTTGGATTAAGCTGATCTCAGTATTTTCCCTTCATCCAGATCTTCTTGATACTATTAACGGGTTGGATGGCAAATAAATATTAAGAAATTCTTACAATGGGTCATTGAAATTGTTAATGGTAAGGCACTCAATCAACACTTTTTCCTGTGGTTTGGTCCACCTGAGATTTGGATCTACTTAATATTTGAGACCACATCCTCAAATAGACTGGAGAAACAATTCGAAGACATGAATATACAACAAAACATCAAGGTGGGCTCTATGGTAAGGGTAACGCCTAATCCACTCCTTGTTCCTAATCTATAATCTATCAATTGTTCATGTGGACCACACGTGCACAAAATATTAGATAATTTAGAGGAATGAAATCAACAGTCTATATTCAAGATGGATAGATTACCTAATAAAGACATAATATAATGTTGGGCTGGGATTGGACAAGCTAAAGTGACCTGAGCAGGTGCCTAACCCAAACATTGATCAGGTCATGCATGTAGTGGTGTCAATGGGCTGGGCTCAGGCCTGAAAAATCAGAATTTTAAACCAGCTCTGCCTGATGGCCCGGCCCGAAACAGTTCAAAATCGGGGCCAAAACCTACCCCAGGCCCTGCTCGTTGACAGCCTTACATCACATGCATGTCGGCCTAACCTAGCCACAAGCCAAGCTAAGTGGGTCCAAGCCCAGCCCAATGGTGGCTCTGGTCAGGTACCCTACCCATCGTCAACCTTGTTGTGAGCGCGATCCAAGCTGATAACTGTGTTTTCCCTTCATCCAGGCCGGTGTGAACTTATCAACGGGTTGGATTGGATGGAAAATAAACATTACGGTGGGCCCAAGAAATTTTTAATGGTGGTCGTTCAATTACCACTGTTTTTTGTGGTGTGGTCCACCTTAGATTTGGATCTACTTCATTTTTGGACTCATGCCCTAAAATGATCTGTATAAACGGATGTACGGTGTGGATATATAACAGATACATGAAGGTGGGCCCCACAGTCAGGGTCTCACCCAGCGATTACCCTGCCCTCACCGAATCCGCGCGCAAGATGGTAGAGGGTTTTAGTGGGAACGGATTAGTTGTTACCCTTACCGTGTTGGGATCATATTGATGAATTTTTTGTATATCCATACCGTCCATCTGTTTTTTCAGATCATTCTAGTGAGTGATATAAAAATTTAACCAGATCCATGAGTTTCTTCTTTTTTAAAAATTTATATGCATATATCTTATTTTATCATTACCATTTGGCAAATTCTTTGATAGAAACTTCTACCTCATGAAAATGAGTTCTTTATTTTCTTCTCTTTACCAAATGCTATATCATTATTTGCATGAAACAATGATCACAGTTTGTAAACGCTAATAATTCTCTTGTTATAAATCGAATTAGGACAATTTTAAATTCATCGTAAATATAATTTAATAAACTTTTGAGTGACTTTAGAATCATCCCATTTAAATACCGTTTAATCATTTAAAAGTTGAACCAAATTCCAACTCTTGACATGTAAGACCCGTGTCCTAAACTATATCTTTCCGTAGGCTTCCGTGGTCCTTCCAGTCGAATTCCAGTGACCAGCGATCTTTTATCGGCATTTGCGCGCGATCTTGAGTCGTGGCCAGTACATCTGAGTCGACTCGAGTCGAAACTTGTACCGTCATGACCGCATTGTCGTCATGGTTCCAACGTCGCGTCTCGTGCGTCAATGCGATGCTCATATCACTAGTTATGGCCCGCGCATTGTAATGACTATTGACTGCACGTTGCAAGACCCACCTATTGCAATGACACAATTTTCTAAGTCATCATGGGGTGATGTGCTAGGTAATCATTCCCTCCTCTTTTCCCAAAAGTTAACATCTAACCTTACCTAAGCATTAGTGATGGCCTTACACCATTATGACAAGTCATAATAACTTCTCTCTCTTATCTCTCTCTCCCTCCTCTTTCTTCCTTATTCTCCAACCTTTGCAAGAGCCATGGACGTCCCAACCCATCTCCATGGCCAGCCCTCTTTCACCTTAGATCCCCTTCAATCCTGCCATTAAGCCCATCTCCACCGTCGAAAAGGATCCTAGAAGGCTTGAGGACCCAAAGGATTAAAGAAGGAGTTGATCTAGAGATGGGCGCTTCTCTCCCTCTCTCTCTTTATCCTCCCCCTAGAATGTAGTGGGCCCCACCGAATTGTGTTAAATCTATTATATCCATCAGACGATGTGGCCCACCACATTTCAGGGAGTCTGCCGTCTACTGTTGGGATGGTGGGAAGTCCCACCTGCTGGACTGAAATATATATGATAAATTTATATTATATTAATATATATATGTGTGTGTGTGTATATACCTGCATGGTGGGCCACGTTCATGTGGGACCCACCATGATGCTGCATTATTTTCACACCGTTTAGCATCCAGGGACGCTGGACGTGGCTAGACAAGGAAGTGTGCACTGACGATGGGGTGTACTACGGGGAATATATATATATATATATATATATATATATATATATATATATATATATATATATATATATATATATATATATATATATATATTATAGTTTGTTCCAAAGCCTTGAGGTGGGCTGCTCATGCAAGCCCCACCTTGATGTATGGATTTAATCCACGCCGTCCGTCCCATTCCCCAGATTATTTTAGGCATTGAGCCGAAAAATGAGGCCAATCCGACTTTCTGGCAGGCCGTAGCATAAAAAACAGTATTTTCTACCGTTGAAATCCACCTTAATGTTCCTATACACTAAAATACCTCTGATATTGGGTTTGTTTGGCTTGTCTTGAGCCATAAGAGCCAGTGGATGGGGTAGATTCTCCTAATGCGGGGCCCCACCTATGAGAATCCCAAGAAAATACAAAAATAAAAAAAAAAGTAATGCAGCAGGCGTTGTTGCTGCAACGACCACAGGACGCGCAGCAGCGTCCTGCTGGATTGGGTCGTGAAGGGGGGGCAGGGACGTGGGTCCCATCCGTGGCACCCACTGTGATGTGTGTGAAACATCAACCCTGTGCATTTGATGGGCCTTAGGGCAGTAAGCCCCCTCCCAAAAATTAGCCATATGTGGAGCTCAGGTGGTCCACGTCACAGGAAACAGTAGGAGTGAACGTTTGCCATTGAGACCCTATTTGGGCCACAGAAGTTTTGGATCGTTATGAAATTTGTTTTTCCTCTTTATCCGGATCTATGTGACCTTATCAATGGCTTGGATCGAAAATAAATGTTAAGGTGGGCCCCACGTGGGACCCACCTCTTTGAAACGTATTGGCTGGTATACAGCAACTATATAGCTGCTGTATTGATGTCCGCCGTAGGGTCTGATCATGAGGCCTGTGTTATTTCCAGACTGTCCATCCGTAGGGCCACCCTGCATGTGTTGTACGTGTAGGGCATGGGCCAACTTTGATGTATGTACCTTGCATTCACGTAGTGCACGTGGAGCCAGCCGTGATGTATGGATTTAATCCACACTGTCCGTCCAGAATAGATGTTGGACGCTGCATCCTTTCAAAAAATAAATAAATATATATATGTGTGTGTGTGTGTGTGTGTGTGTGTGTGTTAAAATAATATGTTATATAATATTCAATATATAAGTACTATATAGACATCTAGTGAGCCCCACATGAGACCCACCTGCTGCAACTGATTGGCTGAAGAGCCTCACACCAGCTAATAGCTGATGTACGACGTCAGCATGTCTTGTGGCCCACCACAAGGTACTTGAGATCTGCACCGTCCAACCACGTGGACGGTGGATCCCACTTCGAGGTAATATCCTATATCCCTAGCCATCTATCCTTTTGGCACGTGTGGGGCCCACCCACATGTGCTACATGTGTAAGGTGGGGCTACCTTGCGGTACATATTCTATAGCAGCACCATCCATATGTATTAACTCTGTAAGTTTTGTGGGCCTGATCATTTGGTACACCGTCCATCCAATCGACGTGGGACCCCACCTTGTGTTATGTGTTGTACACACATGTGACACGTGTGACAATGGGACCCATGTGAGCACTGTTTCATCCACACTATCAGCACGTGCACCAGTGGGATGGCCCACCATGTGGAAATCCACCATGATGAAAAGTATTTTTGACTACGCCATCCATGTCGTCCATCTGTTGAAAGATCCATCGTGATGTATGTTTTGTAATCCACACCGTTCACGTATCTGGACGGTGCTGGACAATGTTTGATGTGTTGATTTGCATGGACAACATTTGGATGGTGCCGAATTACTTGGACAATGCTTGGATGGTGTTGATTTACCTAGGTAATGTTTGGATAGTGCTAATCATCGTTAGTGGGCCATGTGCCCCATGGAATGATAGTGTGCAGTGATACACATGTTATACCTACAACTATTGAAATGATTTTGGTGCGGCCCATGTGATGAGGCCCACCTTGATGTATTTGTAGCCATCCATGAGGCCCACCTTGATGTATTTATGGCCATCCACGAGGCCTACCTCGAGGGATTTGTAGCCCGTCCATGAGGCCTGACATGTTGTATATGAGGCCCATGTAATGCGGCCCACTTGATGTTTATATGGCTCATGTGGTGTATTTGAGGGATCATATGCAGGGCCCACCTGTTATGTGTTTGTGGCCTTTTTATTGAGGCCCAATATGATGTTTTTATGGCTCACCTGGATACATTTGTGGCCCACCCCTAAGGCCCACCTTGATGTGTATTAGTGCGGCTCGTTGATGCGGCCCACTCAGCGTTTGTGAGACCTATTGGTGTGACCCGTTGATGCGGCCCACTCGGCGTTTATGAGGCCTATTGGTGCGACCCGTTGATGTGTCCCATTTAGGTGTATTTGAGGCCCATGGGCATGGCTCATTGTGATACGTTCAAGGCCCTTCTATGAAGCCCAACGTGATACATGAGAGGCCCATGAATGAGGCCCAATGTGATGTATGTGTAGCCGTTATGTTGTGTATGATCCTTTATGTAGGCCACTCCTTAGGAGCAATGTTGGTTAGATGTCCACATTAATAGTCAATGATGATTAAATGCCCTCATTGTGACCTTCCCGTAAGCCTTATTAGTCTCATTCACACCATTCTCTTAGTGGGCTAACCCAAATAAGTGGGCCCCATTCGCCATAGACGGAGGGCTCCGTGTTATCGGATTTGATATAACCACGGCTGAGAGCCGATCTTTATATTATGATTTGATTAGCCGTTCATATATGGATCCCGCCATGTATATAGGCCGATTATCGATTTTGATTATCGAGACCAATTATCGATCAATTTCGACTATCGTGGCCGATTGTAGAGGCCCATTGTGATGTATATGCGGCCCGTATTTGAGGCTCATTATAATGAGCATTCGACTTCGGCTTGATGCATTTGAGCCCTATCTAATGTATGTGAAGCCTATGTGATGAGGCCCATTGTGGTGCATTTGAGGGCCAGGCGATGAAGCCCGTTGTGTTGTATATTAGGCCCATGTGAGAGGCTCATCGTGATGTATATTAAACTCTTGAGTGAGGTCCATGGTGTTGTATATTAGGCCCTTGTGCGAGGCCATGGGTCCATTATATGTTAGGTTCTATGCGGGCCATTCCTTGGAGACAACATTGGTTAAATGTCCAATTTGTCAAGGCCGATTGTTGATGTCGGTTATTGATACCGATTATGAATATGTGACAGCAGCATAGCATCATGATACATGCCCATACGCATCATCTGCATGTTTGATATGAGATGTGGTTGACCATTGTATATATCATTGAGTAGGTTGTTATGACACTCCCTGATAGGCGGAGATTGTCTCACATGACCGCACAGTATGCGCAGGATTTATGCATGACTAGATTGTATGATTCATGAATCTTGCATTGTGATTACTATACGTCCTAGCGACATCAGAGCCATAGCCTCCACAGGCATATCATGGATGGCCAGATGAGACGCCAGAAATCTGTTCTAGCATTGGGCTGTCATAAATGACTCTGGGTGAAAATTTTTAAACCTCCGTAGCTAGGAGACGCCCCAACGTCGAAACTGAGTGGATATATATGAGCGCATGAGGGCCATATACCAGTAGGCTGCGTCTCCCACTATGTCGTGGTCGGTTGGAAGGGGTGTGACCTTACCTGCATGAGTGAGAGGGAAATGTCTAGGTTGAGTTTGACTAGCTTGAGGAATGAGTCCGCTATCAATAAGTCGAGCCTAATATTGGCAAGTGGATAGTGAGGTCTCTTCCACTTACCTAGTTGTGCGCTCGGATAGGGACGGTAAGCTAGCGTAGAGTGTAATAGACCCTGGTGATGATCCTAGAGATGAACAGTAGTGATATGTGGACTTATTGAGTAGGCATTGCATACTCATTCATTGGTTCATTTACTATCTACTCGAGCTGGTGGTGCACAACAATTTGTTATGTATGCCTTCACAATGGTTAGGATTTTGGTTAGGGCGCATGACTAACCTAAGATCAGGAGTTTACTACATTGAGTCTGACTATCCAAATTTAGGTATGGGACTGGTTTGGATAGAAGTCCCTTGTGATGGGCCCCATAGCTTGTGATACTACGTACCATCATCCCGACTTCACAATCCAGCATGGTCATTCCATTCGCACCACATATCGCATTACATTCGCAGCATATGACATTTTGGGTTACCGTGTTTCTGCATTTATATGGTCTAGATACGGCTGACGTATTTGTGAACTCATCAGGAAGTATATATTGCATTGCATCCTGGGCATCTGATAATTGGCTGTCTATGACTCTTCATTTGCATAGCTGATCTGTATTGCGTACTCTGATATTGTATGACTCATGAACTTGTCAGTATTTTCGCTTAATCTATTATCGTATAATTTATGATCTTATCAGTATTTCTACTTAATCTAATAATTCATGATCTTGTCAGTATTTCTGCTTATTCTGATATTGTTCGATTTATGGATTAACAGTATTTCCAGTATTGTATGATTATGACATTATATTGGATACTTGACACTTACACCACTCTCTAAGCTTTCTATAAGTTTATGTACGATAGATGCGTGCAAGTGATGTTAGGTTGCATCGACATTGAGCATGGAGAGTGTAGCTGTCTTCTGGAGCGTTGAATTTATTTGGACATATGTATTTCCCTTTCAGCATTGCATTCAAAGTTTATATTAGTGGATATGTGATGATGATGTTGTTGCCTTTGTGATTTTGGTATACTTGTGGTTATGCTTATTACGAGCTAAATGTACATTGGAAAGAAAAAGTCCTCCTTGTAAGATCCCAGGATCGGAATTTGGTGTATGGATGCTAGAAGCCGAGAATGGGGTACTACGGAGGCTGTCGGCACCGAATTCGACAATCGTAAATTTTATGAGCCCGATTTCTGAATTTGGGACGTGACATGACAAAACATTAATTTAAGCCCAATGCTTTAAAGAAAGAAAAATAACATATCTTTTTAAAGTTGACTCTTTTATTTCTCTCCTATTTTTTGTCAATTTCTTCTAAGTAGACCAATTTAGAAATCTGTTTTCTAAAAGTTGACTCTCTTTTTTTCTTTATTATCTTTCCGTCTATCTATTTTTTAAAGCAAAAGATCCAGCTAAGCAAAATCTTATAAAAAAAAGTATAGCACATTTTTTAACAGTGAAATGTTTGTAATTATTTTGCATCTAATTTTCTCTCACTTTATTCCGGAAACAAGCTTAATTCAACATAATAGGTAAGAAGAAAAAAAAAAATCATTTTTCTAGAATGAAAGTTTCTACTGACAATCTGTTAGGGAATAATAAAAAAAAAAAGTAGAAGTGCATAGAAAATTGAAAACAATAATTATGAGCATTTTTGTATGAGAAAAAGTGTACATTATTATATACTTTAGTGTGTATATATATATATATATATATATATATATATATATATATATATATATATATATATATATATATATATTAATGTTTTGAAAAGCAATACTATAGCTAAGCTACCACTAAACAATGGATATACTCAGGGTAAAAATTCAAAGAAGAACCTTGCTCCTCAAGCAACAAAAGATGATGATACGCATGCCTTATAAATTACTTTTAAAATTACATACTAGCAGTAACTCAAATTAAACTGTCTAAATTATGACCACCTGTTTATATGCATTGCGAGCTAAAAATTAGGGGTATTTGATCATCCTACCATCGGATTAGTGGACATTTATTAATCAGTTAAAACTAAAAAAATGTCTAATGATCCTTTTGTTTACATACCCTCACACTCACACACACCACATTGGTACTTGAAACCCATAGGGTGGTCTACTACTTAGCCATATAAAAAAAAATCACATGATACTATATTTCAACAAAACAAGTGTCCACCAATCAATAGTTAGAATTGTTTAGCCAATCTTATTTTTGGACTGCAGCTAAGCAGCAATGGGCTCCACAATTTAGCCTAATTGACTTTGAAATTTTAACCAGTATTTCCAAGAACATGTATATCAAGCGTCATTGGCAGCCGGAGTATTAAATAACTCCGCACGTATCTTTCTAACAATCTGTACTTTCCGTCTGATAATACAAGCTGCAAAAGTACCAGCTCCAGAGGGATCATATGATCCTCCCAACAGAGGAGGCGTTTAGCATCCTCATGCCACTGGTTTGTACTTGAAGGACCCATGATTCGGTGATCCAGACCAATGATCCAATCGTACCCTACAATGGATGATTCATGCCCCAAAATTATCGACGGTTCAAATTCAACCTAGAAAAAAGGCGACAGTTTTGTTAGGATCTTGCAAATTCCAATATGGGGGAACTTCTCTGCACTGTCCATCCAATGTGGGGCCCACCATATCAATTGTCCAGATCGCTGCACCAGGGCCCCACTTCATCCTCACTCCAAGGCTACCCATAAAATTCGGAAACGGATTGGCTACTCCCCTGCCACCAGCCAATGGCTGGTGTTCGGTGGTCTGTGGGCCCCACCATGATGTATGTGTTTCATCCATGCCGTCCATCTATTTTTATAGATCATTTTATGATATTACACAAAAAATGAGATATATCCCAATCTCAAGTGGACCACATTACAGGAAACAGTGTTGAATGAACGTCGACCATTAAAAACTTTTTGGGGGCCATAAAAGTATTGGATCAAGCTGATCTTTGTTTTTTCCCTTCATCTGGGTCTTTATGACCTAATCAACAGATTGGATGTCAGATAAACAGTACAGTGGGCCTTAGGAGGATTTAAATGATGGATATCCAATCACTATTGTTTTCCTGTGGTGTGGTCCACCTAAGATTTATATCCCTCTTATTTTTAGGATGAAGCCCTAAAATGATCTTTAAAAATGGATGAACGGAATGGATGAAACACATACATCATGGTGGGGCCCACAGACCACCGAACACCAGCCACAGGGCTGGTGTCAGGGGGAGTAGCCAATCCGTTCCCATAAAATTCACGCTCCAAGGCACAACACCCTCATGCTTCTCTGCACTCCTGTGTACGGCCAAACCAACCAATCCTACTAAGAGAATCTCATGCTCACATCCAACCTGTTGGACTGCTTGTTTACCATCCAATCAGCTGATAATTTTCAACATGTCATGTTAGTGATAAATCCAACCTGTCCAAAATGTTGACACCAATACAAAGATCACCTTAGGAAAAAATCAGACTAATCTGCCTATTTACTGGGCCACACCAACATTTCTTTATTATATCTATGGTTATCATTGTTTTCCATGGCATACCCCCATCTAGATAGTAGAATGTGTGGATTTTTTTCACACTGGATGATCCTTTTGGTGGGGCCAACCTATTAGATGGATTGGATTTTACACAAACATGAAAGGTTGGGAGTCATCAGCCGGTTGGACGTTAAGTTAACATCCAACCGGCTGGATGTGAACGTTCCTCCTACATAAATATCAGGTTTTGGCGCAAATTCAAATGCAATTCCAAGTTGGGTAGTCAGGACAGGATGGAATATGGTGCCGAGCCAAAGGTCCAGTACAAGTCCAAGAACCTGGTAGCTGAGAGGAATAGAAGGAATAAGCTCAATTCAAGGCTCTATGCTCTACGTGCATTGGTCCCAAACATTACAAAGGCAAACCCATGAATTTCATTTCCCATTTGGGTCTTTTCCCACGTTAATGATTTTATTATCTTAGCTTGTTTTTTCTTATTAAAATCAATATTTTATGGGTTCTCTAACACTAATGATTCTCTTATGTTAGCTTAGCTTTCCAGCCCGTTTGCTTGTGTGCCACTTAAAAAATGAG
Organism: Magnolia sinica; assembly: GCF_029962835.1. Lineage (NCBI taxonomy): Eukaryota > Viridiplantae > Streptophyta > Magnoliopsida > Magnoliales > Magnoliaceae > Magnolia > Magnolia sinica. The sequence goes on along the minus strand of NC_080573.1, from coordinate 5,632,369 downwards.
TTCATTTCATTTTAGTTAATCATAATATTTTAGAGATCGTGATTGTTGGTTATTGAGAATATTTTAATCCTTTCCGGAAAGAAATCTCTAATGTATAATTATCATCAACTGAAATTAGACTCTTTTTTAAGTGGCAGCCAAACAAGCGTCTAGTTTTGCTAGTAAACGTTACTCTCTCTTCTTTTTTTTGGGGGGCATTTTGTTGTTTTTATTAGCCTAGCTTCTATGTTTCCTTATAAAAAGACCTTTTACTTTTTGGGTTTTCTTATGTTGCGTTTGGATGCACTATCGAATTAAATAGCAATAACTAGTAATTTGGTGAATCAGATATTGTTGAATTGCAAGAACCTTCTTTTACCATTCATGACTTGGGTTGTCATTGCCATTAGGTTCCTTTCAAGTTGGTCTTAAAACTAACATAATGGCAATTTGAGGGCTACTTCTTCCTTATTAGTTCTGGAAAGCATTACGATTTGGTAATGTCCCTTGAATGAACATAACGTTCATGATAAATTTCAGCTGTCCACCCAAACACACCCTTAGATTATTGATTTTTGTATTCAAACTCAATTGTTTCTTATTAGTCTTTTCTCTCATATTAGATGAATAAAGCAACTATCATTGACGACGCATATGATTACATTAAGGCGCTAAAGATGGAAGTGGAGAGTCTCCAAAATGAGCTTGTGGAAATTACCAACGAAGAGAGAGATAAACCAACGATTGTCGCAAGCACAAGCTGCTTGGAGGAGTCGGTGCAAATGACCGAAAAATGCAAGGCATGCCATCTATCTTGAGATGGTGGATGATTTTTAATTTTTTATTTTTTTGGTTTTTCTCATTAACATGACTGAGGGATCATACCTAAAAGGCCTACTTACAATGTTGCCTTGCACGTGCCAATGTAGCATGTATGTGCATGATCTTGGCCACTCATTGAGTGGGCAACACCATCTATGTGCCATGGCTTGAAAATCAGGTCAATCAAATCATTATGAGGGCTAAATACGGTTTTTCGAATGTGGAATTCTTTAACTTGCCACTATTGTAATACATATGTTAGTCTACCTAATTACCAAATTAGCATGATTATTTGGGCTATGGCACATACTTCCGACAAGTGATCACATAGTGATCAAGAGAAAAATGCATTGAAACACCATTTTAGTGTCACCCAAACACTCCCTTAGGCCGTGGTTAATCTGGTGGTTTCCATCAAGTAGATGGTAGAGATGGCATATAAACCGAGTTTATGTACTAATTTTTTATAAGCATTCTTATAAGAGTTTGATTTTAAATTTTCATTCCTAATTACATATAGGTAGAGGTTGTGGTGAGTACCATAGATCTTAATAAGTTCAACATAAAGATAGTATGTGAGGAAAGGCAAGGTGGGTTTACAAAACTGATGGAGAAATTGGCTTATCTTGGCTTAGAGGTGACAAGCATCAATGCTACTACATTCAAAGGTGTTGTTTTGAATACAATTTCTGTACAGGTAAGAATAACCTCAAACACTTCATGTTATTACTCATGTTTTTTTAATTGGATTTTAATATTCATTGAGCTCATCTATGATTCTTGATTCAAAATCATGGTTTAAAAAATATCAGGTGCATTATAAATGGACCGCCAATATCAGTACCAAAATCACCTAAAATGTTCATGTCCAAACTTCACAATTCATAGCATGCATTGTTAAATGCGGGAATCGTTTGATGCAATCTCCAACGGGATACCGAGCCATGCTTGGATCTTAAAAGCAATTATCATCATCGAAATTTATTTTATTTATCCTATTTTTCACATGATTGCAGGGGAGAGAATTGGAAATATTAAAAGCAGAACAAGTGAAGGAATGCCTCATGCAAATGGTTACATACAATTAGGCTAATGAAGAAAGCTGTCATTGCTACCATTTTTATACATCTCCCTTCCTATATATCTTTCAATTTATTATATTTTTATTAATTAAGAATTAAGTACTATTTTTACCCATAAGATTGATATAACAGCCCATAAGTTATCCATGGGAACAAAAGTTGGGAAATCATCTATCACGACCAAGTTAGTTATGTCGGAGAATTTATTATCTAAGATTGTCAGCGTATTATTGATATATTATAAAATTCCATGTGAGAGTTTTTGCAATATTTTCCAAGTCATGGTAGACTCATGCCTTCAATTTTGACAACATGGTTTAATGGTCTACATTTTGGTTTGCCATTTTGTTGGGAACAATCCTTTTGAAATGGAACAAAGATATTTTGGTTTTTGTATGTCTTGATGGTCCTTTGGGCTTTATTTTAATTTCTTTAGGTATGGTTTATGAATACTTATGTGATACATTTTTACCATCTTTTCACCATAGTGACAAATCTTGTTCTCGACAATTTCTCTCATGATATATATGTTTTTCTCGTGTAACAAAGGAAAAAAATTGCTAAAAATAAAAATTGCAAATTTTTTTGTTGTAAATTAATGAATGGTTTTAAATTTTCAAATATGCAATGGTATAAGTTGATTTTTTTATATACTTCTAATCAATTTATAAAAAATAAAAATAAAACATGCTAAGATTATAAAATCTCAAAGTACTAGCTTGAAAATTTTATATATCTATATATGTATGTATGTGTGTATATTTATATATATCATTTCATCAATTTTTCACCCAGAAAAATGGTGAGATTTTAAAAATCACGGTAATATGTGTGACGATGCTTCGCATAGCATACATGAGTTTTACTTTCAGTGAATGGTAAAACCATGGTTCTATGATCTAAAATATTGGTCTTTTGAATCCTACATGGATGAGGCATGCCCTAAAAATCTCCCAAATTGGAAGATCACAATATCTAGGTCATTTTCATTAGAATTTTGACCTTTGTTGTACTTCTTTTGTTAATGGTCTACATGTAGGCTGTAAATAGAAAATTATATATTGTCCTGTTGAAGAGATTTTTAAGATATAGTCATCCATGTTGGAACAAAATAAACTAATTTCTGGGTTACCAAACCATGGACATACTTGTTGAAATTGAAAATTTATGTAAACCATACAAAGATTTAGGCCACACATATCATATAACTCCCTTGTGTCTAATAACTTTCCATTGTTTATACTCAAGTCCTCCCATCATGGTGAAATAAGCTACTTGTAGCTTGCGTTTGGGACACATTGTCCAATTAAATAACTATAATTAGTTCAATATGTGTTTGGATGTAACATGAAATCACGATTGGTGGGACTTTATAGCCAGTAAGGCATGCTTTGTTTGATATACAATAAGGCAGGATTAGGTGATCCACATGTCTCAAAATTAAAGTTGTCAAACAGTAAATCCAAGGGGAGCTAGGGGCTGTGGATTCCTCAAGCTGATAATACATCATAGGTGGTGAGATATGGCTCATTTCACCATTCAATGGTATATCATGACACCGAGGACTGTAGCACTTCTGTAATGGCACAACGGTTGATAGAAATTCTCAATCCATGTTGAATGTGGAAATTCTAACTAGAGGGGCAGTTTGATCATCATCATGTATTAGAGTGCCAAGCCTGAGTAGGGTTGTTTTAGACCAAAATGATTGATATGGCCCCATTTGCAAATAATCACTTAAATAATAAGTTTGTAAATAACTAATTAAATTCATGGTTATTGCAGTCATCTACTTTTAGTAAATTTTTTGAATAACTATTAACTTTTTTGGCATATTTTTAAAAAATGACGAAGATGCCTTAGTTTGGAACTTCTCACTCTCTTTATCTATGTGCATCTCAAAAAGAAAATCTCCATTAAAATTATTATATGCCATGTTCTAAGAAAATTAAAGGGTTTATGCTCTTCTCATAGAGATGAACTTTGTAGTATTTTTCATATGGGCGTCTTCTTCATTTTGTAATGGTTATCTCTAAAGTTAAGAAAAACTAATGAAATGTAGGTATTTGCGGTAATGATGAATTATCAATGTAGTTATTTGCAAACCATATATTTTTATGTGTGGATTGCAAATAATGTAGCATTGGTGTGAGAATTTGCAACAACCTCTTCAAAATTTGATTTTGTTCCATAGATGCCTGGAAAATGTTGCTACTCAAAAACTTACCCTGTCTATCTTTATCAATAAACTTAGTTCAATCTTCATGGTGTTATGGGTTTGTGCCTGTCAAGGCATATCAAAGGTCAAAGAATCAGATCAATTAAAAAATTAATTAGCTATGCCATTTAGTCAATGCATTTAACATAACTCAAATAAAGCCTCGAGTACTGATATGTAAGCAATTCTTCCTAGAGGTTTGCTCGAATTTATTTTTATGTACTATAATAAGATGCATTGAGAATCTAACAACTGGATTTGGGCCTTTTCAATGATTTGAATAGTTTATTTGATAAACTTTCCTTAGATAGGAGATGCCCTAAAAAAATTTCAATTTGAATATCCCAACCTATTGATTATAAAAAGGTTATGGTCATGTTTAAAGGAAAAGAGTCATATTATCAAAAATTAAAATAATTCAATTGTGAGCTATCATTTATAATTTTTCCACCATATGAAGTGATATTTATCATAAACGGCTGGGATCATTGGAAGATAACTTTGATTCAAAGGCTAAAGTCACGACATATCATATTGCAATCATCGAGATTTATTTTAGCAAAAGTCTTTTTCCTTTTCTTTTTTTTTTTTCTTCTCTTTTTAATACAAAATTTCTCTTGTATCACCTAAGCGTCCCCTATTAACACAATACTAACATTGTTTAATTCTAAATTAATCACAATGTTTATTGAACAAACCTTCATTTTAAGGTACTTGGTGAAATGTATAATAGGGGTTGCATTCATCCATTCACATGCACAATAATATAGGAGACTGATGTAAGATGAGGAAAGGATGACTCGATAAAGAATCAGGATCACACAAATTTAGTTCTGAGATGCCTTGATTAGATAAAAACAACTTAAATACGATTATAACTTCCAATGGTCATAACTTTTCTAATTAGTCATCTGTTTTACATATATAATATATTGTTGGAAAGCCATCAATGAACTCTATATGCTAGCAATGCCTGTACTTTTTTAAAACAACTTGTTTAAGAGATTATTTTTAGATTTTAAGTTAAAAAATTTAACATATTTTAGTGACTTTTGATTTTTGTATTTTAAAATATTTTATTGTTTGCAGAGCCCACTTCCAATCCTTTTTTAGATGATGGAAGGAAAAAAAAGTCAAATTTGTTTAGAATTTGTTTATTATTTTAGAAAACTTTACTATTTTAGAAATGTTACAAATAGAAGGGCTTTGTAAATAAACTTCAATTAATAATATTATTTTTAAAAAATTCTCTTATGAATTTAAGGACTATTTTTGAATAGAAAACAATCTCCTCTTCCATCCAGGCACTCGCTACGTGGGCATGCATTTTTGTTTCTCCATATTGCATGCTTGGAATATGTCAATGACGACCCAACCAGACATCTATGGGCTCCATCTTAACGAGTTTGACATTCATAATCTAACAAATGAGTGGAGTCATTGCTGGTTTCTGTCTTCTAATGTTCGCTTATATGTTAATGATTAAAGGATTTCAGTCACACAAACATTGTGATTTTTGGACCATGGATGACTCAATATTGGAAATACCAACTTAACGGTCTTGATCGCATATACATGTGACGTGTGCCAAAATGACATGGAATGTCCGGAAATGCCATATACTTTTGCCAACCATTATGCTTTGGCCACCCATTAAATTATGGGCACCTACTGGACTTTTGGTTGTCCAATTACTATAAATTGGATTTATGATCCATCTTTAAAGGGCCACAATTTCCACATTGTGGATTGACACACATGCATTCTTAGAGCAAGTGCATGAATCCACTGCTTAAAAGAAGAATCCGGATCCTCTGCTTGCTATATGCTAGAAAATCCTGGTTAATGCAATTTTATTGGGCCACATCATTACACACTGCATTTAATGCAACAATGCTAACAATGTCAATCATGATCTGTACCAATCACAATACATAAAAATAAGATTTTTCTGCTTGTGATAAGCTGAGGATTTGAATTCTTAAAAGAAAGGCACATGGGTTGCTGAGCAATGAAGTGCAAAAGCAGCCCTATCCATTAGGGGAGGCAATGGGCTGGGCCATGTTAGGCTTGGGCTAGGCATGACACTTAAGACCAAAACCCAAGATGGGCCTACCACAATGGGCCAATTCCAAGCTTGAAAAGATTGGTTGAGTCAAATCCAACTCGACCTGGCCCGAAAAAACTTGGTAAACTTTCTATTTTCCACTTGAATGTTCCCAAGCGAGGATAACCTGTTACCCTTGCTGTGTGGGCCCACCTTGATGCATTTGTTGTATATCCCCACCATCCATCCATTTTTTTTAATCTTATTTTAGGATGCAATCCCAAACATTAAGAAAATTCAAATCTCAAGTGAACCATACCACTAGAAACAGTCATGAATAATCATTAAAAACTTTTTGTGGCCACATAATTTTTGGATTAAGCTGATCTCAGTATTTTCCCTTCATCCAGATCTTCTTGATACTATTAACGGGTTGGATGGCAAATAAATATTAAGAAATTCTTACAATGGGTCATTGAAATTGTTAATGGTAAGGCACTCAATCAACACTTTTTCCTGTGGTTTGGTCCACCTGAGATTTGGATCTACTTAATATTTGAGACCACATCCTCAAATAGACTGGAGAAACAATTCGAAGACATGAATATACAACAAAACATCAAGGTGGGCTCTATGGTAAGGGTAACGCCTAATCCACTCCTTGTTCCTAATCTATAATCTATCAATTGTTCATGTGGACCACACGTGCACAAAATATTAGATAATTTAGAGGAATGAAATCAACAGTCTATATTCAAGATGGATAGATTACCTAATAAAGACATAATATAATGTTGGGCTGGGATTGGACAAGCTAAAGTGACCTGAGCAGGTGCCTAACCCAAACATTGATCAGGTCATGCATGTAGTGGTGTCAATGGGCTGGGCTCAGGCCTGAAAAATCAGAATTTTAAACCAGCTCTGCCTGATGGCCCGGCCCGAAACAGTTCAAAATCGGGGCCAAAACCTACCCCAGGCCCTGCTCGTTGACAGCCTTACATCACATGCATGTCGGCCTAACCTAGCCACAAGCCAAGCTAAGTGGGTCCAAGCCCAGCCCAATGGTGGCTCTGGTCAGGTACCCTACCCATCGTCAACCTTGTTGTGAGCGCGATCCAAGCTGATAACTGTGTTTTCCCTTCATCCAGGCCGGTGTGAACTTATCAACGGGTTGGATTGGATGGAAAATAAACATTACGGTGGGCCCAAGAAATTTTTAATGGTGGTCGTTCAATTACCACTGTTTTTTGTGGTGTGGTCCACCTTAGATTTGGATCTACTTCATTTTTGGACTCATGCCCTAAAATGATCTGTATAAACGGATGTACGGTGTGGATATATAACAGATACATGAAGGTGGGCCCCACAGTCAGGGTCTCACCCAGCGATTACCCTGCCCTCACCGAATCCGCGCGCAAGATGGTAGAGGGTTTTAGTGGGAACGGATTAGTTGTTACCCTTACCGTGTTGGGATCATATTGATGAATTTTTTGTATATCCATACCGTCCATCTGTTTTTTCAGATCATTCTAGTGAGTGATATAAAAATTTAACCAGATCCAAATCTAAGGTGGACAACACCACTGGAAACAGCGGCGAATGACCATTAAAATCTTTTTGTGGGCCACAAATGTTTTGGATCAAGTTGATATTTTTAATTTTCCTTCATACAGATCTGCTTCACCTTGTCAACATGTTGGAGGGAAAGTAAACATAACGGTAAGCCTTAGGAAGTTTTTAATGGTGGACGTTCAATCAAAAATGTTTTATTTGGTGTGGTCCATATAAGTATTATATTTTTTTCATTTTTTATGTGACATCCTAATATTTTATGAGAAAACGTATGTACGGAGTGGATATACATAAAACCATCAAGGTGGGCCCCACAGTAACACCCACTAAGGTGTTACCCGCATAACACCTAATCCGCTCCCGGGTTTTAGGGACAGAAGAGAGGGTTTTAGCAGTGGAAATGCTTCTATTCTCACGCCTTCAATGGCGATTCGAGCCTTCTTCACTCGATCAAAAATCCCCATTTTCTCTCCATCAATCCTCCAATCCCTGATATCACATTCTCCATCCAATCCCATCAAATCTCAATGCCCAAATCACGAAATCCATCCAAATGGACCCACATCCGATTTCAGGCGTTTCTATCACGATGGGAGGCCGAGGGGGCCGCTTTGGAAAGGAAAGAAGATGATAGGAAAGGAAGCTTTGTTCGTGATTTTGGGCTTGAAGAGATTCAAAGACGATGAAGAAAAGCTCGAGAAGTTCGTGAAATCTCACGTCAAGAGGCTGCTGAAGATGGACATGATTGCTGTCTTGAATGAGTTTGAAAGGCAGGAGGAGGTGATGTTGGCGCTCAAGGTAGGATTTTGATGTTCGAACTTTTCGTTCTGATGCATTTTCTGAGATGTTTCTGATTTCATTTATTTATTTGTTTTTTGCAATTTCTGGAATTGGGTTTTTGAAATAAAGAGACTATTTGCTTGTGGGCCTGTGGTATTCAATGGCGGTGATTTATCCGTTAAGCTAGTGGAATACATGTACTACGGTCTTCATGGAGAAATTCATGGAGCCTATTGTGGATGGAGTCTAGCTTCGAAATCTCAATGATGGAATGATCCTAGCCATCAAATTGGTTACTATCTAATGGACGGTTAAACTAAATTGTTATCCGTGCAAATCTCAATTGGCCAAATCAGGTAGTTAAGATTGTCTGATCGGTGTTGTTTCCGGTCCATGATCCATCCATGTCGTGGGCCCATGATTTGGATGGTCTATGAATTCTGTACATGGATGCAATGTGTAAGGTGGAAGCTGAGAAAATGGTGGGGAACAATCACTCTACTCCATCCTTTCCTCAATAGATTGTTGGGTTTTTATTTTATATTTTATATCAGGGTTCAAAATATCAGAATGCTCCTTTTGTATCATGAATGTATTATGATAAATTCATCCTCTGATGCAATGCAACGTCTGTATTTGAATTTGGATTTGTGCCATAAGGCATCATTTTTAACTGTTTGTATTTACAATATGTCCCTATAAAAATGCATCATATCAGAATGAGTTGGTGCATTCTGATACAAATGCTATGCACCAGAATGCATCGATATATTCCTCAGATGCTTTTAATGGAATTCAATATCATACCAAGATTCAGAATATAAAAAATATTGGTATGATATTGGGATTGTATCACAATAAATTCATACAACAAGATGATATATCCAGATGGTATTTTGAACCTTAATATAGATAGCACAAAAGGGTGGACCGTGCTACATTTTTGTTTTTGTTTTTGTTTTTTTTTTTTTGACAAAAGTAAATTTGATGTTTAATCTCTTGGTTTGTCTTTTTAGCTTATACCGTAATGTATTTGGATGCAAAATTGACCTAGACCGAGAAATGAGCCACAACAAAGTTTAATGTTAAAGTTAGGTTAGTCCTTTCAAGTGAATAGATGACCCAATCTCTGATTTTGTTCATTTTAACTTGGAATTGAAACAAAATTAATTGCAATATAACTAGCATTCCTACTCATAAATATGTCATGGCAATTGACACCCACTTTTTTTTTTTTTTTTGAACATATTGACTTCCACTTCATTGCAGCTTAATCATCACAATATGAATCAAATTGTACACCCAAACATATCCTTGACATTTGTTTTCTCATCAAACTGGTCAAATGGCTTTATGAATGAATTATTAGTTTTACCTTTCAAAAAAAAAAAAGAAGAAGAAGAAGAAGAAGAAGAAGAAGAAGAAGAAAAGAAAAAGAAAAAGAAAAAGGAAAAAGTATAAATTACTACTTTTTCTTGATAAAAAAGATTATTAATTTTCTGGTTTTAAAGATTGTACAAATATTATGGAAGGGGAATTGATTTTGGATTTTTATTCCAAGGTTCTTTTTTCAAGTGAAGGTTGACTTTTAGTTCAGGTGTTTTTCTTCCAGTTTCTTCTTTTTGTTCTCCTTAAAAAATTTTCCCCCTTTTCTTCTTCTTTTTCTTTCTTTTTATATTTTTTTTCAAGGATCATCTTGGAGGTCGAGCCGTGCCTTTTCAATCGATACTTACTTTTTGAAAATTTCAGATCCTTTGGTCTGTGCTTAAGGTCTGGTTTCAAAGTGGGTCCCGCCCATATGGAGTGATGCTGGCACAACCTTACTATGGCCCAACCTAAAACACTTCTAGTTTGGCTGATAGTTGTATATTTCCTCTTTGCACATCTTGTTTGTTTTCCTGATTTAAGTTCTTCTGGAGGATATTAGGTTGGAATTCAGGGATCTAGGTTAGTGTTCAAGGTTTCGTTCTCTCCTTCCCAAGTTTCTATTATTGTCCATCTCTGACTTGGATCTATTAAATGCGGCAACTTCCAAATCCACCCTAAGGAATGGCCGAGTTGGTTATAATGCCTGCTCTCTTGAGGTACAACCTCGAACAACGTTGCCTGAATTGTGGATTGCTCCAGCACATGGTACAGGAACCATTATCTGGTACGCTACTTCCTTCAACATGCTGTATGATAGGTGTTGGATCATATAGGTCCCTTAGTATTTCCACTAAGTATTTGCAATATAGTTTCATGTACAAGTTAATATGATTTATATATGCAATGATGAATGTTATTATTATAATTCATGCATGTGTAGTACAATATTTTATACTATATGCATGCTATTGCATAAATCAAAGTATTTGCATTCTAAAATATAAATTTAAGTTATGATGTAATGAACACTAAAAGAGAACCATGATTTTGGTTGGGTAAAAATAACAATGTGGATAGTAGATGACCCATAATCTAGTCGTACGTTCAGATAGAAATGTAGGAGGTTTGGTGATTTAGGTAACATTCACCCAGAATAGTCTCCTTGCAGGCTTTCATGAGCGGCAGCCCCAAATGCTCAGTTTTTCCATTCTATAATGCTGAATAATGGGATGCTGGCTGTTGTACCACTACTACATTCCAGCGGTACAACCCCCCCACTTACACATTGCATGTTCCTTTAATCCAAAACCATCAATAGTATGACCTAAAAATGACGCTGAAAGCAAGAAGTAGCCAGTGGTCCAAATTCAACAAACAAATGTCTATTCATTAGGGATTTGGAACGTTCAATCAACCCAATTTTAGGGATATGAGTGATCTGTAGTGGCTCCCAGTATTTGGGTGGTTTAGATTTGAGGTAAATGTGCGTATGTACAACATGATTTATAAATTATCCAAATATTACTCGGTATCATCCAAGTCGTATAGGTTTTAGTCCAAAACGGTACAGATAAACAGAACAACATGGGAGCAAAACTTACTGGAATGAAACGATATGGACCGAAACGGTGTGATTCTCACCAATTTCAATCCCGTGGTAATTCATTCCAAACCACTTAAATCCATGTACTGTAGCACTGTATTTGTGGTAATTTGCCTAGCACCTGATTAAACCCTTGTTTCTTGACTAGTTCTTGCTATATTGTATTTGGGATGATTAAGAGAATCGGACTTGATCTTATTAACAAGTAACAAATTTTTGGGTTTTCAGATGTTTAGAGTAATTCAAAAGGAAGATTGGTATAAGCCTGATGTCTTTCTCTACAAGGATTTGATCATTGCATTAGCAAAGACTAAACGTATGGAAGATGCAATGCAAGTGTGGGAGAGTATGAGGAAAGAGGATCTGTTTCCTGATTCTCAGACATATGCTGAAGTAATCAGGGGATTCTTGAAATATGGCTCACCTGCTGATGCCATGAATATTTATGAGGATATGAAGAAATCGCCAGACCCGCCAGAGGAACTGCCATTCAGGATCTTGTTAAAGGGGCTCCTCCCACATCCGCTGTTGAGAAACAGAGTCAAACAAGATTTTGAGGAGATGTTTCCAGATCGGCATGTTTACGATCCTCCCGAAGAGATCTTCGGCATGCGCTGAGGTATGCAATTTGTAAGCAGTTATTTTTTTCACCTACTTTCGTACAATTGTGTTTGTACATGACTGTTGAAACTCATGTGCCTCTACTATCTTGATGTTTTAGGCTATAAGATTAACCAGTGGATCTTCCCTCACTATTCCTTCACTTCTAATGGTGGTGTGATGTCATTGTATATGTTGCATACGTACTTGACAATCCAGAACATTCAAATTGTGGACCCCACTGTGGATGGCCATATGATATCATCCATTGAATTTGGACAATTGTTTTTTTTATTATTATTTTAAACCATCTATTTGATGGCCACTAATTGCATGGATAGAATCATCTGTGTGTGATTTTATAATATGCTCCGTCCACAGTGTAACCTGCAATTTGGGGTTGGATGGTCTGGATTGATGTACACATGTATGGTGATGACTGCTGAGCCACCCTTATTTAGGAAATTGTGGAAAATGCACTTTTTTAAAAAAAATTATTCAAGTTCTGAATCCTGAAAAAAAATTAGAAGGCTTACAATGATAATCTCTGAATCCTGTACTTCAGCACATGGAAATGTGTTTTCTTTCTTTTGGGAAGCCGAAATTGCATTTGTTTTTTCAATATGGTCCTCTACTTACAATGATAATCTCTAAAATTTGTTTTTTCATTTTCTCTCTCTTGTTTCTCTGTTTTCTGTTTTTTCAGCCCCTAGCCTTTTCGGAATAAATTTACTGTTTCAAAAAATAAAAAAGAAAAAAGGAAATTGCATTTGTTTTATCACTTTTTTTTAAATCTTTTCTTGTCCCACACGCATGTCTAGCACAGTCGCATAAGTGCCTCCCACATGTGCCAATGTGGCACACATGCAAGATGAAAGCGTCCATCAGAGGGTCCCAGATTGTAGTTGCTCTGGCCCAAGAATCAGGATGGTTAATCAGGTTGGCCACGATATATGAAACAGACAATAAAAAAGTCATGCTGATTGTCCAGATTCAACATACTGGTGCTCCCAAATTGATAAGGAAGAATGCTAATTCTTGGGCCATGTCATCTACAGAGTTGGGCCCACTTGATGGACTGGTTTAGTCCTCGCACATGTGCCAGGTTGGAACGTGTGGGGACATGTAGAGGAGAGCTGCATCATGCATGTGTGGGATGAGCAAACGTCTACAATTAATACTGAAGCATTGTATATGGCTACAACACTTATTTGGATGATTCCGAGTATCTTAGGTAATATGCACTCTGGTATTTATTGTCAAACAAATAGATATCACCCACTTGAGTGCACATGTTTGGCTAAGATCTTTCATGAAAACAAAAGAAACATCCCCAGAACTATAGTTTATTATTAAAGAGCTGCTAGTCACTGTAGTTGATTTCAGAATACTACTCTGCCATGTGTGCCAATATAACCCTGTCATCTGGTAGCCCACATGCGTAGGTCGACTGGGGAACGCTGGTTAATTCCTTTCGACCATTCATTTCTTTTCATGCACAAGTTGCTACCTGATGATTTGGCTGGCCTGATTTGGGCCACAACACACAGACATGTCCACCTTGATGAACTGCCCAGATCTCACACATTTACCTATGACTTATCTCTAATCTAACTAATCTATCAGAACATAAACACTGAATTCCTTTGGCCTTTAGCTTATTTTAACACAAGTGTTCAAACCATGCAAAACTCAGTTTTCCCATTTTCTTGGTATGCTAAAACTGCAGGTTGGTCTTGTGATATTGGCTTCGTATTTAGAAAAATGGACTTGTGAAAATAAACTCGAATCCTTGTCTTTACTTCTGTAGCTCTGATCTTGGAATTCCACACTGAGGTTTAGGGACAATGATGAATAAAAGGACCCATCACCCCCAATGGGAAGATCAACTGTAAGATCCTCAACTGACAATATGCACAGTGCCTGGGCTGTCGTACTGTGGATGGACCATGCCTCAGAATCTCCTAGATGAGAGGATCCTAGCGAATCCTGAGCCTTTCTTTAGCTCCTGTATTGGCTGTATATTTGCAGGCCACACAAAATGAAAGGTCAAGATTGTCTTATAGATGACATCATCCTATGGATCATCAACAGTGAGATTCAACAGGTCAATGGTATGGATCACTCATCATGGACCCCTACTCATACAACTGAACAGCTGCAAATACAGTGCATAGCGCTGTGTTGAGGATCTTGTAATTCCACAAACTGAAATTCTAACGCATGTATAGCCCACATTACTATCAATATGCCAATGTTCAGGTTATTTAAGTAACATATGTCCAACATGGAGTGTGTGTACTGACGTGGGTGTGTACTAACAAGCTAACCCAAAAAAGAGAAGAGGTAACATATGTCCAACAGTTTGTACAGTACCTTTGGGGTTTTGAGTTTGTACAGGTGTGGCCAGATATTCAGTCATCCAAACCATTGGTTTTACCTGACTTGATGTTGTTGGCCCATACACCAAATATTCTATAGCTGGGATCTTCCAATCTGGGTCATTTTCGGTGCATTTAACTGTCTATGCTGAGCTCCATCATTTTAAAGTTGAATGGTCGAACTGTAGGCACACTTGTAAAAAATGGAAACCCAAACATCCTGTACTAACTCTTGGCCCAAACATAGTATAATACATCCAATGTGCAACATAGTGTACAATCTACTTTATATATATATATATATATATATATATATATATATAGAGAGAGAGAGAGAGAGAGAGAGGTGGTGGACCTAGACCATCAATCCAGTGGGTCTTGTCCATACACAGCTCATGGTTCAAAATCTCAATGATCTAGGATCAGAATTACCTCTGGTGTCGACCATCACTTATTTTCAATTTTTTCCCTGTCTGTAACACCAATGTACGTATGACTAGGGTGAGTCGATACATTTGATTTTTAACAGGTGGGATGCATTAGATGGACTGTCCAGATCCACTGTCTCACCTTGCATGTGCCAATTATCACCTGACTAATGCCCCCTGCTAATCAGGGATACGTAGAACGATCCATAAATTTCTCTCCCCTTCTCACAGCAGATCTGAACTAAACTCCTTGGGTTTTATTTCAGGCCCCTTCAGAAACCTTTCACCATGTTGGAAGCACGGCGCCCGCCTACAACATACCTTCTTCTGTGGCAGCAAGCGTGGTTAAGGAAAGCAGATTCTCCTATAACTGAAAATCGCCATTCAAGGGTATATGCAATACCATCCTTTGGTTATTAGTTTGTTCGATTGGGGTGATTGGTTCATTGATCCAGACCGTTGGTCTGATGCCCCATCACCACACAACCATCAATCACTGTAGATTGATTGGCCGAGCAAGTCTCCCAGGTTCGAAGCTCCTGACCACTAACATTGGGCCTTTGTTCAGTGTGGCCTGTTTCTGTATTTCTATTATTAACCGCCTACCTGCCCAAATTGGAAGGTTAGGATTATTATATAGAGGAGATATTGGCGAGGTCCTTCTACAGTGGGGCCCAGAAGACCAATGGTGTAGATGTGGATCACTGCACCATGGGCCTCACATCTTACAAACTGTAAGCACTCGTATAATCTTCTCTGCTTCTTTGTATTGTTGAAATTTTGCTTGATGATATTGTAACTTGATTTTGTTGCTACTTGGTTGAATTTCATCATCTTCTAAGCTGGCTTTCTTCATGTGGCACACGTATTGAACATCCAAGCCATTGATCATGTTGGCCACAGTGTGTGGTGCAGATTCTTTTGAAAAAAGAAAAAAGAAAAGAAAGAAAGAAGGAATCAGTGGTCCATTTTGTATGGTATTTATGAGTGAGCCAGCCTGATTTTCAGGCCATGCTTCTTCATGTTGAGCCCCAGCTGATGGGTGGATGAGAACTCATCGTGTTATATAGGTTGGCACGTGTGCAGTGAATGTCCTCTTCAACAGATTAAGAATCGTCTCGGTTCATCTCAGCCACGGCCTGGCCCTGTGTAGGCGTGGCGTTTCAAAACGCACCCTGGGACACGTGTGATAAGCATGTGACCTTCTGTGGGTCCCACTCTTCCATCTATCCTCAATTAAATCGTGGGCGCGGCTTCGGTGGATCCGAGGTGGGTGCGACCCCTGACAGTGGGACTCACAGTGACGCACGTGCCTTAAATCTACACGGTCCAATCATTTTGACCGTTCATTTTAAGACATGATCCCAAAAATGAAGCTGACCCAAATATTTGATGGACCACACAGGAAACAGTCATGATTGAATCCCCACCATTAAAAACTTCATGGATTCAACCGGAATGTTTATTTGCCATCCAACCTGTTGATAAGGTTACAGAGACCTTAAATGAAGAGACCACACAAATATAATCTTGATCAAAAGCTTTTGTGACCCACGAGATGGTTGTAATGGTCAATGACCACTGTTACCTGTACTATCATCCATCTGAGATTTGTATCTGCTTTTTTTGCATCATGCCCTAAAATGAGCTTTCAATAAGGATGGACGGCGTGGATGTAGTCACATACATCACGGTGTGCTCCATCCACAGTCGGTGGTCCCACCCACCTAGGTGGATCCGGGCATCCACCGAAGCCGCACCCTTAAATCGTCCCAAATCGGATTGCGTACTGAGTTACTCAGTACGCTTTTATTGTACTGAATTAACTCAGTTGGGCCCGCCCACCTTGAATGTATGTGGTCTATCCACGCCGTCCATCCGTTTTTCCAACTAATTTAAGGGGTTGAACCCAAAATTGAAGCATATCTAAGGATCAAGTGGATCATACCAACGGAAACAGTGGGGATAATGATTTCCACCATTGAAACCTTCCTAAGGATCCTCAGTGATGTTTATTTGTCATCCACAATGCTCATGAGATTATAAACACATGGATGAAGGGAAAACAAAAACTATAAGCTTGATCCAAAACTTCTGTTGCCCTAAAGAAATTTTCAACGGTAGATGTTCAATTCAACTGTTTCCTGTGATGTGGTCCATTTGAATATTGGATATGCCTCATTTTTTGGTTCAAGCCCTAAAATTATCTCTTAAAATAGATGGATGGAGCAGATAAAGTATATAAATCATGGTGGAGCTCAATACGCAATCCGCTTCCAAATCGTCCTACCTGATTTTGTCATTTTCGCGACAACAGATTCTAAGCAGCTCCGAACGTTCTCCGTCCGTGAAACAAACACAGGAAAGAACTGGGACACGGGTGGGGGAAGAGGGTCCCACATGCTTTCACCATCTATATATATATATATATATATGGCTAAAACAAGTGGAGCCCACTTTCCTTAGTAGTACATACTATCTTCATCCGGGGATATCGACAACACACTTGGGTTTTCACATTCTACTATTTGCGGCCCATGATTGTAAGATCTGAACCGTTGATATGATGGGATCCGCCATGGATGGTCCATACGCCAAATATTGCCCTAACTGGAAAAATTCCAGCACTTCCAAGTAGTGGACAGTGTACATAGGCGGCGGTTAAGAAAGAAAATGCAGCACAGTTCATGTGAAATCGAAGTAGAAGGATAGAATACGTTGGCATCGCGATTGGTGGGGCCCAATGGTCTGGATCACGGAACCATGTGCCTAGAGCTAGGCATCGGATCGAGTCGACTTGGATTTGGCCCAACCCGACCAGGTCCGGATTTTACATGGCTCAACCCGAACTCAGACAGAACCGGGACCGAGTCTGAGTCAGCTAACTCGGTCCGACCCGAACATGTGTTGGTGTGAACCGATCCGAGTCCGACTCAATTAGGAAAACTAAGTCGGATCGGATTGCCGAACAATAAACATTCGGTGGCCCCATGAAACTTTTAATGGTAGCCATTCAACAACCATTGTTTACTGTGGTGTGGTCCACCGTAGATTTGGACATGCCTCATTTTAGGGGAGCTATCAAAATAGATGAACGGCGTGGATACCTGTCAAAACAAATGAACGGTGTGGATATCTATCAAAATAGATGAACACTAAAAATCACAGCGGTCAAACTTAACTGTTACCCTTAAGTCATGGAAGTAGGACCTTGCTTCATTAAAAGAAAGTTGAGCAAGAACAAGTGGCTGAGTACCCTACATTCGTTTTGATTGTCAAATCATGTTTATTGTTGATGTACAAGCCCACTAGATAAATAAATCCAATTTCCCTAGACATGTGATGCATTACAGTGGAGATGCTACATAGATTGAAAACAAACAACTCAACAGGTCTGAGAATGGTAATTCATTACAGATCTGAGATTGAACTACACAATAGACACAGCAATAACGTACAATCATGGAAAGACACATTATGTATCTGGGTTTTCGTCAAATCCTTCCAAAACCAAATCAATGCTATGAATAAATGCATGCCAACAACAGAATTGGAGTTAAGATCATGCAGGAACTTGAGAAATCAACTAGAATTATGCACAGAACACCAGATTCAAGACCAAAAAAAATAAAAATGCAAGAACAACAACAAATCAACCACAGTTAGGGATTCAAGATGGGCGGTGTGGATCAACTAAAAAGTTCAAGATGGGCCCCACATGGTTTACTCAGAGAGATAAAAAAAATATAGCTTCTTAAAGAAGCTTTACACCCGCACATAGCTTCTTGAAGAAGCTTTGTAAAAGTAAAGTTGTTTGTAGGTTGTAGCTAGCCCGTAGCTAGCACCAGCTGTCTAGCTACTCTAGGCACATGTCGTGCGAAGACAGCACGGACGCTCCTCAAGCTCTGAGTTGTGAGAACGGTTCAAAGGAGATCAAAGTTACATGGGCCCCATAGTGATGTATGTATTATTTCTACACCATTCATCTATTTTTAGAGATCATTTTAGCGCATTATCCAAAAAATGAATCATAACCAAAGATCATCTGGACCACACCATAAATAGTGGCAGAGATAATGATTTTCACCATTAAAAAATTTATAGGCCCACCATAACGTTTATTTTACATCCAATCTTCATAAGGTCACAAGTACCTGATTAAAAAGGAAAAATAAATTTCATTAAGGTCACACGTACCTGAATGAAGAGGAAAAACCAATTTTATATTATCCAAAACTTCTGTGACCCTGAAAAGGGTTTCAATGGTAAACGTTTAATCTCCCACTAGTTTTTGCAGTGTGGTCCAGTTGATGGTTAGATCTGTCTTATTTTTTGTCTCCAGCCTTAAAATGAGATCGCCAAATGAATGGACAGTTTGGATATAAAACATACCTCGTCATCTGTATCATCTCTCACTAGTTTCTGCCGTTTATTTTTTATCTCCATGTTTGTCCAGCTATTCGCGCACTCTCCAGTCTCCCTGTCTGTCCGCAGTCCACTTTCTCTTTCCCTCTTTCTCTCTTCCAACAGAGAAATTCAAGCTCCAAAACTCAACGGCTAAAAGAAAAGGATTTGATCTACAGAACATCTAGCTACCTTTCTTCTTCAACAGAAATGAAGAGAAAATCACAGATATAGAGAAAGACAAAGAGGCTCAAGTGTACATTGGGCAGGATTTTTTGGCACCGAACCTAAAGCCTAGGCGGTAAAAGTACACACACACACACACACACACACTAATATATACGGTTCGGATCGGGTTTTCGGGTCGGGTCGGTTCGGAACAGGGCCTATCCAGATTCGACCCGAAAAACTATCAGATCTGGACGATTAGAATCGATCAGGCCCGATCAGACCGTCGATTCTGTTCAGAACGGTACCGAGTCGGGTCTGATCAGGTCGAATCCATCGGATCGGGCCCAAGTTGCCCACCTCTACATGTGCCCTGCTTTTACAAAACTTTCGGCCCATCATTGCATACTAGGAATCGGATTGCGTACTAAGTAAACTCTGTGGGGCCTACTCTGATTCATGTATTTTATCCACTCCATCTATACTTTTACCAGGTAATTTTAGGGCATGAGCGCAAAAATGAAGCATTTCCCAAAGCTCAAGTGGACCACACCAGAGGAAACAATGTGGATTGAGCTTCTACCGTTGAAATTTTCTTGGGGACATGGAAGTTTTAGATCAAGCTGATATTTGTGATCTTTGTGTTGGATGACAAATAACTATCAATGTGGGGCCTAGGAAGGTTTCAACTGTGAAATCATTATTCCTACTCTTTCCTATGGTGTGATCCACTAGAGCTTTGGATACGCTTCAATTTTGGGCTCAACCCTTAAAATAAGCTGGAAAAACGGATGGACGGTGCGGATAAACCACATACATTCCCGTTGGGGCTTACAGAGTTTACTCGATCCGATGAAACCTACTGTGCCGAAGCCGAACCCAACCCAAAGTCCTATGTATTCAACCTAACCACCTAAACACATGTGATTATTCACCTAACCCAACCCACATTCAATCATGTTCGCATTTGTCAACCTGAGGACCTTAACAACTGGACCCAACCAAACCCGAATTCAGGTCTTGTCAGTCGGGTTTGGGTTGACCCAAATCCAAGTTACAGCCCCATTGCATACTACCTCCTTACAAGAAATGAAATCCATGCAACATGCATGGTTTTCAAGTTCTATTTTGGACTGAGCTTTCCTGTCACGACTCAGTATCCAGCCTGTCGCCACCCACTGGGGCCCACACTCTGATATGTCCAATCACCACCCACCGAGCCCCACACTCCGGATGATTTGAACTGTCCATATTCTCAACCGTACCGCGAATATCACGCTTCAATCATGATTCTAATTGAATGAGAGCCCACGAATTTCTTTTCAACTGTTGTAAATTCATCTCTAAAACAAAGATGGTCACACTCATTCATTAGTGTATATTTCTTATGGTTGGTCCATATGGGATAAGAGTTACAACGTGGACGGTTGTAATCATTTATTTACTCAGGCTCTGGGTCTTAGTGGGCCAGTGACAGACGCTGGATCCCGAGCCACGACAGAGGCAAAACGAACACTCGCAATAGTGGTAACACTGAGTTTCATTAGACTGTGACATGGCAACATTTTATTGGCCCGTGAGACATGGTTCGGTAGACCTTATCTGAAATGGTGTCCGGTGGGCTAATAAAATGGTGTCATGGCCTGGCCTGACGGGGTATCGAGGTACCATCCCCACCGGGGTTTAATTGGAGACGTACAGTCCTGATAGTGGCCCTTTTGGGTAGACCGTGATGCATTTGTTTTATCTATCCACTTAGTTTGACATATTAGGGCAAGATCCTAAAAAGAAGGTAGGTGGACCACACCACACCAAACAATGGAGGCAATGATGCCCACCGTTGTGTTGTTTATTTGTTTTCTAACATGTTTATAAGGTATATAAAACCTTCATAAGGTGACATAGACTTTGACGAAGGGAAAACATACATATCAGCTTCATTCAAAACACGTGGCCTTTAAGAAGTTTTGAACGGCTAGGGCCCATTTGCTCCATTTTTTGGCTCATGTTATAAAATGACGTGTCAAAAGTGCATGGACAACGTAGATAAAACACACACATCACCGTCTGCCACTCAGAGCCATGTAATGACCGTCCGCCTCTAGCTAGGGAGAGGATTAGGCGAGACGCTGGATCCACTATGGTGGGTGGACTCCTGACTGTAGGCCCCGCAGTCATTTTAGGGCATGATTCAAAACATGCAGTCCCGTGGAATCCATGAAGTTTTTAATGGTAAAGATTCAATCATAACTTTTTCCTGCGGTGTGTTCCACCTAACATCTGAGTCAATTTCAATTTTTTTGGGTCCATCCTTTAAATGAGCTTTCAAAATGGTGGACGGTGTGGATTTAAGGCACATACATCACTGTGAGCCCCACAGTTAGTCATCTCACCTAAACCGCTCCCCCTCCAGCTAGGTGCTGGTGGGGTTGGTACCCAATCCGCGTCCGAATCCAATGGGCAAGTTCACCTGGCATGTCAGTCAGACAAATTAGGTTATCCGTGTGGCCCGCCACTGTAATCAATGGACGGCTGATGATGTGACCCGACGTACTGTGATGTAAATGAGCCGAGGATGCCCGTGCAAGGTCCCCTCATGTACGACTGTCCATTTTCTGAGGCCTATAATTCCGGAGGCCAATCAGCTGCAAAAGCTTTGTACGTTGGGCTTAACCTAAGAGGTGATGTGTGGGTCCACCTTAATGTATGCATGATATCCTATCCGTCCATCATGCTCCCCCTATTTATGATTGTGTGGAGTTCTATTGTATTCCGTATATGCCATCCTGTCCTTTCACAGGATGCAGCACATCTGGACAAACAGATACCCAAAATATCAGGCCATTCCAAAACTCACGTGGGCCACACCACGTGATTTTAGATATTTCGGGCATGATTTTATAATGTCCGTCCTCAGGAAAATCCAAAAACCATGCGGGAACGGACATTATAAAATCATGCCTTAAATATCTAAAATTACGTGGGGTGGCCCACAGCGAGTTTTGGAATGGCCTGATATTTTGGGTATATGTTTGTCCATATGTACTGCATCCTGTGAAAGGACTGGATGGCATGAGGGGGCCACACGATGGATAGACCGAATGTCATGAACCCTTCGCGGTGGACCCCGCGCATGTTGTATTAGAGGTTAACCGACATAGCTGTGCGGTGGGATCAACCAGGGAAATATTTGATACTCTGGCTGTGTAAGACGCTTGATATGCAGGCACTTACAAATGTTACACTTCGTATAAATTCAAACCCAATCGAATGGATTATGAAATAATCTCTCCCGTTAATTTAGAATCCAAAAAATCAGATTGCCTGAACAAACCCAACCTCAATTCATGGACACTTGTTTGTTTCAATAAGACCAATGGTTATTTTTCAATTTTACCGTCAAATAAATATCCACCAATCTAATAGTTGCCTAAAATATATATATATATAAAATTTGCTTCTGGGATATCTAAAGTGGATCAAGTAATTTGGACGGTTTAATTTCGAATGTACTACAAAATTTAATTAATTTTTAAGTGCGCTTATATAATCATTCATACTCTGCCAGAGTATCAAAGTTTTTCTCAAACGTAAATTAGATACATACGCGAGTTTTCACTCTGACGAGTGGGGTCCATTTTCAACCATGAAGACCGTCGCTCTTGAGTTCGAACATTGATGGACCACGTCCCGAGAATTTCACATATTAGAAAATCACAACCATCAGTCTTTGGACTATTTTTCTTTAATTCGTTGTGATTTTTTATTTTTATTTTTACTTTCTCTTCTTAACCATCAATGGTGGGACACACAAGCTCATCGGTCTGGATTACATGTTCAAAGCCTCAATTCTTGTATCTTCCAATTTCGCTCTGTTTTGTTTTTTAGCAGTGCTGTCTCTACTCGCTCAAGTCGCCGTGTATGGCAACTCGACCCGCACGTGCCAATTTAGCACGTGCGTAAATATCTGGACCGTTCATTAGGTTGGCCGCACTGATTCATACACAGTGGCACGAAACAGATGCAGCTATGTGATCGAATGTCGGTACAAAAAATCCGGACCGTTGTATTTCCATCTAACCGTCCAATTATATCATACAGAGGTATCCTGCGAAATGACTATACCGGATTGGATTTTGGCCCACCTGGCATACATCATAAGATCCACAGAATGAGAGACCTGGATCACTGCTACGCTTGCCACAGTGGCACGTGTGGATAGTATGATACGGATGACCACTATAGTCACGTGGCCCTTATTACTACGTATTAGAAATATGCATGGGAAGGGTCACGTGCTTTCATCTTTTCCGTGAACCGCCGTCGTTATACCTTGTCTCCGCAAAATTCCAAGCTTAGGTCACGTGCCAGAGAAGGTTACGTGGAAAATCGAGAGTAGCGGACGTCACAAATCCTATCCATTGAACATAGATGAATAACCGTCCACTCTCCAGCTCTGCATCATCGGGTCTTGTGTATGGACAGTGTCCATCTTGTGGTCCCATCCAAACACACCGTTGACGATCCCAGCCATCCAAATTAGTTCCGTTAGCTTGTTTAGATGGAACAACCAACGAAACACATCCCATCTTAGTGCGTCGCATCCATCGCAAATCCTATCCATTGAACATAGATGTACGGTGCTTGTACTCGCGGGGGCACAGTTGCTAAATTGGGCCACAGATGGTCTATTTCTCATGGCTTGGATTTCTCGGTGTACGGTTCATCTATGGTGGGACCCATTGTAATAATGGTTTGGATCAATAACACAACCGCCGGATTTTGAATGGTTATGATCATCCCATCTACTGATTTAACCGTTCAGTTATAGCCAACTATAGCACGGGGCTTGCTGAACGGCGTAGATTCAATACGCGTGCATCGGTGAAAATTGGTGAGGCGAGCATAGAGGGAGTGTATGGACACTTGTTCATCCATCCTCGATGTATAAAATCTACACTATTTTGAATTCATTTCCCATTAACGATGGAAAGAAGAAGCGTCCTTTCCGAGAAGACATTTGCACTGACGTACGCTTACGTCCTATCCACATGCACGTGGCTTACACTCTACTCCAATCCAAACCGTTAAAATAGATGATCTAACCACATATGAGTCATATAAGATTAAACTGAACCGAAGATCCAAACCATCCAATGGATTCCCCTGAAATGATCCAACGTCCAAAATGATAAAAATTGTCCAATAACAGATGCGTTGGATGATTCAAAGTCAATCACTTTTTAAAGATAGCCCATCCAATGTGGATCCCACAATTTGAACGGTTTATTTTATTGTACCATGCCATACGTGTGGATTGTACACGCGTACGGTCCTCGCACTCTGCCAGAGTATCAATTTCCTCAGTAACATTCACTTTCCCATAGCGGACGCCAAACCGCGAATTCGATTCTCTGAAATCTTCTTTTGATTACGGTTCCCGTAAATAGGTTTGTTGGTGTGCATACCCACATATTGCAATAGTTTAGCCGCTCGATCTGGATTATTATGTTTTCCAATGATTCAAACCGTTTATATAATTGTCCTCATTACTGATGGTGGCCACACAAAAAAAAAAAAAAAACCATTTTAGGAAATTTCAATCAACTGATTTTTCAGAATTTTTAAGAGACCGTCCAACTTAAGAGTCGAACGGTAATGTCGAAATATCCTAAGATAATATTCTCTTTTGTTTTTTTATTTTTTTACCCTATCAAAAGTGATTAAAATTATTTAAACGGTTTGGATCATTGGAATATGACTCCAGATCCAACGGGTACTGTCTAATGTATACCATAGCAGTAGGTGTGGATGTATTGTAACAAACCTCTCATGTAAAGGGGTTAAAAGTAGCACGTACCGGCAAGAAATCATGCACTCACAGGCTCACAGCTGCTCCGTTTTGCTGAAAACGTGAGAAAATGACGAGTGACCCATGCCCTGTCAGACCATGGCCCACCATGGTCCACCATTACTCATTATCCATCAATGGTTTTTGGACGGTATATGATAACCATCATCAGTGGGCCCATGGTTCCGACGCTTTAGATTGAAATAAATGCATGCCACGTGTAAAGTAACTGCCAGCGCTTATGGCAGGCCACACTCCGGCAAAATATAGTACGATTAAGATATTTTCAGACGCTAGTCTTCCTGGAACCATATTGCCTCTGCCCCCGGGCACTGACATATTCCGGTGCCCCTGTTGTGGGGGAAACTGTATGGGGCCTACAGATATGACCGTTATAAAATCTACTTCGTCCATAAGTTTTGTAAGACCACAGTAGGGGTACGGCAGGAATCTAAAAATCACGAAGATTAAAAACTTATGTGGGCCACAGAAGTTCTCTATCAATTTAATATTTGTGCCTACAGTTTATCTGACTGTTAATAACCGTATGAACGGTTTGGATGACATTTAAACATCATAGTCAGCTCAAAGAAGGTTTCAATGGTAGACGTTTCCGTTCCCACTTTATTCTTCGATGTGGCCCAGATGAGCTGTGGATCAAACTGATTCTTAGAGTCTTAACCTACTGTTCTCTTTAAAAACGGATGGACGGAGTGGATTTGTCACGGGTATTTCTGTGGGCCACACAGCTTCCGACAACAGTAGCACAGACGATCCGCGTCCATTCTCCCGACTCTACCGTTGAAAAAAAACATTTCGTAGAATGAAAGATTATGGCCATCTCCACAAATCAACTGTACATGTGGCATACATTTGTCCAATCGTATAGATATATGTTAAAATGTTCCAACCAATAGCATTGTTAGTTATGTTACGTGGACAGTGGATACTACTATTTTAACGGTTTAGATTGTGATGTAAGAATTCCACGTGTGCATACTCGAAGTGAATGTGTATGAATATACTTACTCTTCCAACGTACCAAAACTTCTGGCAGAGCCGCGGAGGTAAATGACAGCAGGCGGGACACCAATAATGATGGTACGAACTTCTCTTTGGTGCTGATATTTACACCCTGTATTTGTCATAACGCCACAATTCTTTAGCATTCTGCTATAAGATAGTACACTTTTTAAATATTTTATCAAAAAAGCTGGAATAAAAAGGCTTTTATAGGTATTCGGTAAGGAGGGGCATAGAAAGCCATGTTGACAGAGTACGAATTGGATGAGTTCCTAATACCCACAGATTTGTAGGGTCCACTGATATACTCGCGTGAAATCCGCTCCGTTCATCATATTCTTCATCTTATATTTACGTGTGGTTCCAAAAATGAGATAGATACAACTCGAAAATCGGCTACACCAAATGAAAGAGTAGGAAAGTAAACACCCATCGTTGAAACCTTTCCAGGCCCACTGTGATGTTTATATGCCATCCAATCCATTCATAAGGTGTTTACCACCAGGATGAATTGAAAACCGGAATATAATCGTGATGTAAATCTTCTGTGGGTCCCATGAAGTTTTCAATGGTGGTCTCTACTGTTTCTTGTGGTGTGGTCCACTTGAGTGTTGAGTCCGTTCATTTTTTTACCCTACATCTTAACGAGCTAGCATAACTGATGGACGGAGCGGATATCACAAGAACATAGCGGCAGGCTCCACACATCTCTGAGCTATAGGAACCATGAATAACAGGTGTTGCAGGAAAATGGCGTCCGACGAACTGGACCAAAAATTCTAAGGACCATCGTACCCTCCAATCCGGGGCATTGGGGCAAATCTCGTTCTCGGGAATCTCTCGGGATATTTTCAGATTTTGAGTTTTTCGCGGAAAATCTCGATAAAAATATAATACATTGATAATTAATAAATATGTTTTAAATTTTCAATAATTTCTCGTTAATATCGGGATAATGTTCTATAAATTCCCGAAAAATAGCTCCTTTATTTTAAAAAAACATCTCGATTTGCGAGAGTTTAGTTGATTTCTCTCTAAAATATCACGATATTTTTTTCAGTGATGTGGGAATAGTGTCCATTTATTACCCAATTCATTGAACTGGCGATAACTCATCCACCACGTATATGTGGCATACAGTGCACGGCAACCGTTAAAACGTCGAATATGCGGGCCCCACATTGAATGGACCGTTGTCCCAAAATCAAATTGAGCAGGCCGATCACAACTATTCGAATGGTGGATACTGAGAGGATAGTTGAAAGTGGCCCACAAACAAAATAAATCGAGTGTAATTCGACGGCTGAGATTTATCATTTTCCGCCCATGTGTAGGTCCATCCACAATGGGCCATGATTTGGACAGTTGGATTAGCACACGTGCTAAGTATTTTAAGCAAGACTCGTTAGTAGGACACGTGTTCAATGTATGGCGACAAGATTATATTTCTTTGCCATTTTTTTTAATGGCGATGGTGGGATAATGAGTCAGCGGCACCGGAGGAATTATATGATCCTGGACCCGAGGATATTATCCTCATCCTCGAGTCTTGTGTGGGGTCCAGTTGGAGCCATGGCTTGAAGATCCAGACCGTTCAGCTGATGCAGCTCACTATATGGCACTATCTATAGACATTTGGATCCATCAGATCAGCTGTCCATAGAACTCATCCGAACGAAACTAATGTGGACTAGATTGAAGCCGCTCATCAGGTGGGCCACACCATGTTGATATGTCATCTCTAAAACCAAGCCTATCTGATCATCAGGTGGGCAACAGATCTCGATGGAATTTGGAACCTCGACCAATTTCTCTTTGTACGGCTGTGGCTCACCTTTATAATAATGTGGGGTGGATTTTTAATACGTTGCACCCACACATTGGGATCAGCTGATGAGCGTCTAGGTCACCTACATGCTTGCCTTCTTTACATGTGTGGCACTTCTCAGCCACTAATTCGGCACTGGACGGTTGCAAAATCATGCAAAATGATGTCAGCAGGGAGGAACTTACTCCGGCAGTACTGATGGAAATGCAGTAGCACGGAGGAACTTACTCTGGCAGCACTGACGATTCATACGCATGCACTCACATATCAACTAGTGGCATGCACGGACGCAGATTGCCTACTGACGCTGCCAGTAGCAAGATGGCTACCGGACAGTGCTATGTGGGCCCCACCATGACATGTATTTTATCCCCTCCGTCCATCTATTTTTCCCTGTCATTCTACGTAATGAGCTGAAAAAAAAGAGATAGGTCCATATCTCTGTCGTACCACACCGAAAGAAAACAGTGGTTAATGAACGCGCATCATTAAAAGCTTCCTAAGGCCCACTGTAATGTTTACTTTCAATCCAACCCGTTGATTGGGTAAAAAGGACCTCGATGAAGGGAAGACACGAATATCAGCTTCGTCCAAAACTTTTGCGGCCCCAAAATAGTTTTTAATGGTAGGCGTAAACAGTGGTGTGGTCCACATGATTTTTGGATCTAAATCAATTTCTCAATAAAATGATCTGCGAAAATGGATGAACGGCGTGGATAAAATACATACATCATGATGGGGCCCACAGAGCAATCCGCGTCGGCATGTATCAATTTGACCTAACTTTGTAGCTGGCGGATTGGTGGACATTTAATAGACGGCTGACATGAAAACACGTCAACCCTCAAAGCCAAGATTCCCAACCGACGGCCTGTTTGGTTGGCCAATTACCCGGTAATGTGAAGAGAAATTGTCATGATTATAATTTCACGGCTGCCAAACCAAACAGAAAAAAATTTGTAATCATTTGTACTTTTCCGATTGCATTGCATTGAAAATCCCGAATCCAAATCAGCTCGATCATCATCATTTTATATTTTAAATCAAGGGTCCCAATGTGACTCGGATTCGGTAGTGCGATCATCATCATTTTATATTTTACATCACGGGTCCCGATACGACTCGGATTCGGTAGTGTCACTGCCAGTACCCACCTCGGTACTGGTTAGTGAAGGAAAAGCTCCGTGGGCCCCACCATATTGTATGTGTTCTATCCATTCCGTCCATCAATGTTGCGAGCTTATATTAGTCCTGAACTCAAAAATGAGACAGATATAATTCTCATGTGAACCACACCGTTGGAAAGAGTCGTGATTGAATGCCCACCGTTAAAAACACCCCAAGGGCCACAAAAGTTTGTACCAAGCTGATATTTATGTTTTCCCTTAGTAAAAGGCTGTGTGACCTTATCAATAGATTAGATGGCTAATAAACATTGCAGTAGGCCGGAGAAAGTTTTTAACGGTAAGAAATCAATCACCACTGTTTCCTATGGCGTGGTCCAAATTAGATTTCGATCTGACTCATTTTTTGGCTCAGATCCTAATAGGAGCTCAAAAAGTGGATGGACGGATTTGATAAGAAAATCACATCATGGTGGAGCCCACAGAGCTTTCCAGCACCGACCACTGTGGAGGTGGGTACGGGTGGTGTCAGTGTCAGCGCCGAATCCGAGTCCGGGTAAGGCAATTTGTAATTACGGTGGAACCACCGGGATCGGAATAGGTGTTACCCTTTCCGTGGAGCCCACCTTGATGATTTGTTGATATCCATGCCGTCCATACACTTTTCACACTAGTTTTGGACGTTTTATCAAAAAATTAATCAGATCCAAATATAATATGGACCACACCAGAGGTATCAATGTTGATTGAACGCCCACCATTTAAAACATTGCAGCGCCCACCTTAAGCAAATACGGAATGTTTATTTTCCATCCAAGCTGTTGATAAGGTAAATCAGATGTAGATGAAGGGAAAATATAAAGATAATCTTGATCCAATACTTCTATGGTCCAGAAAAAGTTTCTAGAGGTCATTCGCTACTATTACCAGTGGGGTGGTGCAATTAAGATTTAGATCCGATTAATTTTTGAACTACCGTTTTAAATTGAGATGAAAAAAATGATGGACGGCGTGGATATACAATAAATTCATCAAGGTTGTCCTCTCCATTCGGTTTGGGTACTACCCTCGGGTGTCCCTTCACTTGTTATTCTGCCACATCACTATTCGATTACCTATTGAACGGTTAAGATGGCATCCGTACCATCAACGCGTTAATTCATGTAAGAACTAGGGTACCTTGCGCTGGACTATGATGTTTGTTGGGGACAAAACATACAAGTCCGCAGACTCGGACTAAATGCCTCGGGCCACCAAAGGATGTGTCAAATCCGAGGAGTTATTCGCTAGACCGAGGCAAAGGTTGAGTCGGCCCCGACGGGTCGGTAGGGTCGTCGTGTCTCGGGCATGCTTCGGGCGGACCTCTTTATCGGATCGACCGTCACAAGATGAAGCCGCACTCCGGATGTCTTGGGATAAGATTCCCGATCCCGAAGCTCACGGGATCGGATGAAGGCATGAGACGGGCACGATCCTGTTTCCGTGATCCCAGGAGAAGATTCCGTGATCCCATGAGAAGATCTCGCGCACAATACCAGGAAGAGAATCCTCGTACGATTAAATGCCCCAGCAGCTATAAAAGAAGGGGGGGCCCTCACCTTGAGAGGTACGAAAACAAATTCCTCCAAAAGACTTTTCAATACTTTAAGACCCCGAGTCCAGGCCTGACTTTGGCATCGGAGGGTCCCCTGCGCTAGCCAGGGTCTCCTTTGTCCTTTTTCGGTGCAGGCATACAAGGATCCAGGAGGACGAACCAGATAATTGCGTCTGTGGGAACGTGCAAAAAGCCATCCCGTACCTCTATATTGAGTCCAATGGTGATGACTAGAAGGACGGTCCCAGAAGAAGATTTGAATGAGAACGCGATTACAGGGCCACCCGGTCCAATCGCCGTTCCCCCAGCCCAGAACGCACCTAACAACCGCCGACGAGGGGCGACCGGAACAAGCAACAATCAGCGGGGTCGCGACGATGGGCGGTTGGACAAGGAGGTTCAAGAAATCCGTTCCGATATGAATACGATGAAGAGATGCTGGAACTAATGTATCAGCAGCAAATGCAACCACTCCCGCATCCTCAAGGGGAGACGGCGCGCGTACCGACGGCGGCGGTTGATCCTCAACCTTCTGCGCCGCAGTCTTTCCGGCCGAGCCAACCCCAAGGCGGGTCAGAACCATCTCCAGCGCAGTCAGCCAACGCCTCCCTCCCCCCGACTGATCTTCGGCACGAAATAGAACGAAGAAGGCGCAATCGCCCTTCCATGGAAGGCACGGCAGAAAGCAGCAAACCTTGGAAAGCCGACATTCAAAATTTCAAAAAAGAAGTGCGGGAAGAGATGGCAAAAGAGATGGCAGACATAAAGCACGGCCGGAATGTATATTCAACCGGGTCCGAAGCGAAAGCGTCCCCCTTTGTGGACTCGGTAATGAAAGCCCGATTGCCCGAGAGGTTTCGATTACCTCAAATCACTCCTTTCACCGGCAAGACTGACCCGACCGAGCATATTGAGTGCTTCAGAACCTATATGGAACTCCATGATGCCTCGGATGCAGTAATGTGTCGGGCCTTTTCTCTTACATTGACTGATGTAGCTCGACTGTGGTTCAAACAGCTGAAGCCAAAATCCATCAGTTCATTCGTTGAGCTAAGCAACGCCTTCCTCACCAACTTCATCGGCGGAAAGAAAAAATTAAAGCCCCCTGCACATCTGAATAACATAAGAAGCAGGGAGAGCTATTGAAAGATTACATCAAGCGTTTTAATTTCGAATCCCTTCAAGTTCGAAAACATTCGGAAGAAACGGCCCTCAATGCACTCATGCAAGGAGTTAGGGATAAGCCATTCCTGGCATCTCTAGACAAAACTCCGCCCGATACTCTGGCAGAATTTATGTCACGGTCCGATAAATATGCCAACGCTGAGGAAGCGCGAATCCTGCGTGAAACCAAAACCTCGGCCAAAGAGTCGGCCAGAAAAGAAGCCGACTCGACCGGGGGAAGGAAACGCAAAGAGGATCAAGCACGTGACGAGCGAAGGTCAGGAAAACGGCCGGATCGAAAATTTTCCACATATACTCCCCTGAATAAGACTCGGGAAGAGGTACTGATGGAAATAAAAAACGAAGGCTTTGATAGCTGGCGCAGTCAGCTCAGGAGTAATCCTAATCGGCGGGATAAGGATAAGTACTGTCATTATCATCGCGATCACGGGCATAACACAAGTGATTGCCGTCACTTAAAAGAAGAGATCGAAAGACTCATAAAAGACGGCCGACTCAGAGAACATATGGTCAAAGCTGGGGTATCTGAGGCGCGCCCGACCGAGAGTCAGCCTATGGAAGAAATCCGGACGATTATCGGCGGTCCACAATGTGGGGGCGACTCAAACAACGCGCGAAGGAATCACGCACGAAAACTTAGTCAGCCTCAGTCCGAGCTCATGATTATAGATCGGCCATCAAATGAGAAGAAAAGAGAAAGATATTGCATCTCGTTCACAGAAGAAGATGCCCGAGGCATCTATCACCCCCACGATGACGCATTGATTGTCACCCTGACTATCGCTAACCGAAAGGTGTTTCGTATACTAGTCGATACGGGGTCATCTGCAGACGTGTTATTTACCCAGGCGTTCGACAAAATGGGGATCGAACGATCCACACTGCGCCCAGTTCGGACGCCGTTGATCGATTTTTTCGGAGGACAGGTGCTGCCTGAAGGAACTGTCTCATTACCACTCACTGCTGGCAATGCTCCACATCAGACGACGATGATGATTGACTTCCTGGTCGTCGATCAACCCTCGGTATACAATGCGATACTCGGCCGACCTTCATTGAGTCTCCTCCAGGCAGTGGTATCCACATACCATCTTACAATGAAAGTCCCGACCGAGTCAGGAGTCGGAATTGTTAAGGGAGACCAGCAAGACGCAAGGCGATGTTACATGATAGCTGTAAAAGGAGCCGCCGACAAGAATCCGACCAACATATTAACAATCGAATCGTTGGACCCTCGGGTCGAGAATTATGAACGAGGACAGCCGGTCGAAGATCTTGTCTCAATCGCCTTAGTCGAAACAGATGGATCCAAGACAGTGCGAATTGGCTCATCTCTGCAGTCCCCTTTGAGAGAAAAGCTGATCGCCTTGCTCCGAGAGTACGCCGACGTATTCGCTTGGAATCATGAAGATATGCAAGGGATCGACCCCTCCGTGGTGACTCACCGACTTAACGTCGATCCGTCATATCGACCGAATCCGACAGAAGCGACGACCGCTTGGCCCTGAACGATACGCCATCATCGAGAAAGAAGTCAACAAACTACTACAGGCTAATTTCATAGAAGAAATACACTATCCAGAGTGGGTCGCGAATGTCGTGCTTGTGAAGAAGTCCCACGGGAACTGGCGCGTCTGTCTTGATTATACCGACTTGAATAAAGCCCGCCCCAAAGATAGCTTTCCGCTTCCGAGGATAGACCAGCTAGTAGATAGCACAGCCGGACATGAGCTCCTTAGCTTCATGGATGCTTATTCGGGATATAATCAAATTGTAATGCATCAAACAGATAAATCAAAAACTACCTTTGTCACCGACAAAGGCCTTTAGTGTTACCGAGTGATGCCATTTGGTCTGAAGAATGCCGGTGCAACTTATCAAAGGTTAGTTAACAAAATTTTTGCTCGACTTATAGGCCGAACCATGGAGGTATACATCGACGACATGCTTGTCAAGAGCATACACGCGGCGGATCATGTGAATGATTTGGAAGAAATGTTTCTAATCCTACGGAAGTTCCGGATGAAGCTGAATCCAAGTAAATGTGCTTTTGGAGTAGGCTCCGGAAAATTCCTCGGTTTCTTAGTCAGTCAGCGAGGAATAGAGGCAAACCCTGAGAAGATAAAGGCTCTGATTGATATGGAATCCCCCAAAACCATTAAGGACGCCCAAAGATTAGCCGGACGAGTCGCAGCACTCAATCGGTTCCTGTCCAGAGCTACGGATAAATGTCTCCCTTTCTTCAATCAATTGAAAGGGAGACAAGCGATGGGTTGGACGGAAGAGTGTGAAGCAGCATTCCAGCAATTAAAATCATATCTCGGTTCTGCACCTCTCTTATCAAAACCCGAACCAGGGGAGTCGTTGCTCCTGATACGAGACTCTGAAGGAAAGCAACTGCCGGTTTACTATGTCAGCAAAGCATTACTGCCGGCAGAAACAAGATACCCAAGCTTGGAGAAAGTTGCCTTGGCTTTAATAACTTCATCTCGGCGGCTTAGGCCGTATTTCCATGCCCACACCATCATTGTAATGACCGACCTTCCGCTCCGCCAGGTACTGCAAAAACCAGAAGCTTCCGGCCGACTCACCAAATGGGCTATCGAGCTGAGTGAGTTTGATATTCAATACCGACCAAAGGCAGCAATCAAAGGGCAAGCCGTAGCTGATTTTATCGCCGAAGGAACACCTTCAACCGAACTCTCAGTGAACGATACGCCGAAGGTCGATGCAGTGCCCGCCTCGACCGCTTCCCCTTGCCCTATTCCATGGAATCTGTATGTCGACGGTTCTTCCAACTCGAAGGCCAGTGGGGCTGGAAACCCCCGATCACACCTATATACAGTATGCCTTACGACTTGGATTTCAAGCGTCGAACAATACGGCGGAATATGAAGCGTTGCTACTCGGCCTCCGACTCGCCGCTAGCATGGAGGTCACGCACCTAAGCGTTTTCAGCGACTCTCAGTTGGTTGTTAACCAAGTTACCGGTGTATACCAGACACGGAAAGACCGGCTAAGGGCTTACATGGAGAAAGCGAAAGAACTTATCAACAGATTTCAATTCTGTCGTGTAACTCGGATACCTCGTGCGGAAAACAGCAAAGCCGATTTGCTAGCAAAGCTCGCCTACCGAAGAAACGATATACCCAGGTCCGTCCCCGTCGAATACGTCGATAAACCAAGTATAGACGAGCCAATTAGCGGCCGTCAATACAATCGACTGGAACCATCCTGGGATTGATCCAATCCGCCAATTCCTTCGTCAAGGGAGTTGCCCGAAGATCGCACCGAGGCCCGACGAATTAGATCCGAGCTTCCTGTTACACCATACTCAACGGGACCCTTTATAAGAAAGGATACTACGCCCCCTCCTGTGCCCACCGAGGCAAACTATGTGTTACGGGAAATTCATGAAGGAATCTGCGGAAACCACTCTGGAGGGCGATCCCTCGCCTACAAGGTCTTACGACAGGGATACTACTGGCCCACTATCCAACACGACGCTCGTGAGCTCGTTCAAAAATGCGACAGATGCCAACGGTTTGCGGCAATTCCGAGGCAAGCACCCGAGGCACTGACGCCGATGACTGGTCCCTGGCCTTTCGCACAATGGGGCATCGACCTCATATGAACGCTCCCGATTGGAAAAGGGCAGACCAACTTTGAGGTGGTAGCAGTGGACTATTTTACGAAATGGGCCGAGGCAGAACCAATGGCCAGAAAAACCGAGCAGAAGATCACCGAGTTTGTATGGAAAAACATTATCTGCCGATTCGGAGTACCCCGTACCATTGTCATAGACAATGGAAGGCAATTTGATAATAGGAGCTTTCGTGAGATGTGCAAGAACCTCGGGATCAGGAATATTTATTCATCACCGCATCACCCTCAAACCAACGGACAAGTCGAGGCAGTTAACAAGATTATCAAGCAACATCTTCGGACCAAGCTTGGCCGGGCCAAAGGAGCATGGGCCGAAGAGCTCCCGAAAATTCTTTGGGCTTACCGAACTACAACCCGAACGGCCACAGGAGAAACCCCGTTTTCACTCGCTTACGGCTCGGAAGCAGTCACTCCCGTCGAAATCGGATTACCTTCGGCTCGAATCACCTTATTCAATGCAGAAGAGAATGAAGAACTCCTTGCACTCGGACTCGAC
This sequence comes from Magnolia sinica, assembly GCF_029962835.1. Classification (NCBI taxonomy): domain Eukaryota; kingdom Viridiplantae; phylum Streptophyta; class Magnoliopsida; order Magnoliales; family Magnoliaceae; genus Magnolia; species Magnolia sinica. The sequence continues at coordinate 5,596,150 of NC_080573.1, read as the reverse complement.
CTTCTGGACGAACAAAGGGAAAGGGCGAGGCTGCGCACGGAGGCTCGACAACGACAAGTGACTCGGTTCTACAATACCCGAGTTAAGATTAGAAGATTCCGAAGGGGAGATATGGTTCTTCGGAAAGTGTTTTCCAACACTAAGGAGTTTGGGTCGGGTACACTGGGACCCAATTGGGAAGGACCCTATATCGTCTCGGGCACCATTAGACCAGGAACATATCGGCTGGAAGACCTAAACGGACAGTCATTGCCTCATCCATGGAACGCTGAACACCTCAAGGTCTACTATCCTTAGCTTACTATTTGATGTTTAAAGACATGCTTTTTCATTCGTCCGAATACGTGTAAGTACAAAAGCAACCGAATACATCGGAGCAAAAAAAATATTTACATATAAAAAAAAAAAAAAAAAAAACCAAAGTCTTCATGCGTCGGCCCCGTCCCCGGCAGTTGTGTCTTCAGCGGCGGCGTCCGGATTCTCGGATTCTGAGGCTGCCCCGCCTTCGATTTCTGAAAGGTCAAGGTCAGGAAAAGACTTCTTTATATCCTTGACGCATTCCAGATATCCGCTCTGGAACAGGCGATCCCTCTCGTCCTCAAACTCGGCCGACTCAAGGAATGCTTGGACGGCCTGGTCCCTAGCCGTCTCGGCCTCCCGAGTCTTCTCCTCGGCCTGCTGAATGCGCTCCGCCGCCTCAAGCTTAGCCCGAGCTAAGTCATCCGCGCACGAAGCATGGACTGCCAGAACTCGCTGATTCTCCTCTTCGGCTTTGGAGAGTCGAACCAGTGCCTGAGCGACCTCTGCCTTCGCTTCGTCCAGGGCCCTTCTGGAAGAAGCCGCCTCTGCCCTCGCGTCTTCGGCAGCTTTCCGAGCAAGAGACGCCTCGCCTGTCAGGACGCCGACCCGGATCTCGGCCTCAGACAGAAGAGCCTGCAGCCGATGAGTTGAGGATAGCTCCTTGCTGGCCTTGATTAAGCAAGGAGCGAGTTCAAAAAGCATCCGGGCAGCGTGGCTGACGGTCTGCGATGACGGGGCGTTGTACAGTTTCACGAACTCTCTTTCACACCCATGGGCCAGGGCCCAAGGAACCATCCCCGACACCACTTGTTGCAGGATTGACGGCCCCTCCTGGTTCGTCTCTTCCCCTCGGGAGGACGCAGTCCTCGTCTCTTCCTCCCCCCTTGAGGTCGGGGCCCCGGTCTCTTCTTCCCGACTCGGCACCGTCGTCTCAACGCGTGCCGAGTCTTGTGCCGCCTGAGGATCCGAAGCAGCAATCGCCGTCTCTTCCGCCCTTTCGTCGCGGTCGGGAATCACGACGACCGGAGGGGCAGAAGAGCTCGCTGGCTCTTTCTCCTTCCGCGGCACCCTTTGCCTCTTCGGTGGCCGAGGCTCTGAAAGAAGAACTGACCGTGGAGGAGCCTTCAACTTCGTGACTGGCCTAAGGGCAGGACGAGCTCCAGTCATCTCCGGTTCGGGGACAATCCTTAGGTTGGGACGAGCTTCGGCAGATCTGCAAAAACAAAAAAAAAGGAGGGGGAGAGCAAGGCGAAGTAAGTCGGCGGAAATTTGAAAAATTCAGAAGATTCGTTCTTAATTACCTGTAACTTCCGAGTCCAGACCTGCAAGGTGAAGGCGCTCCGGCTGAAGAAGCACCTTCCAAGACCTGTCCCTCGGATCCAACGACTTCAACTCTTTGATCCGAGCCGAGGCAGTGCTGCCGAGCTTCGGCTTCTTATTCGCCAAACACAAGTCCTTAATACAAAAAAAAAAAAAAAAAAAAAAAAATGAAAAAGGGCGAGGGAGAGAAGACCCAAGTCACCTGCTCTCTGAAATGTCCGAGGGACACGAGCCTCGCAAGACCCGGACTCGTCCGTCTCCCATCGACCACATGCCCAGAACCAACGCTCTTTCCAATGTTTGTTGGAAGTGGCAGGGTCGGTTATCAGGGAACCGCCTCCGCCTCGCCAAGCAGCAAAGACGTAGAAGCCAGGGTAGTTCGGATTTACCCGCACTTGGTACAGGTGGAGAAACTCGTCGACTGTGAGCGGTGGCTGTTCCATCTCAGCCCACAACACCGCACATCCGAGTAAGTTCCTCCACCCATTCGGGACTATCTGCCCCGGGCCAATCTGTATGCGAGATAAAACTCCCCGAACGATGGTCTGAAGGGGCAGACGCAAGCCGCACTGCATCGATACTTGGTAAATTGCGACTGCCCCAGCAGGAGGGTGATCTGGCAGGTCATTCGGGCGAGGAAGATACGTGATGACCGACTCGGGGATATGATACCCGACTCGGATTCTGTCCAAGTCCGCCTCAGTCAAGACTGAAGGAACCGGACCGCTTAAATCTTCCCCGATTCTTCCCCTTCGACTCGGCTGCGCCGATTCATCGCCAGGAATCGGTCGGGGTTCCTCCGGCGATTAAAATTTCATCTTCTTCCTCTTCATCTTCCTCCATGTCCCTTGGTAAGTTGGGCCTCCCCGGGCGGGTTAATAAGGATGACCCGCCAAGGGAAGGAACGACGGAAGCGCTCCGCTTGATCGTCGGTGACTCTCTCAAGCATACAAGCAGCGTTGGCATCCGCTGCTATCTCCGTTAGTAATGAGGGCGATTCCGCAACGGTCCACAAACGTTGCGCTTCGCCGTCGTCGCCGGAAACTCCCCCCTGGGGGCGTCGAGAACTCCTATCCGCCATTATTATTATGTAATAAAGAGGAAGGAGAAACTCACCGGAGAGAAAGGAACAGTGGCGGAAAGAAGTGCCGACGATAAAGAGAGAAGAAAGGAAGGAGATGAAAGGCTACGCAAATCCCAGAGAAAACGCAGAGCGAGAATGGCAAGAGCAGTAAAAGTTCGAAGTGTGGGACCCCTGACGTTTTATAAGGTCGCCCTACGGCGGAGACATTAATGGGGAAATGATTCGACGCCTGCATCGATTCCCCCACTCGACACGTGGAGCACGCCGACTAGCAACAATAATAGCTTTACTACGTGTCCAATCCTCATTGGCGGGACCTGCGATTTGATAGCTGACGGCGCATACGATGTCAGAAGCTGAACCGTCCCCCATCAAAGGTCTCAATGAATGCGCTTAACGACTACTTCTCGTCTCGGACTAAGTTATGAACCGACTCAGCACTCGCTACTCCTCAGTGTCATATGAAAACACTCGGAGTAAGGGGGCTTACTGTTGGGGACAAAACATACAAGTCCGCAGACTCGGACTAAATGCCTCGGGCCACCAAAGGATGTGTCAAATCCGAGGAGTTATTCGCTAGACCGAGGCAAAGGTTGAGTCGGCCCCGACGGGTCGGCAGGGTCGTCAGTGTCTCGGGCATGCTTCGGGCGGACCTCTTTATCGGATCGACCGTCACAAGATGAAGCCGCACTCCGGATGTCTTGGGATAAGATTCCCGATCCCGAAGCTCACGGGATCGGATGAAGGCATGAGACGGGCACGATCCTGTTTCCGTGATCCCAGGAGAAGATTCCGTGATCCCGGGAGAAGATCTCGCGCACAATACCAGGAAGAGAATCCTCGTACGATTAAATGCCCCAGCAGCTATAAAAGGGGGGGCCCTCACCTTGAGAGGTACGAAAACAAATTCCTCCAAAAGACTTTTCAATACTTTAAGACCCCGAGTCGAGGCCTCACTTGGGCATCGGAGGGTCCCCTGCGCTAGCCAGGGTCTCCTGTGTCCTTTTTCTGTGCAGGCGTTAATTCATGTGAGAACTAGGGTACCTTGCGCTGGAGACGGATGGGGTTATTTTCGCAAACTGGCTGCCGCGTTAGTGGAACTTTCGTGAGATCCATTCCGTCCATCAGGTACGTTGCCTTATGTTAACCATTGATCCTGAAAATGATGTGGCCACAACATGAGAATTAGATGGGATAGAACGCCAACCATTAGTTTATGTGGAGCTCACCGTGGTGTTTTTGTAAGCCATCCAACCCCTTCATCTGGTTTGTCTCAACAGGATGAAAGAATTAAATAAAAACAGAGTTTTGGGTATATATTTTATGGGATGGCCCACCTGAGGGAAAAATCAGCCTCTTGTTTTGAAACGAAGGCGAGATAAGGGCTATTGTACCTGATGGACGGTGTAGATTTCGTGCAAGTTAACTCGTTTCCCCCAAGGGGTCAGCTGCTTAAAGGGGTGTTGTGGTCAATCTTTCCTGAAAAATGAAGAGGTTATTTTATTGGGTCTGCTTTTTTTCTTCTTTTTTTTTTTTTTGGCCATTCATTTTGGGAACGGATTAGGTGCGGCACCTGCCAAACCCAACACGGTGCGACCCTGGCCGTGGGGCCAACTTGATGTATATGTAGTATATCCACGCCGTCCATCTGTTCTTACAGATATATTTAGTCCTTGTAATATTAAAATAAGCAGATCTAAATCTCTGGTGGACTACATTACAGGAAACATCGATGATCAAACACTCACCATTAGGGCTCAACATAATGTTTATTTGCTTATTTTCAATCCAATCTGGTTATAAGATCACAGAGACTTAGATGAAGAGAAGAAACAAATATCAGCTTGATTCAAACTTGTTGCCGCCTATTAAAATTTTTAATGGTCGTACAACTCTGTTTCCTGTAGTGTTGGTAAGTCTGAAATTTAGAGCTGCTTCGTTTTCAATCTCATATGGAAATTAATACGCCAAAACAGATGGACGGCATGGATTAATTAGACATACATCAAAGTGGACCCCTCCATCAGGGCCGTATCGTGTTCAGTGGGCCCGGGGCCGCACCTAATTCGCTCTCATTCATTTTAGCCTCTCGAGGTGCGTGGGCGTCACTGATTCATATGATACTTGCGTTCATATAAGCTCAGTATACTCGGGTTTTTAAATCTGACAAATAGATTGCGTGATTTCGTAATCCATACCGTTCATCTGTTGAGGCCCACTGTGGATGGAGAGTTCTATGATCATTATTAGGATTCTATTAAAAACATGGACCTATTCAACGTTGGTTCTCAACCATTATTGTGTAGGTGAACTTTCAAAATTCGTAGATTGTAAGATGTAGTCTCATCTACTATGGGTCTCTGCACACCAACGGTCGGGATTAAAAACAGGGTAAGATGCACAATAATGCCGGAGCGTCCCGTTCGTCACTATATACTGTGGACACTGGACACCATAAAACCGGAATAATTCGGCCCGACTTTCGAAGACGCCTATAAACTATTAAAATAAAGTCTCTTGACTCAGTGAGCGGCCCCTCATGTGAGTGGACCGGAATACGTGCCAGAGATCATTGCTAACGAAACACGTGGCAGTGATCTGAATCATTCATATGGTAGGACACAACATAACAATCTCATAGGTCGAAATTTTTATTGTAATAAGTAGAGATTCATGTATGTTGAACTTTCAGCCTTGAATATTTTCTTTAGCCGTCCATTTTTTATCGTAAACATTTTATCCTGGAGACTTGTTAAATAAAGTACTTTTTTTTCTTACATTGGATTCTTAGGCTACTGTGTATCTGATGAATGGGTCAGATCTCTCACGTGTGTTTCATTTACACGGATATCCGACACGTGTTCCGTTCGATAGCATGAGGGACCGGTCACTGAGTCACGTCCTTAATTTAAAAAGAAAACCCGAAAGTGAGGAGGATGCTTTCCGCCAGCTGGCTTGTGTGTCGTCAGCAAAAGTAAAAGCTGATATTAAATCTTTGATACTCTGGGAGCGTATGGTGGATGATACACAGCCTTGAGAAATTGCATACGTAGCGAACAATTAGTCGACTTAAACTGGCCAAATAATGGCACCCAATATCAGATCTTATCTGATCATCAGAAAGTTAGATTGAGGGAAATTTATTGGACGGTGTAAAATGAAACTTATATGATGGTCCTATTTCCACAAGCATCCACGAATCGAAAGTTAGGATTTTCTATCAATCTGTTCTTGCGATTGTGATATGCCGGCTACGGGCTAAGAAAACTAATCTTTTGATTTTAATTGTTATATGCCACGTGTACATTTCTGATTGCCTGCGTATCGAGCGTTATGGAGCCTGAGTAGCATGTACCTCAAAAGAAAACGTTCCCCGAGTTGAGCTTTTTAACTATCGACTGTGAGTGACAACTGTTCTACTTTCGAACAGCTGTGAGTCGCCACGTGTCGATAACTCATTGGAGAATCACCTGACATCAGCTTTTCGACAGAGACCGGACATGGGTCGTTCCCCACACTCCCAGCAGCGGCCAGCTAAGCAGACGTGGCAACGGCTACTTTCAGATATTTTCCTCGAGCTCCGTACTCCGATGTGTCTGCTGACATGGCAGTAAAGACGGGCCATACAGCTGGCGTGGCATTTCCGAGCTTGTCATGGAAGCCAAACGAGTGGCTATATAAGACGGTCGCAGAGAGCAGAAGCTTCTGCAAGTGAGCTGAAACTGAGATCGAAATTCCCCTCCCTCTCTTCTAATGGCCACTTCTGCTGCATTTTCGTCTCTGAAACTCACAGTTTTCTTCTCCTTAGTTTTCGTTGCTGCTTTGGGAAGCTCATCGAGTTTCGATGAGCTATTTGAGCCGAGCTGGGCCTTGGATCATGTGATGTACGAAGGAGAACTGCTGAAGCTCAAGCTCGATAACTTCTCTGGTATCGTCTTCGATCTCTGTTTGATTTCATCGTTTCTGCTGAGGACTGGCCTTTTGTTTTTTTGGGCAGACGATCATCTTTGATGTCTATTTCATTTTCAGATTTCTATTCTGTTCCGTTTTTTTAAAATTTTTTTCTTTGATGATTTTTTCCATGGATACTGTTTTTCCGTTTTCTATGTTTTTCCTTTCTTCTGCTATTGCTTCGTCTGCGTTTATTCTGATGTATTTGCTCTGTTTTCTTCATCAATCTATCCTGTTTTTCAGTTGATCTTATTTGATATCTGTGACGTTTTCGGAGTTCTGATACTCCCTTTCTTCCCTCTGATTTCTGCAGTTTCAGCTGTTTTTTCTTAGTTCCTGATGTGTTCCGCTACTGTTGCTGTATCTGATTTGATACTGCCTGTATTTTATTATCTATCTGCTCTTATCTATCCTTTGTTTTAATGAATCTGTGGCGTTGATTTCATCAGGTGCTGGATTTGGTTCTAAAAGCAAGTATATGTTTGGGAAAACCACAGTCCAGATCAAGCTCGTTGGAGGAGACTCTGCTGGAACTGTGACTGCCTTCTATGTAAGAACCTATAAATACAGCCCGCATGACTAGCTGAAATTGTATTCCGCAGCTCCACCAACGTTGATATCACGTTGAGTGTTCCACTTGAAAGGCCGATATCATGAGATTAGGGCCACTGAAATCGACAGCTATGAGGACGCCATTTAATACAATCTCTGGCAGTCATGCCTTCAGACACTGTTTATCGAAATGCATTGAATGTGACGTTTACAGCAGTTTACTGCGCATATATATTTTTTAAAATTGGAGAGGGATTTTTTTTAAATGATCGTTCAGATGTCATCGGACGGTCCAAATCACAACGAGTTCGACTTCGAGTTCCTCGGGAACACGACCGGGGAGCCTTATCTGGTGCAGACGAACATCTACGTTAATGGCGTCGGCAACAGAGAGCAGCGATTGAATCTGTGGTTCGATCCAACTACCGATTTCCACTCCTACTCTATCCTCTGGAACCAGCGACAAGTCGTGTAAGCTACTTATCTTCGGCCCTCTATTTCTAGTAATGTAGATTGCTACCATGCGCCGATTGAATCGTGTCTGGCATGTTTTCCTGCACATGTTAGCAATACAACTAACATGCGCCGAGCGAAAACACTCCGTTTCTGAGTAATGTGGTTTGCTACCATGCGCCGGTGGAGCCCCAGGTCCCCTGCTCATAATCGCGTATTCGTATTTGTTCGTGCACGTGCTGGGCCTCCTTATCCGGCGCATGTTAGAATGGCATGAGCCATTCTGCGCATGATAGCCACCTATCCATGGCCGGCTGGATTCCGCACTCCAGATAGCATGTTTCTCTTCACGGACTTGTCAGCTTATCACGTGTGCGAACGGGTGTGGGGCCACACTTTCCTAGGTGGGCCACGCATCACCTGTTCTACTCTGTCTTGTGGCGCTCACACAACTTTCCGTATATTGTATAGTTTCCTTGTGGACGAGACGCCGATTCGCGTCTACACGAACAAAGAGAAGCAAGGGGTGCCCTTCCCGAAAGACCAGCCCATGGGCGTCTACAGCTCAATCTGGAACGCAGACGACTGGGCCACACAGGGCGGGCGCGTGAAGACCGACTGGAGCCATGCGCCTTTCATCGCATCCTACAAGGGTTTCGAGATCGACTCCTGCGAAGCCCTTACATCATCTCCCCCCGGAGAGAACACGAGGCGGTGCAGCAGCATCGAGGGCCGCAAGTATTGGTGGGACGAGCCCATGATGTCGGAGCTGAGCGTGCATCAGAGCCATCAGCTAATGTGGGTCCACGCCAAACACCTTGTGTACGATTACTGTGCTGACTCTGCTAGGTTTCCTGCCGTGCCTCCCGAGTGCGAGCGTCGGTGATGTTGATATGAGAAACTGTCGTTTCTGTGGGGCGGAAAAATGCAGAAGGGCTTATGGGCTTTATGGTCACACACATTGTAAAAAAAAAAAAAAAAAAAACATGTGCTCCATGTTCTTTCATTTTTTGCTTTTCTGTTTTTACGTCGACGCTGATGTAAAAAGCCTTAGATTGCAATTCCGACTTTCTCTTAAATTATCAATGAATCTCTCCACCGTTGATTCCCATTTCCTGGATTGTATTAGGCTTAGCCAAATCCAGAATTTTGTACAAGAAAATGGACGGTTAAGATGCCAAATTCCCCCCTGTTGAGCATTGGAACCGACTCATTTTCAGGCCAAGTTGGCACACAAGTTAGACGAAGCTACTTAAAATATAAGTTCAAATTTCATTGAAATCAACTAATAATAAGAATGAAAACAATAATCCCTAACCTAGTAAGCCCACGTGACACAAGATATGCTAATGCCAACTAAACTAAAATAGAAAGAGTAGAGAATTTTATGCATGTGTTACATCCATCAATTTTTAAAGCTCATTTTATGGCATGAAACAAAAATTGAAGTAGATCCAAATCTTAGGTGGACTATATCACAAGAATCAGTTGCAATTAAATCCCCACCATTAAAAACTTCATGGGAGCTACTGGAATGTTTATTTGATAAGGTGGACTATTGTTAAGGTTACAAAGAGCTAGATGAAGAGACTAGCTAATATCAGCTTGATAAGGCCCATTTAAGTTTTTAACGGTCGATTACCACTATATTATGGGTTACCTAAGATTTGGATCTACTTCATTTTTATTTTTGGGATCATTCTCTAAAGTGAGTTTTCAAAACAGATGGACGGCTTGGATCCCAGTGGGCCCCACGGTCAGGGATCCCACCCACCCCGGGGGCCTTTCAGGGAGAAGCAAAGCAGTTCAATGCAAACTACTCCATCCAAGCCAGCTTATGCATGAATTCATGGCAGCTCCTAAAATAGGGAGAGTGAGGCCAGAAAGAACCAGAGTCATTGTAAAGATACATTATCACTGTGATTTCCACCTTTGACCAATTTAAGTCTTATACTATCTCCTCATCAGCACCGTCAATATGAGCGAGAAGTGACCCATGGTTCTTTTACACGTGCAAGGTTCACAACGTTGAGGTTTTTGTTTGATCTAGACCAAAAATAAAAATAAAAAATCAAATGAGAACTCCAAAACCATCTTAACTACTAAAACATAAGTATATTTTATCATATGGTATTTAAAAAAGAATGAATAAAAGAAAAGTGAAAACAAAAGATTATTGTCTTTTCACCCGAGAAGATTAATCTTAAGGGGTCTTTTGGCACCATGGATTTGGAAAGATTCAAGAATTTGGCACCATCAAATAATTGGGGGTTTCAAATCTCCTCAAAGAGGGGGTTTGAAATCCAAGGTTGATACTTGATATTTTATCGTGTGGTATTTAAAAAAAGAATGAATAAAAGAAAAGTGAAAACAAAAGATTATTAAGTGTCTTTTCACCCGAAAAGTTTAATCTTAAGGGGTCTTTTGGCACCATGGATTTGGAAAGATTTGAGAGTTTGGCACCATCAAATAATTGGGGATCCATCTAAGAGTTGCTTACACATGTGTTTCCCTATGCTAATAATCTATTGGGGACATGGCCCATTGCTGATTTCCCATAACTATCATATTATCAACTACTTCACTATAGTTATTTTAATAGGATAATTTGCATTGTCTAAACATTGTCCATGTAAATTAACAGTTAAAATTTGTTGGTTAGTCACTCAAATGCGATCATGTGCTTGTGGCCCATCTGAGACTTAAAATTTCATCATTTTCGGACAATGTATATATTTCAAGGGGCTTATTATTAACTAGTAATTAAATTCAAACCCTTGTAAATATACCATGCACAAGTAATTTTGAATGACAAGGGATTCTGAATCTAGGGTGCTAAACACAAACGGGAGGATTCCAAATTCAGGGGTTTCCAAATCCACCCCCCCAAACAGGCCGTGAGAATGGTTATGTAAAGTTTATAAAGATCTTTTCTTTTCTAGAATTGATGTATTACTATGTATAGGCCGTACACACCTCTAAAAGTAGTAGTTGGGAAAACCTGCCAAGAAGGCAGAAATCTAACTAAGGTGTGTTCATACAGCACTCATACACCGGAAAGAAATTGGACACCAGGTTAAGATGATCCTTGTTTTGTTGATGTGTATATAACGTATGAGCAAGTGCGAGCATGTGTCCACTCCACATATTATGAGTGTGGTCCATGGTTGTAGGATCTAGACTGCAAGTTTTTTGCATCCCACCATGGAAGGACGATTGTAAATTTGTAACCATTCAATTAAGAGAAATACAAAAAAGGTACGGATTCAACTGAAAAATGCCCCAAGATCAGAGGGAATATATACATGGTCCTTACTCTTACCCGGGTGGTAGAGTCCCTGGAGTTTCAACACCGGGTCAAGGGTTCGAGTACCCACGGTGGTGAAATCCCACGGCGTGCGTGTGTGCGTGTGGCGTGAGTGTGTGGGGGTGTGTGTGCGTGTGTAAAAAGAAAAAAAAAAAGAAAAAGAAAAAAAACTCCCTCCATGGTGGATGCAACAGACCAATTGTCTGGATTACTGACTCATAAGCCCCACTTACATTGTAAGGCGTCGGATCGAATACCCTGGTAATTCTTTACTGACATGTACCAACACTATCATACAACCACTTCATATGTAATGCCCATGTGCATGTACCTCAAATTTGAACCGTCCAAAGTCAAAATACCAGGATAACCCATATGTTACACCGAAAGTATGATCCTAAATGGCTGATTGTTGGACATTTAATAGATGATTAATGTCCAAATTCTAAAAGAAAAAGGTCCACTAATCAGAGGTCAGGACAGTCTTAACCAATCTGATTTTTGGGCCCTGATATTAGCACGTGGGACAGATTAGAAAACTTTAGCTAAGTTTTTCACAACTGTGAATTCCTTTAATAAACAATGGCCCACCTGACTAATGAATTGACCTAATTTTTGAGCCAGCACATCCACAGAGTGGCTCCCCTGGAATGAATGGATTGGATCTCTCACGTTTGTGCCATGCTGGCACGTATATCATCTACATGAGCTTTTAGACACATGGATGCTCGAATCATCAATTTGGACTGTCCATTTACCCGTCCCACTTTGGATAACTTGTCTGCAAGAAAACCATTTTGATCCCATCTGTGGGTTGGCAAAACCAAGGCTTATGTTTCCCAGGTTACCATCCTTTCATCAATACAAGTTTTCATGGTGGCCAACGAAAAATGTAGCAAATATGGACGGTCCAGATCGATGATTTTGACCATCCAGGTTTCATGTTGCCTAGTGCAAACCAGGTGCTTGAATGTACCTATCTTCTGTCTATTCCTTCACTAAAGTGGGAATCTGTCTTAGAAAAAGTGATCCGCTTTACAACCTACTACAACACGTTTCCTGTCGTCCTAAACTGTTTCTTACTGCACAGAAAGGAATCTGTTATAGTTTATGGGGAAAAAAAAAGCATCCATGCTGACAAAAGCATGCTATTGATTGTATTTTTGGGACTGTTGATATTGATGGTGGAGATGAAACAGTTTTTTCAGTGTGGATTGTTAGTAGGATTCATTCAATTAAATTTTCAATAATCAAAATGCATCTGATTGGTTGAGAGAAGATTAAGGTGTTGATATTTTTTGAACCGTGGGTGGATGTGATGGGCGCGAGGTTGTTGCTGGACTAAACAGCCAATGTTATTGGATGGGGAGAAATGCATGGATGAAGGTAAGATAGGATGGGTGGTAAAGAGGAGATTGATGTTTTTCTTTTCGTTAAACTCTTACCTTTTTCAGTAGCAGAGTATTTTTATAATATGTCACTGTATTTTTACCTTGTGCTTGTATTTCTCGGAGACACAAAATAAGTATATTAAAAGATTTTTTATTTTTTATTTTTTTCCTGATGCAGTATGCGGTGTAAGGGTGTAAAGTTTGGCACGTGATGATCTCCGTCTGATACAATAAAAGGGGATTCTCCACCTGAGATTATATATACTACTGTTCCCTCCCCCCCCCCCCATCATTGGTCTGTTGGGCCACCCATGGATGGACCATGCTCCAGCAAGTATCCTTGATGATATGATCACGACTTCTTGATTTTTGGCATGAATAGAGGGCAGAGATGCAGAGCCCACGTCAACTGGGAAAAGAAAAAAGAAGCTTGAGATCTTCAATCAGATGGAACAGCCAATAAATCAAAAATTGAAAAGGCAATGCAAGATAATTTCATGGTGGGGCCCACCTGCAGGGCTCAGCATCCAACAGAATACATTGGCACAAGTGAATTAAAAGAAAAAAAAAGTATGAATGTGATGGCCTTGTCAGCATGGGCCCCACTGGATTAGTGGGCCAACTCTACTCAAAAAAGGTAAAGTGATTTTGGTAACTGTAGAATTTGTTAAATCAGCTGTCACAAGCAAGGCTCCATACCTTAAGCCAGCATCTTCGTCCCTACCTCTTCTCAATCTCCAGTCTTTGGATGGGTAATCAGCACTAATCATCCTAAAGTCACAGACGCAACTATGGTCATTGCATTAGCAATCTTTCAGCGGATATTAAAAATAAATTAAATAAATGGAGAGATTGAATGTTCCAGCAGTGAGGCCAATTGAATCCATCAGACAGCTTGACCTATTTTGGATAACTGAGGGTCCAACTCAACTTGCAGTGGTCGGCCACCTAATGTGTCAATCAGCCTGATTTTTTAAATGGATAATCTACATGGTGGGTACTAAAATTTTCACGGTTCTGATGCCCTAGACCAGTGTCATGTTGGTGTGAAAGATGATACAGTAACCACAGGTGGTAGCCTTGCCAGTACGTGATTAGTTTTCAGTCCTGGTTTTCACTAAACAACCAAAATTTTCTCATTGATTTCTTCTAAAAGGATTTAGCTATATTTAGTTATAGGACAATTCAATCTTCAATAATAAAACAATGCTATCCAATCATTCTTCTTCATTAAATTAAAGAGATTTATGGTAATACACATACAGGGGAGCAAATAACACCATATCTCAGTCTGCACGAAATATTCTGTTGATTACGTCTTTCAGATTGTTGCAGCCGACAATCATTGTTTCCCCCATATCAAGAGAAGTTAGAGTTTTCTCTGCCGATTTCGGAATGACACACTTCTTGTACCCCAACTTAGTTACAGCAATCACCCTCTTGTCCATTCTGGGAACCTTAGAAAACAGAAAGAGGTGGGCCCGAGTAAGATGGATGATCAAAATAAAACCAATAGGAGAAAAATTGCAGTCAAAATAGCTAGTCAACTTCCTGATAGAGAACAGTTATTTCAATGCTTGAAGGCAATCTAACCCATGCATTACACTCCACTTGCATATCAGGTGTAGGTTGATCGGACCAAATGAGTGACCTATTCATCTGGTATCCATTTGTGTTATGTATCCAGTATCGACTAAGTTTTAAGCAAGTATGGAACAAGGTTCTGCAGACAAACTTGCCTTAGGTTCCACTAAATCAGTTACAATGCAGCTTGCCGCACAATGCAACAATCTCTGGACTGACACATTGCATTGGTTACAAGGAAAATGGCTTAAAAGGACCATTCATATTGCCACATGATTGATTTACTGCCGTTTCAAAAGTTATTCAGAGCAATTTTGCTCTAGAAATCCAAGTTAGAGATTGGTAAAATTTGCATACCGTGCGAAGCTCACCACCAAGCCCGACCTCTCCAATAAATGCGACATCATTGGGAATGGGAAACTCCAGGAAGCTGATATATGAAAGGAGATGAGAATCCATTCATTTTTTTTGCACAAAAATAAAAAATAAAAATGGGACACAGTGAGACATCATACTGCACTACATTGTAACCTAGCTGGAGGACATAATAGAACAGATACCTGCTGCAAATTGCAGCTGCTATTGCAAGATCCCCTCCAGTCTCTGTCAAAGCCAGTCCACTTACAACATTCAAGAAAATGGCCTGCAAAGAGAAAACCAAGCAACGAAGTTTATCAAATATGCATACTCAGACAACATATACCAGTGAGATGCTATCTTCTATCATTGCCACGCCTTCCTTGTGGAATCCCATCATTGAAAGAATTGAGAATAGATTATTGGAGTGGAAGATATCTCCTCTCTCTGGGCATCAGAATAACTCATTAAATCGGTGCTCAACAATCTGTGTACTACATGTTCCTGTTCATGATGCCGTCCACGATTATGAGGAGAATCGAAAAAAGTTTTGAGGAGACTTTTTGTGGGATGGTAAGGTAGAAGGTAATAAATATCACCTGGTTAAGTGGGATAAGGTTCAAAAGTCCGAGAGGGATGCGGGTGCTAGGATTGAAAGAGTTTGAGACAAGAATGTAGCTATGCTTAGGAAATGGTGATGGAGATTTGGGGAAGAATCTGGAGTGTCATGGAGGAATGTCACTAGTAGCATATATGGCAATTCCGAAGGGTGTTGGATCGTAGGTATTCCTCATAGAATGGGGGCTTGGAAGCTTGAAAAGGTCTCTTTTTTTTTGGCTGATTTTAATGAAGAACAGAAAGTCAAAATACTTATCTCAAGATGTGCAAGTCTTTCATGGTAGTAAAAGGGCAGCTCCTTAATGGGTAAAGCTGCTTCTATCCAAATGATGACAAAAGGTCATAATGACGTGTTTTACATTACATTACGATGGTAATTGGTAATCCAAACATGCCCTTATATGCTGAATAAGCAGAAACCGAGACCAGCTACTTGAGAAATAAGTAGCTAAAGCGAAACGACTTATGATACAAACGAGTCCTAAGTCTATCCCTGTGCCATTGAAAAGGGCTTGTATCATAAAGGAGATTAAGGCTATGGTTGGATGTAAGCAAGTCGTGTTCAAGGAGGTTTCTTAAGAGGCTAATTCCCTGGCAGATTCTCTTGCAAAGGAATCAGTCCTTTGTAATGGTATATCCCATAGGTCCCTCCTTTTCTTTTTGAGCATCAAAATTTTTGTTACTAATATAATAAATCAGTAGGGGGCTTTACGAAAAGCACAGAAGATGGCTAAACTAATCATCTCATTATTGCAACATTAAATGTGATCATAAAAGGAAAGACTAGGAAAAAGATGAGCAGACTCAATCTTACACTGTTCTGGAGCTTCAGGCCAGCTTGCTTCATAAGAACCTACAAAGTCAAAGTTGTGTACTTCATTATCAAAAATCAAACAGAATTTAAAAAAGAATAAGCATGTACCTATTTATGAATACTACAATGTTATGATACGATTCTGATCGGAATTTTCTGGAAACAGACAAAAGAAACAAATTGACTGCAATGACAAGTTAACCTTCATAGATACCCGAGGATACATGATATTACTACAAAGTCAGAGATTTGCATATTCATGTCAACGAACCATGTAATAACATTTAGGGAACTGTACTAACAAGCAACACAGGACTCTAGTTGGAGAATCCAAATTCTCCGCATGTGAACAATACTGCTCTAGTTCTAAACAGCTTTTGATAACCACATTGCAAGCAAGAAGATCTGGCTAAAAGGCTGTTTGGAAAGTTGGGGAACACAACGGTGTGAGTCGCCCCCTCCAATATTCATGCTGACATCATTGACAAATGGTAATCTCTAAAACTCTAAATTCTTCTTCTTAAAATTTCCCTTCTTTTTTCAGTCTTAAAAATCCTTTTTTCTTAGTGATAACTGAGATTTAGTAAAAGTAGAAAAGGCTAAAAATTACACATGAAAAGGAGGCACCTATAACGAGTGACCTCTCGTCACTCCCTCTTTCTCGAGGGAATTGGCTATACCATTTGCATCACTTGGAATAGTTGGACGTAGATCCATTAAAGCAAGAAGCGAGAGTTCTAACTTTGAAAAGTAATCAAAGCTACATTCCACAGTGCTGGCTGCGCAGAAAACATCCATTTAATAATGTAACCAGAGTCGACCCCAACCATCAATCCCCAGAAAAAAAAAAAAAAATGAGAGACTGAAAATGCTCAAGCCCTCATGAAGAGCTAGAGCTTCTGTCTCATTGGAATATAGTTGCACATAGCGTGAAGGAAAGTGGCAAGATGTTTGGGTGTAGGAGTTCAAAACTGTTAGCAAGTATAAATGGCTCATAAGCGAGAGCAGGATTGCGAGTACGAAGAGTGATTCAAATAGGGAGAGGCATCTGGGTTAGAAGGTTGGAGCCAATCATTCCACATAACCAAGAGAAAATGATATCTCCTTTCTTATTTCACAATATGCATCCCACCATGGATGAACCCGGATTGCCAAGCAACCATAGAAGTTGCAATTCCAAGAGAGGGAAGGAGACCAAGAGGCTTAGACTCTTGGAATCCTATATCTGAAGATAATGGCCGCTTTCCAATAATGGAGGAATTCATCCTAGGTGCCCTATTAAATTCTGGTCTCACAAATGCCAACCCATAGGCATATTAGAAGAGACAACTCTTCTTTTGATGGATTACGGCTTCTTTATTTCCACAAACCCACATTATGGAATCAAGAACCATTCTCCAAACAATGACACCTCTAATTGCAAAGATTCTATCCCGCCAACATTGTATTCACTCTCTGAAAGAGCCATATTAAATCCAGCAAATCCCAAAGAGGTAAAAGTTGTTCTTTCCCAAATGACACAGCATGAAAATAAGATCAGTTGTTTCCACTTCTTCCTCACCAAAGAAAGTAAATGCTAGAAAAGGTTAGGTCTCTTTCACAAGTTATTGGGAGGTGTACTTTAGCTGAAGGAATCCAAGCAAAGTCCTCCATTCTCAGAGTTAAGCAATTCCCCTAACACCTTTGCATGTGGAGAACACTCAATGGTGTCTAAAGTGATCAACGAGAAAAGAGTTTAAAGACAAGTCACTGTTTGAGGTGCCCTTCCAAATCTTGCGGTGCTCATTCACACAATGAATACCTCCTTTCACATGGCTATAACCTCTTCATCTTTCACTTTAGATTTAGGAAATAACACATTCCACACAATAGTGCCTACTGTATATTCATAACAATCCTTCAACCCAGCCCCCGTTTTGCAAGGACTTGGAAAGAGAGGGAAATGAAGAACCTATAGATCCAAATAATGCATTTGAACATCGCATTCGACCGGAAACGGCAGACCACTTCCCATGAGGCAACCCCCCTTGGAGATAGCACCACTTGTCATCTCAATGGGCCTCGATTTGCTGATAGCTTTCCGTACCATCGAGACTCTGAAGCAAGGTATTCCATAACAGTAACGGTAGCCATAAAATAAAAATAAAAATAAATAAAGGAGGAATAGGCCCATTACGGGCCCTTTTTCTTTTCAGAATGGGCATTATGGCCCTGTATCACATAACGGGTCCCACAGTCACCATTACATAACAGCTGTGACCTTTTTTAATACCATGCTCTGAAGAGAAGTCACCATTTGACATGCCCATCCAAATCTTCTTGCCTAATTTATATGGAAAAATACCTCTTTTAGCATGCACATAAGCTCCTTAATCTTTCAGTTTCCTCATCCTTTATATTCCAAAACACAAGAAATTCCAACCAACAATGCTCCCTATATATTCATAACAATCCTTCATGCTAACTCCATAACAATCCTTTATGCTAGCCCCTCCCTTGCATAGATATGGAGTAGAGATACGGAAATGAATAAATATTTTCAAAGTTTGTCATGATTGTGCATGGGATGGCAAGAGTTATTTTCTAATTTTATCAGTTTTATGTTTATTTAAAATAAGGGTGCGCTCCCTAATAAAAATGACTAAAATATCCTCACTTAAAACTGTGTTTCAGCAGACCATAAGCGAGGGCATTTTATGTATTTTGCATATCGATAGGGTTTTCTTTATGTAAGCTTCTATAAGGCACTCATGGGTGTGTAACTCCATTCATTCTTGGATATAATAAAATTTCATTTTGTTTTTTGTTCTTGTTAAAAGAAAGAAAGGGAGATCAAAATCACTAGTTTGTGACTAACTAGTAAGGTTCTAGGGGTCACCCACACCTGCAACAAACAATCCAGTGCATATCCCAATTTGTCTCCATCAAACTCTACACCAACAACTACATTCCATGAAAAGCCAAATCATGCAGTAATCCCAATGGCTCATTAACTCCCTTCTTGGTATGTTGAAGCTACATGTACTGTAAATGGAGGTGAGAAACATGCCACTCAACTTGAACCTAACGCTGAATATGAGGCATGCGCCAATCATGATCAGATGATTACTGCCCAGATCAATTCCATGCTATCACTGGACATCCTTGCTCAAGTTCTCTACATGCCAACAGCTCATGCAATGTGGTGAGCATTTGAGACATGCCTCTCCTGGCAATCAGAAGCACAAACTGATGCAACTAGTTCTAGGCACATAATAAAAGAACTGTAAAAGGGTGCATCAACTGCTCAAGACTATATATTTGAAATGAAGATCAGCCTCAGCTAGCTTCGATTAATTATCATTTTGATTATAGACAAGCCCTCTCTGTCCTCGGCATGCTTGGAAAATATTTCAAGATAATCAGCCTGGCCCGCATTTGACGACTTAAGACCTCTCCTTCCCCAGCAAGGGATTATGTACTCATCCACCAGGGTATCATTTCTGATCCACGCGCACTGCATATGAGATTCTCTATGCCCACAAATCAGAAAATATGCAGAAGGAAAAAAGGAAATAAAAGACGCTGATTTTCCTTCGATCATTCAAATCAGGAGGCCACTGTGCTTCTCATAACAATTCTGTTCAACTGTCCCTTCTATTTGAGAACACCCTATTGGTTGCTCCGGTCAACCAATACAGGCACTTCACTTCATATCAAATCCCACTTCAACCATTAGGAGGACTTCATCAGTGTCACACATTGGCTCAATTGCCTTTAGAAGTTTCTTGCCAAATCTACTGTTAGATAAGTGGCATGCCACTATCATCGTGACTCTCAAGCAGATTCCCTCCCAGTACTTATCCAACGACGTTCAGCCATCCCATATAACCAGACTTCGTTGCACCCTCTTCCGTAGAAGATCTCTCATTGCACATGCCTCCTGAGTGCTGGAAAAGGTGCCACCATCATGGAAGTGAGACCCACTTGATCAGCCTGGTTTTGAATTATGCATATGCTGATATAACAAATACTAGCAAGCTGGAAAGAGATTATCATGTGGCCATGTGAAAACGGTGTGCATGAAATGATCATTTACTAGTCTTCAACATCTGGAGAAGTTCTCAATCATTTGGAACAAGGGAAAAAGCATTGGGAAAAAAAAAAAGGCAAATTGTTAGCACAATTTGGACATATTCTTGAAAGCCCTAGCTAAACAACCACTCACAGTAATAATCATGTCAGCTCTTCCTTTTGGGACTCCATTGACATGCCTTGAATCTATTGAGCCAGATGAACACAACGCCTGCATAAAAAACCTGCCAATTCTTCAAAAGCAGTCTGTAGAAAAGATACAGAGAATACAAGCAGATAACTGAAACCAAGATCAGCAGTTAGTGAGAGAACTATGAAAGAATACATGCATTGATATTCCTCAATTTGAGGTGCACCATGTGGAGAACCCTTGTCATGCTTAAGCAAAGAATTGATGGTACCAGACAAATTAATATGAAGCTAAATTCACTTTCTGCAGAATGAAACTTTCAGTTTGTTTTTTTTTTTTTTTTTTGTAATTTTAATGGTGGACAAGACTTCAATTTGGTTTCCCTGAAATTCAGCACGTCATAGGACATGTAACTGAAATGAGGATGTTGAGATGGATGAGTGGCAAGACAAGGAAGGTTAGAATTAGAAATGATTACATTTGAGGGAATTTATGAGTCGCACCAATAGGTAACAAGATGAGGGAAAGTAGATTTAGATGGTTTGGTCATATGCAACAGAGACCAAGACTGTGCCAGTTAGGAGTGAGTTCGGTAGGTGCAAGATGAAGACTCTAAAAGGGCAAGAGGAAGGTTTAAAAGGACATGGTTGGAGATAGTAACAAAGACTTGATGACCTATGGTCTAACTGAAGTTATGACCAAGGTATTCCATAACAGTAACAGTGGCTGTAACGGCCACTACCATTACCGTTACAATACCGTTCCCACCTTTTTCTTCTTCTTTTTCCTAAGGAAACCTATATTGGCCCCGTAACGGACCATTATGGAGCATTTATTCCGTAACGGCCATGACGACATAGTAACGTGTCAGTATTTTAAATAGCGCTCAGAGCATAGTGTAGCCGTAGCGCTACGTAGCGTAGCTAAATAGCGTAAATCCCCTGTAGCGTATGCTACAGAGGTTGTAGTGTAAGCTACAGCTACATAGCGTGTAGCGCTTGTAGCATACGCTACAGTGTTTTATTTTTTTTCTCAAGTTTTGTTTGTTAAAAATTGTCTAAAACTCGCATTTATAAAAATAAAAAATCAAACCTTTCTTTGTTTACTTTCACTAAAAATGGTGATGATCCTTTGCTAAAGTTGGCGTGAAACTCACACACTAAAAATCCTTTAAAACTAAAAAGAAAAAGGATTTCGAAAGAGGGTTTTCGGAAACCCATCTTAGTATTGATGTCATATGTATTTTACTTAATACTCTTAACTTGTGGGATTTTTATTTCTTTTTCATACTTGTGAGTTGTGACTTGTTGTTTTAATTAGACATATTATTAATTAAAGTGGCTTGCTAAGAAAATTGTTGATGTGATAAGTATTTGATATGGTTTGTAACTTTATATATGTAGATTGGCTTTAAATGATAATTAATAACTTGTTTGAACATGTTTATACCTTTTTAAAAAATGAATAATCTTTTAGGCATTTTTATATTGTTTGTTTTTCTTTCTTACTATTTATTATATTTTTCCTATTTTTAAATTAAAAAATAGAAGTATCATGTAGCTTATGCTATAAGCTACGCTATTTACACTACACGCTACAGAGGGTTGAATGTTGCGCAACACGCTACTGCTATTTAAAACACTGCGCATAACAGTTGCCACCGTTACCGTTAAGTAAAACATGATTATGATCCTTGATAGAGTGGAATGGAGGAAAAGGATTCATGTAGCCAACCCCAATTAGTTGGGACAAGGCTTAGAGGATGATGATGACAATTTCAACAGGAGCGAAGATTCAAGAATGTGTTGAGCATATCCATTCCATCAAAAGGTATAGACATTAGTATCTGTTACAATCTCAAGCTTCAATGAAGTATTTTCTATTTCCAAGGCTGGCAAGAATGAGCATGTGAAGAACATGCTTTTGTCAAGGCATAAGTATCTAGGATGACATCTCCTTAACAATCAACATAAGTAGAGAAGTAAACGAGGAAATGACGATGAAAATTACAATTGGAATGAAGGAGATGAAAGTGGTTACATTTTGATGTGTTGAACTTAATAAGCTCTCACATAGCAGCTTCATCACAGTTTGGTTAGATTCATGTGCCTTCATTTTGGTGTTAAACGTGATTTTGATGAATGGTATTGGTTTATGTGAGCTTGTGTTACAAAGATTTTTCTCAATTTCTTAGCAACTTATTCAATTTTTTTCATTTATCTAATACTTTTGTCACAGTTTTTCCCAAAACGAATCGCCAAGCCAACCAAATGCCAGGACACTGTTTCAGCAGGCATATTGAAATGGGCACCAAAACAAATTTGAGACTTTTGTGATTTAGTTCCTCCATACAATTTATAGTAAGAAAAGAAATCATAATCATGAATTTAAGTTTAAAGAAAGTATCCAGTGCTAAAGGCTGATATCTGAGTTAGTTATCAAGCAATCAATATCATTACAACTGGCAGCTATGTTTGAGATCCAGACTGTTCTTCATTCCCTACTGTGGAAAGCCACATGCCAAAAAATAACACCACATACTGAATCACGTATCATATTAAATTACTTTACCGTGGGCGGATAGCAGGGATCGAACCCACATCTTCTCCCTGGCAAAGAGAAGAGCTAAATGTCCCACCATCAGCTGGAAGGCTCTTCTTACTTACTGCTGGTTACAATTTTCCCAAAACACCTATCTGTAGTTTTTGATACTCCTCTAATCCAATGGCCCAGAATGCTCAATCTCTCTGATTTCAGGGGTAAAACCGCCATCGTAGGGTCCAATAGATGAAAGGCCCAATCTTGTACATGGCACCGCGTGTACACATATTGAATACTAGATAACTTAGATAATCTTTATAGCAGCAGATCCTCTCACTTACTTCTATCCAAAAGAAGCCATTCTAGTAAACACCATTGTGGGTGAATCTATTAAAAAGAAAGTTACTTCTACCTCAAGAAAAAGCTAGAAAAGATGGACTTAATTAGATAATCTTATTAAACAAGGAGCTGGAAATCATCTCCTAGCAAAACAAGAGCTCAAACAAGATAGAAGTCTTTATACATTCCAAACAGGCTATAAAGTAGCGTGAGGCATTGGTAAAAATACCTGAATCTCAATAAGAAAAGTTCGAGACCCATCAATAATTACAGCAACAGCAAGTCCAGCCAAAACCTCAGAATCAGAGTAATTTTCACTCAAGAACATCTCACTAGGATTTGACACAGCTTGCAGTCCAGATTGTGACATTTCAAATACCCCAAGCTGAAAGAAAGAAACAAATCTGTTAGTCACACAAGTAGAAGAGAGATCCCATGGCTATTGATAATCTGATGGAGCATTTGTAGGATACATTTCAACTAGAGAGGTAATGCAAAGGGTTTATCAGCTTAGAGGAGAAATACTCCTGAATCAATTTTTGTTAGGATATAAGCATCTAGATCTCTTCTACTAGGGTTACTCAATAAAATGAAAAATAAAAAAATCCCATAAATAGTACTCCAATTCCACAAAGAAAGATTTCATGGTAATCTCCAAAATCCCCCCAAAAATTAATAAAGGAACTAATTAAAACAATTAAGAAGTTACTACCCTAAAGCGCTACAAAAACTGAACCCAAAATTTAGGCTACAATAATGAATAGTGAGCCAAGGGGGCAGTGGAAGCGGATTGCGTCGTGCCCCTCTGCAGGGCCCACCATGATGTATGGGTTTTATCCAGGCCGTCCATCCATTTTGAAAGATCATTTTAGGGTATGAACCCAAAAAATGAGGCAGATTCAAGGCTCAAGTGGACCATAGAGTGGGGATTGAACACTCACCATTAAAAACTTCTTGGGAGCCACGCTAGTTTTGGATCAAGCTGATATTTGTATTTTTCCTTCATCCAGGTCTATTTGACATTATGAACATGTTGGATGACAAATAAACATCACGGTGGGTTCTACGAAGGTTTCAATGGCGGGCATCATTATCGCCGCTGCTTCCTTTGGTGTGGTCTATTTAAGCAATGGATCTCCCTCATTTTTGGCCTCTCGTACTAAAATGATCTGGAAAACTGGATGAACGGCATGGATAAAACCCATTCATCACGGTGGACCCCACAAGCCCCTGCCTGGACCGATTTCTGTCCAGGTGGGGGCAGGATGCAATCTGCTTCCAGGGCAGTAGCCCTCACAGATGATCAAATTACTACCCTACGTGGCCTCAAACAACATCACATAGTAGAGTGTCTGCGGGCATGTGTGATTGATTGATGAGGATATGAAAGAAAGGATGGAATGTAATCCTTGTCAGTCACTGTTGTCTTTTGCATCATGAAGAATTGATAGGTTCAGATTTCAGCCAAAAAAAATTGTAAAGTATAGATGAAATACGAACCTATAGATGAATTGTCATACAGAAAGGGGGAAAAAATGAAATTGGTGAATATCATAGAAGGAAAACAAAGGCATTGGACAACAGAAGTCTTGATAAAAACAACACAAGTACACAACATATACTGAGGCAATACCAATAAGAAACAACATATAACTGAGGCAACACAAAAAGATCTGCTGATACAGAGGATTCAAATATATAGAAACTACAAAGAAGAAAATAAATATAGACACATGGCATGTTATAAGGACCTCGAAAGCATATGAAGTCACAGTAACAGAATGCAGCCTTCAAAGACATCATAAAGCAATGGTTAAGTCAAGAATATAATTAAAGTATAAAAAAAAAGGGATATAAATTATTATTACTTTAACCCTATCCAAATGGTTGTGTAAGGGAGAAATACCAAATCATGCATGGCCATGGGGATGAACATTAAAAAGGAACAGTGCTTAATAAAAAAGAGGTGGTCTGAAGTTCAGCTGGTTGGATTACAAGTAACAGTCCACCCAGTGGATAACTTCCATCATTTCATGCGTGGGCGACATCCAACTCATTCAATAGGTTGGCCCCATCATGTGGACCACCAGGTGTAAAAATCAGACATATCTTCTCATTGAGAGGACCACACTTCTATTTTTCTATTTATCAATGGCTAGATGTTGTTTTCTATGGTATGGTTCACCTGATCAGTAAATGTGGCTAATTTTTGCACTAGGTGATCCTCATGGTGGGACCAACTTATTGGAAGGGTTGGATGTCATATCCACATAATATGTTGGAAGTAATCTTCTGGGTGGATGGAAACCATTGGACTTGAGACCGCCTTAAAAAAACATAGCATTAAAGACCTCATCGGTGGACCCAAAACGGTTCTTCACTGATCGCAGTAAACGATGAGACGAGTACTTCTCACCCTGAAAAAGTAAAATGATATGTAACAGTGAGGTTGGATCCAAAACAATGAACTCAGAAACTTTTAATGGACTACATGAAGAGACCAGGAAAACATTTGCAAATGAAGTAAGATGAATGCATAACTATGATGTACAATTCAAAATTATAAATAGCTTATAGATTACAAACTGAAAAACTTGAGTAGTCCTATTGACAAATGTACATATAAAGAGAAGATTAAAAAATAAAATAAAATATTTTAAACTCATCGGTTTGCAAGTTGTATTGCATTCTTTCTTTGGATTCTCGATGGGGCCTTCATCGCTCATGAATATATCAATTCAAGGCACGGAGAGCTCAGGCGTCAGGTTATTTCTAAACACAACACGCAGAAGGCCTACGATTATGTGAACTGAAACTCCCATTCTACAAGTTGAGATTGGATTTGGGGATCAATAGAGAAGTTACATACTGGAATGTGTAGTCCACACTCCATATACTTTCCTGTTTTGGTCAATAGGACACCTAAGGGACTCTACAGGGGGGTAGAAGGCATGGTTTTGAATATCCGACCGTATTGGTGTATTGATTGCGCTAAAAATGATACAATAAGGGGATCGTACTGTATTGGCCCATTTTTCCTCATAACTTTTTTTGAAAATTTATCAAAAATAGGAAAAACTGTGAAACACTGTAATCTATCCCAATTTTATGTTTTTAACATGTATTCAATCCAGTGTTTTAGCAAATTGCCTGCAGTGCAGTGTTCACCTCTCTGAAGTGCGAGGCATAAGCTATGTAGAGTGTAACATAAGCTCCACGATGCATCTAGATTTTTAACTAAAATAATGAGAAATATAGGCCAAAAAGTAAATACAAAAATAAAAATAGCCACAGAATTTATTTAATATTGTTGCTCATATTATGACACTAAAAGAATTGAAAACATTAACTAATTTTTAGTAAAATATAGCAAAATGTAACAAATCATTGAAAATATTAATTGATTGTTTTAATGAAATGTGTGGTGTAAACTACATACTGATTAGAGTACACTACTTAGCGTATAGGCTACATGGTGATTAGAGTATGCTACATAGTAATGCAGAGGCATTTTCACACCGGGCTCAAGTGGGGTTGCCTGTGGGATGCAGGGGCACACTTGGGGTGGGCAGCCCATATGAGGCGGGTGGCTCATATGAGGCAGTACCCATGTGATGTGGGGCCCGCGAGGGGGGTTCGGCCGAGGTCCTAACCCATGCGATGTGGGGCCTGGGCTATGAGATAAAGGGATCAATTCACCATGCTCTATCAGTTCGAGCGTTTAAAGCAAGTGGTTAATTGTCCTGCATCACATAGCGTATAGGCTACATAGTGATTAGAGTACGCTACATAGCTTATGTAATGTTTCCTGTAGCATTGAGCATTGAGCTATTTTCACGTGGTGTGTAGAGTGAAGGCTACGCTAGCTATATAGTGTAAGCTACAGGCTACATAGCATAAGCGATTTAACTGATTCAGTGGTGTATCAAACCAGTCTTTGGTAAGAATAGTCTGTCGGCTTGATATTTTGAATATCAACCAAATAGGCTCCAATCAGACACAAATCAAGCATTATTAATAGATTAGGGTCCATTATATTGAAAAACAATAAAAAGATGATACAAAAATGAAAAGGTGATATTATTTTCCTTCAAAATTTTCCCAAAAATGGTCTGTTCCACTTTAATTCATCGAACATCACTCAAATCTTGTGTTTTGATCTCCAAACTAAGCCTATATTTAGTATAAAATGAGTTTTTAAACTTCCTCTATGGTTAACATGAGAAATAAGTGGAAATATAAGTAGAAGTTGGAAAGCTTTTTCTGAAATGGGGCCATCATGGCCAAATCAGCCTATATTAGTTGTATTAGCCCCATATCAGCACCAGTACGGCATGTATTGGCTGATACCCCTGTGTGTGCAAATATATGTATTGAAGCAAACAAATTTGCGCTCGTATCACGTATCAGAGTAGGTTGATAAAGATATGATAAGGACATAATACAGCAGTATCATAATGGATATTTATGACCATGGTTGGGGGCTGAATCAGGAGGAGCCAATTCCTATTTGATGTGGCTGTCGAGGCCCTTAGCAGTTGGCACAATGTTGGAGAAGGTTAGAGAGGAAGTTGTTCTTAGTGGATTGAGGGTGGAAAAAATTAATTTCCAAGTCTCCCACCGACATTTTTTTTCTGGATGACAAGATTCTATTATATGATTCAAACACATCCCATAGCAATAACCTGAAGAAGATTTTGAGGTGCTTAGAGGCTGTTTCAGGGTAGAAAAACTTCCCAAAGATGACTTATTAGGATTTAGGAGTCAAATTGGGGGGAGTTGACAAATCACAGTCCCACCATCGGTCTCCCTCTTTGTTCCAAGAAGCCAGCAAAACGCTTTCTTTTTTTTCCGGTTGAAGTGGACACCTGTCCTTGCAAGAGGGTCACGTTGTTAAAAGCTAAAACCATCATTGGTGAACAACATGCCGGCTTACTTTATGTCCCTTTCCCATAGTCATGCAAGTATGATAAACATATTGGAGAGAACGCAAAGGAACTATATCTAGAGAGGAACAGAAGAAAGCCATAAATTCCATTGGATGGACTAAGAATTTTGTGTAGGCTGAAAATGCAAGAGCGAGTGGCAATTAAATCATTGAAGGATATGGCTGTTGATATGCAAGGAAATGGTTATGAAGATTTGGGTCAAAAGATGGAAGCTCATGGAAGCAAAAGATGTCATGTAAATACGACACTCATGAGGAGGATGGCATACCAAGGTTTGTCACATTAAAGGGTGGCTAGGTTGTGGATTGTAAATTTTGGGGTGGAAAAAATCTTTGGTAAGGAAATTGCCTTCAACATTGGGGCCGGTTTACAGCTTCAGTTCTAGGAGGATGTTTGGCATGGTGATAGACCTTTTAATATTGCCTAAACTTGCTTGTACCAGGTGACACTTAGAGAATGAAGTTATGGTCTATCAGTGCTATAACTATGCAGAGGACTAGGTGGTATGGAATCTGACTTTTCTAAGGAACCTTAGCAAAGAAGAAATGATGGAACCCTTAATCTCATGGAGCGGATGAGTTTGTGTGTGTGTGTTGAAAAAAAAAACCTTGAATAGGGCCAATAAGAGGGAGTTGACCTTAGCAGCTCTGATAAGGTCCTACATGGGCCCTGTAAGGGTGATTGTATTTGGGTGGTTGATGAGGAACGATAACGTACTGATAGTTGATTATATGAGAATAGACAAATGATCCTTCCAAATTTTGGTATTTTATGCCTTCAAGATACATAATAGTGATCCTACATGGGCCCTCCAAGGGTGATTGTATTTGGGTGGGTGAGGAAGGATCAGTAATCACCATTAATTTTGTGAAAAGTAGACAAATAATCACAACAGCCAGTTCCAATATACCAAGTAAAAGAGGGAGCCTAATATTTGTTGGCCAGCCAGTTGTAAAACTGTTGTTGTTGTATCATAAAAGCCAACTGCAAACTGCTAGGAGTATGGCTAAGATGATGACAGTGATGAGTCAGATACACCACGGTCATATCATGCTATCTCCTGTTCCCATACTGATATCTTATCACCTGAATATCAATACTCCAAGCCTATATACAAATCCAGGAACCATAGCTGAAGGCCACAAAAATTTGCCCAGAAAACCCCAATTAATGATAAAACAATTTCAATGACCCTTCTAATGACCAATCTATCCTTGAATGGACTTCAATAACTAAAAAACTACCAAACTACCAATTACCCCTGGAAAACATGGCCAGATTAAAGCATGAGGCACAAAGCAAAGTGACAACAAATTCACATACGGAAGCTTGGAAGCAATCGTTTCAAAATGTTAGCAAGAATAAAATAAATAAACTAGAAATCAGGAGCAGAAGCGCGATTCGAAGCAAAAGCAGCATCCAGGTAAGGTCCCCACAACTAAGGCCCAAACTGTTTTGCCATTTCGTCCCACTAGAACAACTTACCCCTATATAACACGTTAATTTTCATGAGACGAAGATCTTTTTCTTTTAATTAAATGATGGCTCAAAGCTCAGATGTGACTCACAATCTTTTGCAGCTATTAGTATAATGGCCAGAAATATGCACCCAATAGTGTTAACACTTTCACTTCCAACAATCTGCGCATCATTCTGCTTCCCAGTCTCTACTTGCTCCATTTGACCAATGTCTGACACTTTATAGAATTGGTAACCAACTAAGAATCACCATATGCATATGGAAGCAAATAAATGGTGGACTATTAAGAGTTTGCAAAAAAAATGATTACAACATTGTTTACTTTTCATTATTCATACAATACAATCAGGTTATGATTTCAATATATATTGGCAAATAAGGAAAATCATACCAATAAAATTCAAACATGAAATCAGTATATAAGGGAAAGCAAGCATTGAGAGTATATAGGAGAAGCACTTCCCTAGTTATGTTCTAAGGGCCACAGCCCCATGTCATGTAGCTTTGCAGTCAGTCAAATGTATTTCTATTACATATTAACAGTCAGATAAAACAAAACCTCAATTCTCCAGGCAGGAGCAATCCCTGAAGATAAATATGCAGATTGATTGGCATTGAATTTTAAAAATGCAACAACCAAGCTATTTGTTTTTAGGTTTTAAAAAAAATAATAATAATAAATCGAATAGCAAAATAAACCTTCTCCCTAATTCACAACATAAAATATCATTAATTTGTGTTCTTGTGCAGTTATTGTCTTGAATTAAGCAGAGTTAACAGCACAGCTGAGTCTAGGGTCCCTTGAGGGCACAACCACAGAAACATGCATTTTCTCTATGACAACAATCATATTGAAAGAGATTCTTCGAAATAACATGATACCAACTTCCATATATAAAACAGCATCCACGATGTGCTCCAAGACACGAGGCCCTGCTATATCTCCAGTTTTTGTCACATGTCCTATCTGAAATGAGTGAAGAAGATGAGGACATGAAATTCTTTAAATATAGCACAAAAAATCTGAAGAAAAGGAGAAAAAGAAACTAATAATGTGTGGCTACATCTGAGACATTCATATACAATGAGCAGCTGCAACATGAATACTGTGAGTGATATGTACTTAGTGAACTTTTAAATCCATGACAAGACAAACTACTATAAGTCCAATAAACATCAGACTATGCAAAAGACCAAAAAAAAGTAAATAAATAAAATAAACAATCTCAGGTCTACTAATCATTTGTATATAGATAATGCCCTCATCCATGAGCAAAACCAGATGATTGGCAATCAAATGGAAACGGCATTCCAGCAATTGAAATCAGTCAGTGTAGCGAGTACCGCACTACTAAATACAAATATCTGTTTGGGAACGCTTTCACAAAAGGCTCTAGCAAATAGAAACTTCCATCTAGCAATATAATCAGTATAGGTAAGCCATCCGCTGAATATAGATACATGTTTGGCGAGTGCTTTAATGGAAACATTTATCGGTTACCTGATGGTGATTTTTGGTTTCCTTGTAAGCATGTTCTTCCTATCAAGCCTTGGGTTTTCTGTCACTTGTCATGGTTTTATTGTAAATATTAGAGAGCCCTGATTTCAAGTGAGAACCATTACTTCTTCAATGACTATAATTTGAATTCATAAGAATATCAAATTCATGGAGGGGAAAATAAATGGCATACACTCCTGAAAAGTAAAGCCTCTAGGATTGTTGCTCCACCTAAATCTATCCATATGCAGTAAACAATTTAAAGGTCAAGTGGAAGCTGAATATGAACCATGTAACCAAAAAGTCAGGGACATATCTCAACATAACAATTCTAACAGGCAAGGCCTCTTTTCCCCTCACTTTAAAAAAAAAAAAAAAAAAAAACAGAATGCTCCTATGGCATGTTTAGTTGACAAGAAACCACTCTTATAAAAGTATAATGATCGTTGATGAGACTTCTAGGGCAATCAGAAGCTTAGGTTTTCTTTTTTTCTTTTCTCCATCGGTACGTGAGTGTTCTTCTACCATATTTAACGAATGTGGAGGCAGTAACACAAAGGGGCAGGATTACGCCATTGTGCTTAGGTATTTTGTCTAATTCAAAATGTCCTGGACATTTATTTTAGACCAATCCATAAGAAGGCTGTAAATGTTTGCTTCCATGTTCTTATTGATCAGTGATGGGATTGGGGTTTGTGCGATCCTTTTTATCTCCTTCAGGGGATGGTAATGCAGGGGCATTTCCACACCGGGCTTGAGTAGGGTCGCCTGTAGGATGCCGGGGCACACTCAGGGTGGGCGGGGCCCACGGAAGATGTCTCGTGTTCGAGACTCCTCACCGGGGGTGATTAATGCGCATGTCACACCGGGCTCGAGTGGGGTAGCCTGTGGGATGCGGGGACACACTCGGGATGGGCAGCCCATGTGAGGCGGTACCCATGTGATTTGGGGCCCACGGGGGGAGGTTTGGCCGAGGTCCTAACCCATGAGATGTGGGGCTTGGGCTATGAGATAAAGGGGAGGTTCGTCCGAGGTCCTAACCCATGAGATGTGGGGCCTGGGCCATGAGATAAAGGGATTAATTCGCCATACTCTAATAGTTCGAGCTTTTAGAGCAAGTGGTTAATTGTCTTGCATCAGATGGAGAGGAAGGAAGTCTACCTCTCTTTGTTAATCGAGGTTGGGACATTCTCAGAGACCACGTGAATAGATAAGCCTTTGGTGTCTGATGATGGAGAAGATGGAGATTCTAGTGGAAGAGCATTTGTTACATCATGGTCTCAAGATTTCTCTATTATAGGTAACAAGATAAGGAAGTGATCAATCTCATGTTACAAAACAAAGAGAGGGTGGGCTTGTGCCATTGATTTTGGAATCTAGTGTTGAACTTCCATAGATTTTGAGAACATATAATCCTGGTACTGGCCTCAAGCACCGCCCCAAATTTGGAATTTCTCCAATGTTAAGACATGGGAAGAACCACATGACACTAAGGTGAACCGCCAAAAAGAAGTGAACCCCTTCATGGGCTAATGGCAGACAAAATCAGTGGACAAATCATGAACAGAAACAGCTAGAAGACGGATGAAAGTCCATTTCTTTCGAGATGAGCTGGGAATGATTGCATTCCCACTCTAGCTTCAAAGGTTGTGCCAATTGCCAAAACTGTAATTCATGGGCACTTTTGTCATTGAAAAACAGTGATTCTTCTGTTATATTATTTTTCTTTTGCTCTGTCAGAGATATAATTCATGATCTCCATCTCATATAGACAACGGATGCCCCAAAAGGGACTTGTAGTTTTCTCATTCACTCGCTGACCCAGTCTTACTTTACATTCTAAACAAAACTCTTTCAACACATTGCCATGAAGTGAAGTGCCATCTGGAGAAGCATAGTGCATGGTTATGCATTATTGAGTGCCCATGCTGTCTTCTTATAGTAGATTGACCTCTCCAATCTCTTCCCACATGACATTTGAAATCATTTGTCAGCTTGTTCCTGTTAGACTTACACTCCCTTCTTTAGTAACCTATTTTTCTCCCATGACAAAATCCTGCATGGCACCCAAGCGCATGTCATGTAGTTCGACTAATGGAGCTAATGAGGTTTAATAAACTAGTATGCTACCAACACAACTGATGAGTTGAACAAAGTCCAATCAACAGAAGTTTTGGTTAAAACGCCCCAAAATTTTCAAGTGACATGTGCCACGATCCAAATCGTCCATTCACTCATACAATCTGTGGAAATCTATGTGAAAACCAATTGAAAAACATTAACCCTTAAAATGTGGGCACTTCGTTACAAGGATTCCCTTTTTATGAGTCATAAATCCTAAGGTTAGCATCATCATACCAAGTGCTTCTTTGGAATCATAAGCAATTCATGGTGAGACCTATTCAATAGATGTTTCAAGATGATGATTGGACCTGTTTTGTTTCTCTTCCCTCTCGATCTTGAATATCCATTTTTCATGCTATTGATTGGATGGATAGGATCATCCAACCCAGCCTACTTTTTTCACCATGAAATGAATGAACGGTTTGGATAGATGATTAGATGTGCCACGTATCGCTTAACAAATTTTAGGACGCTGCTAATGTCCCCATGAAGGTGAGGACATTAGCATTCCTCCATAAATCTATTATAAATATATTATATAATATTGTAAAATGAGTGTCTCTGGTTATTAATGATAAGCTAAGTTAGATTTTCTTAAATATTACTGTTCAAGAAAAATACTTAATAGTTACCGATCAAAAAAAAAAAAAAAAAACTTGTAGTCATATGATTAATCTTAAGATTCTTAAATAAAGGCTATATGAATTGTTATCTTTTTTCGACAAAAGAGTGACCCCCACATGTATATAGGAGATAAATAGCAATAGGGGGGCTATTTGATACTCTGGCAGTGAATGACACTTGATATGCACACACTCAAGAAGTGTGCACATAGCATACAACTCAAATTAAACAGATAATGAAACCCATTGATGATAATTCAATAGTCCCAAAAGCAGAATTGTTGTGCAATCCTAACCTCTGATTGCTGGACGTGCATGTTGAAATATGACCACTGGATAGTTTTCCCTATTAACCATTCAATAAATGTCCACAAATCTGATAGTCAGGTAATTGAGCAAGCGCAAGTTTTGGTACACGATATATCAAAATTGGGACCAACAAATTTGTTTATTTTAATTTGAATTGCTCGTATGCAGCATATGCAATTCCTAAGTAATTTCTAAGTGCCTACGTATTATCCATCACACTGCCAAAGTAAAGTACCAAAATTTTCTCAAAGTCATATATATATATATATATATATATATATATATGGAAAAGCAGTTCCTAGGAGTTGGAAGCGTGAATCATTAGGAGAATAATTGCAGTTCGTACAAGAATCTGAATTGAAAGTGCAAAGCCACAGTTCAAAACGAAAGAGTTAGGTAAATGGAAGCATCCTGCAACTAAAGTTCAAACCTGATGTCGGGAATGTGGGTTTAGAATTAAGTCTTCAAAGAACACTCCTCTCCTAAACTCCCAAGTACGTTACGGTTTAGTTACTGGAAATTGTATTTCATTTACTACTTGTATCATGTCATCATATCCTTAATAGTCAAATCCAATGTATAAACAAGCCAATAAAAGATCATTGAGATTCAATAATCAATCAGCAGACTCCATGTGATGTTAACTTACCAAAAGCACAGGTATACTTGTTTGCTTTGCAAAGCGCAACAAGGCTGAGGTGCACTCTCTCACCTGTTACAATCAACAGAAATTTAAGCAAAAGACAGGATAAACAGAGACAAAAGATCAAACTTAGAAGAACAGCATAGCATCGTCTTGATCACGCAACTTCTTTTTTTCTTTTTTTTATCAGTAACTACTTCATTAAAAGAAACAAGAAGGGAAAAAATACAAAATGCATTAAAGCAATGGGTAAGAATCACCAAAGAGAAGACTTATGAACCTCTTCCTTACCAAGGACATCTCCAATACAATCAGCCTCTCCTAAGGACATGATTTTCTTTAACATCCATAGAAAGTGACCTCATCTTTAGGTCATTTAAGATGCTAAATTCAGAGGAAGATAAGGCATCCCAAAAGCCCAAGCAATAGCAAAAGACGAATACCCTCAACAATGAGACAGTCACTAACCAAATTCACAAAGATATCAATATAGTTGTACCAAGTGTGAAGAAGCAAAGCAGCAACAGATTTGGGTGTGCGAGCAGAGAAGCATCAGTTTCAAAAAAACTCAAGTATAAATAGATGGGAAGTGGGAGAAGGAGAGAGAGTCCGAAGTGCAATTTGAAGCAGGAGCCACACCTAGTTAGAAGAATCGTGCAATTAAGGACTTCCACTAAATCTTAATCACCAATAATTCTGCTCAATTTGAAAGCCCACACACAACTGACCCTGAGATGGTGAACTTGATAACTCCACACTCATCTTTTGGAACACCTATACTAAACATCCTGATCAGTTTTAATTCAATTCTTCTGTTGTGCTGCATCATACACGGAAGATCATGCTCAAATAGTCAGCTGGATGAAATGGCAAGGAACCTGTTGACACATTACTGACATGTCAACATAGTCACACCCCACAATGCATCTTAGCAGAACTATTGTGTGCTTCCCACAACGGGAACACATGGACAACTCATTTCTACAGCATGCAGTTCACTTCAACACTTAAAATTGCAAAAGCATATTAAGGGATTGAGACTTTCTATCAAACTATGCCTATCACTCACATACTAGAACTTCCACAACATAAGGAGACTCAATATAAAGGAGATTCCATATCCATAAACCTTTTCTTTTACAGCTAATGTACAATGGCCACGATTGAACATTTGTAGGCTTGAAGGACTTTTGAATACCACCAGCAACACCATCTAAGCCTTATCACAACTAATTCAGGTCAGCTACATGAATCCTGTTACGCCATTCCACTCTATCACAGACCATATCATTAGTTAAAACAAAAAGTCTTTTCTTACAACCTCCACCCATGTCCTTTTGAGCCCTCACCCCATTAATATTGATGCTACTTCTAAGATCCCTCGAATGCAGTTATTCCTAATTTTATCCTACCTTGCCTTGCCACTTGGACTTCTGAACAGCAAATGAAAGCAGTTGAAATAATTTCTCCAGTAACTTTCTTTGGGGTCTGCTTGTTTCGCTAATTACCCAGGTAATTGAAAGAAAAAGTGGCATCATTATAATTTTATCACTACTAACCAAACATGAGAATCATCGGTCAAATGCAAATGTATTTAGGAGACAGGTAAAGGAATTTGTAATCATGGCATTATCATGAAAATCTCAAATCCAAACAGCGACATCAGTGTATTTTAGTGATGATTTGACATTAAAGTAATGTAAAAATGCCATCAATACGATTTTAGTGCAAAGAAACTAAACACAGAAATCGGCAATCAAATGCGAATGTTGTTAGGAGACAGGTAAAGTAATTTGTAATCATTGCACATTTCCTTTATATTATCGTGGTAATTGGTGAACTAAATAGGCCCTTAGCAAAATGGCCACAATAGATGATATGGTATAACAATGATCCCATTATTTCACATTAGATGAATTGTCAATGGTTTTCCGTGGGAAGCAATCTTCAACATGTGAGATATTCCAAAACATCCCCACTTTAATATGCTCAAAGAAATGAGGTCAACAATAAGACATGATGAGGACATCACTTCACGTACAGCCTTGCGTACGTATCAGAGGAGGCGAGCAGCACCGATTTTCCTGTGGCTAGGCGAGTATTCGTGATCGTACTGAAGACCCCATGTGCATGTGCGAGCAACTGGAAGACCCCACACTGGGAAGATGCACATGGGTTGTTTATGGAGTGATCCAGACCATTGGATCAAATGGACGTGACAATTGGACCGTTGGATCACATGAACGGGCCATTGATCATGGATTATCCACACTAGTTTTCTTAGATTTTATCAGCGTTATAGGATTTAGTTTTGTTTATGTTATGTTTGGACATCATTATGAGTGCTTTAGTTGATTTTGGTTTGACTAGGGCTATTTTCGTCAAAATTCACAAAACAGGGTGTTAATCGTAATTTTTCAACTTTCTAAAAGCTATAAAAAGAGAGTGGGCGTGTGACCCTCTCCCTCATTAGGTTTTGTGAAGAGAGAGAGAGAGAGAGAGAGAGAGAAGGCTCTTACTTTTTTCTTCTTCCATCTCCATGCGATTTAAAGATGCTTTCATGCGATTTGAAAGGGAAATTGGTGCGAGACTAATCTTCATCAACGAAGGTGCGATGTCTCTATTTATCCCCACATAACCATCTCTTTTCCCCTCCATCAAGGTATTGTCTTCAAGTTCTTCGATTCTCACAACCTAACCTTTCGTATTCTCCTAAACCCCTTTCTTCCAGTCCCGAAACCCTAACTCTAAATCTAAATCCCTAACTTTCCTACTTTCCCAAATTACCCAAACCCTAATTCTTACCCTAGGTTGTAGTAGGTTTTCTACTTTGAAATAGACTATACCCTATGCCAATTGGATGTCCCTACATCCATTAAATCCTAGTTTCTTCTTATCTAATGATCTTATATGACGATGTTGGTAACTTAGGCTAGGATTATGCATGATGTTCTTTTGGTTTTCATGGGATTTGTGATGATTATGGCAATGCTTGTGTTTTTTTGTTAATTGTCTTAATTCTACTACTTGATCTTACATGTTCTTTGGTTCATGCATCGGTCCTACATCAAGACATGTGTTGAGAGTCAAGGGAGATTTGTTTAAAATGATGAGTTGTTGTGATTTCAAATAGTCAAATTAGTTATCATATTGTGGCACCACTTTTACTCGTTAATAGATTTTACCAATTAGTAACCCGCAAAACAATACCAGATATTATGCTATGTTTCCTACAAAACAATACAAGATATTGTGCTATGTTGACATGCATTGAAATAGATATGAATGTTCGATGCTCCTAGACATCGCCCGCCCATAAAGTAATTGATTTTGCGTGCTCTTTTATTTTTGGGTATCGTTTCCCATATAAATAATCTAATTTTGATTGGTCAAATGTCGAAATCGAAAATTGCTTCTCTCAAAAGACCAGGGGGATGCTTCAGGTCCTAATGACTACCTTGTGTTTTTTCAAGTGTTTTGGGAAGTGGTGAAGGGCGATGTGAACTTTGTAACTGAATTCTTTGAAAGAGGCGATCTTGGAGCATCGTTTATAGCCATTATCCCAAAAATCAAAGGCACGCGATGTTTCAAAGATTTTAGGCCAATCAGTCTCGTAGGAAGTCCATACATGATCTTGGCCAAAATTCTTACTTCCAGGTTTCGAATGGTTCCTGGAAATACTATTTCGAAGCAATGTTTCGAATATCGTTCGTAGCACAACAGTAGTGTAGCACCATGTAGTGTAGCTAAATAGAATAAATCCCTTGTAGCGTGAAGGTTTACAGCGTATGCTACAATGTATTTTTTATTTCTTTTAAGTTTTATTTTAAAAAAATTGTGTAAAACTCACATCATAAAAATTTAAAAAATAAAAAATAAAAAATAAATAGATGTAAAGTTAAAACCAACCTGTTATGTTTACTTTCACTTAAAATGGTGGTGATCCTTTGTTAAAGTTGGTGTGAAACTCACACACTAAAAAACCTTTAAAACTAAAATGAAAAAGGGCTTCAAAAGAGGGTTTTCGAAAACCCCTCTTCGTATGGATGGCATCTGTATTGCACCTAATACTTCTAACCTATGGGATTTTTATTTCTTTTCATGCTTGTGAATTGTGATTTGTGGTTTCAATTAGACATTATTAAAGTGGTTTGCTTAGAAAGTTGTTGATGCGATAATTATTTGATTTGTTTTATAACTTTATATATGTAGATTAGCTTTTGATAAATGATAATTAATAACTTGTTTGAACATGCTTATGCCTGAAAATATGAATCATTTGTTAAGTATTTTTATTTTTATTTTTTATTTTTTTACTATTTATCATATTTTTCCTATTTTTAAATTTAAAAAATAGAAGTATCGTGTAGCTTAAGCTATACGCTACGATATTTATGTTGCATGCTACAGATGGTTGAACACTACACAACATGCTACCGCTATTTAAAACATTGTTTCTAATACTCAAGAGGTGCATTTGTAGTAGATAGATAGATTCTTGGCAATGCTCTTATAGCTCAAGTGTGTATTGATTTGAGACACAAGGATAGTAAAAGGCAAAAAGGGCATCGTCGGTAAGTTGGATATTGAGAAAGCTTACAATCACGGAGACTAGGATTTTCTTGACTACATACTAGGTCAACAAGGATACGGGCAGAAATGGAGAAAGTGGGTGCGAGAATATTTAAGGTCATCTAAGATTGGTCAACGGGTCTCCCAACGGATTTTTTTTAAGCTTCGAGAGGTCTCCGACAAGTTGATCTGCTCTCTCCATTCTTGTTTGTAGTGATCATTAATGCACTTAGCAAGATGCTTAAGAGGGGCCAAGTTGTTGGTCTTATTCCATGTTTTTATGTGGAGGAAGCGAGAGTTCAAATTTCTCATCTTTAGTTTGCGGACAATATTATCTTGTTCTATGATGCAGATAAGGAAATGATGGATAATCTTAGGAAAATTGTGAGGCGCTTTAAAATGGTCTCAGGCTTGAGGGTTAATATTTGCAAGAGTGAGCTTTGGGGGATTGGTATGGATAGGGATGAGGCGGCAAGTTTGGCGGAGGTTTTTGGGTGTAGCTAAGGGTCCTCATAATATCTTGACTTACCACTGTGCACCAGAAAACCACCTAAGTATTTTTAGGATAACGTGATTGTATGGATAGAAAGGAAGCTTTCGAAGTGGAAGAGTAGGCATCTTTCATTGGAAGGTAGAATTACATTGATCAAAGCGGGCATGTTTAATTTGCCACTTTATTTCATGTCCCTCTGTAAATGTCCAAAAGTGGTGTTGGATAGATTGGAGAGGTTAAGGAGAAATTCTCTGTGGCAAGGTGCAGTAGAGGCTCGTAAATTCCACTTACTGAAATGGGAAGAGGTATGCAAGCCGTACGAAGAAGGGGGAGTGGGAACAAGGGATTTGGAAATAATGAACATTGCTCTTTGGGTAAATGTTTATGGAGGTTTGGTACAGAGGAAGGGAGCTTGAGGAGATAAGTTATTGTGAGCAAGTACGGGGTTCAGGAAGAGGGATGGTGGGTTATGAGGTCCTCTTTATATAGGGCTTCATGCTTATGGAAGGCAGTCGCTAGTTTGGAGGCAAAATTCAAGAAGGTAGTGTAGATGCTGGGAGGGTTTGATTCCGGGTGGATGCTTAGACTGGTGAAGGGTCGTCCCAGTCCAAGTTTCTAAGGTTAGCACAGTTGTCTCCAAATATGAACATCCCCATAGCTTAGTGTTATTCCATCTCAGGAGGTGGGGTGGTTTGGAGTTTGGACACCCGCTTGTCGAAAGAACTGGAAGGAAGAGGAAGTGGATGAAGTCACTAGGTTGTTGGCGTGACTCTAGAGTTAGTCCCATGGTTGATGAGAAAGATGAGATGGTTTGGTGGTTGGATGGTTCCGATCAATTTTCTATTTGCTTATTCCTTAAGCCAATTAGAGGGCCCAGGTGGTCAAGAGGAATTGTTGTAGTGCTCAAGTTTGGTACTATGGTGCTCCCCCCGCGATGGCGGCATGGCTAGTGGAGAGGAACATAGTGCTTACAATAAACAATCTCCAAAGAAGGGCGATGGTGCTTCCAAATGTTTGTGTTATATGCTTCAACAACGCTAAGTCGGTGAACCATCTTTTGATCCATTGCCATTTTTCTTGGGCAGTGTGGGTGAAATTCCTGGATTTACTCAAAGTTCCATGGGTCATGTCGGGTTCGATTGAGGTGCCTTTTTTATGGCATGGAGGAGCTAAGAAAGAAGGATGCTGTGAAGCCTCATTTTTCTGGCAATTTTATGGGCCCTTTGAGGGGAAAGGAATAATAGATGCTTTAGGAATAAGTGTGGATCAATCTGGGAGGTGTTCACAAGGTCAAATCTTGATATAACGGGTTGGGTTTCCTGTTTAATGGTACTGCCTAATTCATCTTTGTCTAGTGTATTCGGGTAGCAGCTATTTTAGCTTCTCAGGTTGTATTTGCTTTTTCCGCCCAAGTTTTGTTGTAACGCATGCACGCGCATGCGTGTGCACACAAATATATAACCTATTTTAGGCTAATTAGTATTTTTATATCTGGGGTTTCCTTACATACAAGTAACTAAAATATATATTTAAAAATGTGTTGATATTTTACACTATTTGTATGAATAGGTCATGAATCCGACTTTTTCAAGCCACCAAGCTTAACAACATGCATTTGTGTTTGACAATGACACAACGAGTCCGACTATATATCTAGCATGTTGAGCAATCTTTCCAAAAAAATGATTATTTTTAGAGAGAGAGAGAGAGAGAGAGAGAGAGAGAGAGACTCTAAAGGAAGTTCAGATTATCAATGTATTTTAATCTTCTTTAACTGTAATATGTATCTTCCTTCTCAAATTAAATAGAGATCATAACGATTTCAGATAATTCGACCTGTGAAACACTTCCAGCACTTCCATCCAATCCTCTCAAATAAACAGTCTGAATAGAATCCACAATCAAAGCTCGAGGAGAGAGCCCTTGAGCTTTTTCCAATATGTCCTGAAATAAAACCAAGAATATCAATCATTTGATGAACGAATTACCCCCAAAAGAATGCTTGAAATGTAATTAAAAATCATAAAGTTCATTAGACATGCTTTCTTGAGTTTGACTCATTGCATCAGCATTATCCTAAAATATAGAATTCACAGAACTACCCTATGAGCAACAAGCTGTTTATCACAAGAATGAAAATTAGATTGTAGGACCAATAACCAAAGCCTACACACAAGAAAGCTGAGTTTCAAAAGCATGCACCTCAACATCTGTACTCGAATACAAGAAAAGGTCATTTGTCCCAATTCTCATACGATCAGCTCTGTTTGCAATTTGCTCAACACTCTGCCATAACATATTGAAACAATTTTAAGTTTATCGCAAGGAAAATAAAGAGATGGAAATGAAAGGCATCAGTGAGTCCAAAAGCCCAGGAACCACCTTTAATGGTATGGAAACTAAATTAGAAGGGCGTTGCCACAGAACAGATTCATCATCATCATCATCAACACCTGATCCCAACTAAGTGGGGTCGGCTACTTGAACCCTTTTTTGCCATTCCAGTCTTTCAAGGGGTTTGGAATGTCATATTGTTCAGATTCTGACAACAAATATATAAATGAAACTGACCTCTTCACCTGAAACATATACTACTGGAGCTGGTTCAAAATCACGTCCTTCGGCAAGAATTGCAGCAATCTTCAAAACAAAACCATCTCAATCATTAACTATATCAAGAGAGAGGAAAAGGATACATTCATGAACCTAACAGTGATAACTATTTTCTGTTTTGATTGGAAAATGTTTATTAAGAAAGAAGCCTGAAGGCTTCACAAAAGAAACAATGAAGGCATAGCAATAAAACACTCACCCCAGCCCTCTCGAAATTGCCCCTCCAAGAGCTGACAAGGCATCTAACTCTATCATTCACCCGGGAGATTGATTCACTTTTATTGCTAAAAGAGTTATTATTCTTTCTTTCCATATGAAACACAGATGGTAATAGACAAATATTCCATAAAAATTCTCCACCTGCGATCAGCACTCAAACACACAAAGCACACATTTAATATTATCATTTCATGTTCCTAAGATGATTGCTGTTAACACTTCTTGCAACCAACCAACCAACCAAATGCAATGAACCTAGAAGCAGTGCCTTCACTACCCATAACCACAATGTACGGTGAGCCCAACCCATCCATACATCAACTTCCAATATAGGGATTTTATGGGAAACTACCTAGCCAGCTCTTTTTATTTTTTTGGTAAAACTGCATAGAAGACTCCCACTTCTACAATCACATGTTATGTTTTGAATGATCAAGTATCACTCCTAATAGCCCCAGGACCAACCCCCCCTCCCAAAAAAATAAAAAATAAAAAATCTAAACAGTGGTCAAAACGACTTATTTCCCAACCCTAGTGTCCAAAATATCATCGATAATATTATTAATAAAATTGGCCAATATTGTTGTATCAAACCTTGGCGATACAGATACTTGGGTAAATACACAGTTTACATGTTATCGCCACTATTATTGATAATGTTGACGATATC
Organism: Magnolia sinica; assembly: GCF_029962835.1. Taxonomy (NCBI): domain Eukaryota; kingdom Viridiplantae; phylum Streptophyta; class Magnoliopsida; order Magnoliales; family Magnoliaceae; genus Magnolia; species Magnolia sinica. The sequence continues at coordinate 5,553,142 of NC_080573.1, read as the reverse complement.
TTCAACTATCATATATTGATGATACTGGCATTAATATTTGCAAATTTCCATAAATTCAAAAAAAAAAAAAAAAAAAAAAAACCAATTCTTTTATTTTATTTTTTGCGTTGTGGGGCTGGGGGGATCACTTCATGGGGGTGTTTTAAAGTATTTAATGCATTAAAATCATATTAAGTAATTACACATTTTGTCTGACCACACAGTTTTAGCCCTGTATGATGGAAACCTATAATCTTAGTTGTTTTTTGTAATATTTTGAGTCCAAAGTGTGTAATCATGTGTTTTTTACCGTCTCTTCAAGTTTCAATAAAAAATTCCACCATTCCACCCATCAAAAGAAAAAAAAAAAAAATCACTATTTTCCTAATGTTTCCCGAATGACGGTGTTACATACTCCAGTATCTGCAAAATCATTGGTGATATCAATACATGTTTCCATATCCCAAGGGTGTGATACATATAATGATAATGATGCATAAAAACTTTACCAACCCTCTCATAGCAGCCAATAACTCTGGCATCTTCCGCAAAGATGGAAAATAAACACAACTAAAAAGAACTACCAAACGACTTATAGCCACACTAGCTATCCTCCAAAAATCTGATTACCATTCCACGCCGAATTTCCAACATGATCCCCTTGGCAATATTGCCCATTTTGTATTTCCACGCCCCTGACTCCGATGCCGCAACAAATTGGGATTAACCTGCCCATCTTCACGAATACCATATCTTATAACAATCACTTTCTTTTTCTTTTTTACTTGATACAATACTGAAAATTTTGTTAAGAAAAGAAAAGCATGGGCTATTCTAAAACAATCACTTCCTTCCAAAACATCATCGTCCTCTCTAAACCTCCATAGCCATTATTTCCACTAGGGCTTTTTTCATGACTTCCGTTGACTCAATCCCAGTAGCTTACACACCTCCTTCCACTCTAACAAGTGAAACTCATGCTTCTCTTCCACCCATGCCATATAAAATCACTTTATAACCTTTCCAATATATCGGTAACACTCCTAGGGCACAGATAGAAATTAAGTAGGACAGAAGTGTGACATGTCCACTTCAAAAAGAGCAACCTGACTTACTAACAGCTATAAATTTAAATATTCATTTGCATAAGTAACACTTCACAACAAAATCCATAAACACATTGCCCTACAAGCCACATAACCCCACTTAAATACTCAACAATTGATATAGAGAATCAAGCTGTACCTGCAATAATAGGGTACTTTTGCCAACGCCAGGATCACCGCCAACTAAAACCAAGGAGCCTATAAAGAACTCAAATCAAAGTCAGCAGGAAAAATCGAAGTAACCCATTCACAGATAATTACACGTATATTCAGCCAACCATAAATAAACTGAAAACTATACATACTCAAGTCAAGGGGGGAAAAAAAAAGAGGCCATATTACCCCATGCAAGTCCCTGGCTGTACAAGTTTCAGGGATTAGTATGAAACAACTACAGGGGCAACTCCAAACTGACCGAGGAAACATTTCCAGGCACATGGGAACCAACTCCTTTTGCAGAAATTGATAACAAAATCCAAAGAACGGGTTTAACTCATATTGTTGGCATTTTTTACCATTTCAAAGAATTCTCAATGAAACACACACAAAAAGATTTGCACTTTGTCCATAAAATAAAATCACAACGAAGTTACATGCAACCAAAATTTGCACATTGCAACTTTGTATGTAGCTTAATGATGAGAGCTAAAGATCTAGATACCAGTGAGAGCAACTGAAAAATATACTACAAGCATGGGACAAAACACCGAAGTTGGCAAGGTATATCCCTTTGCCATTTGATAGAGGACAAACTTCAAAGTGCTCTTTGATCATCTAGAATGGAACAGACATGACGAACTTAACTGGAAAAAGTTGTCCATCTTGATTCCCATCATCAAGAAATAATAATTTGCCATGTCATCACAATTCCAGTGGTTCACAGGCACATGATCTTGCCAGGACCATGGGCACTATTTAGCTTGGGAAAGGATAGCTGCTATGGAAATGCAGATTTGGCCAGCCTCCTGGTAGAGCATTCTGCTAAGATTTAAATTGTAAAGACAGGGGCATTATTCTGCCAATTCCATACAGTGGAATGTCTTGCCTAGTCAGACTCAGATGTGACTCAGCCAATTTGAACACCTTCCTCCATCTCTCCTTTTCTTTTTCCTTTTAAATCATCATTTATCTACAAATATGTATATATATAACATAATTTTCAGTTGTCTCGAATCCTCTTGCTTGAGTTTCCTAACTCTCAAAATTTTATTATAGCTCTATGAAAGAACCTGTCAAGATTGGCCAATTTTCTATTTCAATAAGATCACTATCAAATAACCTGATTGAATTATCATTTCTAGTGAGTCATATTTATCCATTTGGAAGTTTAAACAATTCAATAAGGCTTTTGATAACATGTAACTTGAGTTGGGTACTCATTAATTATTTAATTCTCATGAAATTTTGGATTTTTTTAACTGTGAATTTGGAATATAATCTTCAGTTCATAATTTTCAAACCATGAAATAGACAGTATTCAAAAGAATAAGGCATCAATAAACAACTAAAAATCAACAAAAGAATAATTATAAGAAATTAAAATTAAAATTAAAATGTAACAAACCAAACAGTATACCTGGTACAAGCCCACCACCAAGCACCCTAGCAACTTCCATTCCAAAGATTCCCAACCTAAGAATCATGCATACCAATTAGAATATTTAGTACCACTGGAAAGGGAAGCCAAATTTCCGGGCAAGACTTTCTAACATACAAAACCTAAATGCTGCACCATTAGACCATCTAGGCTGGTTAATTGCTTCAAATAATGATCAAAAGCCCACTGACCCCATGCAATCTTATTAATCAATTTTTACTATAAAATTTCAGGCATCAATTGTTTCAGGGCCTTCATATTTTTTAAATCCCATTTGATGATGCCTTTGAACAGTATACAAAGCTAAGTTATTCTAGAAAAGGCATGCATGCTGAATGTGGATCAATGTAACAATGGTTTCTAAATCAACTATAGAAATGGAGAAATATGGTTGGAGCATGCATGCTGAATGTGGAATTGTGGATCAATGTAACAATGGTTTCTAAATCCACTACAGAAATGGAGAAATATGGTTGAAGCATGCTTGCCACTTTGAGATATAGCAATGGATCTTTGGCACAAATGAAGAGGCAGCCAGGCAACCAAATTTAGTTTCTTGAGATTGCTATGAATGTCAATGAACTGAGAAGGAATCTTACCATGTATCACAATGGACCATTCAGAGTGAGCGTGCATCGAAGTATCACATGCAAGGTGTTTGATCTTGGAGTTGAAGCATTGGAAGCGCATCGGCATCAATGATTGAATGAGCATTTGAGTAACGGATTCAAGCACGAGAGAGTTTTGAAGAAGCGACTCAAGATCGACACATCAACGAGGCTCAATTAAACAAATGTCAATTAGTAAGTCCATACTCTCTTTCCTTGTGTAGGTTTGAGGGTAAGAATTCGTGACCCAAACTCAACAGATTCTTGTGTAAGACCTAGGCTCTTGTGTATGGCTAAATTCAATGGACATGGGTGCGTACGTGTTAGTCTCTATGGGAGCATCCGAAGGAAGTAAACGTAGGTCATTGGACTAGAACCGAAGCTGTTGGTTAGCCGATAGAAAACCAACTAATCTCTTGCGAGAGCCTCCGACGGGAATGTACGCTATGTCCTTGTGTAGGGCTGTAAAGGTTAGAGGTGAACCTGATTTAAAACCTCCGATAGTGAGATCCAGTACACTCATGGGTTGAGTGCGTCCACCGAGAGTGGAGTAGAGAAACTGAACCGCTATATATGCTTGTGTTTCAGATTGTATTTGAGCACTTATTTAATTGTGTTTATGTGATTGTTTAGTTGAATTTTATATATATATATATATATATATATATATATATATATATATATATATATATATATATATATTAAAGGCAACAAACTGAAAATCATTAAACTAAAAGGAAAAGGGATACAAAAAAAAGAAAAAAGAAAAAAAGAAAGAAAAAAGGAAACAGGAGAGAAAAGAGAGAAGCAAATCTGCTAAGATAGCAGAAAGCCCCTAGCAGCCTAAAAAACTAAGATTTAAATTATACGAATCTTTGACGTTTGTAGCCAATTCGATCACCATCTTTTTAACCCTGGATCCCACTGCCTTAACAAAAGAAGAATTATCATTGAAACATCTTTCATTTCTTTCTTCCCAAATGGCCCACCAGATAGCTAGAATAGTCATGCACCAGATGATAGATTTGTCTTTCCCAAGCTTGAGACCATTCCAAGAAGACAGGAGATTGGCGGCCGAATCTGGAACACACCAACTGACCAAAAAACTCTGAACAAAATCTGCCCAGATTTGATAAATGAAAGAACAATGCACCAGCAGGTGATTCACGGACTCTGCCTCGCGCATGCAACAGAGACAGATGTTAACAATCTGCATGCCTCTCTTAGACAGGTTGTCAATAGTAAGGATTCTATTGCGACCCGCTAACCAGCTGAAACAAATGAACTTAGGAGGAACTAGGTACTTCCAGATGAACGGGGTAACGTTATGCAAAGGGGATGACGCAGGATAGATATAGGAGTAAAGAGATTAGATGGAAAAGGATCCTGATTTCTCTAACTTCCAAACGAGGCTATTAGGCTGGCTGCTATGGGGCATTATATTAGATATGCAGTCCTAAAGAGCCGTGAACTCCCTAAATTCGCTGTCATTGAGATTTCTGGAACATCTGATATCCCAAACAATTTGAGTGGGCGTGAGAGAGAAGCATCTGTTGATGAGGATATCTTTATCGGGAGAAAGCCGATAGATTTGAGGAAATTGAAATTTAAGTGGTTCTTTCCCTACTCATAGGTCTTCCCAGAACCGAATAGAAGAGTCGTTGCCCAACACATAGCTGCTATTCTCGATCACTGGATTCTTAGCTGTAAGAATACCTTTCCAGATATGAGAGGCCTTATAGTATGAAGAATCTTTAGGCCACCATCCACCTTGGGAAGAGCCATACTTGCCTTTGATAATCAAGGCCCAGAGGGCCTCCTTTTCAGAGCCTAGTCTCCAAGACCATTTACCTAGTAGCGCCATCATGACTTTCAAATTTTTAACATTGGCACCACCTTCCCTGAACAATTTACATACTTTCTTTCATTCTAGCAGATGAATTTTCCTCTGGTTTTCCTTACTGAACCACAGGAAATCTCTTCTAATTTTGTTGATGGACTTTAGAACCGGGCCTGGGCATCTGAACAGCAACATGAAGTACAGGGGAAGATTAGAAAGGGCTGCTTTAATAAGAGTAAGGCGACCTCCCATAGATAAGTATCGGCATTTCCAAGTGGCCAGATACTTTTGGAACTTGCTGATGACTTTATCCCGCATAGATTCCGGCGGGGGTCCCACAGAGAGGGGGAGACCAACAAAAGAAGTTGGAAACGTATCTATATGGCATCCAAGCGTGACTGCAAAAGACTGGAGAGTCTGAGAAGGAACATTAATTCCAAGCATCTTCGATTTACTCATATTAATCCTATGGCCAGAGACCACTTCAAAACAGCGCAGGGCAGTGTGGAGATTCTCGATGCATTCTGCTTAGGAGTCAGAGAAAATAAGGGTGTCGTCAGCGAACTGGATATGAGTTAGGGGATCAAACAACCCAGGCATCGCAATACCACGGAGGGATCCTTGATCCTGCCCTTTGATCAGCATTTTAGAAAGCGCCTCACCGACGATAAGGAAGAGAAGAGGGGACAGGGGATCCCCCCTGCCTCAGCCCTCTCAAGCTTTTAAAAAAGCCTCTAGGGGATCCATTTAGAATAATTGAGAAGTGAGCCGAATCGATGCAAGCAACAATCCACCTTCTCCACTTGGCCCCAAAACCCATACAAGTAAGCATATAGAGAAGAAAATCTCAATCAACGTGATCATATGCCTTGGCCATATATATATATATATATATATATATATATATATATATATATATATGCATGATTAGATTAATGGTAGGAGTTGATAGATAGCACACCCCACACACATATGTACACTATCATGTTTATAGACTAGTTGCTTGATTGTCGCATCTATTATAGTCTATGTGATTGGACCATCTATTGGCTTGGAAGCCTTAGAAATAATTGCCTTACTTAGCTTTTATTGGAAATTAGTTTATGTAAACAATTGTATTAAAATGCATACATTTTATTTGGTCCTAATCACCTCCCCTCTAAGACATAACCATTCATTCTATAGCTATAATCGTGGTATCTTATTCCACGCAATTTCACGGTTTCTTTACTCCACTCTCCGCGGACACACTCTCCTTAAGTGTGTAAGTATTCACTATCAGAAGTTTTAAATAAGGTTCACCTCTAACCTATACAAGCGTACACTCCTATTGAAGGCCTACACAAGGACTAACCACATACACACCCATGTCGGTAGCCTAAATAAGGACTAACCATATACACACTCATGTCGGTGGCCTACATAAGGACTAACCATGTACACACTCATGTCGGTGGCCTACATAAGGACTTACACACGAACACACCCATAACGGTGGCCTACATAAGGACTTGCACACGTACTCACCCGTGTTGGTGGCAATACTGTCCTACACAATAACCTATGTGAGTTTGGGTTACAAACTCTACACTCAATCATACACAAGGAAGGAGTGTGAACGGACTCTACAATTGACACTTGTTGGATTGAGCCCCTTTGACGCACCATGCTTGAGTCGCTTATTCAAAGCTCTCCCGTGCTTGAATAGGCTCCTTAATTGCTCCCCCGATCATTGATGTCGATGCTTGTCGATGCTTTAGCTACAAGTTCAAACACTTTGCATGCGATGCTCTAATGGAAAACCAATGTGATGGGAGGTTGGTTGAATCTCCTGCAACACATGGGAATGTTGGAATCCTAAGGGATTCACCTAGATGGGTATCCTAGAGAATTTAGACAAGAATCTGACTATTAATTCAAATCTAAACTCTAGAACAAGGTGAAAATTGAGTTCATCTTCAACATCAATGTTGGAATCCTCATTTAGAGTGATTAAGATCAAGAAGATGAATCCAATCTTATGGATTTAGAGGCTAATAATGTGGGATATGAGTGGGGAATCTCTTAAACTTCTATGGCACCAAAAACTCATCCAAATGCCCAAATATTGAATGCCCTTTATAAAGGAAACAAGTTCTAATGGTCAAAAAATGGACAGAAATCAACATTGTCGATTGATCAACTGAGTTGTCGATAGATCGGCCAAATCTGGCTTATATCCAGAAAAGCTTGTTGGATGATTTGTGCTGCCCTCGGTCAATCAACCGAGGGTCATCAATCAATCAGCCAAAATTCAGATTTACCTTAAAAAAAGATCGATCGATGGCTATAGTTTGGGCAGTTTGTTTTACAGCAGTCCGCACATCTTTTAGCCTTACTTATCATGTTCTAATTTTGGCTCTTAAGGTTATAGATGATCAAACAAGGTTTACCTATATAGGTTAGGATCATCTAAAGGCTAAGGGTTGTTTTGGGTCAAGGTTAGGGTCACCAAGGCACCCCATTTACCTGTTCTTTACTCATTGATGCTCATGTCCTCTTATGTCTTTGGTCTTCAGCTTCCAAGGGCTCAACCGACCCCCCAACACAATAACTCACATGATTGACAAACAAGGTGCACAAATAAGTACATTAATAGTAACTGCCCATTATTCTTATAGAATTGTCATATGCCTGATCAACATACCAAAGTAATTTTGGTCCAAGGCATGTTCACAGTGTGCACTACTTAATAAGTGGCTAGATCTTTGACACATGCCCATTTGATGATTGACGGGTTAGGCCTTCCAATCTCCCCATCTATGGTGGGTCCCCTTATATCAATGAATCGGATCACAAAACTATCCCACACAGCACGAGCCCTCAACACCTACATTACATGTTGATGGCACAAGAGAGGGGTTTTCATGGAGAGAAATGAAAGGGGGTGTCGGCCAAGGGGCATCTGGGAGGGGAGGGAGTGTGTTGAGAGAGATTGAGAGAGAGAGAGAAGGCAATGTTCCTTGGACACTTCTACTTTCTAGGATTTTGCAGTGCCGACACTTGGGGACACTTGGACACTCCTGGACATGACACAACACTTCAAAATTTGCATGGACAAAGTGTCCCAGTATGTTAAGTGAGGTGTCCAAAAATGTAACAAGCTTTTTGTTATGTAAATTTCTTTAGTCAAGCCGAAGATCTCTCACTCTTAACCCTCAAGCTTCCCTCCATTCTCTTGTTCTTAAAGAAACTACCTGTGAGGGCCTTCTCGTTTTCTCTAGATTCCAGTTCACTTTCCATTACTCTTGTAGTTTAAACCACTAGCAATTAGTTTCTTTTATTCTTTTTTTACTTTTTTGAAAGGTAACTAGAAATTAGTTTCTATTACTCTTGTTAGCTTAAACTGATGTTAGTTTGATCAATTATTAGTTAGTTTAAAGTACTAGTAATTTGTTAATATTGAAATTATGTGAATATTCTTTCCATTTTCTTCATCTTTAATATTTTCATTGTTTTATTTAATTAAACCATTTTCATTTGTGTACGGAAGTGTCCCCGTGCCTAGTTTTTGGAATTTTGGCGTGCTGGACACTTTAGGAGACTTTAGCCCTGGCACCCATGCCACGTGTCTAGCTAACACTAAGAGAGAGAGAGAGAGAGAGAGAGAGAGAGAGTGTGTGTGTGTGAGAGAGAGAGAGAGAGCTGGTGATGGGCAAGTGGTGGTAGGGGATAGGGATGGAGAGGATGAAGAATTAGGGATATCATTAGATTTCAATAGTTAAATTGTGGAAATGACCTTACCTATACGAGTCGGGCAGGGATGGGCTTGAGCCAAGCCTACAGGCTTTGAATAAATAGGCTTAAATTTCATGCATGGGATCCCCTCAGATCTATTTGAGCAACCAAAGTCCGGCCTGCTAAAAGCCCTAACTAGAGTGGAGTAAATGGTTTGAATGATTCAAAATGATGAACAAGTAGGCGACATGTATAACAGATGTATGCATGTACATGGATGGTCAGATGATCACACACTAGACCATCAATTATTTTTTATTAGAACGTAGGTAAGAACAAGAGGACTTCCAAAACGCCTTTTTTTAACACTATTCTTTGTAAAAATCCCCCTAACTAGACTATCTAGAAAGTTGAGTTGACCAAGTGGACCTAGTTCCGGCGAGTCTTTACAGAGGGACTAACCTCGAAATTCAACCAAGTTGACTTGGCCAGCTTTCAATACAAGTCAGGGCAGCTCCATGAGGTTTAGTGCTATCAGGCAAATCACGGCAAGTAAGTCCAAAAGAGGACCAACAAGATTTTAATGCGATTTTGATATAGGCAAGAACATGCTAAGAGGGCAAATCAGCCTCAAAGTTGTATGCAAGAAGGATAAGACCCGTGACTAACTTCTCCATAAATAGGGATCTTAGGAATTGCTTGAAGACCAATTTTAACTTAAGTCATGCCAGTCATGTCAGACGGAGAGTATTTATTCATAAGACTTCCATACATTGCTATTGTTGTAGTTTCAATCATCAAATACTTCACTGTGCTATTTAGGGTGTTTTGATGTCCCCAAAATTGAGGGTGGTTCAGAATTTGCAGCTGAGCAGATAGCAATTCACTTCACAAGCCGTTTTGAGTTGCCAAAAACATAGTCTTCGTCCATCGGAATGGTTCCCATTTTTACATTTACACCAAAACAGGACTGATATACCAACAAAGATTAAAATATCATTTGAATTGTGTGTGGAAATCACAAGCATGCTCAACAGTTTGCATGAATATTCAAACATACCATTAATAATGGGCCAATTAAAGATGGTAAAGATTATAATGGTCCATACATAAGAGGAAATATTAAACATGAATTATTTGAAATTACAAACTTACAATGGAATTCTCCACTCCAACTTGTTTATCCCCTTATTCACTTCTGTCAGTCTCCTCGGATGCATCTCAGCTGGACGTCGCGGCAGCCACGACACCCTTGTCTTATTGCTCCCAGAGACCCTCTCCGAGTCCGCAAATTGCTTCAACGAACCCGTGGCCTTGCAAGACGGGCACGTCCCCCACCACTGCCCGTCTGATGCTCCACACTCCTGGCACACCCAATGCACCTTGACCTTCCCCGTCCTCCTCAGTGGGGGCCCCACACCCCCTCCTGACCTCAAATTGGAATTGTAACCAGACCAGACGGGTTTCTTCACGATGGGCTTTTCCGAGCTAGGGTTTTCTTCTCTGCTGCCTAAATCTTCGCCATTGTTGGTAATCTGTCTCGTTACAAGTTCTTTGGTGACGGGATCGAAGCCAGTCCAGACTTCAGGGTGTTGGAGATCGGCTTTTGATTCTTCGCAATGGCGGGGATTCGTGGAATGGTAGGGTCTGGCATTGGGAGAACTGAAGTCGCGGAGAGTTTGGGATATTTGGGAACATTTGGGGATGGAAATGGATTTGGTGAGATTGAGGACGGACTTGAGATTGAGGAAGGATGGCATTTGAGAGGTTTGGAGAAGCTGGTGATTCGAGGGTTTAAGCATCAAAGGACAAAGAGAGAGATTCGAGGGTTTAGGGTTTTGGCGAAGTAAGTTTGCAGGTGAAAGAGAAAAAAAGCCGCGGGAGAGTTCGAAATCGGAAATGGGACGACCTTTCGCGGTCGGATATTTCTATAGGATGGAAAGTTTGTTCGCCGCACGTGCAACCCTGTCCACACGCAGCAGGCACGTGCGAACCGGCCAGTATTGGAACGTCTCTAACGTTACATTGCAAAGAATCGACTCGATCCTATCATCGGGCGACCTGCATTTGTCCGTTGGATACGGACCGTTGTCAGTTATTTATACATCGTACAGTGTGGCCCCACCTGATCAGTGGGCCAGTTGGTTGATAAATAAGCAACGTCGTGGTCGTACGGAAGGCACCGACTCCGCCAACGTCCCGCACTCAGCTTTACAGGAGTCTAACCCTATCGAGCTGGTAAAGTTTTCTTTTCTTTTCTCTTTTTTTTCTTTTTTTTTTTTTTTTTAAGTACACCCCACTGTCAGTTCACACTTCACTGTTAGCCACCCCCACTAGGGATCGATACCAAGACCTCGGCGTTGAAACGGGGTATCTTTCACTTAGTCTACTACTTTGAGCTATGGATCAAGGTGTGAGTTGGTACAATTAGGGGTGCACATGGGTCAATTCAGTCTGATTCTGGGGTGAAATTGGAGATGAACCGCGCCCAACAGTTCTAAGATATTCAAAACCGAAATCGGACTGTTTGCACCCTAGAACCAAACTGGAACCAAACCGTTAAAACCAGTTCGGTTCTAGATTGGTTCCACGGTTCTAGGTTTTTTATAATCCAGCCCAATTATATCTTTTATTTTATTATTTAGCCCATCTCCATTCATGTTGTGATCCATTTAATGAATGGTTTAGATATTGTATAAGGTGTACAAAAATATCTTTATGGAAACAATCAAATCGTGCATTATAAACCATAAATCATGAGTCAAATATGGAAACAATCAAAGGGTTTTTGGTTCAGTTCCTGGTTCGATTCTACGGATCGGATCTACGGTTCAGTTCTACAAATCAGTTCACGATTCGGTTCGGTTCTACATACCCTCAAATCAAGAATCGAACCGATGTAATCGATTCTTTGATTTTTGGAACCAGAACCGGTGCACTCTAAAACTGGACCAAACTGGACCGTTTGGTCAGTTCTGGTCCAATTTCACGGTTCTACCGGTTCGATGTACACCCCTAGGTACAGCTTGGCTCAACTTAACCAATAGCTAACCCTAGCCCAAACTTGGCTCAGCTGGGTCCTTGGAGCCTGTCTGGCCCAATCAGCTCAGTTCGATCAACAGCTCAAGTTGGTTCAAGCCGAGCCTCTTTATGACATTTTCTCGTACACATATGATGCATTTTCAATTTATCACATAATGCAAAACAACAATAATACTTTACATGTATTCGTCAAATACTCAGCGAGCATCATCGAAATCAAGGTATGAAGATAGTCTTATGATGTAAAGTTTTTTTTTAATGATTTGTTTCATATCCATTATTTCCTCGCCACCAGTTAATCTCGCATAGGATGTCATTTCATCAAACACTCAGCGAATAGTATCAATATCAAAATAATTGAGTCACTAGATTGATTCTATCCAAATCGATTCAAGTTAAGGTTCGATTTGAGTTGAGTCAAGCTTGGGCAAGCTCAAACTAGCTCAACTTGGTACGAATCAAATTTCAAGCCGAGGTATATTAAATGAGCTGACCGAGGTAACTCGACTCATGTACAACTTTAGTTACCTTTTTCATGACAATATATGTGAGACCCGTATCCTAGCCTGTACCGTTCCGTAGGCTCCCGCGATCCTCCCGATCAAATTCCGGTGACCTGCGACCTGTTTTCGGCATTTGCGCGCAACCCTGAGTCGTGTCTCGTATTCAAGAGTCATCTCGACCCGAAACTTGTACCCTAGCGACCGTGCCGTCGTCGCGGTTCCGACACTGCGTCTCGCACGCCTAGGCGATACCTGGGCCAAGAGATATGAACTCGTGTTCGGTTCGAAGAAAACACCGCGTGTTATAAATACCGAGAGAATCTCTACAACACGTCACATCAACCCATCAATCAAATGTCAAGTACAACCACCTCTCCCCAAAGTTAACTTTCTCTTACAACAAAGTACACATCCATCACCCATTACCCATCTCACACCCATCCCTCTCTCTCTTACACCTCTCTCTCTCATTACTCCCAAGCAATTCCACGAGAACTCCTAACGACTAGGCCAGCTCCATGAGAGAGCTTTGTGTGACCCACTCCTTACCACCCTATCTCCCATCTCCACCCCTGGATCGTCATCTCCACCATTGAAGGTGGTGCATTGGAAGGCTAGGGAGGAAGAAGAAGGATAGGTGGGTGAATTATTAATTTTTTGGATTCTCAACCGTTGATTGAGGGCCCACTTGTGGTGGGACCCATCTTGATGTATGCATTGTAAGAGGGGCTCATGATGGCAGGGTCCCTCCGCTTTTCCACTCATCTCTCTCTTTCTTTCTCTCTTTTTATTGATGGCAGGGATGGCCCACTCATGTGGGATCCACCATGATGTGTATCACATCCACGTGGTTCGTCCAGATGGCAGGGTCCACCGTGCTGCTGAACTGATCGCCCAGCGACTTGGACGATGGAAAACACATATCATATTGATTCGATGCTGGTGGGCCCCACTGACGTGAACCCCACCTTGGATTGGTGCGTTGCACCCCCCACCGTCCAATTCATAGATGGTGGGCATGGATTGGCCGGAGTGCCTCACGCTGCCACGTCATCGTGTCCTGTGGGTCCATCTGACCATGGGTATGCGTTATATCAACACCGTTCATCAATGGGCCCCACATGCTGCTGCTGCTGCTTTTGTGTCAGTAGGTGCTGTGGGGCCAGCATAATGCATGTATTTTACTCACCGTCAATCTAGATGATGGGACCCAGCAGCACCTAGCTGCTGTAATGACGCAGCAAGCTCTGTGGTTCCCTACACGAGGTATGTATTATCTCCAAACCGTCCTTTCATTTCTGGTGGGTCCCACGCATGTGGGCCACGTAGTATATATGTTTCATCCAGACCGTCCAACGTGGCCCACTTGAATGTATGTATTTCCCGCACCGTCCAGCCGAGGACAGTGTGGTCCACTGATATATGTGTTTCATCACGTCGTCCATCTGTGGACCCCACATGATGTACGTTCCTATCATGCAACAGCAGGGAGTGGGTACCACTCTACATGTGCTGCACTTGTGGAGATGGCCCACACGGTGCAGGCAGACCCACCATCAAGCCGTCCATCCAGCGTCCAGAGAGTCTGGACACTGGCACCTCACTCTCCCTCACACACTCACAAGTGTGTGTATGATATATCATATTACATTATAATATAATATATATATATATATATATATATGTATGTATGGTTTATATATTTTATTATATAATATATATCCTGACGAGAGGAGAGATCCTCACCATCCAAAAGTCTGGACGGTGGGACTCACCGTGATGTATGGTTTCATCCACACTGTCCCTGGTTGGGACTGGATTCCCATCGGCGGATGCATGTATTATATCCCTACCGTCCATCTATCTAATGTGCCAGGTACGGCCCCACCAAATGATGCATGTGTTGTATCTCTACAGCCCATCCAATTATGTGGGGCCACCGTGATGTATGGGCTTTGCCACCCCGTCCAGTACGCTGGATGGGTGGGACCCATTGCTGATGTACCTGATACATCTAAGCCGTCCATCCATTTGGCTAGCTTGCATCAAGGCTTGTGAAGAAAAATAAGACAGATCCAGTTATCAGGTGGACCACACTACAGAAAACAATGGAGATGATAGTCTACCATTGAAATCCCTTTTTTAGGATTACAGAAGCCTTGAACCAATATGATATTTGTTTTCCTTTAAACCTGGGTCTTTGTGACCTTATGAACAGACTCGATGGAAATTAAATGCTATGGTGGGCCCACTGGAATTTAATAGTGGAAATCATCATCACTACTGTTAGGTGTGGTATGGTCCAGATGATCCGTTGGATATGATTCATTTCTTAAAATAATGCTTTAAAATAATCCCTAGCAATAGATGAATGGTGTGGTTGGTTTGGGCCCATTCAACTTGGCCCACTTGATTCAACCCATTTTTACCGGCCCATTTGATTGACCCAATCGATTCGGCCCATTTGAACCGGCCCATTTGATCGGGCCATTTGATTCGGCCCATTTGATTCGGCCCATTTGAACCGGCCCATTTGATTCGGCCTATTCGATCGGCCCATTTGATTCGACCCATTCGACTTGGCCTACTTGATTCGGTCCATTTTATTCAGCCCATTCGACTTGGCTCATTCAATTCGACCCATTTGATTCGGCCCATGTGATGCAATTGAGGCCCATGACGATGTATATTAGGCCCTTGTGCGAGGCCGTGGGCCCACTATATGTTTGCCCCTATGTGGGCCACTCCTTGGGAGCAATGTTGTTTAAATGTCCACATTGATGGGCAATGATGGTTAGATGTCCACATTGTGACCTTCCCTTAGGCCTTGTTCGGCCGATTCCGATTGCCGAAGCCGATTCCGATTTGTCGAGGCCGAGTATCGAGGCCGATTCCGATTTGTCGAGGCCGATTGTATAGGTTGATTCCGATTGTTGAGGCCGAGTATCGAGGCCGATTTCGATCCGTCGAGGCCGATTCCGATCTGTCAAGACCGATTGCATAGGCTGATTCCGATTGTCGAGGCTGAGTATCGAGGTCGATTCTGATTTGTCGAGGCTGATTGTATAGGCCGATTCTGATTTGTCGAGGCTGATTGTATAAACTAATTTCGATTGTTGAGGCCGAGTGTCGATGCCGAGTATCGAGGTCGATTACATAAGTCGATTCCGATTGTTGAGGCTGAGTATCAAGGCCGATTCCAATTTGTCGAGGTCGATTCCGATTTATCGAGGCCGATTGTATAGGCCGATTCCAACTGTCGAGGCCGATTACGATTTGTGAAAGCCGATTGTAGAGACTGATTCCGATTGTCGAGGCCAAGTATCGAGGCCGATTCTGATTTGTCGAGACCGATTGCATAGGCCGATTCTGATTGTCGAGGCTGAGTATCGAGGCCAATTCCGATTGTCGAGGCCGATTCCAATTGTCAATTCCGAGCATCGAGGCCAATTCCGATTTTATTGAGGTTGATTGTATAGGCCGATTTCAATCGTCGATTTCGATTATCGAGGCCAAGTCTGATCGACAAGGCCAGGACCGATTACTGATTCCGATCGTCAAGGCCGAATCTGATTGACGAGGCCGATTGACGAGGCCGAGTCCGTATGTCGAGGCCGATTCTGATTATCAAGGCCGATTTTGATTGCCAAGTCCGATTGTCGAGATCTATATGATAAATATGCGACCCGTAGTTGAGGCCCATTGTGATGTGTGTTCGGCCTGTGTGATGTATATACAACCCGTGTTTAAGGCCTAATGTGATGAATAGGAGGCCTATGTGATAAGGCCCATTGTGATCTATTTGAGGCCCATGGGCAAGACCCATTGTGATGTATTCATGGCCCATAGGCAAGACCCATTGTGATGTATTCGTGGCCTATGGGTAAGACCCATTGTGATATGTATTAGGCCCATGATGCATGACCCATTTGATGTATTCGAGACCCACGTGTAGGGCCCACATGTCATGTATTTGAGGCCCATGAGCAGGGCTCACCTGTTGTGTATATGTGGCCATTGAGTAAGGCTCGTTGTGTTATATATTAGGCCTTTGTGTGAGGTCGTGGGCATGTTATATGTTTAGCTCTATGTAGGTCATTCCTTAGGGGCAATGTTGGTTAGATGTTCACATTGTCGAGGCCGATTGTTGATGCCAGTTATTAATACCGATTATGAATATGCGATAGCATGGCATCATGATACATGTCCATACGCATCATCTGCATGTTTGTTATGAGATGTGGTCGACCATTGCATATGTCATTGGACAGGTTGTTATGAGACTCCTTGATAAGTGGATGTTATCTCACATGAGCGCATGGTATGTACATGATTGATACATGACTGGATTATATGACTCATGCATCCTGCACTGTGTGATTATGACTATTGTATGCCCTAGTGATATCAGGGTCATAGCCTCCACAGACATATCGTGGATGGCCAAATGGGACACTGGAAATGTTTGGTTCTAGCATACGGGCGCCATAGATGTCCCTGGGTGAAAATCCCAAAACCTTCGTGGCCAACGTCGAGACCGAGTGGATATATATACGAGCGCATGAGGACCGTATACCAGTAGGCCGCGTCTCTCACTGTGTCGTGGTCGGTTGAGAGGGGGTGTGACCTTACCCGTCTGAGTGAGGGGGCAATGTCTAGGTTGAGTTTGACCAGCTTGGGGAATGAGTCTGCTATCGACGAGCCAGGCCCGATACCAGTAGACAGATAGTGGAGTCTTTTCCACTTACCCAGTTGTGCGCTTTGATAGGAGTGACAAACTGGCATAAAATTTAATAAACCCCGACGATGATCTCAGAGAGAAACCGTACTGATATGTAGACTTATCGAGTAGGAGTTGCATATTTATTCATTCACTATCCACTTATGTTGGTGGTGCACAACTAATTATTGTGTACCTTCGTAACGGTAAGGATTTCGGTTGGGCGCGTAACTAACATGAGATCAGGAGTTTACCACATTGAGTCTAACTATCCAAATTTAGGTATGAGACTGGTTTGGATAGAAGTCCCTTGTGATAGACCTCATAACCAGCGATACTACGTACTATCATCCCGACTTCACTCCAGCTTGGTCATTTCATTCGCATCGCATATTGCATTGCATCATCAGCATCTGATATTGGGCTTACTGTCCTTGCATTGCATAGCTGATTTACATTGCCTCATCAGTATATGATATTGTTTTTATTATATTTATTCATCGCATAGCCTGAATAACGTTGATGGTATTTATGGGCCTATCAGCATGTTTTCATATTGTTCTGACATCGTATGATCTATGATCTTGCCAGTATTTCTGATATTGTATGATTTATGGGCTTATCAGTATTTCTGCTTACTTTGATTACTTTGATATTGCTTACTTGACACTTACCTTGTGCACACACTTTCACCACCCACTAAGCTTTCTATAAGTTTATGCACAATAGATGCGTGCAGGTGAAGTTAGGTTGCAACAACGTTGAGCTTAGAGCATGCAACAGACCTTTGGAGCTTTAATTTTCGATATATGTATTTCCCTTTCAGCATTGTATTCAAATGATTATATTAGTGGATATGTGATGATGATGTTGCCTTTGTGATTTGGGTAAAACTCGTAATTATGTTTCTTACGAGGAAAAAAAAATGTACGTTGGAAAATCCTACTTATAGGATCTCAGGATCGAAATATGGCGTATAGACGCTAGAAGCTGAAAATGAGGTACTACGGAGGCCGTTGGCACCAGATTCAGCGATCGGAATTCCCGTGAGTCCGATCTCCGGATTTGGGACATGACAATATACGCCAGTCACTATTCTTTCAGCTCACGTCCATTTATGCTGCATGGATGAAGCTATCAATTGATTTGATTTAGATGATGACACAAACATACTAGGTAATGGTGAATGAGTGCTTACTCACATTATAAATAATATCTTCAATGAAAAATATATTATATTTTGTTCTAATATTATATAAAACTAACACTTAATTTAAATGTTTTAAGCTGTTAAATAATAATGTGTATATATATATAGTCATGCTCCCCTGCGCACCTACGCACGTGTGCACCTTTGCACATGTGTCATGGGTGTCTAATCTGAACGGTCCATGTGATGTAGAATGCCATGAAACCCCATGTGACAAATTTTCATCCCGATCTAAAATTATGGTGGGCCATAGCAAAGAGAAATGCAAATCAAGGGAGAAAATTGTTTTCATTTTTCATGACCCATCAAAGTTTTATATCAAAGTAAAACTTGGTCCTAGGGGGTTTCACGAGGTGCTGCTTCACATGAATGGTTCAGATTTTGTATCCACATCACGTATGATGGGTTCTCAAAAAAGTTCTTATGTAGTACGTACGAATTGATTCACAGGTGAGTGTTTCTTTGTGTGTGTGTGTGTGTGTGTATATATATATATATATATATATATATATATATATATATATATATATCAAAAAACATTATCGTTGATAATATGAATATGACTACAATGGCTATATAGATGACGATGAAAAATAAAAAATGCCTATGTATCAACTATATATGTCCACAATATCACATGTATGTCTGACATTATCACTGTAGTCCTGATACACATGTTGCCAAGTAACCATGATATCAATTATATTATCGCCAATATGGAGGGATTGTGAGAAAAATGTGTGAAAATCGTGTTTGAATAAAATAAAATTGAGAAAAATATTTAAAGAATATTTTTTATATGTTTTTTCCCATGATTTGGTTATGAAGTAAATACCAATCACTTTTATTGGCTTTTGGTGAATAAAATCTTAGATTTATAAGAAAAATCAACACTTAATAGCAAAGTGGTTGGAACCCAAAAGGTAAGAAAATTTTGAAATAAATCTTTTAAATCTCATATCTTGCGATGAATTTCACTAGATCACAAATGATTGTTATACATTTTTTATGAATTTGAATTGAAAATATCAACATTTGGAAGTTGGAAATTGGAAAAAAAAAAAAAATCCAAAGTTTTTATCAACATTTAGGGGGTGAAAATATATATATATATTTTAAATATATATATTTTAAAAAAAAGATAGAGAAATCCAAATTTTCTTCATTTTCTCTCCGAAAATTGATAGTGAAATATTTGATTTTTTATATGTTGAGTCGAGTTATCAAAAGTTTTTCATATTCTGAAAAAAAAAAAAAAGTCATTTAAATTTACAAAAATGCAATAAAAACCTTGTTGACATGTGCCTATTGTCATGATGTCGCTGGAATTAACCTGATTTATAGGGGATACGTGAGGTAACTCCCCATGTAACAATAAAAGTAAGACGTGTGGCAGGATCGACTCATTGAGTTCCCATTAAAATAGAATTTACCCGAGGATAAATACTTGCCATTCGTTGGTTATCAGGGGCACCCTGAGAACATCTTACTGATCATTCCTACACTCTACACCATGTACATGTACTCAAATCCAAACCATGGAAATCACTAGTCCAACCAGGAATGGATCATGGCCGTTCAACTGAACTGAAATGAAGTTCTCAGTAATCTGATTTCAACTACTGAATTTGAGTGGCTGACCATTTGGTTATTGACTATTGAATTTGTGACCTCCAATCAATGGTTACAATCTGCCCAATATGAGTTTCGGTGAACGAGTGTTCATGAGCAGATCCATCATTGGCTGAATTGATATTCAGGGAATTATATCATCTGACGGGCCCCACTTGGGTTAGGCAAAATCAAAATCCGGGCGGAAGCCAAACTCAGGCCTAGCCTGTTAACTTACATGATACTTTTAAGTTTGTATAAGTGGAGCCCATGGGTCACTGATTAGGGCTACATCTTTGTTGAATCCAACCATTGGATGGGCTGCGGTAGATGGCATGTCTCAATCCTTGGTATGATCTAATCAACATTAGGCCCACCTCTATGAATTGAATTTGGAGGAAACCGTGAAGCTCAAAAAATTACTTTACGAGCAAGGTGTGGATGATGATGTTAATGAATCTAATGACTAGTAGGTTGTGCTGTAAGATTTTTATTAAGTGGGCCTCACGTGATCAATGGCTTAAATTGACCTAACTTATTTTAACTGTTGGGTCATTTGAATTTGAACATATCAATAAATCCTGTGTTAGCTGTAACCAATTAAGATACATAAAGGGTGGTAGCAATTTAGACTTTCTACATACGTGGGATATTTTAGATAAACATAAATTTTATTAAAATGAACATTGTAAAAACATTTGCCAAAGATGTTTTCATTAATCAAGATTGAAAGTTGTCAGTTTGAAAACGTTTAGAAACCATTCTAGTTTCAACTATAAACTATGCTGACCAAGAATAGGCAGATGTTGCCTTTAGGACTCCGCTTGCATAAGTGATGTGGGTAAAGGAATTAGTTGTAAATCTCAAATACATAAGCCTTTTTTTGTATCAAATGTCTTTAAAAAAAGTGTAAGATGCATATCAACTCCCATGACTCGTTATAGCGGATTGGATAGATGAAGCTATCAAATCATAAAAATCCATTGGAATGTCCACTAACTTGGATGGTTGGAGGTGCATTAACCAGGCAGAATTTGGTGGCCCCACCATGATGTATGTGTTACATCCACACCATCCATTTATCTTGGGAGATCATTTTATGAAAAAGGCAAAAAATGAGCCACATCCACAACAAGACCATACCACAAAAGTAGTTGGGATTGAATGCCTACCATTAAAAACTCCCTACAGCCCACAAAAGAGTTGAATGAGGCTAATATTGCTAAAAAATGATATTGATGTATGGGATGATTTACTGTTCCATATATTAAGCTTACTCAGCGGCATAGTTGATGCGTAATAGCCTTAAAAAAAAAACCATTTGTGGACAACTGTACCATGTGTGGCCCAGTAATGGGTGATCAAGAGAGAATGATCAAAGTCTCACATGCACTGTAGAATAATCAATTGTTTGGGCAGTGCTAGCGATCTGTCAATGAGCTTTTCTAATGTATGGGTCCATCCTTGGTGCATACCACATAGTGAATGGTCCAGATTACCATAAACCAGCCACTACAGGTGATGCCCCAGATAGGTGTGGATCAATCTATCAAGGTAAGGAGACCAAGAAAGGATATGTACAGTAGTGTATGGCAGCCCATCACTGCATACGTGGCATAACTTAATCCAGACCGTCTAAATTGTGGCCTATATTCTACCAACTAGGAGGTGGGTGGAAGCGGATTGCTGGTGTACCTCACACCAGCTATATAGCTGCTGTATTGATGTTAGCAAGTTTGGTTTGTTTAATCATGAGGTATATGTTATATTCAAATTGTCCATTCATTTCGCAAACTCCTATTAAGACTTGATACTAAAAATAAGACAGTCTAGTTATCAAGTGGTTCACACTGGAAAAACCGTTAAAGGATTAAACATCTACCATTCAAATCCTTTATAGGGTCATAGAAGTTCTGGATCAATATGAAATTTGCTTTTCCTTTTCATTTAGGTATTTGTGACCTTATGAACAGATTGGATGTAAAATAAATATTATGGTGGGCCCTACAAACTGTTTAACAGTGAAAATCATCATCTCCACTGCTATTTATGGTATGGTCCAGATGATCCTTGGATATGATTCATATTTTGGACAATGTTCTAAAATGATCTCTAAAAATAGATGAACTGTGTAGATATAATAAATACATCACTGTTGGGGCCGGAAACGGATTGGCTACCCCGCCACCAGCCCCGTGGCTGGTGGTCGGTGCTCTGTGGGCCTTACCATGATGTATGTGTTTCATCCATTCTGTTAATCCAATTTTAAAGATCATTTTAGGTCTTGATCCCAAAAATTAGAGGTAGATAAATCTCAGGTGGTCCACACCACATGAAAACAATAGTGATTGGATATCCACCATTAAAATTCTCCTAAGGCCCACTGTACTGTTTATTTGATATCCAATTTGTTGATTAGGTCATAAAGGCCCAGATGAAGGGAAAAAACAAAAATCAGCTTGATCCAAAGCTTTTATGGCCCCCAAAATGTTTTTAATGGTCAACGCTCGTTCAACCATGTTTCCTGTAATGTGGTCCACTTGAGATTGGGATATACCTCAATTTTGGTCTAATAGCATAAAATGATCTGTAAAAATAGATGGACAGTATGGATGAAAAACATACATCATGGTGGGGCCCACAGAGCACCGACCATCAGCCATTGGCTGGTGTCAGGGGAGTAGCCAATCCGTTCCCGTTGGGGCCATGTAACTTTGATCTCATTTGAGTCGTTCGTACAACTCGAGCTCGACGAGTGTCAGTGCTCGTCTTCGCACGACACGTACCTACAGCAGCTGTATTGCTGGTATGAGGTACACCAGCCAATCCGCTTCCCAGGTGGGTGATGTTGGAGAAAATTCTCAACTGCAAGGGTTTCATAGAAGCATCTAAATTCTCAACTGCAAGTGGGGCCCTCCTTCGATGCAACTCTTACCACAACAACGGCCCAGATCAAAATCTATCCTCTTGTCTCCCCATTCTCCAAATCTCTAAAACGTACACTAACGCCTCCCATTTATTTAATCTGTTCAACCCCTATAAATGCACCAGCACAACACCTTCCACAGAAGCATACCTTCTGTTCGACGAAACGACTCACAGAAACCCCATCTCTCAGAACGCACGCATCTCCACCCACGTCCGCAATGGTGACCCACATGCCGCGTGGCTCCTCTTTCTTCACATGAACCGTGCAGACTTCAACCTTGATACATATACATTCACTCCTGTTCTTAGCGCCTGTTCTGCACTGTTCGACGCACAACGAGGTAGGCAAGCTCATTCTTTGCTGATTAAAACTGGGCTTGGATTGGAAACCGTTGTGAACACTGCCCTTGTTGATATGTACACCAAATGCGGTAGCTTGGATGATGCAGTCCGGGCTTTCAGAGAGACGAGATCGAGAGATGTTGTTGCATGGAATGCCATGATATCGGGGCTCATCCGGCATGGCCGAGCAATTGATGCTGTAGGTGCTTTCCAAGAAATGCAGAAGGACGGCATAGGATTCAGTGATTTCACGCTCTGCTCAATGCTGAAAGCGTGTGCTGCTTTAGAAGCTCTTCGGCAAGGCAAGCAGATTCATGCTCTGTCAATTGTTGTTGGAGGTTGCAATTCAGTCGTTTGGAGCACTGCGCTTGTTGATTTCTATTCGAAATGCGGTCTCATTGCGAATGCATTCAGAGTATTCGATGAAATGAACTGCACTAAGGATGAAGCTACTTACAACACTTTGCTTTCTGGGTGTGTTCGGAATAAGAAGTACGAAGAAGTATTCTTGATGTTGGTAAGGATGCAGCCAAACAGGATCGCTCTGACAAGTGTTCTTGATGCTTGCTCTGAGCTTTTGGATTTGTCGAAAGGGAAGCAGATACATTGCGTGGCAATCCGTCAGGGGTTTGAGTCTGATACCTTATTGTGTAATGCATTATTGGACATGTATGCAAAATGTGGGATGTTAACATCTGCCCATTTGGTCTTTGATCGGATTGGTAGGAAAAACGTGGTTTCTTGGACCAGCATTATTGATGCGTATGGGATTCACGGTCTTGGAGTTGAAGCTGTGGAGATGTTCAAGAAGATTACTGTAGGGAGCAGTGGCATTGCTCCAAATTCCGTGACACTTCTCGCTATTCTTTCAGCTTGTGGCCATTCTGGCCTTGTGGAAGAAGCAAGGAATTGCATTGTTTCGGCAAGGGAGAAGTACAGTCTTGATATTGGTCCAGAGCATTATGCCTGTTTCATTGATCTCCTGGGACGGGCGGGCCGGATCGATGAAGTGTGGAATCTCTTCTGTGATATGAGTACTAGTACAAAACAACATGCAGCAGTTTGGGCAGCTCTGCTCAATGCTTGTAAAACTAATCTCGATGTTGTGAGAGGAGAGTTTGCAGCAAAGGGTTTATTAGAGCTGGAACCTGAGAATCCGGGGAATTATGTCTTGCTATCGAACTTTTATGCTGCTGTTGGAAGATGGGAAGCTGTGGAGGAATTGAGAAGGGTAATGAGAGAGAAAGGGCTTAGAAAGGAGGCTGGAAGTAGCTGGGTTCCGTTGAATGCTGAAATGGAGATTTTAGCAGGAGACAGCTGGGTCGCCATTGGATGCTGAGAACAAATCTATCATGATTGGATTGCTCATAAAGCCACACATGCATACGGAAAAAAACAGATGATGTGCACATTGGTTGTTCAAGTGCGGCTTGACCAGATGAGTGGACTGATCTGATTTTGTGCGGAACATATGAAGTGGGGCTGATCCAATCACAAGGCTGGACTTATGCGAACAGCAGCCTTGGCAAGTGCAGCAGCTAATTCCAGAAGCTTGAAATTGCTTCATATGTTTTGCATGGACAGGAATAAGGCAGATTGGTAAGAAAAAATGTGGTTTCTTGGACCAACATTATTGATGCGTATGGCACTCGCAGGCATGGAGTTGAAGCTCTAGAGAAGTTCAAGGAGACAAAGGGTGAGAATGATGCATTACTCCAAATTCCATGACACATCTTGCTATTCTTTCAGCTTGTGACGATTCTGGCCTCTTAGAAGAAGCCTGAGATTGCTTTGTTTCGATGAGGGAGAAGTAAAACTCTTGATAGGCCTGTTTCATTGATCTCGTCAGACAGGAAGGTCAGATGAAGTGAGGGATCTCTTGGATCATCATAGTAAGTGCTATCTGAAACTATCTTGAGTGAGAACTGAATCACATTGAAATTGTCATTTTTCTAGCGCCGACCACTAATAAGCTTTTTCCAGTCACTAATTCATTGAGTCTATAAATTGTTGATGAGACTACCTTTCAAGCTCACTGGTCTGATCTTCTTCCATCTTCGCCACCCCTTTCTCCAACCACATTCCCAACTAGAATGGAAGACCAAAGATCCAGACTACCACTTGCTTGGGATCATCCAACTTTGTTTCTTCTTCCAGCATTATGATGTTCCACTTTCACTGCCAAGTCGTTTTTTGTCAGCTTAGGTATTAGATGTAGATTAATAGACTTTTTAGGCGTGGATAAGAGTGTAAGATGTGTTGAATGTCATCACTGCTCAGATGTGGTTTCAGAACTTCTTGCATTAGCAAAGATAGTGGAATTTCACGGGCAACAAATCTAAAAATTTCGAAGCTTAGGGGCATTGCATTCAATTACTTTGTTCTATACCGAATGGGCCTTTTGGGGGTGTAGACACCCCATCCAAGGCTGATAAGTTGATTAGAGTGTAGTAGGAACAACAACCCAGTCAACTTAGTCACAGATCCTTTTTGTTGGGACCTGCCCGAATGGCTGTGCATCCCAGTCTTTCATCAATAAAGATCAGGTGGAATGATTTCCACCTTCAATAAATAATTTTTTTTTTAAAAACCTAGTCAACTTAGTCAACCCAATCAAATTCAATCAACCTGTTCAAACCTAGTCAAACCCAGTCAACCTGGTTAGCCCAAAATCAAGCCCGTCTTCAGGCCTGAATCCAAGCCAAGTTCAAGCCCATGCACAGGCCTATTAGTATTTAGGACCACAATAAGGCAAAACTAGGCGGACCAGGGAGAAGAATGTCACCTTAGATGACCCTTTACAAAAAATGTGGGCCATCCATGGACAAGCCTCATCTTTTATAGGGAGGTTAGGTGGGGTGGTGACCTCAGCAAGGTTCCTTGGCAAATGCGCTGGAAGTGGAAAAAACCTTGTTGCCCTTACCTTTGGCCAAAATTACGGCTTTGCCCCTCGATCCAATCACCCTGATTGCGTGACGTAGCAGTAACCAATTCCAACCTTTGAAGCCTCCTTTACCCATTGATTTTCTGAAAATAACCAAAATGCCATACCATAAACTTATAAATACCCCTCCCCATTTCAGTTTAAAACCATCTCTTAACCTTCAATCACTCACCATTCACCAAGTGAGCTTATGGAGGAAAAGAACGAGCAAAGGAGAGTGGGATCTAGCTCATCCTTCCACCAAGGAGAGGGAGAGTGCAAGAGAGGAAACCCATCTAGTCTTATGTCAATTTAGCCAAGTCCTAACCTCAGCCGCCTAGGTCACTGGAGGTCGATCTGGTCCATTCGAGCTAACCTTTGCTACAAACCTATACACCCATTCGTCCAGCTCTAATCAATTTCATTTATATTTGCATTAACATCGTTCATCATTCTCTCCATTCTAACCCACGTGTTGATCTAGTTGGCCCAAGTGTATGCTCTACGGCTTCACGGAATATTAGATCTTGCCCATAAAAAACTTGGATTGATTAGGCTTTGACCGCTTCTTCAAGTGGTGCATTAGGGTAGATTTATCTCACATGGGCCATCGCTTGTTGCAGGCACTGCATTGCACACATATTTGCAGCATCAATGCACGAGTCAATCTAATCTCAAATACTTTGTTTTGTCCTATGAAGTAGAGACCATACACTCGTACGAGCAAAGAAGGGGTACTTAACACTTTCCCTCTTTATAACCGTGGTCCCTTATCCAGAATTTTCAGTCGCAGATTAGGAGTCATTTTAGGACAGGGAATCAAACGACTCCTTCTCCTAAGGTTTCTACAGAGTTTAGCTGACCGTGGAAATCTAAGTAATTGGTTAGTGGCGACTCCAGTCAAATATAATACCCATATGCTTCAAATACACCGTTAAAAGCCCTAAAGTAGCTTGGTGGCCTGTGCAATATCTGCTAAGCCAGACCCATGAGACCCCAGGGTTCATTTCTTGTTTCAACAAGAACTTGTCAGATGTAAAAAAGCCCCTGTGGATGCTAGATCGCTGTGCAACTCGGAAAATGGATCAGCATGCCACTGCAAGTATTTACACTTGCACACTGTTGTTCATGGGAGCGTCTTTGTCAATCATCTTGAACTTGTGGTTTTCAGCTCTTGGATAGAAGTCTGGCAATCTTGTTGTGTTTTACCCTTGCCTAAGGACGCTACACCAGACTGAAATGGAAGTTATTGATGAATTTAATCTAGACCTGTGAGAATTTGAAGCAAAACCCGCACAGATTGAGAGGGATTGTGTTTATTTTAGGTGCTTCAGGGGTGTAAGATAATGTTGCCTGCACGTATGAAGTGGAGATGGGCATAGGAAAATTATATTTTTCATTAGCCTAGCCTATTCTTATGCAATATGAGTATGGTAAAACGTGATTTGATGATATTGATGAAAAATGATTTGAGGATACACGGCCTATCATGTCTGCTTATACATATTGCTTTTTCACTCAAAATAGAGAAAAAAGAAATAAAGAAATAAAGAGTACGGTTCCGCTTGATGATTCTTAGTTAAATAATTTTCAATGGAGATCTAAAATAAAGAGATCAAGAACTGGAAGCATAATCTTGAGGTTTGGTTGAAAAAAATGGGTAAGGATTATGCTTTGCCTCAGGAATGGGACAAATAGCCCTTTGATTGGTTCACCAAGGTATTGGGATGAATATCCTACCCTTTTTAGGGCTTCAGCACGCAAGTGACCAATAACGATAATATCCCTGCTATTATTCGTGTCTCCAACTTGAGATATCAATAACACCGGTGGTATAAAAAAAATTAGGTTTCGGCCAGATGGGATATCAATAACACTGGTAGTATTAGAATTTTAGGTTTCGGAGATATATTGCCAATGTATTGATATCGCCAATGTATCACCAATATTTTAGATTGTGTAAATTCCAGATGTTGCTTGTATCGTCAATATTTTCGACTGTGTAATTTCTAGGTGTTCGCCAATGTATCAACAATATTTCGATAATATTGCCAATGTAATGATATCGCTAAAAAATTATTTATTAAAAAAAATATTTTAATTTTTTTATGGGTGCATGGTTGTATGATGGAATGGATGTTTATATATGTATGCATGCATTGATGGATGGATGTGTGTCTCTCTGTGTGTTTGTGTATGCACGCATGCATGGATGAATGGTTCATGCACGTATTTGTATGCTTTTTATAGGTGCATGGTTGTACGGAAATGCATGTTTATATATGTATATATGTATGCATGCATATGGGTCCTTACTCTTGCCCCGGTGGAGGGTGTAAAAAAAAATGTATGCATGCATCGATCGTATTGTGCGCGCAACTGCTTTCTTGCATCTTTTTCACTTTTCTTTGATTCTTAAATATGTAAACGTGTATTTTAGCATCTTCTACAATATCAATGGAAATTTTCACAATTTTTTTTTCCATATTTCTCTAATATTTTCTTGAGTCGGTGTTAAATGCTTTTAGACCCCATTAAAGAAAAACTCATTATGTATGCATCTTTGAATTTTTTTATTTTTTATTTTTAATTCCAAAATATGCAAATATGTGCATTTTAAAATCTTTTGAATTTTCATCAAGAAATTTCATAATTTCTTCATGTTTCTCCAATGTTTCCCTTAATTAGCAATATATTTCCAGGTATAGCAATAATTTCAACAACATACATACATTTTCATATCCCCAGCCAGCGATACATGTGACAATCTCGATACAAACGTTGCCTCTGAATAGACATTGGTGGGATTCTCTATTTAACTGGTATCAACAACAACATCATCATCATCTAAGCCTTATCCCAATAACTTAGGGCTCGTTTGATTTTCTAATTTGGTGGTAAATGCAGTGTAAATGCGTAGTGGCACTCTTTCCTGTGTATTTGATTTGACTGCTAACTTTTTGGATGAAAAAATTGAAAAGGTTGCAAAATAATTGTGGGTCCCACAGTGATGCATGTTGCTTATCCACACCGTTCATCCATTATGCCAGCTGAATTTATGGCATGAGCGAAAAAAATGAGGCATATCCAAAGCTCTAGTGGATCACACCACAGGAAAAAGTGAATCGAACACTTACCTTAAAAACTTCTAAGGGCCACTGTTTCTTTTGGTGTGAGCCACTTGAGTGTTGGATCTATGAACAGATATGTCATATACGTCACCGTGAGGTTCAAAAATTTTAACTAGCACTTTTGAACCGGTTTCCAAGGCAGAAATTCCCAAAAATTTCCAAATGGATTAAAGTGTCATAATTACCCATTTAATGGGTATTTACGCTTGCATTGAAAAATCAAAACAGGCCCTTAGGGTTGGCTACATAATCTTATTCTGTCATTCCACCCTACAAGGGCCATACTTTCAGTTAGATCATAGGTCAGTAATTCTTTTCTTATGACCTCCATCCACATACAACAATTACGCTCATTTTGTCTTCTCACCATCAAATTGGAGACATTCATTGGACACTTAAAAGTGAAAAATATCTATAAGGTTTTCTTTCCACAAACAAATGTCCATAGATAAGAGTTTAAGATTGTTCAACTAATCTGATTTTGGTAATATGGCTCCATGACAGTGGGATCCACAATTTAATCAGTTTAATTCGAGTTGATGCATGCCACATTTTACAATTTCCAAGTGCACGTGTATCGATGGTCATTCACAGCCACTGTCAAATAACTCCCATGAAAAAAGGGGGAAACCAACTGGGATTTACTAAAAATAGAAAAATATATAGGGTATGTTTCTCATAGACTTCACAGGAGTATTTCCATCTTTATTGAAAATTTGACGATGAGACGAGCACTTCCTTTGACAGTAATCAAAACCCAGCATAATGTATATTAGAACAATAACATGGAACTCACCAAACACTCGAGGGATTTTAACAACCCCGAATCAATTGACTGTGAAAAAATATATATAAAAGAAATCATTTGAAGCTTCCAAACTGATATTGGCCTAGTTTTGAGAAGCTCACATCTCCTCCCATTCCCATTCCTCCTGCTGGTGGCGGTGTAAACCCTGATCTACCAATACCTGATCCAACGCCCATGGCTCTCCCCCTGTATATCGAAGTTGATGGGCCCTTTTCCTTCTCATCTGTCCCATCACTCAGCCCGCCGACGATACCAATTTCTGCTAGAGATGTCTTCTTGGCTGCGCATTGAATTCAAAGCAAAGACCCAAAAAAAGAAGAAGCTTTCTCAGTAGAACTACAGAAGTCTATGCTACCATTTCCATGAAAGAAAAATCATGGGTTTCTAGGTTACAGACAAAACATCACTCCCCCATTGATTTCAAAACTACAGCCTGTTTGGGTCTTCTCCAGAAGGCAATGGACAAAGTGCCGGAATTCCATAATGAGAATGATATGATAAAAAGTCCTGCACATTATCACCAGATTCTCATATGAGGGCACATTTCATGGACGGTAGCATCTAGATCATCATGCCATCCATGTTTAGAGCATTGCAGAAAGAGGCTCCACTTCCCCAAGATGCACATGGGAGGGTGTCTCTCTGAACTTCATTCTGAGGTATGCCAAAACAGGCCCCTAGTTTATCTACTTATTTTGGGGAAGCATGTCATTGCGAGAAATCAAGTAACTTAAATTGGGGAATAATTGTGATGAGTCCAAGTTGAATATCCACAACTTGATTAACCAAATTGGCAATTTCCATTGTGAGTCATATTTTTCGATGGTTTTAGGAAAAGTTAAAGAGGCAGGTCATTAGTTAAATTAATAGGAATGAGATTCATCAAAGCAATTTGGTTCGTTTCGATGGTTCTATAATTCAAAATGATGTTTCAAACAAACTTATTTTGAACCGGAGCTGGGTCGATGAAATGGAAATTTGCCTATGGAGTGTTGAGTAGAGTGTTGCGCAATTAGGAGGCAACATTGTGCTTCTCTCTCTCTCTTTTTTTTTTTTGGAGAGATAACAAATTCTTTATTAAAAAGAGAAAAGGAAAAAAACACAAACAGAAGGGAGGAGATCAGACCGCTGCAGTAGCGGGGTGATCACCCTTCTAAAGAAAACAAATTACAACCATCTAAGTTAACACAGATAGAGGCCCACTCTACTATATAATGCTGGACTCTGCACCGGACAGACCCTGACGTATTAGTAGGGCTGAAAGTCGGGCAGGTTGGGTCGGGTTGGTGCTCAACCCTAGCCCAACTCAAGGTTCCTATACCTCAACCCTAACCGAACCCAACCCAACCTCAAGTTGGGAATTCTCAACCCGAGCCCAACCCAATCGGGTTCGGTCGGGTTGGCTGGGTTGGTCAGGTAGATATATGCTAATATTTTCATTATTACATTAGTCTACTATATTTTCAATACAAATTTTATTTTTTATACCTATAATTTTATTAATTATATATGTAGTTATTTATCGTAAATTTTTTTTTTCTAAACAAACAAGCTAAAATATAGGACAACTACTCCTTTAAAGTCATATTGTGTATCGAGCAATCTATTTGGAAGAGAGAAATCCGGTGTATCTTGTCAGATTGAGTCATTGGAAATGATGTGGACCAATGAAACCCAACGGCATTAGGATTTCTTGTGCCTTTAACACGGATGATCCGCCCTCAATTATAATTAACTTATAAGGAACTTGTATATTGATCGGGTTCGGGTTGGGTCGGGCAACCCAAGACCTCAACCCGAGCCAACCCAAGTTTTATCAGGTTGGCGTTTGTATGGCCCGAGCCCGAGACCAAACCCGATACATCCTGCCCAAGCCCAACCCAATGTCGGGTCGGTCAAGGGTCGGTCGGGTTGAACCCGCCCAACTTTCAGCCCTACGTATAAGAGATATTGCCCACCAAATGGCCAAGAGGGTCATTCTCCATACTATAGTCTTTTCCTTTCCAAGGGAAGGTCACCGAACAACTGTAAGGTTGCCATCCAAACCCGCTTGAAGAAGGGGCAGGGAATGAATAGGTGATCTACCGATTCTTCGTTAGCCGTTAGCCAAGCAACACAGGCAGACATTTGTGATTATCATTCACCTTTTTTCTTTAGTCATCTACTGTCAGGACCTTCTTCTTACCCACCAACCACCCGAAAACTACTATCTTTGGGGGGACTCTGTACTTCCACACGTGATGTGTCATTGAGTCTACCGAGGGGGAAGGAATACTACAGAGAGAACTGTATAAGGACGTGGTGGAGAACTTTCCCAAATTGTCGAAACTCGAAACTAACCTGTCTTCTCCGGACTGATCTACATTACAATTGCTGATGCACCCCAGAAGAGCCACATATTCTTCTGTCCCCGCTAATGGAGTAACAGTCGACTACTGAAGTGAATCGATTTGGGGCAAGACAAAATATATTAGGAAAACTGTCTTTTAGGGCCACTTGTCCCACCCAAATGTCTTCCCAGAACCGAATGTGCTCTCCCTTCCCAACAAGAAATCCGATTCCTTTAAGGACCTCTTTTTTTGACAGATAAGACATCTTTCCAAAGAGAAGAGGCTCGATAGGCTGAGGAGTCTTTGGTCCACCATCCTCCTGCTGAACTACCATATTTGCACTTGATTAACGTGTTCCAAAGAGTCCCATTTTCTGCCCAACCTCCAGGTCCATTTTCCTAGTAGGGCCCGGTTCATTTGTTTTAGATCTTTGACCCCTGCTCCTAATTAAACATGTTTGCACACCTTTTATTGAACAAGGTGGAATTTTTTCTTCTCCTCTTTCCCATGCCATAGAAAATCTCTTCTCAATCTCTCTAGAGTAGCCAGAATCGAGGCCGGGCATTTGAAGAGCGACATGAAATACGAGGGCAGATTCGATAGCGCTGATTTTATCAACGTGAGCCGACCACCAAGCGATAGATATCTGCATTTCCATCTAGGTAAATACCTTTCGAACCTGTCAATAACTTTGTCTCATAAGAGCTTAGGGGGCTTGCCTATATAGAGGGGGAGGCCAACAAAGGTGTTCGGAAAATTTCCCATGGAGCATTCAAAGAATTCGGCAAACTGTTGAAGCTCATCCTCCTTCATGTTCACTCCAAGCATCTTTGATTTTTCCAAATTGACTTTAAGGCCTAAAGTAGCCTCAAAACATCTGATGATGGTTTGCATGTTGTTGATTTTATCAAAATCTGCCTCACGGAAAAGGAGAGTGTCGTCTGCGAACTGGATGTGGGATATGAAATTGTTCATACTTTTTACTCTGAAGCCGCTAATAATACATTCTTCTTGACCTTTTCTCAACACTCTGGATAGAGCTTCCCCGACGATAAGGAATAAAAACGGAGACAACGGATCTCCTTGCCGAAGGCCTCTCGAACTGCTAAAGAAGCCTTTCGGGGATCCATTGAGAAGGATCGAGAAGAAGGCAGACCGTAAGCATTCTCTAATCCATCCATTCCACTTGGACCCGAAACCCATCCGATGCATCATGTATTGGAGAAAGTCCCAATCTACATGATCATATGCTTTCTCTATATATAGCTTGCAAAGAAGACCCTTAGATCCCGATCTATGACTCGAGTCCAAACATTCATAGGCGATAAGAGCACTATCAATGATTTGCCTTCCCGGGATGAAATCGCTTTGGTTATCTGATATAATGTTACCTAGAACCCCTCTCAATCGTGATACCAAGACTTTAGCCAGAATCTTATATGAACTGCCCAAAAGACTGATCGGCCTAAAATCCTTCAACGAATCTGCCCCCGAAATCTTAGGAATAAGAACAATGAAGGATGCCCCTAGAGTTGTGGATAATCGACCTCTGGCACGAAACTCTGAAAAAAAGGCCATTACATCTTCCTTTATCACTTCCCAAAATGTTTGAAAGAAAGTGATCGGGAATCCATCAAGACCGGGAGCCTTGTCACCTCCCAGGGCATCCACTGCCCCCTTGACTTCTTCAGGCAAGAACTGCGCTTCAAGGCCCCTGGCTTCCACTTCAGAGATACGATCGAACTGGCCAAAGTCTAACTTGGGACGATGCCAACCTTCGTTGTGGAGGAGATCAGAATAAAACCGAACTACCTCTTCCGAGATAATGTGCTTATCCTCTGTGCGAACCCCATTTACCAAAAGACTGTTGATTCTGCTGCTTCTAGCCCGAGCACTGGCGATACTGTGAAAGAACTTAGTATTTTTTGTCTCCTTCTTTGATTCCTTTAGTCCGCGATTTTTGTCTCCAAGAGACTTCATCCTCAAGCACACTAGCTGAGTAGCTTTGAGTAAGCTGAATTCTTCTAAGGCGGGTTTCTGCTGACATCCGAGAATCTTCAGCAATGCAATCAATCGACTACAACTTAGCCAGAATTTGGGAAGTTTCCGATTCCCTTTTCCTTAGCTCATTGCTTTTCCACCCCTTGATCTTCTCCTTGAGCATTCTCAGCTTTGTACATAGCCTGTATCCCGCAAACCCTTCGACATTGAACCATGTCCACCAATCCCTGATCATAATCTGAAAACCTTCGATCTTCAACCAACAAATCTCGAATCTGAATAGCTTTGGCCCCCAATTTTCGTACCCAGCATCTAGGACCAACGGGCTGTGGTCTGAGGTGGCTCTTGGCAAGAGAGATTGGGAGACCATAGGAAAGGCTTAGGCCCACTCAACCGAGATGAGGAAACGATCCAACCTAGCAAGAATCAGAGTTGCCCTACCATTCAACCATGTGTATCTGTAACCTGATAGCGGGAGGTCCACCAATTCTTGATCGTTGATCCATTGTGAGAAAGAGCGCATGGAAGAAGTAACTCTGCCCCCACTAGATTTATTTGCCGCATATCTCGTAACATTGAAGTCACCCCCTATGCACCACGGGCCACTGAATTTGAGCCTGGCATCATTCAATTCTTCCTAGAATGCTTTCCTTTTGTCCTCCTGGTTTGGGCCATAAATTGTTGTAATAAGACAAGTGATATCAGAGGCAATTTCTTTAAGAACAATCGATACTGAAAATGTTCCATTCCAGGTTTGGAGAAGAGACCAAGATGAAGATTTCCACGCCACCAATATTCCTCTAGCATTACCGATAGCATTTAAAGCGACCCACTTCGCATCTTTTTCCTTCCAGAGCGTATTTAACAGAGAATCAGTGAAATTCTGGACCTTGGTTTCCTAAAGGCAGATGACATCTAATTTTCTTCTCCAGCAAATATCATTGATGATCCTTCTTTTATGTTTGGATCCCACCCCTTTAACATTCCAGGAAATAATCTTCATTTAGGAAACTGATCTGCTCGGAGATCCTCCTTTGACGCAATTCCGACGAACTCCGTTGGACGAACTGGGGGTCGTTTGCATACTATGAGGCTTCCTCTTGTTGATCGGCTTGGTGGAGGACCTTTTTGGAATTCTCGAAGCCATTAGTGATCGCCTACGGGCTTTTATGCAGTGAAATAGGGCTACAAAGTCCTCTGGATAGTCGTCGAAAGATAATCCTATGGCCCTTCCCACGTGACCCATCACATCCCTGATCCATTTTTTCTTTTGGATGATGTTAACCAGCTCCGCCCTATGTTCTTCAAAATCCGTCCTAACCAGTTGAGATCTTCCCATATCTTCTGAGACTGTACCCACTTTGATTTGAAGGGGTTCTACTTCTGTGATTTAATCTCCATTATCTTCCTAGAAGAGGGTAATGAGACCTCTATCTGAAAGACCCTCTGTAAAGGACGAGGATAATGGTGACAGGCATGCGGGGGAGATCTCACATGCCAAAAACCAGGAGTGGAAGTCTCTACCACACTTTGAAAGATCATCACCTACCATGATATTGGTGAATGTTTCGCTCGGTTGGTTGGATCGATTGTAGTCGGTAGGGTCCCTTCTCTACGGAGATAGAAAGGGTAAGGAAATCTTGCGATGATATTTCGAACCATTAAAGTCGCAGACATGTGTCTCCATCTCGAACCTCGACGTTTTAGTACCATCATTTCTCTGAATATTGGGAAGTGTGTCTGCAACGTCCGAAGCTTCCACGTCAAACCCGAATCGCGTATTGAGCCTGCTTTTCACCTCCCGAGCCGACACCAAGGATCCGAGCCTACGTTTCGAAATTTGATCCTCTCGAACCTTCCGGCATTTTGAAGTTTGTGCCTTCCAAGCCACCTGGCTCGTATGCTCCCGATCCTGTCTATCCTCCCGATAGCTGACACGCGTCCCTACAAGGCTACCAGGCTCACCATCTACCCCAATGTTTTGACGATCGTTTCGAATCCCGTAACCGGTTGACGTACGTGGGATCATCTCCGCCATTCGTGTACTTAGGGCTAGGATATCTTTCTTCTGCTTCGAACACATGTCGATCGAATAAGGTGATAATCTTTGTAGTGGCTCGATGATATCTATACCGTTCGCAAATGTGCTACTCCCTTCTAGATCGCGACACGTGGCTGTCGAATGGATTGGTGCTCCAGTAGTACACAAACCCTCTGATACACACAGGGAGTGTGCTCCTCCAGAGCATGGAAGACGTGCACCTTCATCTTCAACTCTATCTTCTCTATCTGCACCCGTCGGTGACTCAAACCCTTTGGACCTCCAAATGTCACCCCAACGAGAGATTAGATCATCTTTCCTTTCTTGTTGGATCGGGAGAAGGAGCTTTCTTCCCTCAGCCATAACATGTATGAAGGGTGGAAGTATCTTCCCCTTTTTCCTTCGCACCCTAACTCTGATAACCCCCATCTCCTCTCCAAGCTTTGTTTTAGGATCGATTTCTATGAAACTGCCTAATCGAGAATGACTCAAATAGAGCATCAGAGTTGGAGGCTGATGTAAGGGGGATTAAGCGGGTTCGGTATTTCTTTTCAAGAGATCTCATGGTGGTAGGAGAGTCAAGGAGTGTCGTTTCTTGCATCCACCTCAAGTAAGGCTCCATGGAAGTGATCATTTTTGGTTAAAAGAATCTTGGTGAGGGTTGCAGCTTATCCTTACCGTTTTAGTATTGCTTCCAATTCCAAAGAGGCAAATTCATTGGCAGATGCTCCTGCTAAAGATTGTGTTCTTAAGCCATCTTTGGTAATTAGAGATCGCTCTCCATTGCCTTTACGCAGAGTTATTTCTCTTCCTTTTTTTCTTTCAATAAAACTTGTATGTTGCTTATTTGGAGATCGACCAGGATGCACTTCGAAAACCCATATTTCACCATCCTGGTCGACAAATTTGACACTAAAATGCCGACTCGACAAGAACCAAACCAATTGGTTTTCATCATGTTTACCAGAAAAATAGACTTGAAACCCTCTTTTGTGGAAACCCCCTTTTTGCACAAGTGTGTCCAAGCTGGCCCTTAGGAATATTGGCAAGATAGGATTCATAACGCAGCTCCTAACAGCTGGGATAAGCCTATGATAAAGATGACAACGACGATGATGTAGAAGGCAATGAAGATGACGACAACGATGATGAAGAAGAAGGCAACGAAGATGACAATGACGATGAAGAAGATGGTTATGATGATGGCAATGTTGAAGATGATGATGGCGGCACACTGACGAGGATGATCAAGTAAAACATTGGTTCAATAAGAGAGAGAGGGAATCTTCAATAAAAAGAAGCAAGGCATAAAAATAGCAATGTGATGACCCAGGCCAAACAATGGCCTTTTCCTTTTGCCCTAATCACCCAAACGGTCAACATTCTGCCTCAAACCAAACAGCTGTCTAGTACATTGCACATGGGGCCAGCTCATAGGCACCGATTCCCGACTCCCTGAACATGAATCATGTGTCGACTTGCATGCTCTAGCAACAGCCTAGAGGTGCCACTGCACTTTGCCACCTGCATTTCAAATCCAAAGTTGCTAGGCTTAGAGATACAAGCTGAATATCCATCCTCCCATCTCCATGACCAGTATGTAGCTACAGTGGCTCGCACAATGAACGCTTGGATATTTGTAGATCACAATTGGGAACTAGTAACCTTCAGAGAGAAGCTTGGCAACAGCAACGATACTTTGAAAAATAGACATACACAACATGATTAATTTGCATTTTAAAGTATGATAACATACCATTTTGTTTACAGTTATAGCTTGAGTATGTGGACAAGACAGGTAGCATGTGTCAATTCTTCCACTGTCTGTTCAAATCAAGAGGAAGTGTTCAATGTGAAATTTAGTTCTGGTTTTAGTGGAAAGGCAGCCAAACAATTTTCATAATAGCAAGGGCTTCCAATGTTTTGGATGGTCCAAAAGGGCCAAGTAAATGTTTTGACATTTGATCAGCATGTCTGATATAGTATCCATGTCGGATTACTACTCTTTAAGGATTTCTATTTCCATTTTTTCCTTGTGAAAGTACAGAGAAAATGTTCAGATGTTCTCAGGACCATTTTCCATTAGCTGAGTGCTTCCCATTAGTAGGGTAAAAGCCTTCTGATAATTCCATGTTCTTATGCACAATTAAGAATTCCATCAATGCATCTATCAAGTTCCACTCTCCCCAAAGCATTGTGCCTAATGCATGCAAAACAGTTAGTGCGTGTAATCACAAGGTTCGGATACTTAGAAGGGTAACTTCTCTAACAACCAAAATTTAGGGAGATTTGTTGGTTAGATCCAAATTCGACAAAATCAACCATTTTTAATGAACAACGCAAACAATTCCATATGGTGATAGAGGAAAGTAATGTGATGCAATAATTCAATGATGAAGTAGATCAACTTACGAGCAGTTATATTTAGATCGATCAATCCACGACTCAGCGAATCTGCCCATATCCCAGACTTGACCTGGAAAGTATCCTTCTTGGCTGGGGTCTTAGACTGTGTTGAGATGTTCTGATTTGAGATGCTGAGGCCTTCATTGGCAGAATTTTGTGGTGGTTCTGTGGACACTGGGCCGGTATGAGAAGTGAAGTCACCAAAGAGGTCGGATCCTTCAAAATTGTTGAGAGGCATTGCAGCAAATGGATCAATGTTGTTGGGGTTTGTGGGCTCAGGCTTAGGTGGCTTAGTTTCAGTTGGCAAGGTAGAATCTGGTGCAGCAAAAAAGTCCATTGTTGAAGACGATGCAGCAGGAAAGGCAGACTGAGCAAAGAGATCAACATTAGCCTGCAGAAAGGGCAAGAAGAAATTTTCGCAT
Organism: Magnolia sinica; assembly: GCF_029962835.1. NCBI lineage: Eukaryota > Viridiplantae > Streptophyta > Magnoliopsida > Magnoliales > Magnoliaceae > Magnolia > Magnolia sinica. The sequence goes on along the minus strand of NC_080573.1, from coordinate 5,513,877 downwards.
TGAGGAAAGCATTAAGTTTTTTTTAACTTGAATAAAAAGATGACCAAATCCCTGCTATTTCTCCAAAATGAATAACCACGCAGGTTCATCTTGCACTGCGTGCTCTAGAACATCAACTGCCCGCAACGTCCACTTTTTGGGTGGTGTGTAAGAATTGTGCTAAGGTGTGTAGGGCCATGTTGGCATGTAAGTTGTGTTGACAATCAGGCATGAGAGGGTTTGCCGATTTTTTTTACCAGCCTACTACTCAAGTATGCCCTTTCATGTTTGTGGGTGCTTCACGCATAGAGGTTTGGCTTAGCAAGTGCCCCTCCATGACCTCACTTTGCTTCCAACTCAGGACTGGGGTTCAATATGGGGTGAGACTGTTTTCGTACATGGGCTGTGTCAATGTAAGCTTGTAATGGTCTGTCCCAAGAGCCCAGATAAGAAACGAAGGTTGATGTCTGGTGGGCAGCCAATCGTAAAACTTTTGCCTATCTACCATCGAAAAGCCAACCCCAAATTTCTGTGAGAAAGGCTAAGATGATTTGCAAGTGACAAAAGATACGTAAGAAATACGACACAAAACAGCAAGCTGAGAACACCTTTTTTTTTTTCCTGAAGGGTCAAGCCAAAAACACCTTCATTCTTTTATTCAGAAAATGGCAAGAGATTAAATGGACCCTAAATTAGCCAAAATCTATGATTCATGTCACAGAAACCTAGAAGCAACATCCTCAAAGAAAAAGAAAATCAAGTACCTTGATGAAAACATTCATGATTTTCTAATAGAAAATGCAAGTACGGATAAATAATAAAATTATCACTTGGAAATATGAGGACAAGCAGAGGGAAAGAAAATGCACATCCTGTCCTGGATGTATAATGATCCACCCTCAGACCATCAACAGATGGCAAAATTTTCTCCGATTTTTGCATGATTAATTCAATGATCTCTCATAAAGTAAACAAGCCAAAGTAAAACCAATTTAAGTGGATCAGTCTCCATTCCCACTGGATGGATCTATCCAGTGTGGGATGGATCTATCCAGTGTGCAGAAGCATTCGATGAGCAAGCTAAAGGGCTTCTTGAATCTGAAAGGTGAATGTCTGGTTTCTCCAAAACATCCATTTCCTGAAGGAAATCATGCTAAAAGGGGTGCCAATTTTTTTTTCAAAGTTTCCATAAACCGCTTGAAATGAAATGAATCGGGTTAACCAATCCAATTCTATTGGAGAAGCTGTGAAAAGGAGCTTATAAAACATCCACACTCCAAACTGAGCTCATGCAAAATTCCAACAACTTATTTGGTAGGGCTGTCAATGGGTTGTATTTGGGTTAGATACTAGTGTACCATATCCAGATTCTAGCCCTAACTATGGGAACTGAATGCCCTGTAGGGTTTAGATACAGGTAACATATATGAGGTACATAACCGGTGATGGGGACATCAGAGTATACCAGCGTCGCCATAGGAGAGCCTTAGGCCCTGGCCCAACCCAGCCCACACTTTATCTGGGTGATCACTACTTGGGCCTGGCTCATGGGTCACTTTGAAGACCCCATGTGCATAGGATGAGCATCATGAAGGCCTCAAACTAGGGAGATGCACATGGGCTGCATTATTTGGAGTGCCAGGATAGTTTTTGAGAGTTTTGGTTGAGATCCGACCATTGGATCGCGTCCGATCACATGGTGGCCCACCATGTGATCCAGTCCTTTTTAAGTTTTTAGTGTCCATTTATGTTTTGTTATTTTTCTGCACATTTTGGTTGGTTTGGATTTCTTAATGAGCCCTTACTTTGCTAGATTTTAAAAAGGGGCATGTTGGTCATTTTACTTTTAATGTAAAACTCTATTTAAGCGGGGGAAACGTCCAACCCTAGGGGTAATAAAGAGTACACGTTTGTTTTCTAAAGAGAGGCTTTTCTTTCTTCCATGCGACTTGGAAGTACCCTCCATGAGACTTGGAGCAAGGTGGTGAGATTCCATCTTTTTGTGGGCGTGCGACTTGCTCACGTGTTTATCTTCTGCAAGGTATGGTCTTTCTTTCTCCTTCTACTCCTTTAAAAACACCTCTTTGATCCTATCTAGCCTAAATCCTTCAATCCATTGCGCCCAAAACCTCGACACCCTATGTCCCTGCCTCCCACATAAAACCTACCCTAGACCCTCTCCCAATTTCCTCCCACAACCCTCAATTCTCAAATTACAGATTTATCCCACCCCATATCCCACATGATCTTCATCTCTTCTAAACATAGTTTATGTGGTGAATGAGTATGGTAAATTCTATGTGTGTATGAATCTGCCCGTGAGTATTTTGTTGATATTCGGTGCTAAGGGGTTGTTCTGACAACCTTGACATCCCGCGATTTAATCTTTATATGAACGTGTGCATGTGGGGGTGCTTGCTGAAATTACTGTTTAGTGAACTGTTTTGCTGAAATTATTGTTTAGTGGGCTTGGCCCATAACCTGTATGCTTTGAGTTGTCCTTTGAATAATCTCCTATGAAACACGACATCCACACATGCATCCTACATCAACCGGCTTTGCATGGATTCTGGTATAACATAAGGCCCTATCTAGAAAAGCTGAGAAGAGACTTCTTTTGGTAGCGAGCAACTTCCAATAGAAAATTCCACCTTCCTAGTAAACCTTACAAGGAAGGTGGTGCTGGAATCAGACCACTGGATGCCATGAACGAAGCCTCAGTAGGCATATGGATTTGGAGCTTCAGTAACAAAGAAACCAACCTGTGGAGAACCATTATCAAAGGCAAGTACAAGATATCATCCTTTGGCTGGAGAAAATTAGATTGTCTTCTCTGTATAGAGCATCATCCTTATGGAAATCGGTGCCCCAGATGGAACACAAGGTCTGGGAGGGAATCAGTTTCTCCCTGGGCAGTGGTGATAGAAGCAGCTTTTGGGATGAAATATGGGTTGGGGACCATCCGCTGCATGCTGATTTCCTTAACATCCCTCTGCCCCACCGATAACATCTCGGTTGCAAGCTGTTTTTCTGGCAATGGAGCTCACAGTGTCTGGGTTTCCCCCCTGCAGCCGGATCCTGGACGAGAATGAAGAAGCAGAATTTATTCTGCTTCTGCAGCATTTAGAGGGTATTTCGCCTTCTCCAGGTGCGGCTGACTCTCTGGTTTGGCTGAAAGACCAATCAGTAGCTTTCTCGGTGAAATCTCTGTATTGGTCACCAGAATTCTTCCTTTGTTAGTTTCGGTTTCACAGGCCACATCTGGATGTATGGAGCTCCGCCATAATAGCTGCCTTTGCTTGGCTTGTCGGAAAGAATACAGTGACGACTGTCGACAACTTGCGCCAGAGGAGAATGTTCCCCCGAATGTCTGTCTACTCTGTATGAAAGACGCTGAATCAGTTAATCACAATTTTCATTCTCTACCCATTTGCTTGGAACCTGTGGGATGGTATTCTGAATTTCTTTTCTATTCCCTGGGTGATGCCGTGCACAGTGGAAGGTCTGTTTCTAGCTTGGCACGATGGCATCCCTGTTAGTTCCGCAAAAGGCAAGTGGAAGATGGCTCTACTTGCTGGTCTGTGGACCATTTGGGGAGTGAGAAATGGCTGTTGGTTCAGAAACTCTTCTCGGTCTGTTCAGCCAGCAGTTGATAGGACTTCTCAGGGATTGGGCCCCTGGTTAGGGGTTGTTTCTTTTCTGCGTTTTTTTTTCTTTTTCTTTTTCTGGTTCTTCGCTAGTATTCTTTTTTTCCCATTTTATTTAATATAATTCTCTGCCTTGAAAAAGAAAAAAAACATAAAGCCCTGTCTAGTCTAGTTTTGTGAGCATAAATTAGGAATTGGAATGTGGTTTTGATACGAACTCGAGTCTAGAATCAGGTCCAGATTCAGGTTTGGGTCCGGATGTGGGCTCATTTTCCATAAGGTTTTAAATAATAAAGTATAATTAAATCTAGAATGAAACAAAGGGGAAAAAATAATATATTCCATTAGCTGATGGGTGCCTGACCTGACTAGATGCCTAGTTGGACATGACTTGTTGGTCATGAATGCAGCCTAATTAGTAGTTCAGACTGAGATCTGGATCCAGATCCAATTAAATCTGATCTAATACTTCGGAATAAAAGGACCCAAGTACCCATTGACAGCCCTTTTTTGGGCCTCCAGAAAGCACTCCTAGATTCTTGAATTTGATGTTAATCAAATGCTGGGTATTGCAGTAAGTTCCTGAAAGGACAACAGCACTTCCTCACTTTGACAACACTATCCACATGACAGCTGAAATTGGCTGGTTATTGGTGCTTTGCCTGTGCTTTTTTTGTTTATGGTTTTCATATGACGGACCTTAGAAATATTAATCCCCTGAATAGCTAGAGAAGATAAGAACACAAACACTGCATCATGACACGCTAAAGGTCTCTTTTATGCAGAGGGGAACTAACATCACTATATGAACTCTAAGACAAGTGTGATAAGGAAAATAACCTGAGTATGAGAACCAGAGTGTGCTTCTACATTAGGTGAGGCCGACACAAAAGTTGCATCTGCAAACAGATCGACATCGGTCGAGGCATTGCTGTTTGTGGTAGTATTTTTGGTTGGAACAGGAGCATCCATGAGGTCACCAATCAAACTTTCACCAAATAGATTGACTTGGTTAGATCTTCCAGCAGTTGATCCTGTCAAATCAGCTCAATCAAACAACTTAGAGCGGATAATATTTTTGGACTTTCTTGATTAAGATGGTGCATACAAATCTTGTTCAATAGATACATCAAATCATTGTAATTGGTAAAAGTGCGTTTATACCTAAAATCAAAAAATTGGTTAGTGACATAGAACTCAGCCTACTAACTTAGATTAACCAGACCCAAGTACAGAGTTAAAATTTCAGCTTTACAACTCAGCAGCATCAAATATTTTTTAAATTTGCAGAGCATTTCATTGGCTTAGGAGAGTTGAATTTGAAATCATTGTAATAGGTAAATGGGGGGCTGTTTTATACTGACAACCAAAATATTGGTTAGTGATGTAGAAGTCGGCTGAATAACTCAGGCTAGCCAGACCCAAGCACTGAGTCAAATTTTCAGTTATAAAACTCAGCAGCATCAAATAATTTTAAAATTTGCAGAGCTTTTCATTGGCTTCGGAGAGTTGAACTAAAACTGAAAGATTTGTTTTATTTTATTTTTTGAAGGATAAAATTGAAAGATTGATTTCAAAGTCTTGAGTCCAGATACTTGTCTTTCAGTACTGGGTCTAATTAAAGGTTATAGAGTGGAATAGAGGAAAAGGATTCATGTAGCCAGCCCCAAGTAATTGGGATAAGGCTTAGATGATGATGGTGGTGGTGGTGGTGATGATGGTTCCAAGCAAATAGAAAACCCAGTCAATACCTACTCACAAGTAACTAAAAGGGGCAAATTGCCTCTCGATTGGTCACATGGTAGTCAAGCCAATTAAGAAGGGTAGGACATTCATATTCTCAAACATGTGAGTCCCACTACCTATGTGAACTAATCAAACAGCTATTTGCCATTTCTGAGGCAAAGCAAAATCCTTACCCATTTTTATCTACTAAACCTCAAGATTGTGCTTCCTGTCCTTGATCTCTTTAATTTAGAAATCCATTGAAATTCATATAACTAAGAATCATCAGTAGAAGGTACTGTTCTCTATTTTTTTCTCTCTTTTTTTCAGTGAAAAAGTAGTATGTATAAGCATGGTAGCTAGCTTAAGAAAATTCATTCAAACAAACATTTGTCAAGATTCTTTTCTTTTTTTTTTAAGATAACATCTGTCAAGATTCTTACTTAGGCGTGGATGATATACTATGATGATAGACAGACACAAGAGAAGATCAACGAAAAGTGCACATAAAAGCACTGAATTTTGAGTCAGATGAGGATAACATCCCTGCTCCACGATAGTATATATGCTGAACACTTACCAGCAGTGGACGATGCCCGTGGGTCGAAGTCATCAAAGTCATCCTCAGTATCATTTGGGGGTGCACTTGAGGTTTGAGAAGAAGGGATAGGACCAAAGTTATCATCTTGACCCCTATTACAGGCAAAATACCGGAATTAGGAAAACATTATAGTGTGTTCCTTGATCAAGTTAAAATAGAAACATTAAAAAAAAAAAACGCTAATCAGCACACAAGCACAAGAACATGGCTAAGCCACGTGTCAATTGGTTCACTCTGGGTATGACAATTGAATATCTTGTGAGTTCTGCCTGTCCAATGCATGCTCACAGCCTGTAGTACGGGGCAGCTGGATTTCATGCTTCAAGAAACTGATGATAAGCATACCTGATAGACTACGCATCCTTAAGTCACATTTTACCATGCTCATATTGCGCACCAATAGACTAGGCTAATGCAAAATTTTTCCTATGACCAACTCCACTTCATACGTGCAGGCAGTGTTTTAAATATCAACGATATCTGCCGATATATCCCACGATATATCTTGTATCCCACATGTGCGATACGAAATGCATAGGTAGTGCCGATATATCCCACCTGTTCGATCCAATGAGCATTTTTTTAAAATTTTCAATCCTTTTTTTGGTGTGCTATAAATCACATTAAATCATTGTCAAATTGTTACAAATCTATGATTCTTTATGTTTTCTATGAAAAATCATGAATTTGGAGCTGCGATTTTGAAATTTGAGAGAGTGGGGCAAGTTGCAAAAAATTGAGAAAAATCGAAATTTCTCAATTTCTCGCAAATCAGTTCCAATCTTTGTATCTAGACACAAAATCAAACATGCATGTAACCTGATCTAGTGATTCTTCTTTTGCTTTTGAATGTATTGCTTGTATTACCATACATGTCTTCTTCAGTTTATAAATTATATGACTAGACTTTAAATATACTTGCATCAGTTCGGTTGGACAGTGCATGTATTAGGACCCCATACAAAGGAAAACCCTATTATGTGCACTTTTTTTTTTTTTTTTGTAATGTTTTGATTTCTAAGTGTGTATTGACATCTTTTTCAACAATCCTTAAAGTTTCAATGAAAAATTCAACCAATTTCCCGATGTTCCCATGTTCCCCAACAACAGTGATACATTACGCAATATAACCAATATATCCCATGCGATAACCGATATGTATCCGTATCCCAAGGCTGCGATACATTACCCGATAACGATATTTAAAACATTGCATGCAGGCAACATTATCTCACACAGCACCCAAAATCAACACAACCTCTAGATCTCTTCATATTCACAGAGTTCTAGATTAAATACATCAATAGCTTCCATTGCAGTTTGGCATAGCATCCTTAGGCAAGGGTAAAACATGAAAGGATTGCCACACTTCTATCCAAGATCTGAAAACCACAACATGTCCGAGATGATTGACCAAGACACTCCATGAACAACAGTGCACGGGTAAATACCTGTTGTGGCCTGTTGATCCCTTCTTCAAGTTGCTCCCTTCACTTTCATTGCTAAGGTTGCTTCGTGGTCGAGACTTATCATGACCATCTTTGTTGAAGCCATCTCTGTCGCCATGATTCCAGTCGGTTTCATCACCATATCGGTCTCTCGATTTGTATCCATCCTTGAATGTTTCACCCTCTCTTGCACCACTTAGGCCTCCATAATTGTCATCCCGGTAGAAACTGCTACTACCATGTGAGGCTGAACTTGACTTATTAGTTATTCCATTTGAGGACAGTCCAAAATACCTGAAAAGAGCAGCAACTGTGAATCTCATCCATTGACTACAGACAATTCAAATAAAATATCTATCTAAATGTGGGTTCCACATGCTCACTTATCACGGTTTGCAGCAGCTTTGTTTCTGACTTCTTGTATTTTATCCTTGCTATTCAAAAGGGCCAAAATGGTTTCAACCTTCTTTCGCACATTGATTCCCATATCCTTTCCATTAGGCTCAACATATTCAAAACCTGAGATTGACTTCACAAATAAGAGTAAATCAGGAAAACAAATACAATCAATGTCACTAGAATTGAAAACTGCAGCAATTAGCAAAATATAAAAAAAGCCTTACTGAGATTTGGAAAGTGTGCTCTAGGATGTCATCAACTGCACGTTCAGATCCATTTGCCACTAAATACTCTATTACAGCCAATGCCTGTGAGGGGGAGATGTTTCTCACAGTTGATATACAAGAGATAAACTCTTGAAAAGAATGAAGTCTGAGAAAGGAATAGAAGCTTTGAACTGGACCATTGCATTGATAAATATGGATATCATTCTTTTTTCACATAAAAGAAAATTTTGGTTGCTGATAAAAATTTTGGTTGCTGATAAAAGATAATGATAAAAATAGACATGCAAGACATGGAAAGTGGCACGAAAGAGTAGCCTTACCTTATAAACATGGCGCCAGTTTCGGCCAGTATCAGTCAATCTTGTCCAGAGTACATTCATAACCATCTGGCATTCAGTGCTGAACAGAACAAAAAAAAAAAAAATGACAATAATTCATGTTCATAACATAAGCAGCATGTCATGCCACCCAAGAGGAATGTAAAGCTACATGGTTAAGCGCATGATAGAACTCAAAGAACACAGAAGTTGGAAATTACAATTTTTTGGTGGCCTGTGCAATTTCTGCTAAGGCAGACCCATGAGGACCCCAGGGTTCATTACTGGTTGCATCAAGAACCTGTCAAATGTAAAAATGCCCCCAAATGGGCCAGTCAGTATAGAACAAAGTAACCAAGTGCAACACCACCAAACTTCAAAAGTTTTAGATTTGCTGCCCATGAAAGTTCACCATACCTTCACTAATGCAAATTATGAAACCACATTTGAGCAGTGATGACATTCCACACATCTAACACTCTTAAAAACTCATGAAAAGGTCTATGAACCCACATCTAATACCTAAGCTGAGAACAAACGACTTGACAGTGAATGTGGAACATTGTAATGCTTGAAGAAGAAACAAAGTTGGACGATTGCGAGCAAGTTGTAGTCTGGATCTTTGGGGTGGGCAAATTTGTGGGATGGTTTGCTTTTGATCAGGAGTGTGGTTGGAGAAAGGGGTGGTGAATATGGAAGAAGATCAGACTAGTGAGTTTGCTAGAAGACCAGTAATGCGGGGGCAATTTCACACCGGGTTCGAGTGGGGTGGCCTGTGGGATGCAGGGGCATATTTGGGGAGGGTGGCCCGCATAACCCATGGATTTGGGGCCTGTGTGAGGCGGGTCGCTCATATAGGGCGGAACCCATGGATTTGGGGAGCCCACAAGAGGGCGGAACCCATGGACCTGGAGCCCACAAGGAGGGTTCGGCCAAGGACTTTGTCCATGGATTTGGGGCCTGGGCTATAAGATAAATGGATTAATTCACCATACTCTAACGGTTCGAGCTTTTAGAGCAAATGGTTAATTGTCCTGCATCAAATTGGTATTAGAGCGGAAGGTCTCGTGTTCGAGACTCCTCACCGGGGATGATTAATATGGGAGTGTTTTCACACCGGGTTCGAGTGGGGTGGCACTTGGGGTGGTGGCCCGCATAACCCATGGATTTGGGGCCCACGAGAAGGCAGAACCCATGGACTTGGGGCTCACGAGGAGGGTTCGGCCGGAGACCTAACCCATGGATTTGGGGCCTGGGTTATGAAATAAAGGGATTAATTTGTCATACTCTAATAGTTCGAGCTTTTAGAGTAAGTGGTTAATTGTCCTACATCAACCAGTTACAGTTGTCTCGCCAACAATTTATACAATCAATGAACCAGTGACTAGAAAAGCTTATTTGTGGTCAAAGCTAGAAAAAGTTATCAGATAAAATTTGCCTTAGTGTATCTGTAACAATTTCAATGTGATTCAGTTCTACTCAAGATGGTTTCAGATAGTACTTACAATGAGTGCATTGTTGATGTTTGTGGGCTGTAAATTGTGATGACATTTTTGGTCTGGGTTCTGATACCTTGTCCTTTGCATGCTCAACTAATAAAAGAATCTGGTCATGCATCAATTGGGTCGTTTCCTGGTTACCAAGACTTGGGCTTTTAAGATCATTCATGGTTTCTTTGGATGTAAATTTAGAACTTTTGATCAGTTCAAGAGAAATTAAATTTTGATGCATCTCTGAAAACCTTGCTGTTGAGAATTTTCTCCTGCATCACACACTTCCTTAGTATAGAATTCTGAGGACACCAGAGGGACTGATGCTGAAAAAGAATGTGGTGTAAAAATAGAACACTTCCAGACAATTCTTAAGGCAACATCATACAGCCAAGAAGTTGTGATGAAATCCTCATATGCAACATTATATTGCCAAGAAGTGATCAAATCCTCATGTGAAAAGGCAGGGAAAGAGAAGTTTCATTATGCTTTTCGAGTTAGTTCAGCAGCCTCATAGCACCGAGACAATATGCAGGCTCGTGTACAGATAACGGTCAAGTCAGGCTGACATGTTTCTGGGTTCATGCCTCAATTTTAGGTCCACACCCCAGCCTGGGCCTATTTTCAGGGCAAGGGGCCAATCTGACAACCTTTCTGATTTAAGTCAGGCCTAAGCATGGGTCAGGGTCACTTATGGCAGTTATAGAATGCATTTGTGGGCTGATTTTAAGGCCCATGTGGCAGGCTAAGGCAGCACGCAGGCCCTACAACCGAATGACCAGGATCCAACTAACTCATGAGTTACCACAAGCCACCCGAAGCCTGCAAACTTCTTCTTCTTTTTCTTCTTTTCTTCTTCTTCTTCTTCTTCTTCTTCTTTTTTGTGGGGGGGGGGGGGGGGGGATTGTGAGACTTTCTCACGTATAAGTGAATAAAAAGACTTCACCAACAAAAGGCCAAAACTATCGGCCATCCACATCATCCTATCTGATTCACCTTTAGAAGGATCATAGAGGTGGATGCATTCTAGGAGAGCGGCAAACTTGGCAACCTCATCATCACGGAGGAATCACCTGCAGGGGGGGCCCACAACTTCAACTCGCCATGGTGAGTGAAGCAGTCAGCCACTAGAATGGAAGGATCCAGGGCCAAGCGATAAATCCTAAGAATGTTTTTATTTTTTTATTTTTTATTTTATTTTTATGGAGAAGACCCAGCCCAAACATCTTTCCAAACCAAATTCTACCACCATTTCCCAACGAGAAGCTGACTCCTCCCACAAATGCCGTCTTTGTTGAGGATACCCCTTTTCACAATGCTGGAAGCTCTATAAGCCAACAACTCCCTAGCCCACCATTCCCCATCAAAACAACCATATTTACTTTTAACTACAACCTTCCAAAGTGCATTCTCTTCCTCTCCGAATCTCCATAGCCATTTCCTGAGTAAAGCTAAGTTCGTGGATTTGAGATCCTTGATGCCTACTCCCTCTTCATAAGGTTTGCACACCTCATTCCAACTAACCAAATGAAATTTCTTTTTCTCCTCCACAACTTGTCATAAAAAATCTCGTCTCAGTTTCTCAAGCCTTGACTCTTGAGAGCATTGAAAGCGGACATTTAAAGAGTGACATGAAGTACAAAGGAAGATTAGACAAGGTAGCTTTTATGAGGGTGATGCAGCCTCCAAGCGAAAGGTGTTTTGCCGGCTTGAAATCAAATTGTTTTGCTGGCTTGAAATCAAATTGTTGACCTTGTCCCAAAGGTGTTTTGCCGGCTTGAAATCAAATTGTTGAGAACTTCATCTCAATGCAATTTTTTTTCCAACTTCATCTCAATGCAATTGAAAGGCCATGATCCATTCGTAGTTAGACCTGCGATATGGATAGTCTAGATCCGATATACATGCATGCAAGGTGTAGATTTGGAAGCCATCACCATTTATTGAATTAAAATAACACCATAATTGAGTCGCATTTATTGAATTTTATTTTATTTTTTTAAAACACCATAATTGAGTTGATTCCTGCAACTGCAATTAGGTGAGCACACTTTTGTGATATCTAAGGTCACATGTGACAACACTTCTACAGGATCAAATCCGATCATGATTTGATCATGGCCCACCATATAGATTCTTGAGCCTTCATAATTCCAAAACTTTTGATGATGTCTTCTCAATATATATATATATATATATATGTCACAGGTTTGCTAATCAGGTGGGTGGCCCCAACACATAGATGAAGTGCCCATTAACCCAATGTGCTTACCACGTGGATTGGGCACGCAGTTTACTACTAGCCTAAGTACTAGTGTATTTGCTTTTGTTTGTGTTCCTTCAAGCCTTGTAATGACCAAGATTCTCCGCTTAAAGCCACAATAAAATAAGCAAGCAAAGTATTTTTAGTCCTTCCATTATCATTAGGGTTTTATTCCTTTCGTTTTAGGAATTAAATAGAACTTGTTCAGCGCTTCGTCATTTAGTCTCTGATGCAACCAAATGGCCGCACAAGCCGACTGATAAGATTTGAAGAGAAGGCCCACATCTCACATGTGCAGGCTCCGCACATGTGTACAAGAAACGGACCACATTCCCTTATTAGCCCATCACTACTTTGCTTTTCTTTCAAATCTCTAAACTATGAAATTTCCTCTTTCTTTCATATATTTTTATTAGATAGGGAATAATTTTAGATTGTTCTTATTTATCTTCTTATTTAGGCACTTTCTTAATTACAATGCTTTATTATTTAGGTGTTTCCCTATTTTCTCTTATTTTTAGATTTCATAGCTTTTATTACAAATCGTAAGGTTTGATTATAAATAAGGCCTATGGAATAATAAGACAAGTTGAATGAAATTCTCTTTATGAAGTTTTCTTATTTTCTCTATAGTATTTGGGGGGATCTCTAATTCAAGACTAGAGGACTGTTGAGCTTGCTCAGTCTTGCATTCGTGATCTCTAGCATTCGGCTAGAGGATTGTTGGGTCTTTTCTTGCAATCTCTTTCTTTTCTTATTGATCCATTTGCTTCCCCTTTTGGGTTTGTATCAGTCTCATTATGTCATTTGCAAATAAAAGTTTTCTTTCTCTTTTGAGAAAAATATCCATTCCCTTGCATGTGTTGCATTGAACAGCATGTGCTGCCATCGATCTTAGCTCATTAGCTAGATCTTTTACCATTTAATCGCATTCCAATGATTTCTGGTTGCACCAGTTGCTCTCAGCAGACATCGATCGCATGGCAGATACATGATACACAAATCCAGCCTTTTTTAGAGGTCCACAAATCCAGCTATTGATAGCCTGGATGCACGCACGCAGACACGTCACTATATGTATGCATCCACATATGTAATTTTCATCATACATAGCTAATAATTTAGTTCCACAGCAAGCTGCCTTCAAATTTCAAGAAAAGATCGCCTACCTTCTGCTCGATCTCGGGAACCTTGAGGACTTTCATGTTTACCTCCCTCTTTCTGCAAAAGAGCATCCAAAACCAATCAAGACTGTATTTTCCGACGTTCAAACAATCGCAATCACAAATCTAAGAAAAATACGTCTTTCTCAGAGACTCACATTTCTCGGACCGCTTGATCAACGACTTTCATGAAATCCATAGCTGAAATTACCAGCAGAAGAAACCCGGAAACTAAATCTACAATTGAGAGATGTTTTAATAATCGTCGAGGAGAGATCTACCAGATCTGAAAATATAGCTAGGATCTTGATCGAAAAGAAAATAGTAGATTTGCAACGAAATGTGGGGATTTTGAGAGTACCTGAGGAGGATCAGATCGGGAGATGCAGATTTCAGATCCAGAGAGAGAGAGAGAGAGAGAGAGAGAGAGCAATCAATATAGTGATGAGAGAGAGAGAGGTGGGGACGAGGTGGAGAGTGACGAGAGAGGGAGCACTATGACGCCGTGTAGGAAGTAAGAGAAATCGATTTTTGACGCCTCCTGACGCTTTTCGGTATTTTCAGCTGGCGACGGACACTGGGCCGCCTAACTCCTGAGACGATTGCGTATGCGATATTTTGGGGAATTTTTCCTATGGCCGGCAGCCTTTTCGGCTATGGACCGAGAACTTCGGTCATTTAAACTATTTCTCAAAATCCGTCTATAAATTTCAGCTTTATACGATAAAACGTCTGCTGTTATGTACTTGTATGAATAGGTTAATGTATTTTAGTATTGATCTGACTGCACTCATTTTAATGCACTTGGCAATCTCCCTACCTTACTTTTGATAGTACGTGGGTTAACCTTGTAGTTTGTGAGAAATCCATCCCATCCATATGTATTACCATCATTTTATTTTAAGGTATGCGCCCTAAACTAAGTAAGATCCAAAGCTCAGCATATGCCACGCGATAGCCCCAAGACATTTCTAGAGTGGTCCTCTGTCATAAAATGATCCGGGAAAATATATGGACGGCTTGGATTTGTCATAGTCTATGAATATTTCAACGGCAAGTGTGTTTTATATTCGTTTGGCACACTTGAGCTTGTGTTTTGGTGGTAAAACAAGGAAACGGAGTGGATTTGTCACAGACATCATGAAAATTTATTCGTAATGCACTTGGTGAATTTTTTAAAAAATAATAATAATAATTATCCAAAATTGACATTTGCGGTGGAGATTTTCTTCTTTGTATAATACACTAATCAACTTTTAATGTGTGGCACTTTTTTAAGCCTACCATGATTTGTGTTAGAACCACACCATCTATCCACTTCTCTGTATTATTCTAGAGCGTGATTTCAAAAAATAGGTACATTAAAAGCTCAAATCAACCACAACAAAGAAAGTAGTGGAAATTAAATCACTACCGGTAAAACTTTGATGAGGTCCGCTGCAAAGCTTACTTGACATCTAACCTCTTATGTTTGTAAGGTTAGGTTACACAGTCAGTGATGAAAGTAAAAACACAAAAATCAGCTTCATCAGAGTCTTTTATGGCCTCAAAAAGTTTTCAATGATAGGTACCTAATTCACATTGCTTCTTACGGTGGCTCACTTAAGCCATAAATCTGCCTCGTTTCTTATAATATTTAAAAAATGATATGGAAAAAAAATAAAAATGAACGGTATATAAATCACGTTGGACCCATTGAGCACGGAGGACTGTCCGTCTCTAGCTGGATGCGGGTGGAAGCGATATTGGCAGGTATACCTGGTGTGGGTGGTGTCGTGTGGAAGCAGATTGGCTGGTGTATCACACGCCTGCTGTACACCTGACCAGATACTTGTCGTGCAAAGACGAGGGCCGATGCTCCTCGAGCTCCCAGTTGTACGAACGGTTCAAAAGACATCAAAGATGCATCGTCGCACAATGATGTATTTATTATATCCATACCATTCATCAATTTTTCGAGATCATTTTAGAGAATTCTACAAAAAATGAATCATATCTAAAGTTGAAATGGACCACACCGAAAATAGCAACGAGGATGATGATTTTCACCGTTAAAAAATTCATAGGCCCCACCATAACGTTTATTTTCCATACAATCTGTTAATAGGGTTACATGGATGAAGAGTTAAAACAAATTTCATATTGATCCGAAACTTCTGTGACCCAAAAGGGTTTCAATGGTAGACGTTCAATCCCCACTGCTTTTTGCAGTGTGGTCCAATTGATCTTTATATCTGTCTTACTTTTCGGATCAAGCCTTAAGATGAGACCAAAAAATAGATGGATGATTTGGATATAACACATAACTCATGATGGGACCCACAGAACTTGCTAATGTCGATACACCAGCTATATAGTTGGTGTGTAGTTTTGCAAGGACGAGGATTTCTGGGAGAGACTTTAGTAGGAAGTTTTGGGGCCAACGCGATGTTTTTGAGAATTCCAACCCCGTTAATCCTCTTTGAGAACTTATTCTAGGACATGAGACCAAAAATGATTTGTATTCAAAACTTGAATGGGTCACACGAGAGGAAATAGTGGGGATTCAGTGTAAATTGTTGTGATACTATTGGAGATATAAAATTTTTGTGTCTAGTAAATTTTTTGGTATTTTGGCTTCATCCCCGTGGTAATGACATCATAAACCGTTTAGATGGCATATAAATATTAAGGTGGAGCCTAGGAAGGTTTCAATTGTAGGAATTTCTTTCTCCAAAATTTCACATGGTGTGACCACTTGAGTTTTGGATCCACCTCATATTTTTTTCTCATTTCCTAAAATGAATACTCAAGACGGATGGACAGGTCAATTTCTCACAAACACCTTTGTGGGCCCCACATAACATTCTTGTGCACTAGAAATAGTGGACCGTTGTACAACCGGTTCAAAGGATATCAAAATGACATGGGCCCAAAATGATGTATTTGTTATATCCACACTGTTCAACCATTTTGTGAGATCATTTTAGAGCATGATACCAAAATCTATTAGTATCCAAATCTAAAGTGGACCACATCAGAAATAGCAGTGAGGACAATGATTCTCAACGTTAAAACATTTGTAGGGCCCGCCATAGTGTTTATTTTCCATCCAATATTTTCATAAAGGTCACACAAACTTGGATGAAGAAGGAAAAGACATATAATATTGATCCAAAACTTTTGTGACCCTCAAAAAGGGTTTCAATGGTAGACGTTCAATCTCCCACAACTTTTTGTAGTGTAGTCCACTTGATCACTGAATCCGTATTACTTTTCGATTGAAGCCTTAGGATTAGCTCTCCAAATAAAAGGACAGTTGGGATATAATACATACCTCATAATGGGACCCACATAATTTGTTGATGTCAATACACCAACCAGATTGAATATGAAACATGTTGGGATCACTTACCTGTTTCTATAAACAAATGTATTTAATGTCCATATGATCACAAAGTGTAATTACCTGCACCATATAAATAGTCAGTATATATGTAAAAGTTATGTTCTGTGCATAAAGTGACTAAACTTTTACTTAGTTTAAACATAACCCGAGTATTATTATTTAAATTATAATTTAATTTACGACAATAAACATGATTTAATTGGACTCTTAGCAAGGGTCATGCTTATGAAGTGATTATGGAATTAGTATAAAAAAGTTGAAAATCATACTTATAAAGTGATGATGGCGTAAGTGTAAATAGGATTGAAAGCATGGGTAAAAAGTATTTTTATCTCAATTGTTATTTTGAAAAGAACAATGTCAAAATGATCTTTTCAACTTTTCTTTCGCTTTGTTTTTTAGTTCATGAGTTTTGTAATGTTACATGTTGAAACAGCAAACATGACCCATTTGATATTTGGATTAAGTTTATTTATGGGTTTAAACCCTGGTAAAGGTGTGGATCTAACCCATACATCAATATGGTGGTATCCACAATCCCAAAACCCAAAGTAATACCCAACTTTCAATGCGGGAATGATTTTTTTTCTTTCTCATTTATTACTAGGTCCACTATAAGTATCTGTGTAATATTTTATTTGTCCATATGATTATTACCCTTATAGTGATCGCTGGGCAAAAATCTTGGTCTCAAACAAAATATGTGGGGTTCACAATGATTAAAAGAACCCAACATATAATCTCATTATTCTACTTTGGTCGGGACCACACAGATCTCAGATCTATCATAAGATTTCATCATAGGCCTTGCTTAGCATTCCAAACACTTTGGATGGTGAATATATAACATATATACTATGATGGGGCCCACTACTCTAATCACAAAAAAAAAATTGATCATTCCATCCTTAAGAAGGCAGAGTTGTTGGGGGCTGGAGAGAGAGAGAGAGAGAGAGAGAGAGAGAGATTTGATTATCTCTCTCAAATTCAAATTCAAATTCAAATAAATAAATCATTTTGTTTGTCTTTTCTTTATTTTATAAAAATTTATGGGCGTGGGCTGCTTGTGACGGCAGGGTAGGGTCTACTATAAGAGTCAGGAGAATGATCTACTTCGATCATCAGGCATAACTGGATCACGGTAGGCAATATTTCAAAAATGAAATGGAGCCGATGATTAGGTGGGCCGTTCCATAATAAAAAAAATAAGATGATAGGTAGGCAAGATAAATAATAATAATAATAAAACTTATGCACATATGGCGTAAATGTATTGATACTTAGGACTAGGTGATGAATGGTACAAAAGAAAGTAAAAATCTAAAATGTGGGTCCCATGTCTACAAATTACAATTTAAAGTTCAATTACTTTCAAATTTCAATGCTAAATTACTAATATTACATATTCTAAATGTTAATGACATGCAAATTCACATGGAAAAAATCATCTCGAACAAAATAAACTCAACGACCTGGTCTTCACCTAGTATAACCAGAGGCTGCGAGAAAGATTCTAAGCTATGTGAGAAAAGCTTGAATTCTATGATACTATCAACCTAGATGATTTAGAGGCACATAATGAGTGACTTGTGGAGACAGATGATTCACTCATTGTTGACAAGTCCCTGATATGGGCCTAAGCCGAAGACATCGCTTATAAATCGACACCCAACAAAGGTTCTCAATCTCAATAGTGAAAAAGAGAAGCTGGAGGGGCAAGTATTAGCAGGCCTACGCATAGTAGTCAAGGAAAAGATGATGATAATATTAAAATTGAAGTAGTATAGGAAGAAGATACTCGATCATTAGAAGTAAATAAGCAACTTATGCGGATAGATGACGAAGAAGCATAAGAAAATAAAGTGTACGTTAAATAAAAAGAACTATGACCACGACGGCGATGGTGATGGTGATGATATACCACAATGGGAGAGAGGACAATACATGTAGTATTTTAATTAGTATATTAGTAATTTGTACTTTGTAGATTTTAGTTATCAATAAATGTATTAATTTTTATTGATAATTTGTTGTTAATTTTTAGTTAATAGCTTAGATAGCACAGGTAATATACTTACTAGTATTCATAAACAAATTTGAAAATTTATGGGAGTATTGAAGTCTTCATGGAAAAAAACAAATCAGATTTTTTCAAAAAAAAGTATATTTTAAAATAAATTTTTAATTAAAAAATGTTGTATGATCACTTATGTGATTGTGCAATTGCATAAGCAATCGCTTAGGCAATTTAATAACATTGAATAAGACTTACATGGTCTTTTCCACGGATGGATCATGGCGGCAGGTTTGCATGCCTAGTTGAGGAGGGATAATTCATCTACCATAAGTATGGCACATTGTTAGTTAGCCTCGGCGGCTGAAAACTTAGATCTTGCTTTGTAAAGAACGTAGCCAAAACTAATACTAATCAAATAGGTTTATTCATCTAGCTGGTCAAAACATATGGTAAATACGAATCCTGATCCTCTACTTGCTACGAATAGGGATTTTTTTTTGTTTTCCTTTGTTATGATCGGTGCATGGCATGATATTGCCAGCATTGCTGCATTAAATGTAGAACAACATTGCTACGTCGTGGGTCCTTACTTTTGCTCGGGTGGTAGACTCTCAGGAGTTTCAGCTAGCGTGAGTGTGTGGGATGCGTGCGTGTAAAAAAAAAAAAAAACATTGCTACGCCCTTTAAAATAATATAGCTCAATCACATTGCTATAAACATGAAATTTTTGTTTGTAACAATCGGAGGATCCAGATTAAGTAAATACCTATCTAAAAGCAGTAAGGAGAGGTTAAATGGTTTTGATGGTTCTTCCATAACCAGACAATGCCTTATATGGCACATGGATGTCCATGTGTGCACATGAGTTCATACATGTCAGTGGATAAATCCATGGTTTTCTAACTCGGTGACTTGAAACGACTCGTCCCATAGTCAAGTTGGGTCAACTCATAGGATATCAAGGAGGGTAACTTGTGGTACCGAACCAGATCAGACTCTACAAACTCCGGGTCAACTCAGACAAGTCACACAAGGCTACGACCAGTTGGCTACCCATGGATGAATCACCACCATCTAGGGCATGTTATTGATTAATACCCGGATTTTTAATTCGTTGGGCCAAGCTTATCCAAAATATTGATTTTACTTGGCCTCGTCCCAAATATCTATGGGCATCAATTTGGACCATCTAAAATGCTAGAACATAGCCACCACAATAGCACCATCTTCACACGGCCAGCTAAACCTTTAAGCAATTAAAGCCATTTAAAAGCAAGCACACGGTTGTTGAACTCTACTCATGTTCGTTCTATCAATAAATACAAGGAGAATGACCCATGAAAATAAAATTACACTTAAACAAAGTAATCTCTCCCTACACACACACACACGCACACGCACACAAAGATGGTTCTACACTGTCGACCTCATGAGAACTTCCCATGAGTTCGAGCTGTGTGGGCCCCACTGTGATGCTTGTTGAATATCAACACCGTACATTTGATGGGTCCCCTTTATGTTATGGGATATCCCAAAAATCAGCCGTATACGGAACTCAGGTGGGCTATATCATCTAAAATCATGCGAAGACATGCCTAAAACATATAAAAACACTTGGTGGGGCCCACGTAAAATTTTGGATGCATGTGAAACTTGGTCTGACCCTCATCCAAGTGGGACACACATAATGGATGGTCTGGATTTGTGAACCACATCTCCCCAACAAATGATTATGAATGTTTTAATGGGAGGGTAACCTCTCTCAACTTTTGTATGTGGTGTAGCCTACACAAGTCATGGATTGAATTGATTTTCAAGCCCAAGGCCCACCATGGAATGGTGCATCTGACTGATGGGGTAGATGTTCGACACGCATCACGGTGGGGCCAAGAATTGGACCGCACCAAGGTAGCCTGCAGGATGGTTCGCGGGAGACCATTATATATATATATATATATATATATATATATATATATATATATATATATATATATATATATATATATATATATATATAAACTTTATATCCATCCTAATATATACAAGGGAAAATATCATCTTCCTTAATATTATATGATACATGGGTAGGTTAGCTTGGGCAAAGGACAAACTTAAGCCAAACCCATATAATTAAATAGGCTGTGCCCTACCTTACACCAAATGATCTCAAACTAAGCCCATCTTTTAAGTGGCTAGGCTGGTTTGTTGCTGGGTCGAATCAAACCATTACTAGCCTTGCCTCAAAAGAGATTTAATGCTTTTATAGATAGTTGTAACATCCTGGATTTTCATTGTTTTGGATTTCTAAAAATCCTTTAATTTTTTTTTTAGTAATTAACTTATATTATCACTTACTGACCATTGACACTCAATGCTAGTTTATATAAGGGTAGTATCAGTAAAAAACCACACCAGTCTGATTAATCAACCGTAGGAAGCTAACGAATCCATTCGATCACTTGAACATCAGGTATAGCCCCATTATTTACTCATATAGGACCTAAATCTAACTGACTTATCGCTAACTAATCAAGACAATCATAACTAAATTAAAGATCTAACCGGGGCTGAGTCAGATAAGGCCCGGATCTTGAATAATAGACTAAATCAACCCCATTACTCTTTTAGCCTAAAATCGACGGTTTAGAGTAATCATGACCAAATCTCCACTTTCACTAGTTATAAATAGGCCACACTATGAACATAGTTAATCCAAACCCTAATCATGGCCCACGAGAAATCTCACTATCAGATTCATTCCAGAAATACGCCGATTTTTCGAACAAGCTCTAGACTGTTCGTTAGTGGGCCACTAGTTCCAAAACTATATAATAATATCCGTCTAATTGGGCTTGACGTTCATCGCGGGAGTCGGACCTGGGTGTTGTCCAGAACCGCTCAACTTGAGCTAAAGGACGAGTGCATGTGAAGTGCAAATCCCTAAAAGAATGAACTGAAACTTAAGTAAATTGGGCTGTCCACTCTTATGCAAAGTTGAGGATTTCGGACCGTCAGTTTATGACCAAACTTTACCCATAGAGTAAGGATATTTCTCTACTCATATTCGTATAGCCGCGCCCCTGATCGACTATCGATGACCATTGAACAAGACTTCTAATCATATCTGTCGATTGTCGCATCCAAATGGCGGGCCGATCATATACATCCGTAGATCATCATTATGGTTAACTATCTTATGGTGTATGTCAATATATACACCCTATAGTGGGCCCTAGAGCTTAGAAAGACCCTCTCATAGGTCCAGTATAGTAAAAACCTAGCCCTTGGGGCCATTTATACCAAATATGACATTATAAAAGGGCCTCATTTGGGACTCCTCCCCATACGATTTTGCCCTAGAGAAGAGAAAGAGAGAAAGAGGAAGAGAGAGAGGAAGAGAAGAAGAGAGAGTAGGGTGGGGGAGGCTTTAATGCTCCCCTTCATCGGTCCCTTTCAATCAGGCGCTAACGTCGATTATTTCCCTCCACCGAATCGGCCTCATTTGCGGTTGGAAGGTAAGAAACAAAACCTACTCCCCAACCTAGGTTTTTCTAAAATAAATTATATGAATCTTACCTAATTGCTTTTAAATTGATATAAGAATCATTTTCCCCAATTTTCTAACCCAAGAAGCGCTATGAGTTAGGCGAAACGTCACAAGGTGCGGACTATTATTCTTATGTGTCCTAATACCAATTTTAGTATAAATCTAATGATTATAATTGGTTGGATAATGTATTTGAAGAATCTAGAGAAAACCTAAGCTAGACCTTATGTTTTAGATCTTCTCAATTAATATGGATTGATTATGGCATGTTTGTTGTTCCTCAACATGATTGGGCATAAGTTTGGTGGATGCATGTTCATTATTGCTTGATCCTTGTGATGATCCCCTATAGCTTATATATTACATTAATCCTTATTATATATATGTGCTTGCGTAAGCCCCCAAATGTATGTTATGCTAGCATTAGTTCTTATTGCATAATTGTGCTATGAACGGTATAGCTCTTGATCTCCTCGCTAACACACACCACACACATGCACGTTTATCTTGTAATATTGTTAGTATTTGCATTTATAGAAAAATCTGAATATTCATGTTTGAAGTATGAATGTATGACACCACTTATGTTAGATGTTAAATTCAAAATTATTGAAGTGTCATTAATTACCCTCAAATCCCTAGGTTGGTCAGGAAACCAAGGTGAGAGAAGGTGGTCTCGCCGGTAGGACTTTCCTAAGGCTAGACTGACGGTTTTGGGTGGATACGAATGGGCGACAGTAGTTGGACTACATGAGTCGCTTGTACCCAGTGTCGTCCGTCACGTACTCGCCTGAACCCGCGCGGTCTAGTTCACGTACTGACCAACCTTGTTTGTTAACCTTGTCTGCTCACGTATGCATGGAACCTGGATCACTCTTCAACTGTTGTAACCCATTGATAACCAAACTGAAACCGATCCACCGACTCGTGAGCCGGGCATGGTGGTATGAGACATTGTATCCGAGCTGTTGGCCTATGTTGGGGCGACG
Organism: Magnolia sinica; assembly: GCF_029962835.1. Taxonomy (NCBI): domain Eukaryota; kingdom Viridiplantae; phylum Streptophyta; class Magnoliopsida; order Magnoliales; family Magnoliaceae; genus Magnolia; species Magnolia sinica. Next base: position 5,490,677 of record NC_080573.1, on the reverse strand, counting down.
AGCCTCCCCGTAGTGACCGCAAGCGATTCCTTTTCTCAGCACTCCCTATGTGCTTGAAGTCGGGGATGGGGAACCCGACGGGATCAAGAATCGTGGGGTCCTGGCCTCGTACGTTGAGGGGCCTTGGCCTCGTAACTAGTTGAGGGTATTGATACGTGGGGTGTACCAGTTTTTCCAATCTACTGGATGAACGAAACTAACAAAATACTCGGTTAACATTATTCATGCATTGCATTAGCTAGGATTTGACGACTCGGCAGTTGAGGTCGCAATGAGGGAGTGTTGGTCATGTGCGATCGTTAGACAAAGTCGCTCGAGGGAGTGTTGTGGCGAGGTCATGCATCATATCATCTGTCATGTATATGCATTAATAAGATTAACTAAGGATTATGAATGTTTGCCTTTCATTAAATTTATAATATAATTGATGCTTGATATAACTTAAGATTAATAGCACTCACTCCCACTCTGGGACGGTGTTTTAAAACACCAACCAGACTCTTCAGTAGATGTAGGTGACGCAGAGTACGAGAAGCATGCGACATGAGTCTGGATGAGGAGGACGAGTTGTTCTATTTCCAGTTGATGGGTGGCTCGCCCTAGTTTTACGGGCGAGCTTGTATCGCTAAGTAGGGGACTTGGCGAATCATTCCTTTGGACGTACCATTTTTTGTACTTTTGTTGGGCAACGCCTTGTGCGACCCATAATTATAATTTAAATGATTTTGGATTCATGGGTTGGATATTTTTTTTATTCAGTAGTAATTGATACTGCTTTATAACGTATTTATGCTCTATGCATTGCTAAATCATCTAGTGTTTATGAGATCATCCAAATGTAATTAAAATATGAAGCCCATTAGGGCATCCATGACACCTGAGAATTCGGGAACCGAGTTCTTACACGGCCCCTGAAAATCCGGGGTGTTACAATAGTAGACACCTAGTTGCACTTTTGCAGCAAAGCAAAATATGGCAAGTTTATAAGGGTCATATATTGTTAACATTTTCAGGCGGAGCCGCGCTGAAATCATTAGTTGCAGGACTTGAGCCCAGGTCTTCCTCATAAGCAAGGTGGACCCACCTCGCCGTGCATCCCTGAAGCACGTGCCACCCCAGCTTTACCCAAGATGATGTGGCCTTGATTGTGGGGCCCACCCTGATGTGTGTATTCTATATTCACTTTATCCATCTGTTTTGCTAGATCATTTTAGAGGATGATCCCAAAAATGAAGTAGATCTAATTCTCGGATGGATCATACCATAGGAAACAGTGGTGATTAACTATTAATGGGTTACGATGGTTTTGGATTAAGCTGATATTTTTTTTCTCCTTCATCCAAGTTTATATGACGTCATCAACAGGTTGGATGGAAAATAAACATTACAGTGGGCCGTAGCAAGTCTTTAATGATAGGGAGCTCAATCACCACTGTTTCATTTAGTATGGTCCACCTGAAATTTGGATCTTCATCATTTTTATGCTCATGCTCTAAAATGATTGAAGAGCCGGATAGATGGTAGGGATATTGAATATATACATGAAGGTGAGCCCCACGGTAAGGGCCACCCCGTCTTTGGTGAGGCCGCACCTAATCCGCTCCCTTAGGTGGCTGACTAAGGCTGTCAATGGGCCCCACGGTAAGTTGATTTAAGTGAAGTTTGTGTGTGTAAGTTTATTTGAAGAGATGAGCTTAAATGCAAATGATCATAGAGCCAACATTTTGCCATCTGCTCGTTGCACTTAGATGTACTTTTTACGTTCTGGATGTCTAAGTAGACGAGGAACAGTAGGGTTTCGTCTTTTAATTTTTTATTTTTTTTTACATGCACTTACACCCACATACATGATATGAGCTACTCAAGTTCATGACCTTAGTTTTGAAATGCAAGCTGTTTACCACTGAGCCATGAGCAAGTATCTAAGTAGAGCCATGAGCAGAGCTATTAATGGCCCCACTGGCCTCACCAGCCTAAGTACAACTCTATTTGGTATTGAGCCTTCAGTCTCATGTGTTAGGCCTAGGTTTGCATCAGCTCATCCCCCAATGAGTAGCCACAGCCTGGGCTTGGTAAATAGAAGTTAAGATTAGGAGAAAAACTCTAGAAGTGGGATGAATGAATCATGAGCTTAGACTTTACTTAGAAAACATTATGGCATAGAAATAATTCAAATTAAACTGTCCAAATTAGTTTTGATGTATCATGAACTGGAAATAAAGCTGATTTTGATTATCTGAATATTGGTTTACTGTACGTTTATTCATGGTTAAAAACAAAAAAATATCCACCAGTCCTGTTTCAACAAACAATAGTATCAATTAACTCCCACGTCAGTGGTCCGACCGGGCATTTTCCAGGCATGACGAGCTGTGATGTGGATGGACTGACCCAAAGTCCAACCTGATTAACAACCCTTTATTCTTTGGCCTGTTATCAAGAGAACGAGGACCTTTGGAGGGTACTGACCAAAAAGATTGGGGTTGCCCCATCTACAGTGGGGTTCATCAATTCAACCATTTGGATCACCAAACCATGGGCCCCATTCATATGGAATTTGGTGTTTCAACAAACAGCAGGTTGGTGTTGCCAAATAGATCATAAAACCACATCTGAAAATGAAAAGAAAACAAAACGCAATAAGTTCCACCTAACAAAGATAGTGATGTAAGTAACAGTACGTGAAAAACAAATGGAAATGTGAGAAAGAGAGATAATATCAAGATCCCACGGAGGATGCAAGATTGAGAGAGGAAGAATAGAGAAAACATGCATATGATATAATGAGTATCAGAAACCCAAACATCACTCCATATTCTATTTAACATAGGCATGGGAAGATATTTTCCATTATCCCCACTGTTTCCTGTGGTGGGGGTCCACTTGAGCTTTGGATATATGCTTCAATTTTGGATGAACTGTGTGGATTAGCCACATACATTCACAGTGGGCCCAACGGAGTTTACTCAGTAAGATGAAGCCTACTGAGTTAGCCTGTACCCCTGAAGCTGTGATGTGCTTGTGTTTGGATTGAAATGGTTGGTGATTGGACAAAATCCCATCCTAGACCACGTTTGGATGGACGGAGGTTGATTTTGATAAGATATGGACCACTAACACAAAACTCTAGGACCCACTAAGATGTTCATGTGACATTCATTAATTTTTGCCTATTCATGTTAGGACGTCAGTCGAAAATTGATCCAGATCCAAGGCTCATTGATAGGGATTAGATGCTGAGCATTGAAGCTTTCAAGAGGATTGAACACTACACCGATTGGGTAGTACCCCGTCCAAACTAGCTAGAGATGAACAGTCCTGGTAGGGGCTTTATGGGACCCACCTTGATGTATGTGTCTTATCCTTGCCGTCCATCCATTTTGATAGATCATTTTAAGGCATAAGCCTTAGAAGAAGGCCGATCTAAGGCTCAAGTGGACTACACCATAGGAAACAGTGGGGATGGAACACCTACTGTTGAAAACATCATTTGGGCCATGGAAGTTTTGGATCAAGCTGATATTTATGTTTTGCCTTCGTCCACGTCTGTGTGAACCTATGTAGAGGTTGGACGGCAAATAAACATTATGATGGGCCCTGGGAAGATATCAAAGGTGGGTGTCATTGTGGTTATAATATCGTAACCATTGCTTCCTGCGGTGTGGTCCACTCAAGACTTCGATTTGCCTTCTTTTTGAGCTCATACCTAAAATTCATATATCAAAATGGATAGACAAGGACCATCTGACCTTAGCTAGGTCTTGGTGGGCATAGGCCTCACCCCGTTCATACGGTGATTCTCACCGGGATGAAGGGAATTTGCAAATATCAGCCTGATCCAATATTATTCCCTATTGTTTCTTACGTTGTCAACAGTGATTCCTACCATCTGTAGCGACCGCCATTGGTGCGTCGCAAGAAACTAACCACATGAAATCAAGAAACAAAGAGTAAGATATCAATAGAGAAACTGATTCCTACAATCTTCATGAATCATAAAAAAGTGTTTCCAATAACAGCAGACGTAGTGTAGTTGATGCCAATAAAACTAGGATTCCATTTAGGACTGTCGATGGGCTGGGCGGTCCAAGGTCCATTCAAGCCTAGCCTGCAAAGTAAAAACCAGGCCCATGTCAGCGTGGCTCATGAGGGGCAAAAATAAAGAGGCCTGAGCCCAGCCAATGGTGATCACCCATAGTGCAGGCCCAAGTCTAGCACAAGCCGGAGTCCGGTCACCCTCTTTTGTGCAGGGTCTAGGCTGTTAGTTTGGCAAGCCTATCTATGCATGATATTGACAAAATTGCCTTAAACGGGTGGATGGGCTGGGCCAGCTTGATGGGCTCTTAGGCCGAATTAACAGGCTTAAATTTCAGGCCCTCTGGCCTAGTATTTCAACCCAGGCCAGCTGCAAAGATAGTGGTCTGATTCAACTCTCAAAACAAATCAAATGCACATACAAGGGTTATCACTAGCTCAATTCAATTACAGTCTAGTGTGGGTATCTAGAAACCATACAATCTCAACAAAAATGGTCTAAAATGATGAACCTTCCCACTTGCAATTATTTTATCTTGGCTAGATTGCTTGTTTAGACCATTTTTCGCTGTCGATTTCATTGACAACGGTGAACCGTGCTTGAATGGAGCTAGCTACGACTCTTAACCCGAAAACCTATCGACTTGTCCGGCCTATTGACAGCCCCCCAAAGTGGCCCAGGGAGTCGATATGATCGAATAATCAAGTCCATCCAACAATTTAAGGGGTTGTTTGGCAACCCAGAATGTGGGGCTGTTGAAATTGGATTTCTAAGCAAAGCCCAAATTCTCGTGTTTGGCATCCTCGAATTTGAGACTTTAGCAGTTGAATTCCTAAGTAAAGCCCCCTTTCCAACTCAGAAGAAGCTAGCTTGCAAATTTCAAGTTGGGAATTCTAGTCTACAGATTCCAAGTTGCCAAATGACCCCTATGAATAGCAGGATGGATGCAGTCATCAGACGAGGTTGATTTTCATGTTGTTGGATCCAAGTAGAAGTGACCAGGATAGATGGATCACTAGATGAACGGTAAAGATAGGAATAAGTACCTTGAGAAACTTACTAGACAATGTTAGGGAGTGTTTGGCGCAGGGAATTAGATGAGATTAGGTGGGACAGAGTTGCATTTGGTCTCTTGCAAATTCCATCTAGCATTTGGAGAGGATGAGAAAGGTTGGGATTAGGTGGGATGGAATTGCATCTCGTCCATGCGAGATTTCTGTACACATGTGGGCCTCACATTGACACAGGCGTTTATCCATGCTGTCCATCCATATATACCATTTACACATGACATTCTAGTTACATATGTGTACAAGTGAACCCCAACAGGATTTTGCTTAATCTAGTGTTTTCCCATAGCAAGAATTTAATCCCAAACATGGGATTAGATGGTTGAAATAAGTATTTCATGACATGCAATCATTGTGCAATAACGATGTTAATCCGGTCTAACCCCTCCATATGAAGGCCTTGATGGATCACGGCCATTCGAAGCCGATAAATTATGCACGTCCATATATTCAAAATCGATGATTGCCTCGACTGGTGCTGGTGTTTTCAGATAAATATCATGCGAGACTCGGCGCGGAGATGGAAATCTCACACCCATTGGAATTGTAACAACTGGTTATAACAAATCTCTTTAGTTCTGGAGCAGAGATGTAGAGACCCTTCATATTCAGATTTTCAAACAAGGGACAGCTCAAGACGGGCTTCCCGGAGAATTTTATTTTTGGGCTCAACCCTTAGAACAATCCTGCAAAATGTACGGACAACTACACATATCTCATGGAGAGGTACATAGAACTATAGAACTTAGTGACGTCAACACAACAACAAATTCCTTGGCTGGGATTGGCTACTCCCCTAACACCAGCCAATGGCAGGTGGTCTGTGCTCCGTGAGCCCCACCATGATGTATGTGTTTCATCATGTCGTTCATTTATTTTTTTAGATCATTTTAAGGTATGAGACCAAAAATTAGGTATATCCCAATCTTAAGTGGACCACATTATGTCTATCATTAAAAACTTTTTGGAGCCTATAAAAGTTTTGGATCAAGCTGATATTTGTTTTTTTCCTTCAACGAAGTCTGTATGACCTAATCAACAGATTGGATGCCAAATAAACAGTATAGTGGGCCTTAGGAGGATTTTAATGGTGGATATCCAATCAGTATTGTTTTCCTGTGGTGTGGTCCAACTAAGACTTATATCCCTCTCATTTTTGGGTTAAAGCCTAAAATTATCTTTAAAAATGGATAAACAGCATGGATGAAACACATACATCATGGTGGTGCCGAAGGAACTTCCCCCTCCTAAGAGATCCCTCCTGGATGGGAACAAAGAAATGGCACAGAAAGGAAATACAACAGCAATTCCCATTAAACCAGTAAAGGGGAAACAAGCAACGTCTGTAGAAAATCCACTCCCTCCAAAAGGTGGACCGCACTATGATTATCATGTAAACTCAAACCCTGTCTTGCTCTCCTTAGTCATTGGGCTCAAAACACCTATACTCAGCCCAAAAATGAAGCAAATCCAAATCTTAGGTGGACCACACCAAAGGAAACAGTGGTGATTGAATACCCACCATAAAAAACTTCTTGGAGGTCACCGGAATGTTTATTTTCCATCCAACACGTTGATAAGGTCACAAAGACATGGATTAAGGGACCACATAAATATCAGCTTGATTCAAAACTTTTGTGGCCCACAAAAAGTTATTAATAATCAATCACCACTGTTTCCTGTGGTGTGGTCCACCTAAGATTTGGACCTGCTTCATTATTAATATAATGCCCCGAAATAATCTGTAAAAATAGGATTAACAAACTAACTAAATGGTGGCCATTGAATGGACGGTTAAAAAGAAATCGATTTGAGGTTAGAATTTGCTGGTAAGAAAGTGACGGTTAATTTTAGCTAATCACTCTGATTTTCAGGATATACATCATCCTCAGTGGGTCACATGATTTGGATGGTCTAGATAGAACTACGTGTATGCTATATGTTCTATGTTTAGCTTGCTAATGTCTTGTAAGATGTGGTCAACGCACACAATAACATATCTGTGGAACTCGAAAAGGAAATGCAATGGAAGTGGAGCCAACGTATAGGATGAATTCAAAAGAAGAGATTTGAATTCTGTGGTCAGAACATCAGACTACATAAAGTGTAGAGAAATAAAGACTCTAAAAGAGATTGTTGACTGGCTTACTTTTACCAGCCGTCCATCTGAGGGTCGAAGATAGACGGCTGGAGTATGTTGTACAATACTCAACATTGCATCCGCCCAATACCTGGCACATTTATACTTCCATCCAGGCCATCCAAATTGTCAGACGCAGTATGTACAGATTATGAGTCGGGATCCTCTGTTATCACGTCAACAGAGAATCCCTATTACCCTAATGGTTTGGCTTCCGAAGCTGATTTTTATTATTTTTATTTTTTTAGTGAGTAGTGACGTGGACCAATGAGAATTAGGGTATCAGGAATTCTCTGTTGACCTGATAACAGAGGATCCAGACTCACAGATTATATATTAAGACTACCTGGCATTTATCCTCGCGTTGAAAGTCGTGTGAATCTACCACTAATATATGAGTAAAGACCACACTCATATTATCTTAATCGCACGCATTTGATTAAATATAAGCCTTTCTTAACCCGTGCGACCATCCATTGTTGAAATATTTTATAATTAAAAAATTAAAAAAATTAATTAAATTATAATTTAATAACAGCGAGGCTGAAGCATATATTGGATACGTTATCTTTAAAGTGTTATTTGCTCCCTCTTATCTAAGATCGCTAACCACCTACTTGGCAAATATTATCTAAGGATACAGCAAGCCTAATGGGGTTTGGCTGCAGCAATCACAAGAATATCCTTGTATGAACTCGTTCAACATAGTTTACCTAGCGGATTCTTACTTTTAGTTTTAATTTAATGGGAATGAATAGAAAAAAGTTGTCATCGAGTTTATAAACTCATTGAGTTAGGGTTCTGATTTGACTCACTGACTTAGATGTTGAGTTAACTCACAAAGTAATATGTTGAGTTGATTCACTGAGTCATGTGTGAGCCATAGAAGTGATGTGTTTAAGGCTAGAGAGCAGAGGAGACATGTTTGTTTTTGTTGTTGTTGAAATGATCCCAACAAGCCTTGCTTATATAGGTACCTGGGATTAGGAGTTGCGACTCATGTCATAAGTAATATGAGTGTTTTTATATGTTGGAAACTAGCTGTTTATGGTTGTTTTTTTACTATTGGAAAATTAGCCATTTATGACCGTTTTCTAACTATTGCATGCAACCATCGGCTCATAGTCATAATCGTTATATGGTTGCTGTTTAATATAACAAATTTTGCATAATTATGACTGTTTAATGCACCATGGTTATCTCTGTAATAATAAATAAAATTCGACCTTAGATATAAGGTTCTTAGTCACACTTGATAGCCTTTTTCCTACTTTCGCACCGTTTCACAAGGGATACACAATGCGCATGTGCAAAGTGCAAAGTATGTTAACTAATGATATTACAACCACAGTGCTCGTGCATGCATGTGCTCCGGTGCTATCTGAAGCACATATGTGTAACATCCCGGGTTTTCATGGGACTGTGTAAGAACTTGACTCTCAAATTTTCAAGTGCCACGGGTGCCCTAATGGGCTTCATATTTTAATTACATTTGGATGATCTCATAAATAGTGGAGAATTTAGCAAGGCATGAAGCATAAGTACGTCATAAGCAATATTAATTACTACTAAAAATAAAAATATTCAAATCATGAATCCAAAATCATCTAAATAGGGGACTAGTCCCACCCATACATGACCCAAAGTGACCAGAGCCCTGACCTATATCCTGCGGTAGCCTGAATTCAGACTAGAAGGATCCGCCGAAAGTTTGGAAGCAGGGAAGCTCCTCTTCCCTATCCTTGCTCACCTTGCTCAGCTCGTCGAGCTTTGCCTCACCTGCATCTAGTAAACGGTTTAGTTGGTGTTTCAAAACACTGTCCCAGAGTGAAAGTGAGTAGCTAACTCAGTGGTTACTATTATCATTAAGTTACAACAGGCAGTAATTATATGATGAATTTAATGAAAGATATACATTTATAGATCCCTAAATAGTCTTGTTAATGCATATGCATGTATTATGATATGATGCATAACGTCGCAACAAAACTCCCTCGAGAGACTTCGTCTAATGATCGCTCATGACCAACACTCTCTCATTGCGACCTCAATTGCCAAGTCGCTAAATCCTATCTAATACGATGCGTGAATAATATTAGCCGAGTATTTAGTTAATTCCGTTCATCCAGAATTGAGGAAACTGGTACACCCCACGTATCATTGCCCTCAACTGGTTGTGACGCTAAAGCCCATCTATGTGCGAGGCCACGATCCCACGGTCATTGATCTCATCGGGTTCCCCATCCCAGATTTCAAGCACATGGGAACTGCTGAGAAGAAGGATCGCTCGCGGTCACTACGGGGAGGCTCATCACCCCAGCGTAGGCCGACAGTTCGGATATAGTGTCCAATTCCACCATATCAACTCTCAAGTCAGTGGATTGGTTTCAAATGGTTATCGATAGGCTTCAGTGGTTGAAGGGTGTTCCAGGTTCTATATAGGCATGAGCAGACATGGCTAACAAACATGGTTGGTCAGTAAGCGAACTAAATCGTGCCGGTTCAGGCGAGTACGTGACGAACAACATCGAATATAAGCGACCCATGTAGTCCAACTACTGTCGCCCATTCGCACCCGCCTAAATCCGCTGGTTTAGCCGTAGGATGGTCCTACCAACGAGACCACCCTCTCCCACCTCAGTTCCTTGACCAACCCAGGGATTTGATGACGTTCAATAATATTCCAACAATTCAGGATTTGTCTTCTAATCCAAGTGAAGTCATGCACTCACACATCAAACATAAAAACTTAGATTTTTCTACAATTGCAACTACTAACAATAATATGAAATAAATGTGTATGTATGTTGTGTGGGATTAACGAAGAGAACAAGAGCTACACATCATTCATAGGACAAACATACAATAAGAATTTATACAATCATATATGCCATAAGAAAGGTTATACTAGGATCGCATATAAGATGAACATACCATACCAAATCAAGCCTAATCATGTTGAAGAGTAAATAAACAACACTAAATCATGTTATGGAATTTAGTAAAATCATATATAGGATGAACACGCCACACCAAAATCAAACCCAAATATGTTGAAGAATAAATAAACAACACTTATTCATTTCATGAAATTTAGGGGGACCTATCATATAGGGTCTTGGCTAGGTTCTGTCTAGATTACTTAAGCACATTATCCCAACATTTATAATCATTAAACTCATAGTAAAATTGGTGCTAGTCCACCTAAGGATAATAGCCCGTACCTTGTAACGAACTGCTCGATTTACAGCACCCGTAGGGTTATGTTGTTAGGAAATCATCGTTGAAATGCGTAAATAAACATACAAGCTTGTAAGAATTGAAAGAGATTAAACACAAGACCTAAACATATAAACATAACTCAATACTTACCTTCAATTGTTGCTGAATCGACACCAATGAAGGACAATGTTGTTATAGAGGAGCTGAGAGGGTGAATGTGCACAAACCCTTATGCTTCCAAGCTCTCCATCTCTCTTTCTCCTCTTTTTTCTTCTCTTTCTCTCTTTCTCTCTTCTAGGGTAAATTCGTATGGGGAGAGGGGTGCCCAAATGAAACCTTTATATGGGGCCAGATTTGGTGTAAATGGCCCTAAGGGCTAGGTTTTTACTATATTAGCCCTATGGGAGGACCTTTCTAACGTCTAGGGCCCACTATGGGGCGTACATATTGATATACACCGTAAGATAGTTAGCCCTAATGATGATTTATGTATGGATATGATCGGCCTGCCATTTGAATGCGTCGATCGACAGATATGATTTGAAGTCTATTCAACGGTCACCGATGGTCGATCAGGGTCGCGGCTATACGGATATGAGAAGAGAAATATCCTTACTCCACGTGTGAAGTTTGGTCGTAAACCAATGGTCTGAAATTCTCAACTTTGAATAAGAGTGGACGACCCAATTCACTTAAGTTTCAACTTCTTCCTTTAGGGTATTTGAATTTCTTATGCACTCGTCTTTTGGCTCAAGTTGAGAGGTTCTGGACAATCCCTAGGTTCGACTCCTGTGATAGATGTCGAGCCCAGTATGATGGACATTATTCTATAGTTTTGGAACTAGTGGCCCACCAGTGAGCGGTCTAGAGCTTGTTCGGAAAATCAGGTCATTTTTGGAATAAATTAGGTATTGAGATTTTTTGTAGACAATGATTAAGGTTTGGATTAACTATATTCATAGTGTGGCCTATTTATAACTAGTGAAAGTGGAGATTTGGTCATGATTACTCTGAACCGTCGGTTTTAGGTTAAAAGAGTAACGGGGTTGATTTGGTCTATTAGTCAAGATCCGGGCTTTATCTGACTCGGCTTCGGTTAAATCTTTAATTTAGTTATGATTGTCTTGATTAGTCAGCGATGGGTCGGTTAGATTTGGGCCTTGTGTGAGTAAACCGTGGGGCTAAACTTGATGTTCAAGTGATCGGGCGGATTGATTGGCTTCCTACGGTTGATTAATCGGACTTGTGCGGTTCTCTACTGGTTCCACCCATGTTTAAACTAACATTGAGTGCTAATGGTCAATAAGTGATAATATAATTTAATTCCATAAAAAAAATTCAAGGATTTTTGAAAATCCCAAACAGTGAAAAATCCAGGATGTTGCAGTATGCCTCCATGCTCCTTCAGATTTACCCAATTAGTAAGGTTCACCACACCCCCACTTATATTCTCTTTTCTTTTCCCTTCCCCAAGTAATTTGGGACAAGATAAATGATTTTTTTTAAAAACCATTTTGAAAACCTTTGTTTAAAAAATATTTTTATTTTATTAAAAAATAAAATACAATACCGATTTGACTAAATAGTACACAGCATGTAGAGCTGTACATGAGTCGAGTTAGCTCGATTAACTCGCTCGCCTCAACTTGCCTCGGTCTGAAATTGAATTCGGACCGAGTTGAGTTGGTTTTTGGGGCTTGAAAAAATTTCAAACCAAGTTCGAGCTTACCTGGGCTCGACTCGACTCAGATTGAACCTCAACTCAAATCAACTTGGATCGGATCAACTCGGTGAATCGGTTATTTTGATATTGATGTTGCTTGCACGAGTGTTTGATGAAATGACTCAACGAAGTGTTCTGTCATGGTGCATACATTTTCCGCAGGATCAACTGGTGGTGAGGAAGGAATGGATACAAAACAAATTACTACAAAAAAATTTTTACATTATAAACCTGCTCTTATATCTTGATTTTGATTTTACTCGCCGAATATTTGATGAAATATCTGTAAAGAGTTATCACTATTTAGCATTCCGTCATAAATTGAAGATGCATTTTATGTGTTTGAAAAAATATTGCAAGGTCTTGAACTAGCCAAACAAGCCGAGCGGAATTCGAGTTGGTGTTAGCTATCTGCTGAGCGAAGTCGAGTTGTGCCAAGCTCGACTCATTCAACTCGTGTACAGCTCTAACAACATGTATGCTACGAGTTTGCCCGTGATTTGGCAACGCACACCATTGCTATCTTGGAGCAGGGAGTGGATTAGGTGCAGCTCGGGCCTCAGCGAGAAGGTTGCCTCACCTGATAATGTGTAACCCTTGTTGTGGAGACTACCTTGACGTGTGTACTCTACATCCATGCCGCTCATCTGTTTGAACCAAAAAAAAAAAAATGAAGACATCCAAAACTCGGGTAGGCCATACCATAGGAAACAACGGTGATTGAAGGACATACAATTAAAAACTTCCTAGTGCGATTGTAATGTTTCGGTAACGTTCAGTCCCATCAAATCTGTTGATAAGGTCAAATGAACTTGCATGTCCCATTAATGGACAATCATCACGTTTCCTTAAGGTATGGTCCACCTGAGAATTGGACCTGCTTGATTTTTGGATTGGTGATCTTAAAATAATAAGAAAAAACGGATGGACGAAGTGGATATAGAATACATGCATACACCTGGTCCGCTCCCTTGGAGCTCGAGAAGTAAAAGCATTCAATGCAGAGCCGGGACGCGGATTGGCTCGCGACACTGCCACAAGCTAGGTGGCTAATGATCGTTGCTCTTTGGGGTCCACCATGATGTATGTGTTTCATCCATTCCGTCCATCTATTTTTAAATACCATTTTAAGGTATGATGCAAAAAATGAGGTATATCCAAATCTCATGTGAGCTACATCATTGGAAAGTGTTGATTGAATGTAGACCATTAAAAACTCGTGGGTCCACAAAAGTTTTGGATCAAGCTGATATTGGTTTTTTCCATCTATCGAGGTCTGTATGACCTAATCAACAGGTTGGATGTCAAATAAACACTACAGTGGGCCCTAGGAGATTTTTAATGGTGGAAATTTAAATCACTACTGTTTTCTTGTGGTGTGGTCCACCTGTGATTTATATCTGCCTCATTTTTGTTATCAAGCCCTAAAATGATTGGAAAAAATGAATGGACTGTGTAGATAAAACACATACATCATGGTGGGCCCACAGAGCACCTACCAATTGCCACCTGGCTAGTGGCAGCCTCACTGGCCAGACCCCGTCCAGTAGAGCCTACTTTCAAAAGAAGACCTTTGACGTTGTGGTCAGAACGTCAGAGTAAATAAAGTGCCGAAAAATAGCGACCCTGGAAAGAGAATGTTGACCAACCGTCCATCTGATCGTCGAAGATAGACGGCTGGGGTACGTTACATCATACTCAATAATGCATCCTCCCTATACTTGGCACATTTATACTTCCATCTAGGCCGTCCAAGTTATCAGATACAGTATTTAAAGTGTATATTCTAAAACTACAACCAATCAGCTAAGACCGGCCATCAGATTGGTCTCCATATATAGACGGCTGCCAAGGGAAGTTGTCTGTGGTTCAATACTCAGTAGGTACAGTCTAACCCTTGATATCGTTTTTTAGTGTATTCATGGGCCATGCACCATCTACAATGTGGATGATCTGATTTAGATTAACATGAATGCATGCCACGTGTACACATGATGTGGGACAGGGAATGCCGGGGTAGGGTGTAAGAAGAAGTTCCTGCGATAGGAAGCTAGGTGGGGTCCACTATGACGTCTGAGAGAAATCCACCCCATCCATCCGTTTTTCCAGCTCCTTTTAGAACGTCAGACCAAAAATTAGGAGGATCCAAATCAAAAGTGGGCCACACGAGAGTAAGCAGTGGGGATTGAACAATCACCATTGAAACATTCTTGGGCCACAAGTTTTGAATCATGCTAAGTTTTGTGTATTTTCAATTCATCCCTGTTGGATTGACCTTATAAACGGTTTGGATGGCATATAACCATTAATTTGGACCCTAAGATAGTTTCAACGGTGAGCATTTCTTTCTCCACTGTTTCCTCTAGTTTGGCCTACTTGAGTATTGGATCCAACTCATTTTTGCTCTCGTGTCCTAAAATGAGCTGTAAAAACGGATGGACGTGGTGGATGTGTCACAAATATCACGGTGGACCCCACTGGCTTCCGAGTGCAGGAATTTCCTGCGACACACGTCCTTCGATGTGTGCCTTGATGGATGTGATCCACGTGAGAACTGAACGAAGGAAACGCTTTCCATCGTCTGCGGGACCGTGTCACCTCTAACGACGAAAATAAAGAAAGACGGCGACAGGTTTGCTAACCCACACGCGCGCCCAGCCTTGCCAATCTACGCACAACCACATGTGCCAATACGTGACACGTGTTAAAGATCTGATCTTTCCATAAAATTGGAGCCCAATGTTTAGATCCTCTGTTCTAAAAATGAGCTATTTCAGTCTTCACGTGGACCACATTATACATAACAAATGGATGGCTAGCCAAAAAGGTTTTAACCGTCCGTTTGTTTTACAAGTTGTGGCCCACTTGAGTAATGAAAGAACTTGATTTTTATCCGGCATATCTAACCCACATGGTCTATATGATGGAAAGTTAGGATCTCGCACACATGTTACAAATTAGCACATATATTTTCATATAGATGGGCAGAAGTCTACACACATGTGGGCTTATCAAAATCATCTAGTCAATAGATTTCAACCTATATTAAGATAACAAGACTATGGTTTTCTCCTCATTCAGAGCATTTCATCAGGCATGCCTATGTCCAGTCATTTTTTTCTTTGCTTGATTTTGGCTCATATTTTCACAGCTCTAGCCATGCCCAAGGAACACGAACCTCAACCAATGGTTCAGACCATGTTGGGACCCTCTAATTCAAGTGCACCAATTAGTCGAGAGCGGGAAGTTGCAGAAGCACCTACAAGCCGGCGATTCGGCGGTCATCATCAACCGTGTTGTAAGCCTGTTGTTGGGGGATATGTGATTCTTGGTGCGCTTGCGACGACGACGCTTACAGTGGTCTTTTGCTACATTCGGGTCACGAGAAGACCGATCGAGGAAAGTGCGGCCTAGTTCGATGGTGTGTGTATGTGTTTGGATGGGTTAGTTATTATTATTATTTTTATACACACACTCACGCTGCCGTGGGATTTCGCCACTTACGGATATTCGATCCCTTGACCGGGTGTTGAAACTTTTGAAAGTCTTCCACCAAAGCAAGAGAAAGGAGAAAGGATCCTTGGTTAGGTTAGTTGTTTTTGAATGAAATGCAATTTTGTAGAGGAAATAACGATTGAATGTGATTTTATGGCAATTTAAATGAATTGTCCGACCTCAAGCAAATAGAAACCTCTCTATTCATTTATTATAAGGGATGATTATTTAGAAACGTTTATGGGGCATGTTTTGATGCAATTTGTGGGGATTTTGAAACCACTTGTTCTTATGGAAAGCTTGTGTGTATTGTGCAATGCGAACTGGTTTTTATTGTGAATGAATCAATGCTTGGTCCTAAGAAAAATGATGTGATCGAACATATAGAAGTATAGAGAAAGAGGTGTGGACGCTGACTTGTGGCCATTTATTAGGTGGGTTTTGTTGGGCACGTATGCTCACACAGCTAGCAGGGACACGGAATAGATACTGACACGTTGAGTAACGAGTCGGCTACTGAAGTGATGTCACCAAGTTTTGTGGGCCCCACTAATGATTTATGTGTTATATTCATACTGTCTATCCATTTTTAGATATCATTTTAGGATATGAACCAAAGAATGAGGCAAATTAAAATCTATAATGGACCCCACTAAAGAAAACAGTGGGGAGAGTGATTCCCACAGTTGAAACTATCGTAAAGCCCATCATAATGCTTATTTGAAATCCAACCTGTCCAAAAGTTAATAAAGACATGATATAAGGGAAAACACAAATATCAGCTGGATCTAAAACTTTTGTGCCCTTTAAAAGTTTTAAATGGTGGCCTCGTCCCATCGTTTTCTATACTAGGTCCATTGGAGATTTGGATTTAACTCATTCTTTGAATATTGCCCTAAAATGATCTCTCCAAATGAATGGAAGGTGTGGATACAAAACATACATCATGGTGGGCCCACCGAACTTGGTGACGTCACTTCAGTAGCTAGTGTCGCTACTCAACCTGTCAGTAGCTACTCCGCACCCGGTTAGCATGGGCAATACCTAGTGGGGTCCACCGTGCCAACTGGTGTTGCACGCTTGCCCCAACTGCCTTCCCCTTTTCTTATTTAATTCTTATTTAAGAAGAGCGCGATGGGGTGTTGGGATATGTACGTAGGAGAGGAAGAGAGAAGTGAGAGAGATAGAATAGAGCAGGGGAAAGGGCGAGAAGAAAAGAGGAGAGAGCGAAAATCGTTTGTGCATACATGTGTATAAGTGAAGAAATATAAATGTAATAATAATAATAATTTAAATGTAACCTGCTGTGTTTTTAGCTTAGGGGATGCATTCTATGAAACCCAAAAAAGAGAGATGCCTGTCTATTGTTTTAAAAATTTTCCTTGATTTTTTCAAGTAATTACTTCTCTTAGATGTGGATTCTTAGCTTAAATGATGGCACCAATTTCTATGAACCCCAACATAATGTATGTGTTATATTTATACATTTCATTCATTCGGAAACATCGTTTTAAGTTATGAGCCAAAAATTGAAACAAATCTAAAGCTTAGGTGGACCGGTTACAAAAAACATTGAGGACAAAAATTGAAGCAGTTCCAAAGCGCAAGTGGACCCCTTATAGAAAATGTTGGGACTGTTGAAACCTTCCTCAGGCGATCGAGTATGTTCATAAGTTTACGGATATAGATTAAGGGAAAACACAAATATCTATCATTTAATCCTCACTATTTTATGTGGTGGGGTCCACTTGAGCTTTGAATTGAATTTATTCTTAGGGTTTATTTGAATTTTCAATTTAGTGGTAAATACCCGATAAATGAGAAATAATTATTTCACCTTATATTTATAACTCTATTACTAGTGCTTGATTTGACTAGCGGCTTTTTAGACATGAAAACTGAGAAGGCTATAAAATATTCGTGGGTCACATTGTAATGCGTGTTGATCATCCACACCGTTCTTCTTTATGCCAGCTGAATTTATGGCATGAGCCAAAAAATAAGGCATATCCAAAGCTCAAATGGACCACGCCATGGGAAAAATGAAATCGAATACTCACCGTTAAAAACTTCTAGGAGCCACTATTTCTTTTGTTATGGGCCACTTGAGTGTTGGATTTGACTAATTTTTTGGATCATGCCTCAAAATATTTTGATAAAATGGATGGACAAAATGGATACATAATACACATTGTTGCATTGTGGTTCACAAATTTAAATTAACTCTTTTAAACCGGATTCCAAAGTAAAAATTTCTTTGAAAATCAAACTAGATAGTAATAATTGCCTATTTATAGGAGTAATTACACAAGCTCTCGAAAATCAAACAAGCCGTCCAGCTCGTACCTTCAAACGATATCTTCGAATGGATGTGGTTAGAACACATACGTTACGTCGTGATGGGGCTCATAGATCCGGATAGAGGGAAAACTCAAATATCATATTGATCAAATCTTTCTTACGGTGTGATTCATTTCTACGGTGTGGTCCACCTAAGATGTGAAGGTATAATGTCCTTAAATGATATAGAAAAATCGATAAACGGAGGGGATAAAAAGCATACATCATGGTGGGGCCCACATATCACCAACCAGTAGCGAGTGGTCGGTATGCAGTCCGCCTACTTTGAGGCGAATCAAACATTCAATGATGTGATCCTTCGTTTGTCGTCTTACGTCTCAGGAGAATTCCAGAGGAAAGATAATAAGCACCTCACGTGATAAAAGTACTGCGCACCTTCCTCTGCGAGCTATATTTGGAAAGCAAACGTCGTGATCTGGACCGTTGGTCTGGTGGACCACCACGTGAATACTATATATTTTTATAAATAAAGGGCATTGAACCCTATTCGTTGCCTGAAATTGCATGGTGGACATTCAACCGGAAAATCGTAACAGTCAGATGATTAAAATTACCTAATTGCTGCAAATTTTTGCTAGTCTGTTAACACGGTGGGCCACAAGATCAACAATCCCGATCACCTTACATGTTTTCCACGTGTATGTTGTGAGAAGGGAAGCACATAGGCCTGCTATCACTCGAGCTGCATATTAGCGATACTCTGGCGTAAGTGGGCCCACGTGACTCGTGCCTGTCTGATGGGCTGAGAGGGTGTTTATCTGCTTTCGCCTTTTTCCCCGCTTTCATGCAGCTGCTTTCTTTATCTGAAAGGCTAAAGGCTAAAGGCCAAAGTAGACACGTCATACTCAATACCGAAGAGGGATATTTCCCGTACACGTGCCAACACGGCACACATGTGAGAGATCCAGACAATTCATCAGATGAAGCCCATTTTGAAGATTTAATGGTCTCATGGATAAAAAGAAATGGATCGTTCAAAAGTAAAAACTCGGGTTCGGGTCAACCAGAACCCACCTGACCCAGCCAGAATTTGCGTTGTGTTGGGGTCAGTCTTCGGTTGAGCCAGGATTTCGGGTTTCCCTTGGTTAGAGTGTCGGTCGGGTCGTGTTCCTGGTTGGGGCTTCATGAGGTCGGGTCAGGCCCGGTTAACCCTTCAACCCCTACCAATGGTCTGGCCTGCTTTTTGGTCCATGTCTAGTTTGGGTTGGCCCCAACTGATGAATTGCCTTGAAATTTCACATGTTTGACTTGTTGGCACGTGTAAACTTTCCTGGTGGATTCCTTTTGAGTCCACGTGAGGGGAATTGGAATTTGCAACATACGTGCCAATGTGGCATACGTGTGCCAGATCCACCATTCATCAGATTAGGGCCACTGAACGGGCCCTGATCCAGAGTCAGACAAAACCACTCTCATTAACCAGGGTTGGGTGATCTAGCTTTGGGCCTGGGCTGTCACAGTCCCAGCCCATTGAGGTGATTGAAATAAATGGGCCGGGCTCGGGCAAACCCACACCCACCCGAATTTCAAATTCATTCTTCACAAATCCATTTACAAAAAAGAATGAAGAGAGCATCAATAACAATGATTTAGGTCGCGTTTGGATACACAGGTGAATTGAATTGCGAACTTTTATTTTGATCAATAGGAAATGACAAAATCAATGAGCTCTCTTGGCTTTCATAACACGTATATGGTCGGCAATTCGGATTTCAAAGCACGTTTGGATGCACTATAAAATTCAATTGCAATGCCATGTCCTAATAAAATGTGAGTAACGAAATTGTAATTAGCACTCAAATTGAGAGTTTGGGCTCCAACTTGCAGTTGTGAATGCGATGCTTTCAAGAGTGAAATGGATGCGATTACTTAATACTGTTTTGAATCCTCGGAAACTTCATTAGCATTGTGATTCTTCTAATAATTTTTACAATTAATGCATCCAAACAGACCCTTGATTATTAAGGAGATTTTTTTATTTTTATTTTTATTTTTATAATTAAAAGTTCCACTTTTGTGGACTAATATTGTCAATTCAATTCAATAGTGCATCCAAACACATGAATCAAAAATCTTAAATTGGTGAAAGAGAAAAAAAAATGAATGGGTGCACATGCATCATGGTCCGAATCTAGTTGTAATTCATTTGGATATTTTAGTGTAACAAAATTTTAAAATATCTATGGAAATCAAAACAGAGAATTATATAAAATACTACATTTTTTAAAATGAGATTTACATTTTGGTACCTTTTAAAAAAATGTTTTTATTGAACTACTGGTTAAGTTAATTTTATTAAGCTACCTTCTAGTAGATTTTTCTAAGGATAGTTAGATTAAGTGAGATATTTTTGAAAATGACAAAATTGACCTTCTTTTTATAACTGAAAACTCATTTACATATTCATGGTTCATGGAGATATCTCAAATGGACTCGTTTCTAATGGTGTAGTGTACTTGGGTCTTGGATTTATTTCATTTTTGGGCTCTCATCTTAACACCAGCAGATAAAATTCATAAACAAAATAGATTTCACATGAACATCAAGGTGAACCCCTTGAGGCTTGTATTATAGGAACTATGACATGTGTTGTATGAAACTTGTGTGAGAAAAATCAGATGGATGTAACCTTATTTTAATGGGTCCAGGTCACTTTTTTACCTACAACAAAATCAGGTTGGGTTCCGGTCAGGCCTTTTAGGACTTGGTTAGATTAAAATCCATTCAAGTTATGATTGGGTCTATCAATTTGAACCATACACAAAAATGATTGTGAATGTGTCCATTCCAATGGTTTCCTATGGCGCAACCTACCTCAATTTTGGGTTGAATGTGCCCATTTCGATTTGAAGGTCTATTTACGTTGTGCTCGGTTGTTTGCAAGAACACCACCTTTAGCTACGATGAGATGTGTTGCTCGGAAGAAAATATGGGAGAGAAAGATTTTTTTTTTTTTTTTAAGATGCTTTCTAAGAAGATGATAGCTAGTACCCATTAAATTGCGCAAGTGGCTTAACTAAAATCAAAATCTGCTAAATTGCAGAGAGCATTGTACTTAAGCCAAAGTTCCAAAGTAGGATCGATTGGACC
Source organism: Magnolia sinica (assembly GCF_029962835.1). Taxonomy (NCBI): domain Eukaryota; kingdom Viridiplantae; phylum Streptophyta; class Magnoliopsida; order Magnoliales; family Magnoliaceae; genus Magnolia; species Magnolia sinica. The sequence goes on along the minus strand of NC_080573.1, from coordinate 5,469,540 downwards.
ATTCTAGTCCCCGCATGTGAACATTGTTTGTTGAAAGGGTATTCTCATTAGCAGGACCTTTTGTCATTTATAATAATAATAATAATAATAATAATAAGCAGTTAATATTGTTCTCATTAGAATCTAAAGGAAGATAGCTTAATGAAATTTAATTTAAAACATGAGATAGTTTAATGAAAACATTTTAAGAAAATGTACTTAGAATGTAAGTTCAATAAGAGTGGGGTTATGATTTATAAATTCTTAATAAAATATGAATTTCTTTCCAGATAAATGATCTGGTATAAACCTTTACGTTTATTTTTAAAAACTTGTTAAAAATAAAGAGGCGTCCACAAAATAACATAATTTACCATTTTTAGTGAAACTATTAAATAAATTAACAATACACATATACATATTTATAGAGCAAATGCCTTAATTTGTTTTACTAACTTTTGCGTTAATATCGCAATAAAAATATGATATTTTAAAAGTTGATGACATTTTGAAAATCTTGCAATAATATTATATAACGTATTTCTTATAATATTATCGCAAGATTTTTCAAATCTTAGCTATGTTTGTCTTGCTGGTAGTGTTTGAAAACAATTTAAATGAGAAGAAAGACATTTCTATAGGGTTTTTGTGTAACCAAAATATAGGACCTGTAAATTGAATGGTTGAATAAATGAATCGCAAATTGTCTATACATGATTAATGGAGATTTTATACTGTATTCTTAAATGCTTATCCGTGTTGGAAGGCATTTCTAATGCCGCAATGTCATGAAGAGTAATTCTAGATCATTTACACCTTACACTTTTATAAAAACTTTTCAATGAAACTATGGTTTTTTGTCTGTTTATATTATTGAGGGAAGAAAATACATGTATTTATAAGAAAGAGAGCTGAAGAAGCTTACCCACCACAGTTTTACCTCATAAAGTTTTAACTATGTAGGTTTTTATATCTGGCTAAATAACCACATATAGAGACCATGGTATAAGTATTCTATCTCAAACTTATGTAATAATCACAATTATTGTGAGGCCCACTGAATTGCTCAATCTAAGCAATTTAATGGTCAAATCTAAGCTGATAATCGCATATGACCTACTTAACAAGAGCCTTGCAGAAACAATTCACCTGTGCCTAAGACATGAAATCAAAGCAAACCCAAATAAAGAAACTACATTTGTTATTCTAACATATATATATGTGTCAAACATGGCCCAACAAGGACTAATTTCATTCATTAATAGTGGTTTAGCTAGACACATGGACCAATATGGCACAAAGCAAAAGTATGTCCACACAGATAACTACCAGAACTCGCCATCAATCCTGCTTGGTTTTGCCCCACTGCAATGGCCCATGCAACCGTCCTTGTGGATGGCAATCGCTCATATCCATTCCCCATCATGCTCAACACCAACCATCATTGCATGCTTGTCGCATGCATCAACAACCACCAGCCCGCCGATAACAACCGCTCGCCCACCGCAACACCTCCGTGGCGGCCGATTTATGGAATATTACTATCATGAACATCACACACTGGAAAAAAATGACCCACCAGTCCGCCATTGTCCCACGGCAATCACCAACCATCACTAAATGCACGTCCTCGCATTGTTGGGCAATGCTATTTTGGAATTTGCATCTCACACATGGAATCACAGCACTCGTGTAGAATATTCAAGCCACTAATAAGATGGGTGTAACTTTGTAGATGCCTTTCTTAATATCAGGCCAGTGTAATAATTAGGTGAACCATGCTAATAGCCTGTTTGTTAAATATGAAATCTGAACCTAAAGTTTGAATATTGGAAAACTAATGGTGAATATAGAACGACTAGTTTGTCAACTAACTTCTGAAATGTTTTAAATATATTAATTTGACGAATTAATCCATACTAATGTTTCAACACTGGTCACTGAATCTCTACTGGCCCACTTGAGCTTTGGATCCATCCACCCCTGGCAACTGATAAGAATTACTGACCATTGGATCACCTGTCCCAAAATACTTCTATTCTGATCTGACAGTCCATGTAAATCTACCATTATCAGCAACTAGCACTAGGAGCTTTGAAACCTTGATACATGCCAATAACCAAGAGTCTTATGGTAAGAATACAACTAAGATGGAGCGTTATTTTATTCTCGGTCAACTTCCTTCTTTTGTTAGACCTACGCTAATAATCAAGAGATCCGCGTGACATTTAGGTATCATTATCTTATTTGGCAACCACCAAATTGTCTAATACGGGCCTGGAATTTTCACTCGGGCGTCCGTTTTTTACATATTTTATATGATTTTGGATAGCTCCAAGAAATCCATGCATTACCACTCACACACGGTCACACTTATCGATTTGGCCCATATGTGCATGATCCAAGCAATCCATCAGTTGGGCCCCACGACCTGCATGCTATGGCCCTAAAATCAGACCAATAAATAATCAGAAGACCCATGCCTTGTGAAACACAAGTTTGTTTTGTGCACCATGGCCCGCTTGACGACCGGACCGGTAGGGATTTCTGGCCGTGGGCTCCAGGCGTTGGGACCCACCTGACATGGGACATTGATGTTCACGACACGTGTGTGGGATTATAAATGCGTGTGAGAATAATAGAACTTGGGATTTTTTTAAATCTCTTGTACTTATATATGTGTTGTCTATTCATTCCAATGCATTGATAAATCTATGTTTCCCATCTAACAAACAGCACTGACAACAGCCATTTAAATGATTTGTTAAAGAAGCAGTGGATTAGAATCATGTCCCTCCATCCATAAGCATTCCACATTAGATGTGGCCCGCTTCATGTCCATGATCCTAGGCAAATAGATGCTTGATTAAAATACGTTGGATTCTCATTTTTTAAAAAAGAATAAAAATAAGCCACACATCTCAAAAAAGGTGGGGACACATGGCTTATCTAGTTTGCTGTACTCAAAATTGTACATGTAGTATACCAGCACATGATCTGGACCGGTAATCGGGTCAGTCTGCTCTTAGATGGGTCATTATCTGAAAATTGCATAGGCTATACTATCCTGCCCATTGATTGGTGGGCCTTTCCCATTCATAGCCGACTGTTTCCAATATTCTTTTCTACCACCCATTTGTAGGTCACTGATTAAATGGCAAAGGTTCTTCAATTAGTAAGATTATTGTATATCATGGATGATCCAATGTGGGACACACCTAATGAATGGTCCAGATCATGCTATGTGTCTGATTTATGTGGGAGAGTGTTAGTGCACCAAATACACAAGGTTTACAAGATCATATGATTTTCATCTCCTTGAAGGACAGGGAATCAAATGGTTGTGCTGATGCTGAATTTGGATGGACATGAATACAACATTGGGATTATTGGTTCCTGATTGGCCAACCATCAGACATGCATATATAAATACATAACACTGCTTTTAATATACAAGCAGGTGGATGAAGGGACATGATTAAGTAATCGTAGCCATTCCATCCAAGGGATGGAAAAAGGATGGCTATAGAAAATAAGGCCAGCGTGGCAGACAGGTGAAATATCCAAGCCATCCATCAGAAGAACCTCACTGTGTAGATGTAAAGTCCATGCATTAGAAAATTTGGGATGATTTTTTCACAACCGTACATTTCGTTAGTTAATTGTGGCCCACCTGACTAGTGGACCAACCTGATTCTTTGGATGGAGAATCTACATAATGGTACCCTTCTGATCGATGGCTTGGATATTGCATCTTTCAGCCACGCTAGCATTTTTGGTGGCCTGCATTTGGTTTGCACCGACTCGGTGCGCCCAGTATTTTCTCAGAACCTACTTTTCTATCGTTTACAAATGAGAAAAGTTAGCTGACGGTTTTGATGACCCTCACCAAGTTGGTGAAGTTTGTGAACCGTCGGTTAAGGTGCTCATGATCCAGCCGTAGATTAGAATGACCACCTCTTAAGTGGGCCACTGCCCAAAACCCACATTGATCAGATGATGAGAACCTTGAAAAGGTTGCCTATAGTGTCCATTAATTGAACGGTCAAAAAAATGAACTGGTATTAAAATAATATTAACCGTCCAGTTAATATGCTATCTTCGCATGGTTTGGAGGTCCAATCAATTTGGATTATGGATAGTCGTCTATCCAAGAACTGACCATTCTAATGGATGGACCCGATCAATGAGCATATACATCCATGAGATTCAATGATCGACTCCGATTTGGGAGTGACCCCTCCATGACCAACATGGGTGGTGGAAGAGCTATGTGGGCCCCACCATGATGTATATGTTTTATCCATGCTGTCCATTCATTTTCTCAGCTTACTATAAGGCATGAGCCTAAAATGATGTAGATACAAGTCTCAACTGGACCACACCACAGGAAATAGTGATATGATTAAACGCCTACTATTGAAAACTTTCCAGGGCTTAGTGTAATATTTATTTGCCATCTAACCCGTTGATTAGGTCAAACAGACGTGGATGAATGTAAAACACAAACATCAGCTGGATCCAAACTTTTGTGGCCACCAAGAAAGTTTTTAATGGTGGCCATTCAATCACCCCTGCTTCCTGTGGTGTAGTTCACCTGACACTTGGATCTGCCTCCTTTATGGACTCTTGCCCTAGAATGAGCTGGCAACATAGATGAACGGTGCGGATACAACACATACATCGTCATGGTGGGAACAGTGAGCTTTTACAGCACCCACGCGGTACAGAGAGTTCTCCAGTACGATCAAATGCTCAAGTGGGCCACATATGTACATTGACGGCTGGCAATTTTTGTCTGGACCGTTGACCGCTTCAGTAAGCACCAGCTTTCCTACAAATCTGGGGTCCACCACATGGATGTATCTTATATTCCACACGCGTCGGTGCAGCAGGTGTGCTCGCCCGCGTCGAGCCTTCGAGCCGCTTTAAGTTGACTGAGGTAACCTGTTAGGAGGCTTCCGATGTAGTTAAGATGCGACAAAATCTGCTAACGGCGGCCAGTTTGCTTCTCACGTGAGAATTTATGGACCGTCTGTCTTTTTGAACTTTTCCATGTCACAATTTTTATTTAGTATTATTATTTTCACTGTGAAGAAAAGACCAATTTTGCCCCTGTTCTCATAGAGATCTAGTCGACGGTTGAAATGAAAAGGTGGTCAAGTAAATGTCTAATATGCTACACTTTGTTTCAAATTTTATATGAAATTGAATTATAAATATTTTGGTTTCCCTCCATATTTGAAATATTTGATGCTTTTGAGTTGTGAGTTTTGTTCTATCTCGGATTTGACAGAGAAAAACATTTTACGTATAAGATAGGTGTGTTGCCTTGGGGCTTGAGGCCCATTCAGGGGCATGTGAATTTGGTCCTGTGAGGGGCTATATCAATAGCTCTAATCTATGCCATTGACCACACGCGCGCGCGCGCCGATCCGAGCCAGGTCCGGGACGTGCTGGGCGTGGGCGCGGAGCACACGGACCTAACCCTTTCTAAAAGGTGTATACACTTCAGAGTCTATATAAAGACTTCCAATTCATATTTGAAAATACAAAAATCATTTTCCTCCCTTATAAAACTCTCTCTGATATTCTAAATTTTGATTGCTGAGTTCGTTGCTGAGTCAACTCAGCACTTTTGGATTAAACTGCAAGTGGTTCGAGCTCGCGTACAGTGAGTGTACCATTGGGACCGGGTCATAGTCGTTGTATCCTAGAGATCGATTGCTCTTGAAACCTGTTGCACTTAGGACGCTGTCCAAAGGGTACAAATTCGATTTCAAGCCGAGTGACTCAGGTCACGCCCCGACTCAAATATATAAATTTTCTATCTCTAATTTTATTTTCTTTTTTGGTTCTTCATTTTTTTAATAGTCTATTTATTTCAACCAAATATTCCAACATAATAAAGAAAGGTTACACTGCTTTAATCAATTTGATTTTATCTCCATAACCTCGCACCAAGCTAGTGAAGTTTGTGAACCGTCGGTTAAAGTGCTCATGATCTAGCCTTAGATTAGAATGACCACCTCTTAAGTCAGCCACTGCCCAAAACCCACATTGATCAGATGATGAGAACCTTGAAAAGGTTGCCTATAGTGTCCATTAATTCAACGGTCAAGAAATGAACTGGTATTAAAATTATGTTAACCGTCCAGTTAATGGATACCATATGCTATCTTCGCATGGTTTGGAGGTCCAATCAATTTGGAATTAGGGCAATCGTCTATCCAAGAACTAGCGATTCTAATGGATGGACCTGATCAATGAGCATATACATCCATGAGTGTCAATGATGGACTCGGATTCGGGAGTGACCCCTCCATGACCATCATGGGTGCTGGAAAAGCTCTATGGGCTGGACCCATCATGATTTATATGTTTTATCTACACCCTCCATCCATTTTGTCATATCACTATAAGGCACGAGCCCAAAAATAATGTAGATCCAAGTGTCAAGTGGACCACACCACAGGAATTAGTGTGGATTAAACGTTCACCATTAAAAAATTCCTAAGGCCAACTGTAATATTTATTTCCCATCTAACATGTTGATTAGTTCATATGGATAAATGGAAAGCACAAACATCAGCTTGATCCAAACTTTTGTGGCCACCAAGAAGTCTTTAATGGTAGCCATTTAATCACCATCGCTTCCTGTGGTATAGTCCACCTGACACTCGGAACTGTCTCCTTTCTTGGCTCGTGCCCTAAAATAAGCTGACAACATAGATGGACGGTGCGGATACAACACATACATAGTCACGTGGGAATACGGAGCTTTTCCAGGAACCACGCGGCACCGAGAGGTCACCACCGCAAACTTCAACTCATGGAGGGTACGGTCAAATGCTCAAGTGGGCCACATGCTTACATTGACGGCTAGCAATTTTTGTCCATTGGTTTTGTACGGTGGGACCTCGTTGATGAGTTGACCGCTACAGTAAGAACCAGCTTTCCTTCAAGTGTGGGGTCCACACCACATGGATGTATCTTATATTCCACACGCGTCGTTGCAGCAGGTGTGCTCCGTGTGGAGCCTTCAAGCCGCTTTTAAGTTGACTGAGGTAATCTGTTAGGAGGCTTCCGATTAGAAAAAACGCGACAAAATCGGATGATGGCCGCCAATTTCTTTCTCACGTGAGATTTTATGGGCCGTCTGTTTTTTTGAACTTTTCCACGTCACAATTTCTATTATTATTATTATTTTCACTGTGAAGAAAAGACTAATTTTGCCCCTTCTATTATTTAAAATGACCAATTTTTGGCCCAGTTCATAGGAGTGTACACCAACCGAGCTAGCTCGGTTAGCTCGCTTGGCTCAACTCGAAAAAGCTCAATTCGACTCGGTTCAAAGCTGAGTTTGAGCCGAGTCAAGCTGATTTTTCGAGCTCGAAAATAAATTTGAACCGAGTTTGAGCAGGCCCCAGCTCAACTTGACTCGACTGTGATCGAATCTGGTTCGAATCGAACTCAGATCGAAATAGTTCGGTGACTGGATTACTTTGTCATTGATGTTGCTCACCAAGTGTTTGATAAAATGACTTAATAAAGTATGGCTGGTGGTAAGGAAGGCATGTACATGAAACAAAGACCCCCTTTTCTTTTCTTTTTTTTCTTTTTTTTTTTATCTTGGTTTTTATGTCGCTTAGAAGATGTCTGATAAAATATATATAAAACCATTGCTTCTGTTTCACATATAGAGAGATTTTGAAGGTACAGTCTAGGTGTTTGTCTCAATGGCGAACTTGGCTCGATCTTAACTCAAACTTGGCCCGAGCTGCTGACTGAATTGAGCCGAGCTGGCCAATCAAGCTCAAGGACTGAGCCGAGCTGAGTTCGAGTTCGACTTGATGTACACCCCTACCAGTTCTTATGGAGATCTAGTGGACGGTTGAAATGGAAAAATGGTCATTGGTCTTTAATACAAGAAGCAAATGTCTAATAAAGAAAGGCTAAGATTCTTTAATTAATTTGATTTTGTCCCTATGACCTCTCATATTGGGTCCCATGACTTCGATTCAAGCAATGGACGCATGCCTGATATGGATTCGAGCCATGGTCACATTGAAAGAAAGCAGGTGAGTTGATTCAATTTCAGTCCTGGATGGGCTGGTATCATGAGCTGTCCACAACCAATCTTTTTAATGGGTCTAATTTTGGTTAACCTAAAATGAATCCAGCTTAACATTCATCCAGCCTGCCCCATCCAACTAACAATTAAGGGTTCAATAATTACTCTGTAATTAAAAGGGAAGCGTCGTCATATATATGATTTTAGTACCATAAAATGACATGTGAGAATCATTAGTCAAATGTAAATGTATTAGGAGCATGAAATTGCTAATCATTATACTTTTCATGATATTGCTATGAAAGTTTTAAATTCAAACAATGTAATTAGCATATTTTAATAATAAAATATTATTAAAATAATATAAAATTTTCATTATTATGATTTTACATTTTAAAAAATAAATATAAGAATTGGCATTCAAATGCACATGTTATTTAGGAGACCATGAAATAACTTGTTATCTTTGCACATTTTCCTTGTATTATCATCATTCGGTGAAATAAATAGGCCCTTGGACATGGCAACAATCTTTTCTGAGTCACAACGGTAGTAGTTCGGTTGATTCAATTTCAATTCTGGATGAGCCAGTACCATGAACAGTTCAAGACCAATCTTTTTACAAGGGTTTAAATTGAGTCAATATAAAATTAACCAACTTAGACCTTGTGCAGCCTGCCATTCAACACAAACTCTAGTAAGATCCAACAATGTAGTTTCCAAGGGTTTATTTGTTTCACTAATTATTCTAGTAATTGAAAGGGAAAGTGTCATCTTTACAAATTTACTATGGTAAAATTAAACACAAGAATTATTAGTCAAATACAAATGTATTTTAAAGAAAAGTGATGAAATTTATAGTCATTATAAATTTTCATAGTATAAAGAAATCTCAATCTAAGCAATAACATTAATATATTTTAGTAATAATTTGACATTAAAGTAATAAAAAATATCATTATTATAGGTTTTAAACAATAAATGGAATATGAAAATCAACAATCAAATGCAAATATTATTTAGAACTCAATGAATTTAATTTGTAATTATTGTCCTTTTCCTTTATATTACTTTTTTTTTTTTTTGCACAAGCACACACACCCCCATACACTCATGTCGTAGTGGGATTTCACCACCTACGAATACTCGAATCCTTGACCGGTTGTTGAAACTCCGAAGAGTCTACCACTGGAGAAAGAGTAAGGATCCATCTTTATATTACAATTATTGATGCGTAAAACTGGTTAGCCTTCCTTGGACCTTCGTGTGTCAGTACAAGAGGAAAACAAAGGAGAGACCCCGGCTAAAGTAGGGAACCCTTCGATGCCACAGTTAGGTTGAGGAATCTGAGTCTGATTGAGTAAGGGGTTTTTGGCTAAAGATTTTGCGTACCTTTCACTATTGAGGGTCCTCTTATTTATAGGTGAGGAAAAGCAGTGGCGTGTAGGGCCTCTCCCTGTTTTGGTAGGGATGAATTATAGTAGGATGTAGACTCCTTACTTGGGTGGAGGATCTTTCTGGATCCATGGCTAGAATATTGGGTAGAGTCGTATTGGGCCCGATTCCATGGATCTTCGGCTAAGATCATAGACATATCAAACAGAGTTCAGGTTGAATCCCGTGGAGGGCGGGTCTTGCCGACCTGGTTCATGCGATTGAGGTCAGGTTGTATCCGTCAAAAGATAGATCTTGCTGACATGAGGTGAGTAGTTCTTTTCTTTCATATCATAGTTGGTTAACGCTTATCCTAACCTTATGTCCAAAGGTCGAGCTCAGCCTTTGTCTACACTTGGTCGAGGAGACATGGGTCGGATAATTGGGTCACACCTGTTACTGTTTGAAGTGCTGACCTAGCCCACAGATAGTTGATCTGTCCATTTTTCCTTATAACAACAATGGTAACAAGTGAGACTGAACCACACTCTCTACCATTAACTTATATTTAAAATTTAAAAGCTTATTCATGTGATTTACTCTCTACCTACATAACCAGCGTCTCCACCAACTATTGATGTGATGAGTTATTCTTCAAATGGTTAGGGTCCGGTCCGTCTTACACCAAAGCCAATCCATAAATGAATCCGTTAGCTTATTTTGACCTTGACCCAATTGAAATCTGTCCTTGATAATTAATGAGTAGAGCCTAGACCTACCATCGACCTAACTTGACCGGACCCATTACCACCACCATAAATTAGTGAGCCTAAGGTAACGTCATCGCCTTTGACTCGTTCATTGTTATGGGCAATGATCCAAAAAGCCCTCTATATCTGAAGATCTCAGCCACTAATCTTGGGCCCTTCTCAACTGATCATGGATCTCCAAAATCAATGGTAGTGTTGCTATTAGTTAAAGCTAAACCTTTCTCCGCATTCCTAATGAAATCATGAGGAACAAACTAGTCATTTCACCGAATGTCAGGAGGAAATGGGCATTTTTTCCTTCCGACTCCAATCTCAACGTGTTTTGGCAATGCTCAGAGAAAAGATGAGATACTGTCCCTTAATACAAAGACCCAGTTGTATTTTTTATTTTCTTTTTGTCATCAATCCATAAGAGAACAGACAGATCCTGTCACTTATTTCAGTGGACCAGATGGGTTTTTATTTTTTCATTTTTCTAAGTACCAAGATCCATGTGTATGTACTGACTTCGGTGTGTACTAACGAGCTAACCCAAAAAAAGAAAAAGAAAAATGATCCATGTGTATGTACTTTATTTTCGCTATTAATAAAAGTAGAATTGGTCACCTACTGGCTAGTGGTTGTACCATAATTAATTTTCCTGACAACATACCACTTGTGTAGGACATCCGTACCATGAAAATGTTAGGCTCCACTATGAAGATCGTCCATGTCTAAGTTGAGGCTGATCGACTAATTAATTGGGCCACTCCCATATAATGAATCAGAACGTTGGTTTCCCATTGATTCCAAAAAGTGGGCCAGCCTGATTTTGTGCCAGATGATTCCATGGTGGTGGGCCCACCGTTTTATTGGCGGATGTTCCACAAAATCACCATTATATAGGATTAAGGAAAGATGGAATAGCACAAGTTACCATCCAATCGACTGCAGGTTATCAATAATCAAATTCCCCGCTACAGCGACCGTATATGGTCGGCTGAGGCAAAGGATTCCATACATGTGGGGCCCACCTTTAGGAGAAACAGATATTTGCTCCGATGGGCCTGGCTAGATGGTAAGATCCTATCCTTCGGTCTTTGATCCATGTCCAATTGAATGTGGACGGTAGTTTTATCTTTCAAACTATTCATGTGCCACTAATCAGACGGTCAGGATCATCCAATCTGTTAGATAATCAGAGCATCAGAAACGGGACCTATTTTATCAATGGTCTGGATCGCTGATCCATGGACCACACATGTACAGATTCCTGCACCTTAGCAAACTGTAACCTTTGCAGGTGTGTTTGGATGCCAGCATTTTGTTTTTAATATGCAGCTGGCGTACATTAGTCAGAAAAGCTGCCCTGCCCTTTTTCTCAGTGCGTTTGATATCTGGCGATTGAACCACTTCTCACACGCGTACTTGTAAGTGCCACGTGTGAGAAAATCTGAACCGTTGGTCATGACTAGATCTGTTCCAGTGAAATTCAAGGCCTCTTGGATGCCTCTGTGGGCCACGCTCTTATGTTCAATTCTATCCATTGATGTACTTCCGAAATGCCTGCTAAAATGAACCGCCCCAAGTATCACCACCCACTAATGAAAATGAAAGGTCCCATCCACATCTAATTATAAATGCAACTAGATGGGAGATGTGGGTCCCATCATTGTATATCTGAAGCATCCAACTGGCCCATATGATTTGTCCGTAGTGAAAATACGATGACCAAAGAATCATTGTCATACAACAATCATGTGGGCCACCATATGAAATCAAGGTCTTTTGGTGGTTGTCCATTGTTTTCTTCTAAGTGATCCACATGATATCAGATCAGGCATGGTTTTTGGATCATCTTATTTTTATGATGTAACAACCTTGATAGATGAATTAGATTTCATAAATATGCTATTTGTGGGCCCCAAATTCAAGTAGGTGCACGTTATCATCTACAACTAGCTGAACGTTAGAACTTATCAAAGAGAGAGAGACTGAGGAAACACCATGCTCCTCAAAAAAGAGAAATTTCAGCTGTACGAGAGGAAACCCACCTCATTTCCCCTTCCAAGAATCTCAGCTGTACGGACGACTTGCCAAAGGTCGAAAATGCCCCCTGCTTTTACCAGCGGATCGGCTGGTGCTCGAAGTCGAGCGCTGACGCTCCTCGAACTCCGAGTTGTACGAACGGTTCAAAAGTGATCAACGTTACATGGGCCCCACACAGTTATGTATTTATTATATCCACAACGTTCATCCATATTTCCAGATCATTTCGGAGCATTATCCAGAAAAAAAAAAAATCGTATCCAAATATCAACTGGACCACACCACAAAGAGCAGGATTTTCACCGTTAAAAATTTTGTAGGGCCCACCATAACATTTATTTTCCATCCAATCTATTCGTAAGGTCACAAAGACCTGGATGAAGAGGAAAAACAAATTTCATAATGATCCAAAACTTCCGTAACCCCTAAAAGGGTTTCAATGGTAGACGTGCAATTTCCCACTGCCTTTTACAGTGTGGTCCACTTGAGAGTTAGATCTGTATTATTTTTTGTCTCAAGCTTTAATATGATCTCGAAAAATATATGGACGGTTTGGATATAACACAGACCTCATGATGGGACCCATAAAAGCAATGAAAATTCCACAGGAAAAGAAGGGTTGCCGCCGCCGGGATATAGTTACGGTTATAATCCGTAGCCATAGGCCTTTTGTTTGAACCAACAATGAATTGCGGAACCGCAGCTCGCTGTAAGATTTAGAGATGGATCGCGGAATCCGTCATTTATTGCCAAGTCAAACAAAAGGCCTATAGCTACAGATTATAACCATAACTATAGCCACATACCGTGCACTTTTTTTAAAAAAAAAAAATTTAATTTTTTAATTTTTAATTTTTTTTTACATGGAGAATTTTATTCTACCTACATTTTTCTCTAACACATATTTATATAAATATGTATATATAAGCATATAAAAAAAATTTCTCTCATTTTTTCATTTGTTTCTTTTTCATATAACAAGAATATCTTCTAAACCAAAATTAGTTACTTGACATACCTATATGATTTTAAGGCTGAAAGTTGGGTGGGTTCAACCCGACCAACCTGTGACCCACCCGAAATTGAGTTGGGCTTGGGCAGGATGTGTCGAGTTTAGTTTTGGGGTTAGGCCATACAAACACCGACCCGATAAAACTTGGGTGGGGCTCGGGTTGAGGTCTCGGGTTGCCTAACCCAACACATTAGAAACACTTTAAAGAGATCAATGAAGCAAGAATTCATTAATGAACACTGGAAAGAGAGCCTCAGCTAATCTAAGGGTCATTCTTCCATCCAATCCTAAGCCATGTTCAACCCAACTTCATTGCAAAGGAGATTACAGGTTTTAAAAAGCAAGATGCCAGAAGATATTGCTAGAAAGAGGTTATACTTTTTTAAATTGTTGATTTCTTTATTTTGCTAATTTAGAAGTTGTAAATGAGAAATTATAATGAAATGGTGAAAACCAAGAGTAAGGATCATGTTCAAATACAAGTCAAATGAGATAACTTGGTGAATCCAAAATACTACTGATTGGAACTGAGAATACATAGGAAAACCAGAAAATCACTGGATTGTCCGAGTTCATAGACCATCATGATGCCTGTTCTCATAACCATTAAGTCATAGATTTGTACCCCACTTCAGTAGCATTCTTGTATTGAACATCTATAGGATAAGCAAAAGTCACATCATCTTTAGTTCTTTGTTCAAGAAAACACAACTTGATATGACCCTGAAATGAAACGGAATCGTCGAGATTGACCGTGAAAAGCATGGAAATGACCATGAAGTGAAGGGGATTGACCGTGAAATGCATGGAAATGACTGTGAAGTAAAGGGAATTGACCGTGAAATGCATGGAAATGATCGTGAAATGAAACAAAATCGCTGGGATTGACCATGAAATGCATGGAAATGATCGTGAAGGGGATTGACTGTGAAATGCATGGAAATGACTGTGAAGTGAAGGGAATTGACCATGGAATGCATGGAAAAAACCGTGAAATGAAACGGAATTGTCGGGATTGACTGTCAAATGCATGGAGATGACCGTGAAATGTATGGAAATGACAATGAAATGAAATGGAATCGCCGGGATTGACCATGAAGTAAAGCAAATTGACCATGAAATGCGTGAAATGACCGTGAAGTGAAGGGAATTGACCATGAAATGCGTGGAAATGACCGTGAATCAACACGAAATCGTCGGGAATGACCATGTAATGCATGGAAATGACTGCGAAGTGAAGCGAATTGACCGTGAAATGCATGAAAATGACTGTGAATCAACACGGAATTGCTGAAAATGATCGTGAAATGCATGGAAATGACCGTGAAGTGAAGCGAATTGACCGTGAAATGCGTGGAAATGACCGTGAATCAACACGAAATTTCCGGGAATGACTGTGAAATGCATGGAAATGACTGTGAAGTGAAGCGAATTGACCATGAAATGCATGGAAATGACCGTGAAGTGAAGGGAATTAACCGTGAAATGCATGAAAATGACCGTGAACCAACATGGAATTGCCGGGAATGACCGTGAAATGCATGAAAATGACTGTGAAGTGAAGCGAATTGACCGTGAAATGCATAGAAATGATCGTGAAGTGAAAGGAATTGACCATGAAATGGGTGGAAATGACCGTGAATCAACACGGAATTGCGGAGAATGATCGTGAAATGCATGGAAATGACTGTGAAGTGAAGCGAATTGACCATGAAATGCTTGGAAATGACCGTGAAGTGAAGGGAATTGACCATGGAATGCATGGAATGACCGTGAACCAATACGGAATTGCTGGGAATGACCGTGAAATGCATGGAAATGACCATGAAGTGAAGTGAATTGACCGTGAAATGCATGGAAATGACCGTGAAGTGAAGCGAATTGACCGTGAAATGCATGGAAATGACAGTGAAGTGAAGGGAATTGACCGTGAAATGCGTGGAAATGACCGTGAATCAACACGAAATCACCGGGAATGACCGTGAAATGCATGAAAATGACCGTGAAGTGAAGCGAATTGACCGTGAAATGCGTGGAAATGACCGTGAACCAACACGGAATTGCTGGGAATGACCATGAAATGCATGGAAATGACCGTGAAGTGAAGGGAATTGACCGTGAAATGCGTGGAAATGACCGTGAACCAACACGGAATTGCTGGGAATGACCATGAAATGCATGGAAATGACCGTGAAGTGAGGTGAATTGACCGTGAAATGCGTGGAAATGACTGTGAAGTGAAGGGAATTGACAATGAAATGCGTGGAAATGACCGTGAACCAACACGGAATTGCCAGGAATGACAGTGAAATACATGAAAATGACCGTGAAGTGAAGCGAATTGATCATGAAATGTGTGGAAATGACCGTGAAGTGAAAGGAATTGACCGTGAAATGCATGGAAATGACCGTGAAGTGAAGGGAATTGATCGTGAAATGTGTGGAAATGACCATGAACCAACACGGAATTGCTAGGAATAACCGTGAAATGCATGAAAATGATCGTGAAGTGAAGCGTATTGACCGTGAAATGCGTGGAAATGACCGTGAAGTGAAGCGAATTGACCGTGAAATGCGTGGAAATGACCGTGAAGTGAAAGGAATTGACCGTAAAATGCGTGGAAATGACCATGAATAAACACGGAATCACCGGGAATGACTGTGAAATGCATGGAAATGACCATGAAGTGAAGCGAATTGACCGTGAAATGAGTGGAAATGACCCTCAAGTGAAGGTAATTGACCGTGAAATGCGTGGAAATGACCGTGAAATGTATGAAAATGACCGTGAAGTGAAGCGAATTAACCGTGGAATGCATGGAAATGACTGTGAAGTGAAGGGGATTGACCGTGAAATGCTTGGAAATGACTGTGAAGTGAAGGGGATTGACCGTGAAATGCTTGGAAATGACTGTGAAGTGAAGGGGATTGACCGTGAAATGCTTGGAAATGACTGTGAATCAACACGGAATGGTCGGGAATGACCATTAAATGCATGGAAATGACCGTGAAGTGAAGCAAATTGACTATGAAATGCGTGGAAGTGACCGTGAAGTGAAGGGTATTGACCGTAAAATGCATGGAAATGACCGTGAATCAACATGGAACGCCGAAAATGACCGTGAAATGCATGAAAATGACCGTGAAGTGAAGCGAATTAACCATGAAATGCGTGGAAATGACCGTGAAGTGAAGGAAATTGACCGTGAAATGCATGAAAATGACTGTGAATCAAACGGAATCACCGGGGTTGACCGTGAAATGCAGGGAAATGATCGTGAAGCGAAGCGTATTGACCGTGAAATGTGTGGAAATGACCGTGAAGTGAAGAAAATTGTCCATGAAATGCATGGAAATGACCGTGAATCAACATGGAATCGCCGGGAATGACCGTGAAATGCATGGAAATGACCGTGAAGTGATGTGGATTGACCGTGAAATGCATGGAAATGACCGTGAAGTGATGTGGATTGACCGTGAAATGCATGGAAATGACCGTGAAGTAAAGGGAATTGACCATGAAATACATGGAATTGACCGTGAAGTAAAGCGGAAACGATGGGAATGACCGTGAAATGCGTGGAATTGATCGTGAAGTAAATGAAATGAATGAAATTGACCGCGAAGTGAATGAAATGGATTTTCGACCATTGACCTATTGGAATCTTGGAAAATAAACAGGTTGGTTGGCTAAAGTAGCTTCTCCTAGCCCAAAATCATATAGGCTACATCAAGTAACTAATTTTGGTTTAGAAGATATTCTTGTTAAATGAATAAAGAAAGAAATGAAAAAAAGAGAGAAATTTTTTTATATGCTCATATATACATATTTATATAAATATGTATTAGAGAAAAATGAAGGTAGAATGAAGTTATCCATGTAAGAAATTAAAAAAAATAAAAATAAAGTGCACAGGTGGATGTGGGGCCCACCAAAATCATGAACATTGAGTGTGGGGCCCACGATGGGACCCACCCAATTTTTTTAATAAAAAACCGGGCGGCACTACCGCACCCGGGCGATACCACCGCACAGACCTCCAGAGGTTGGTGGCATTACCGCCGGATCGGCGGTAGTACCACCCAGATATTTTTATTCAATGGTCACCGCTATGGCTACGGATTTCTAACCGTATCTAAAACCGTGGCCCACGATTACTTACCTATTTTAGAGCGGGGCATTTTCGCCATGTGAAGGGCGTCCGTACGCCTGGGGAGAATTCTTGGCAACTAAAAAGAAATGAGCTTTAAAAGGTTGTGGGCCATACACTGGTCGTGCAGTTGGAAATTTCTCCCTCAAAAAATCTAAAACTAAGAAGTTTCCCACAAGTCCACAACCACCAGACCGCTTAGCCCTCTCTTTAATGAAATTAAAAATAATAAATAATAAATAAAAATCCTAGAATCAAATCCCAAACACTATCTATATATATGACTGCCTCTCTCTCTCCAGTCTCTACAGATAGTCTCTCTAAGCTTCAAAATCAATCTCTCTCCATTCTCTACAGACTCTCTAAGCTTCAAAGCCAAAGGCATCTCAAAGGCCCGTATACACCAATGGCTAGATTTCTTCTCCTTTGCTTGCTCTTAGCCCATGTTTTCAAGTCCTTAGCTGTGGAACATGAACCCAATCAGAAGTTTCAGCCCCTGGTCGAGTCCAAAGAGCCTATTATCTCAGCCCCACCCACCTCAAGTGCAACCATCGGTCATGAGCTGGAAACTGAGCCAGGAGTCGCCGAGGCACCCGGAAATCGACGGTTGGGCAAGCACCATCATACGGACAAGTCGGTCGCCGGTGCAGGTGTGATCCTTGGCGGGCTTGCGACGGCTATCATCGCCACTGTCTTTTGTTACATTCGGGTCACCAGACGAAGAAATGGGGAGAATTAGGTCTAGTTATTGAAATTGCATGTATATGTATGCGTGCGTACACACACGGGTGAAATTTTTTTAAAAAAATGTTACACCCCTTGATTTTGTGAGACATGGGTATTACTCATTAACAATGGAGGATATATATAACTGATTTTTTATTTTTTATTTTTTGTAATTGGGTTTTCTCATATTGTCTGTTTTTCATATGGTTGTAAATTTTCTATAGATTATATACTGAATATTTGGTGTATATAATTTAGTCACTCTCATCTGATCTTGATCATGGCATGGTGATGAGTGTCTTTCCACTCAAGCATGGTACATGGATCTATCTTTAATATGGGTTGGCCTCTCCTTTGGAAGCTGATGGGATTGCCTGATTGTGATCAATAGATGGGTGTATTATATACATTGAATTTTCAGTGTATACACATCTTTCTTTTTCTTTCTTTCTTTTTTCTTTCTTTTTTTCCTTTGCACCTCTTGGAAGTGTGGTGTTCACGATGAAGAAACGATGTTTAGGTAGATTTTGGGAATGGACCATCAAATTGAAATACATGGCCGAAAGGGGCCGTTTGGATGCCTGTAAATTTTCAAGTGGCAAGTGACTTTTAAGGTGTAAGTCACTTATAGGTAATGAATTGCTCACTCCTTCCCATAAAAATTAATTTCCTTTGTAGTATTATTTGTAAGTGACTTACTGGTCAATTTCCTTACCTAAGCACTACCAAAAAAATACTTTTCACTTATAGAACTTATAGGTATCCAAGCAATCCCCTAAAATGCTAAAGCCAAACAGCCTTTTTTATTTTTTATTTTTTATTTAAGTTTTTGAGCCGGTGAGTTGATTCAATTTTAGTTTTGGATGAGCCAATATAATGAGATGAGCTGTCCAAGGCCAATCTTTTTAAATGGGTTTAAATTGGTTCAACATAAAATAAACTGACTTCAACTTGGTGCAGCCCGCCATGCATCCAACACAAATTCAAGTGAGATCCAATAATTAAAGTTTTAAGTGCTTATTTGTTTCACCAATTATTCTAGTAATTGAAAGGGAGAGTACCATTATTATAAATTTATTATTGTAAAATCAAACATGAGAATCATTGGTCAAATACAAATATAGACTAAAGGCAAGTAATGAAATTTGTAGTCATTACAAATTTCCGTAGTATTATTGTAGAAATCTTTATCCAAATAGTAATATTAGTGTATTTTAGTAATAATTTAATATTTAAATAATGCAAAAATGTTATTATTATAATTTACTATTAATAAATGAAATAGAAAAATCAACAATCAAATACAAATATCATTTAAAAATTAATGAAATAATTTCTGATTTTTGCATATTTTCTTTATATTACCAGAATAACTAGTGAGACAGAAAAGCCTAAGAATCCTTCACATCTTGTATTTAGAGATACGAAGGTTTATTAACGTGCTTTAGACTATGTAGATATCCAACGCAGCATGGATATTACTCGATCTCCTTACACTACAAGAAAACTGGCCTTTGCCGGCCCAGAAAACTGCGGGCAAATCCTTTGCCCGCGGTTAGTTAACAGCCGGTAAAGCCTCAGTCGGTAAAGGCTTTACCGGCGGTCAGGACCTTTACTAACAGTTGTGCTGGACGCCGCTAAATTATCAGTTTTTTGCTACACTACCAGACTATAGGTCAAAAGCTACGGATAAAATCCGTAGCTAAAGATGACTATCTCACAGTACGACCGTAGCCATGGGATCTCACCCCTTTAAATCTTGTTACGGTTTAAATCCGTAGCTATAGAGATCACGGCTACCTAAAATCCGTAGCAATAGAGAAAATCTTTCTTATCAAAAAGTATTAAAAAAAAAAGAAAAAAAGAAAAAGAAAAGGTGACCCACATGTATCCTAGTTTTTTTTTTTTTTTTTAATTATACACCAATCTAAGCAGCTAATACCTTGGTTAATGTCAATGATCTCCTCATTGCCAATGATTGCCATTGTTTCCAAGGGACTGGTTTCTTCTGTCGATCTTTGGTGAGCTGTGTAGCTGCCATTGAGGTTCACTCTACTTGCCTTCAAACAGGCTGTAAGAGATTCTCTACCTTGTAGAGTGTTAACTGGCTTGCAGCGGGTGAGAAATTGCGGGTATGCCTCCACCTTGTAGACAACTCAGAATTTGGAGTTCTTGTTGAGCTTCCTTGGGAGTTCACCTTATACACATTAGTTGATGAAATGGATCTCTTATCAGGAGAAGACCAATCCGAGTCTACGGAACAAAAATCCGCTGAACTCTCAGCATTATCATTTGATAATTCCAGTTCATTGATTTTTCCTACAACAAATCAAAGGTAAAATGAGAATTGGTTGATGCCAATTCAGATCCAGCAAAATTCAGATAAAACCAAACAATAATTTAATCAAAACCAATTGAGAAATATTATGCATTCATCTGGTTGCAAGCAAGATCCAATCGAACTTGCTCTGCTTAAATGAAAGAACTAAAACAAGCTCAAATTGTTTGACCCAGAAAAGGTTCAGTTTCATAGTCTGCTGGACTGCCAAAGAAAGATGTTTGAGTGGAACAAATGGACCAACTTATTTTCAATTAGAACCAGCATCACCATCATCAAGGTTTACTACTCAAGGAGGTCTGCTACTCTGCTTAGGGTGAATCAGAATCCAAGTGGCCAATTCAAAAAACTAGCATCACCATGAAGGGCACTATCCCAACAGATTTGTTTCCATTTTTTACCGGTCGGTTAGTTGTAGGCGCAATCCTACTGCCATAGGATACGTCTCCATTGAAATATTTTAACCCTCAGCATAAGCTACCATGCGATACTTGGAATTTCTCCATCATTATAATTTTCACTGCCCATAAATTTAAAAAGAAAAAAAAAGAGAGTCATCGGTCAGGTCTTGAGCAAGGGGAGTCAAGAGTTAGTTTTGCACCATTTAGAAATTGGTGGTGAGACTTTAGACATACACATGGCATGCTTGTATGGCAATCCAGACCATCCAAATCTATGGATGGAGCACAAGTGCATAATAAAAAATCTTCACTGAGAAGATAACATTAACCATCAGATTTGTCCTTCCAAATTTGGACCATTCACTTTTATTTTTAACCATCTATCCATATGATATACATTAATTGGATGGTTAGGATTGCTTGATCAGTGTAATTTAGAAATGTCTGATTTTAGAAATGCTCCATCAACAATGAGATCCACAATATGGATGGTGTGTATAGCTGTAAATCAATCTGATATGTAAGGTGGATGAGTCACTGCCAATTTTTAAATGGTGCCAAAAAAAAAAAACAAATAGATGCAATAGCTCTATTGAATTTACCATTTTATTCTAGAAAGTGAATTGTCTATCAGTGGAAGGAGAGTAATATATATGAATTCCCTTTCTATTTTCAAATCAGGTGGAGAAAGAAAATGAAAAAAATAAAAGAAAAGAAAAGAAAAGTTGGGAGAGAAAAGTACGGAAAGAGAAGAGGGAAGTCTAACAACATATATAGAAAATGCTACACAAGAAAGAAATGCATCCACAACAGTCCTTGAAAATTCTGATTCAAGCTAAATTGTTGGATGTAGCTCGATGAGGCTGTTACCTGGCTCTGGTTTCTGAACTCCTCTGTTTCTCATTGCCTCTCTCACTCTTGTCATTCCAAGAGGCAAGCCTCCACCAAATGCAGCTGCAGCATTTCCCATCTACAGATTAAAAAGAAAGAAATGAAAGAAAGAAAATGAAAAATAAAAGAAGAAGATCATAAATGCATAAAAGTGAAATTGGACTATTTTTCAGCGACATGGCCCATCTGCATTGGGTCAAAATAAATGAATGGCCCAGATCTTGTACAAGTGCCCCTCGAGTAAGAAGATTGAAGGCTTGATTAACTTACTTAGCTATGAATGTTTAGTATTGGATCATTCCTCTACATCTAATGCAAAAGCATAACTTTCTTACCTCTTATCTTTTTCAACTGAGCTTCCACAGAAGCCTTCTTTGTGTTCTCCCACGATCCAATCGCCGACAGCTTCTTCTGGGCCTGTTTAAAAGAGTTAGCATGTTCAATACCCCGGCATTGAGGAATGATCAAATCACTTCAACTCAATATACAAAAACACAAACAGGAAAAGCTGGAGAAAAAACTCAATTCAACTCAAATTTTTTTTCCCCTTCCTCAAAAGGCCATTGGCATTCAGATATTAACTTAGACATTTTGGCAATTGGTTAGTCCACCATGTGATATTAAGATACTCTACTTAGGCATCCTTGTGGCCCTCCATGTTTTGGATAGGCTTGATTTTGGTTTCTATGGAAAGTAAGAAAGAAGAACACCTACAATTCACGAATAACAATACAACACTAAGGAACATAATAGTTTCATAGTATAGTTCCCTATAATGTCTAAATAATTACCACCTAAAAAAATTGCTTACCATTGCTAGTGCATGCCCTGATAGATCATCCTCCTTGAGAATCCTCTAAAGTGCTGGATGGTCGTCGCCCAATCTAGGCCTCCATTGATCCTACAAAGGATGCCACAGACTGGGAATTGTTTCCCTTGAAATTTTCTCTTATTTTTCTCATTCCATATGCCCCAAATGACAACAAAGAAGACACCATGCCACTGACATCTTCCAATGGGCTCCCCATGCACTCGCTGACTAGCTTTGAAATAGATGCGGGACAGCTCTGAAAGAAATGAAAAGCTCGATAAATACAATACCTGCTTGCAAATTGTAGTAAATGAAACATGTGGAGAAGATAACAAAAAAGAACTTAGAACTACTTAAAGATAAAAAAAAAAATAGTGGATGTTTGCTAGCTCACATGTACATCTTCACATGCAGATGAGGATGTGGAACATACGAAAATCAGTTGGCCCCATTGTAGATAACCTATCCCAAAAACCAGGCTAGTTATCTAAAATGTGAAACTGGAAGATCCAAAACAATCAAAATCTCGGAAGATAAATTATCAACAGAGTAACTGCAAGTCTTTACTAGTGCTGGAATTGGCAGTCCCTAACAATTGATGAATAAATGCCTTTTCAGTTTTTTCAGCTGAATAAATGCCCTTTCAGTTTTCTCAGCTGAACAAAAGAGTAACTGCAAGTCTTTACTCGTATTTGTCTTTTTCAGAAATCTAGTTTGCTAAGTGCCAAAGGGTTGCATGCCAAAACAAGGTATTGTAGCAAGGAACAAATTGAAATTGGGTTGCATGCCAAATTCCCGAAGTAATGTTAAGGGGAGCCCACACAAGTCATTTGTACCTAAGTTTGTGGTATTGAAAATGTTTGCACTTGATCATTTTCAATATACATGTGTGTACATGTGCTTATGTGTATGAGAAATGATGGCATCCGATCATAAGTTACCATCCACCTGATAGATAGCTTTCAACATGAGATCCACAATGTTTGGAGAACACGATATTAATCAATATTAAACAGACTGTAGACAATTCTAACATTGTTAAATTGAAGGACCAGTAAAACACAAACATCAAACCAAACTACCAAGTAGATAATCAATCTAAGGTTTTCAAAACACCAGGGTCAATTGAATGACCTGAAATTTCAATGTATGGCCACATAGAAAACACACCATATCTATGTATGGCCACATAGAAATCCTCAAACGGGTAACTAATTATCTAACTTACAAATCACAATCACAAGTCACAATTATAAATTAACAAGTCACAATAATAATTTAAGAAAAAAAATGTAATACATATAAAGCATACCGCCCAAATTTGTATTTTCCTATTGTGACTCACATGAGCACTGGATTTGCATAAATTTTCCTATTGTGACTCACATGAGCACTCACATATTTCACATGCAATTGTTTCTAGATAATGGTCAAGCTTTCTAGAACTCCATAAATACAACACCTCTTTTGTAGTGTAATTTGAATGTACTGTTATGCACATTATACAGAAACATTTTAAAGACTATCTAACTTAAAATATCAATGAGCAAGCAAAATCACCTGCAAACACATCTTTACACAGCACAAGTGCCAACCTGGCAAGTGCGTGGGATATCCAACAATGCATAAGGTGATCCCCACCATGCAGATGAATGCATACAACATAAGGATTGTATGGCTAAAAATACACTTGCCAAAGTGCCCATTCAACATATAATTGTGGACCAATATGAATGCACCATACTGAATCCTAATTTTTTAGCACACGTGCTGCACATAAAGGTGCATCTGGAGAGGGGTGAGCATAGCAGCATCACCAAAACTCAGTAAACATAATATTAAAAACAAAAAAATACGAAGCTAATGAACAAGACCCTGCCCTATATCGGTTAAAAAGACACATTTTCCTCATGACGTTAACAGGTAACATAATGAGGAGAAATGAATGGCACTTAATACAAATCATATTTATTAATCTGTAACAAATCACTAAATTGATCAAAATCCCAATTGAATCAGTGCTGCAATTTTTATTTCAACAGAAAAGGACACAAAGTTTCCAACCAATTACAATGGGTCATGAATTCATCAATTGAAGTAAACCATAAAATTAATCCAGCAAATGTAAGGCAGATACCATTGATAGAGGCAAGTTCATTGGTTAAGATGGGATTTTGTAACTAATTCATGGAAATAGGTAGGTATTTAGCAATACATACAAAGATGACAAAGTCACATATCACTTAATCAATTTCAATGACCTCAACAAGCCCATATCGTCCAAATGTAGAAAAAAATAATAAAGAAAAAGAAAAGGGAATCAGGCTATCCAAAACACATACCCTGTTCTGCAATCAAGTCATCCACCACCTTAGCTATCTATTTTTTAAAACACAGCATAAACCAAATGTCAGCAGCAGCCAAAAGGTAAAAGAAGTGTTGACTAAAAGCCCGTAATATTTAATGTCTTTTTTTTCCCCGAACCTTATTAAAATGCTCATACTGCCTGTTTCCAAGCCCAAAAACACCATATTTGAGGTTCTGAAGCCAGTTTCCCCTCTCATTCCCCTAAAAAAACCCAGATTTCAAAATCAACCAAACCAACAACAGAAATAATCAGTGTCTAATATCAAAAATATCCAAAGCATCCCGAAACAAAGATGATCAGACTGGAGGGGGAAGTTGATTTTTGTTTTCTATTTTTTCTAAATTGTTGCAAGTCATTCAGAATGGTTTAGTTTGAATTAATTGCCTACAACATATAAAATTTTTGTATGAGGTTTTCCTTATAAGATAGTTCTTTATCTTGTTACTATTTCCTTTTAGATCATGGGCCGAAGCTAACAAGCTCATGGCATGCGTACGTCGTGCATTCACTTGCCGTTGGTTCTAGCAAGGGTAGCGGTAGCAGTGGCAATTCTTTATGAGACAGAAATTTTAGTTTGCATGGTGTGAGCTGGCACAACCATAACTTGCTTAGTTTACAAGACTAAGCAAGGCGAATATGTGAAGCCAATTCATGATTTCCAAACAATGGTGAAAAACAGGGCAGTGTTCCATAACATAAAAGTCACCATTGAGGAAAAAGTGGACATCGTTTTGAAAATAATAGCCGTTATTTAATTATAGGCCTTTTTCTGTTTCTATCACGAACTAAAGTGACCCATCCTTCATAATGGGTGATTAAAGGATGACCATTGCAAGTCATTGAGAATGGTAAAATAATAGAAACACCAAAATTCAGCGAATGGAAAGTTCAGGTTTAATATGGTTTAGACAAGTAGTAGACAAAGGCATCTTGAGATTAGGGCCCACTGTAATCTTTATTTGCCATCCAACCTATTGATTAGGTCAAACAGACCTGGACGAAGGGATCCAAAACTTTTCTAGCCCCATATCAGCATCTTCATGCAAATGAACCTCAAATGATCCAAACAGTTGATAAGATGGACCTACCGTGGAAAGATAATGACCCTCAGATTTTACATATTAGACAATCCCATCCAGCTCATCCATGGATTTTATTTTGTACCATTGTTATCCCTAGCAATTTATTTGTAGGCCACTGATTCAAGGGTTAGAATCATCCGATCTGGGAAGTTTTAATAAAAAGGAAGAGAATGAGTCGATCCATTGGATCTTTCAGGAAAAATAAAATAAAATAAGAGCTGATCCATTGGATCTTTCAGAAAAAAAAAAGAGCTGATCCAATGGAAAATGAACTGCAGAAATTAATTTTCACAATGAGCAGTCTATACACTGGACGGTCTTGTTACATCAAATGTGCACAAGTTCATCAAATGTGCACAAGTTCATAGACATTTTATTCCAAATATCAGTTCAATCACTCAATCATTTAAATCATTATTATGGACTTTCCTACCGCATCAAGTATCAGATCCACACTAATGCAAGACAATCAGAAAGGTTCAGCTCCAAACAAAACATCAATGCCAACTGATAGATGCAATGAGAAGGCAAAAAGGAATATAACCCTAAAAGATCCCTGGGAATAGTCATCTATTGCTCTACATAAATGCAATACTTCCAAAATTCAACTTCGGTTACATATCAGATGATGAGAATTTTGTCCAAATTTCATCACTTATTACATACAGAAGTACCAGTTAAGAAGCATGAAAAAAAAAAAAAACAAAAACAGAGGAACCATTAAACCCAGTTAAAACCCACTGCTCATGACAAGCATAGAACCACCAAATTCACTCCCATGAGCTGAAGGATTGAAGGATAGAAGCCCACAATGGCTTTTATTTTAGGCAATGCTTGGTAGAGCTAAATCTAAATTACAGTAGGAACATGGCCTTCCCAGAGCAATTATTAAACCTTTTCCATGTTTTTTTTTTTTTTTTTTTTGAAACATAACAACAAGCTTCATTAAAGAGGCGTTGAGATAGCATCAAAAACTACAAACAAGAAGACACATGAGCATTGCCCAAAAGGAAAAAATACCTTGACTCGGCCAGATTGAAGGGTATGTCAGGGAGAAGCAAATCTCCAAGGCGCTGTCTTGTATGAAGGAAGCCGCATCAATCAAGAGGTTGCAGGTCTGGCAACCAAGACCCGACACCTAAAATTTTAAGACTTTGTTTTTTTGTCCAAAGAGAATTCCCACACAACGAGAATAGCCAAATCAAAACCAAAACTAGCAGAGTCTTTACACGAGAAAAGAATCAATAGTCGGAGATTATTCCCCTACAGCAACACATCTTTCAAGTCAACAATCTAATTATTGCAAATTTGAAATTTTGAGTAAATCTAATTATTGAAACTAAATCAAATAGGATAGAGACTCCTATATAGCAATTAACAGAGGAGAAACAGAACCTGAGATTCAAATCGTAGCTTGCTGATGCACCAGCTTCACCTTCTCTCTCAGGAACTGCCGTATATGTTCACGTTTCCAGTTGTCAATTCTGCAAAATCAAATACAGAAACCCTCAGTGCACAGAAAATAGCCTCAAGTTGGAAATCGCATCAAGAAAACGCATCTACAGAAGATCCAGTGCAGAAAATAGAAAAATTAGGGCAGAGATGGGAAAATCACCTGCTTACGATGGAATCGAAGGAAGATCGAGATCTCACAGAAAGCGAGCGAAAGAGATCTAGGGTTTTTTTTTGTTTTTTACCAACTCCTCCGATCTCCGCCGTGGAGATGAAGGAACACTTGAAACTTCAAAGAGTGAGAGGACAGCGAGCGGAGAGGGAGAGGGAGAGGGAGAGGGAGAGCGCGCAAGAGGGAGTGGGCCGGAGAGGCAGAGAGAAGGAGGGAGATGGAGAGGGAGAGCACGCGAGAGTGAGAGGGAGAGGGAGAAGGAGAGCGTGCGATAGGGAGAGGGAGAGGGAAGGAGAGCGAGATGCAGTGGAGAGGGAGAGGCAGGGAGAGGGAGATACGGCGCAAGGGAGAGGCAGAGAAAGAGGGAGATACGGCTTTAGGGTTTTTTTTTTAATAGCAAGGGACCCTTTACCCGCAGTTGTTAAAACGGGCTGCGGGCAAAGGTTAAGCCCATCAGTCGGCTAAACCGTATTTTGTTGTAGTGTTAGCATGATGGGTTTAAGTCTTCGTAGACCATTGATGAGGTGAGGCCTATTCTTCAAATTACTTTGAATGGCTAGGTTATGATCCCTCGTACACTAAAGCCTATCTATAAATGAATCTGTTAACTAATTTTGACATTGTCTCAATTCAAACCCAACCTAGATAATTAATGGGTAGGGTTTAGATCTACCTTCGACCTAACTAATTCAAGCGAACCATTAACACCACCATAAAGTGAGCCTATGGTCGAATTATTTGAGCCTTTGACTCAGCTATCATTCTTATGGGCAATGACCCAAAAGCTTTCTATCTCTGTAGATCTCAACTAGTGATCTTGGGCGTCTTTCAACTGATCATGGATCTCCAAAATAAATGGGTAGTATTGTTATTAGTTAAAGTTAAACGTGTTCTCTACATTCGTAAGAAAATTATGAGGGATAAACTTTCAACCAATCATGGATCTCCAACATAAATGATAGCATTGATATTAGTTAAATCTAAACATATTGAAGGATAAACTAGTCATTTCACATAAGGCTAGGAGGAACTTCCTTAATGGGCATTTTTTTCTTCCCACCCAAGGGAGCCTATTAGGTGAGACACCAAACTCACCCAAGACGTGTGGCCCTTATAGTGGGCCCACCTTGATTTATGCATTATGTGTCTATATTGCTCATTCGTTTTTCCATATCATTTTAGGTCATTATTCCAAAAAATAAAGCAAATCTAATTATCAGGTGGACCGTATCATGGGAAACAGTGGTGATTGACCATTAATGACCCACAGAAGCTCTACATCATGTTGATATTTTTTTCCCCTTCATCCAAGCTTATGTGATGTAGACCAGGTCGCGGACACTTTCATGTCCAAGATGGACCAGAGAAGGCCTGATCAGAGGCAGAAGTCATCAAAACCATCGGAACCTTAAAACAGGCATATCTTACAAGCTGGAATAAGTTACTCGATGTAACATATATGATTTTGAGGTAGGACGAGCTAATTTAGCCAACCAACCTAGCATAGCCGGGTTGCCCACGCCGAATTTGCGAGATTCCATCCAACCAAATTTCATATTTAATTCCGTTTTTACTATAAATAATAAGTTTTAGTTTGATTATAACACCTCATCCGTTGGGCTTTAGGAGTAGTGTCCAACATGAAAAGTGCTTAGAATAATTAGGAGAATAACGTGCTTAAGCCATATAAGACACTTACTGTAAAAATAAATTTACTATTTTTAGTAAGTTACGAATTTTAGAGAGTTGTAGTTATAGTTTGTTTCTGATTTCTTTTCTATTGCTTGGTATCCCTATTTAAAAGGTTGCAAACTCATTTATTGGAATCAATCAATCAAATTACGAATTTATTTAGAATTTTATTTCTATTTTTATTGTTTTTTTTCCTCATGGATTTGAGAAGTCTACATGAGGAGTCCAGAGAAGCTACGTGGCCTTATTAACATATTGGATGGCAAATAAACACCATAAAAACGTCAAAGTATGCCCTAAGAAGTTTTTAATGTCATGATGTTCAATCCTATTGTATGGAGATTAATATCCATGCCACCCATGGTGAGGGCCACACCATCTTGTGTGGGGCCCCACCTTGATGTATATATTATGCATCCACTCCATCCATTCGTTTTCCATATCATTTTAAGGCATTATTCCAAAAATGAAGTTGATTCCATTATCAAGTAGACCTTACCATGAGAAACAGTAGTGATTGACTATTAATGGGCCACAAAAGTTTTGGATCAAGCTTATGTGACCCTATCAACAGATTGGATGGTAAATAAACACTACTTAAACATTAAGTTGTGCCCTAAGAAGCTTTTAATGTTAGGACGGTCAATCACCATTGTTTATTATGGTATGGTCCACCTGATAATTAAATTTGCTTCAATTTTCGTATAATGCCCTAAAATGATCCGGAAAAAAAGGATAGAAGACATTAATACATAATACATACATCAAAGTAGGCCCACGGTAGTAATCCCACGGTAACGGCCCCACCGTCTTGGGTGGTGCCGGGTCTCTCCTAGTTGGCTAATCCACTCACCAATCTCAAACGCGTTTTGGCAATACACAGAAACCAGACGAGATCCTGTCTCTTATTTCAAAGACCCAGTTGTATTTTTTATTTTCTTTCTGTCATCAATCCATATGAAAACAGACAGATCCGGTCCCTTATTTTAGTGACCCAGTTGGGCATTTTTATTTTTGGTCATTTTTCTAAGTATTAGATCTACGTGTACCTACTTCATTTTCCATAAAAATAGAATTTATCACCTACAGTCTAGTAGCTGTACCATAATCCATTTTTCTGACAACACACCACTTGTGTAGGAAATCCGTACCATGAAAATAGTAGGTCCCACTATGAAGATTATCCATCTCTAAGTTGAGGCTGATCCACTCATTAGATGGCCCACTCCAGTATGTTGAGTCAGAACGTTTGTTGCCCATTGATTCCAATAATGTGGCTCGCCTGGTAAGTGGACCAGTCTGATTTTTTGCAAGATGATTCCGTGGTGGTGGGCCCACCGTTTGAATGGCTGATACTCTACAAAAGCGCCATGATATAGGATTAAAGAAAGATGGAATAGCACAAGTTACCATCCAAGCGCATGTAGGTTATCAATAATCCAATCCCCCCGCTTCAGTATGGTCGGCTGATGCGAAGGATTCCATACATGTGGGGTCCACCTTTCGGAGAAACAGATCTTTGTTCCGATGGCCCGGCTAGATGGTAAGATCCAATCCTTCGGTCTTTGATCTATGTTCCATTGAATGTGGATGGTAGTTTTACCTTTTCAAACTATTCATATCCCACTAATCAGATGGTCAGGATCATCCAATCTGTTGGATAATCAGTGCATAAGAAACGGGACCCATTTTTTCAATGGTCTGGATCACTAATCCATGGACCACACATATACAGATTGCTGCACCATAGTAATTCATACCTTTGCAGGTGTGTTTGGATGCCACCCATTTTTTACTTTAATTAAATATACAGCTGGCGTACGTAAAAGCTGCCCCTCTCTTTTCTCAGTGCGTTTGACATCTGGCTATTGAACCCCTTCTCACACGAGTACTTATAAGCACCATGTGTGCGAAAATCTGAACCGTTGATCATGACAAGATCTGTTCTAGTGAAATTTAAGGCCTCTTGGATGCCTCAGTGGGCCACACTTTTATGTTCAATTCTAGCCATTGATGTATTTCCTAAATGAGGTTTTGGTGGCGCCCAAACACGGCCTTGCCTGCTAAAACTAACCACCCCCAGGTATCACCCAATAATGAAAAATGAAGGGTCTCATCCACATCTAATTGTAAATGCAACCAGATGAAAGATGTGGGGCCCAACATTGTGTATCTGAAGCATCCAACTAGTCCATATGATTGATCCATAGTGAAAATAGGATACTAATAGAATCATGCTGATACAACCATAAAATGGGCTAATATGTGAAATCAAGGTTTTTGAGTGGTTGTCCATTATTTTCTACCAAGTGGCCCACAAAATATTAGATTAAGCTTGATTTTTTTACTATCTTATTTTCATTATGTGACAACCTTGATAGATGAATTGGATGTCATAAATATACTATTCGTGGGCCCCAAATTCAACTAGGTGCACGTTATCGTCTACAACTAGCTGCACGTAAGAACTTCTGATCTCGAGAGAGAGAGAGAGAGAGCGAGAGAGGAAATACCAAGCTCCTCAACACCAAGAAGCTTCCCACAGCCACAAGACCGCGTGACCCTCTTAAATTAAAAAATAAAAATAAAAAACCCATAATCAAATCCCAAACGCTACCTATATATATGACTACCTCTCTCTCCATTGTCTACGAATAGCATCTCTAATCTTCAGAACCAACCTCTCTCTATTCTCTACAGACTCTCTAAGCTTCAAAACCAAAGGCGTCTCAAAGGCCCACATACACCAATGGCCAGATTTCTTCTCCTTTGCTTGCTATTAGCCCATGTTTTCAAGTCCTTAGCTGTGGAACATGAACCCAATCAGAAGTTTCAGCCCCCGGTCGGGTCCAAAGAGCCCATTATCTCGGCCCCACCCACATCAAGTGCAACCATCGGTCATGAGATGGAAATTGAGCCAGGAGTCGCCGAGGCACCCGGAAATCGACGGTTGGGCAAGCATCATCATACGGACAAGTCAATCGCCGGTGGCGGTGTGATCATTGGCGGGCTTGCGACGGCTATCTTCGCCACTGTCTTTTGTTACATTCGGGTCACCAGACGGAGAAACGAGGAGAATAAGGTCTAGTCATTGAAATCGCGTGTATATGCATGCGTGCGGATTACGGGTGAAATTTTAAAAAATATCACACCCCTTGATTTTGTGAGACATGGGTTTTACTCATTAACAATACAGGATATATATAACTGATTTTTTTATTTTTTATTTTTTTGTCATTGGTTCCCTCATATTGTCTGTTTTTCATATGGTTGTGAATTTTTCTATAGATTATACTCTGAATATTTGGTGTATATGATTTTGTCACTCCAATCTAATCTTGATCATGGCATGATGATGAGTGGGTATTTCCACTCAGTCATGTTACATGGGTCTATCTCAATGGGCCAGCCTGTCTTCTTGAAGCTGGTAGGGAATGCCTGAGTGTGATCAATAGAGAGGTCTATTATATACATTGAATCTTCGGTGTATGCACAAATCTTTATTCCTTTCCTCTACACTTTTTGCAAGTATGGTGCTCGCAGTGAAGAAATGCTGTTTGAGTATATTTTTGGGCATGGGCCATTAAACTGAAATAGTCTGATCGAGCGAATGGATGGTCATAAGGGGTCGTTTGGATACCTGTAAATTTCTAAGCTGGAAAACTTCCAGCTGTAAGCAACAGGAGGTGACTTACTCACCCCCTTCTCATGAAATTTTCTGGTAGATTTGTTTGTGACTTAATAGGCGAATTTCTTTCTCCAAATGCCGAACTTACAGGCATTCATACGATCTCTTGAATTGCTAGAACCAAATGGTCTTTTTTATTTAACTTTTTTAGTCTATGGTTTCTAGATTCATGATGTAATGCTCCGTTTGGCTATTATTACTTTCCTGGACTAATAATTAAAATTTAATTTTATAGTGCATCCAAACACACCCTTAAGTGAACATGATCTAAAGGGACTTATCAGCCTAACATGGTTTTAACATTCGACAACTTGGACTGACTCATTCACCTATTTTCAGCTCTCAGTTATGACGTTGAGCCAATCGTTCGGAGCAAGTCTGAGTTGACTCAGATGAGTTGCAGTTGTGAGTCACCCAAGTTCCACAAGGCTCATCCGAGTCATAAATCTTTTATAATCGATCCAAATCTAAGGAGATCCTCTAAAAATGTCAAGACTTCTTTTTCAATTCTACTTTTTTTTTTCTCCTTTTATTAATGCAATGTGTGGAAAGAGTGGCATGTGTCACATCATTTGTCCCTTTCTCCTTTTTTAAGGCTGTAAATGGGTCAGAATTAAGCCGGAATACAAGGCCCAAGTGCTAGGGTTGGACCCAGCCTGAAAAATAAGCCTATTTAATAACCATGGTGGACTTAGTCTTTGTAATACATTGAGGTTGTGCACCTTTCTTCCCTGTTTATAAATAAATAAATAAAAAGAAAGAGCAGTTAGATTCTTGAAATACACATAAAAGCAAATCCATTCAGTTCTTTTTCATTTTAAATCTATCTAGCTCTAGATAATTTAGAGCCCGGTCTTCTTCTTGCACTATTATACTTACAAAATAATGAAAATTTTGAATTCAACCATCAACTATTTAAAGAACTAATCATATTGGCTTGGGAAGTGGACTGCTTCCTGCCCCGGCATTGACGCATTAAATGCTTAATGCGTCCAGACAAGGTCTCTATGGGGCCCACCGTGATGTATGGGTTTTTATCTATAATGTCTCTCCATTTTACTTTTTTTCCAAATCATTTTAGGGTATGAATCTAAGCATTAGGCAGATCTAATACTCAAGTGGACTGCATCACAAGAAGAAGCAATGATAATGAAATTCTTCATTGAAACCTTTCTAGGGGTCACCGTGATATTTACTTTTCATATAGCCTATTCATAAGGTCATATAAACCGAGATGATGGGAAAAAAACAAATATCATATTGATCCAAAACTTCCACCGCTCACAGGAAGTTTTTAATGGTGGGAGTGTAATCCTCACTATGTGGCCCACTTGAGCCTTAGATATGCCTCATTTTTGGGTTCATAACCATAGTAATCTAGAAAAATGGATGGACAACATAGATAAAAATCCATATATTTGGGTGGGCCCCACAAAGCCTTGCCTAAATGGATTATCGTTTGGCTTGACCCAGCCATTAAAGATTTTAGGAGGCATTTTTGTCATATGTGATGGTAAACGCTTAATGAACAACCCAGACCTTACATAAAAGTGATATGCTAAGCTTGGGCTGGGACCTTGAATAACCATCATGGGCTGGACTTGGGCCAGTCTGTTTCGGCCTATCATGAGTTGGGCTTAAGTTTCACTTTGCGGGCTCGGCCAACCCCCTGCCCATTGAGGTCTGTTCTGTTTATTGAAAGAGCAATAATCACGGAGAATGTCTCGCGACTAATTGCTGGTTGGACGGACCTGTTGAAGTGTATGCATTCCATCCAATCCGTTCAGCAGATTCATCTTCCCATGGCACACCCCAATAATCAGGTCCATCTAACTATCAGGTGGACCTCACGTAATGCTTAGATTGGGCAGTATTTTTAGCATCCTATTTTCATGGTGGGATGATCTTATTGGACGGCTCAGATGCCATTCCTTCAACAGGAATGGCCCAAACCATGGAGCCCACCTTGATGTATTTATTCTATATCCATCTGTCCATCTGTTTTGCCATATCATTTTAGGGAATGGACTCAAAAATAAAGAAGATCCAAATCTCAGGTGGGCCCTGATGTAGGAAACAGTGGTGATTAAACGCCCTACCGTTAAAAACTTCATAGGGCCCACTGTAATGTTTACGAAATGTTTACTTGTCATCCAACCATTGGATAAGGTCAAATAAACCTAGATCGAAGAGAAAAGACAAATATCAACTTAATCTAAAACCTTCAATCACCACTGTTTACTATAGTGTGGTCCACCTGTGAATTGGATCCCCTTAATTTTAAGGCAAGAGGCGAAACGGGTGGACGGCATGGATATAGAATACATGCATCAAGGTGGGCCCCATCGTCTTAGGTGAGACCAGTGCCGCACCCAATCCGCTCACACTTTCAACATGTTGGCCCCATATGCAACTAGTTGCGCGTTGAGTTCATTTACAGCTAGCTGCAAATGAGACGTTCTCATGATTATGATGGCCACCCAATTTTCTAACAACCGTTGATTTTTTGGAGCTTATTTTAGGAGAAATACTTTCGGTACTCTGGTGGAGCATGATGGATAATGTGTGGGCAGTTATAAATTATTAGGAAATTGCATACGTGGAATATAGTTACTTCAAAGTAAACCAGTGAAATTATGGGTATCAGTTTAGGTGCATCATGTACCAAAAAATCATTCGTATTCGGTTATCTAATAATAAGATTGCTGGAAATATATTGGACGGTTAAAAAAATTCAATAGAATTATTTCAGACAGAAGTGTTTAAGAAAGCAGAGGCTAGGGTTGGTAAACCAATTTGATTTTTTGGTGGTGGGTTCCACAATTTGGTGGGTTTAATTTGATTTAATACACTCCTTGTGGACACACTAGGTGGGCCATGCCTTTTAAGGGAAGATTAGATGTTTGGGAAAAAGATGTCCACTAATGAATGGCTAGGATCTCTCGTTATCATATGCTACCTTGGCCCGTGAACTCAAAGCATCTACAACTTTTATTGAAATGGTTTTTGAAGAAATGTCCAGTGAACGGGCTAGAGTGCACTTGGAAACAGTACTCACCTCACAGCCACAGGTGGAACTGGGGAACAGTTGTGTCATGTCTCAAAAATCAGGCCTGATCTGATCACGAGGTCGGCCACAGGTGCACAGAATCTAGACCGTTGGTGAAGTTCTGGGTTGCTACCAGATCAACCCATCTACATTATGCGGGAAAATGACCACTAAGCAAATGGATCAACAATATAGTAATGAACACATTTGCCTGGCCCATCAACCCAATCTGCCTGATTTTAGGGCGTTCAAGATCATTTGGGCTAGCCATGTGCCTTTGGATTAAGCTCAATCAAGCCCAAGTAACGCAGGGTAAGCCGACTTGCATATTGTAGACCCATAACTAATGAGCTGAGAAACTCCTCGTGAGTTTGAGTGAATGACTTTGATCGTCAATTTGCTTTCCATAGATCTGATTTCAAGTTCCCGTCTTGTAAATTACCCAATGTACGTGGTTGACAAGTGTTCGCATACATCCACAGGAAATACACTTACTTTAAAGGGGCAAGGACACCCGCTTGTCGTATTAAAAAAAAAAACTAATGGATTTAGAAGTTGCACATGTGCTATGCTCGATGTTTGCTGTTTTTAACGATTATACTATTCCCATTTTTGATGAAATGATGGAACAAAAGACTACGAATCTCTCGCCAGTACACATGGCAAGGTGATGTGTAAATCCAGTCCCTCCATATATATATGCAAGGCCTAGCATAAATGGTTCAAGAATCATACCCATTAAAAAAATCCTATCCATCTAGTCCATGGCTATTAAAGTAATAAGTGGACAACGACAGCTAAAGGCCTAGCCCGACTAGTAAAAAAACCTAAGCCTGATCATTGCCAGGCTTAGTACAAACAACTTCACAAATAGGTTAGAAGTGGGATAAATGGAGGAAAAACAATTGATCAAATTTTCTGATGTATTTTTATTTTTTGAAATGTAAGTTTTTATGTTGAGGGTGCAAGCATTTACCCATAATCTAATGGAGTTGACCCACATCCACACTAGCCTTCCTATTTGAGAGCGATATTTCAATACAGAGTCCCTTCCATTTCGATAGCCAGTGAGAGGGGCATAAAGATAGCACGGCTTGGTCAAGAAGTCGGAAACTACATACTTGGGGAAGACCTAGGGGAGGGGCCAATCGGAAAACAATGGTCATGTTAGACTGTGGTTTATTCATAATCTCTTAATTCATTGGCAGCAAAACATGATGGAGATGTTGATGGATCTTCCATAATGCGTCTCACATCTCCATAATCAAAGGATTAATCTTCTCCTTGCTAAGAATCTACACTACAAATTATATGATCTAATGGAACCCATTTTTATTTTAATTTTTTATCTTGCCTTCTCTATTGATGATGTCTCTCTCTCTCTCTCTCTCTCTCTCTCTCCCCCCCCTGATATATTAATTCCAATATGCTAGTTTTCAATTACTAAAGATGGATCCAAAATTTGCAGGTATTCCTTTATAAGAGATGGTTGTGTACTTACATAACTACTACATCAAAATAGGTACGCAGTTATCCAGTAACCGTCACAATACATATCTCCAAGCTAAATGGGGCTCCCTTGGACAAAATTATGTTATAGGTTAGAATTAGAAAACAATGGTTGTAATAATGACTTGTGTAAGAACGAATTAGCAAGCAGGCGATGGGAACTATAGTAACACTAATGCACTAAGAGTTATTTGAAACTCCAACT
Organism: Magnolia sinica; assembly: GCF_029962835.1. Classification (NCBI taxonomy): domain Eukaryota; kingdom Viridiplantae; phylum Streptophyta; class Magnoliopsida; order Magnoliales; family Magnoliaceae; genus Magnolia; species Magnolia sinica. Next base: position 5,431,768 of record NC_080573.1, on the reverse strand, counting down.
ACCTATGACACTTGATAAGAAGGCACTTCAAAATGATACACATCGCAAGCATTAGCTTAAAATATACCAGCTAAATTGTGTATCTCAGTCTCAAGGTTTCATTACAAAAATGTAACTCATTGCATGAGCCTAATATCTCATTGGTTGCCAATTGTTTGTTGAAAGTAAGATCTTTAGATAATTTCACTTCTTATTCTTTTTATAAATAAATAGTTAAAGTAATTGTAATCTTTAGCCCACTATAGATCTAAATTGAGGCACATTAGTTGGACAATCTAATTTGAACCAAATGCATGATGATATGCATGAAACTTTTTAAGTTACAAGTACCTTTTTATCGTTTCGCAGTTGTCCATGTTTGTTAACCCCCCTGACCAATGCATTTTGATAATTAGTCATGGATATATTATCATTGGACCATGCATTTGATATCTCTCGTGATAATGGGGTGGAACTAATTGTTAATGATGGTTTATAGTTTTGGTAGATTAATAATTAACTAAGGGAAAATTCTTTTTTGCTTTCCATGAAGTACTTTGGGCAGGTTTTCAACATCGTAGCAAAAGCTCAGTGATGGTAGATGTCATCCAACTTTGTTGAAACGGAATCTGGAGTTATTGCAGAAGCGGCTTCCATTCATGTAGAAGGCCCTTGGGATATCTAGTACATGATTGATGAAGTTAAGAGGTTTGCACCACACTATGAACCTCAAAATCTTCAATATTCTATGGGAAGGTAATGCAGTGACAGATGCGTTCGCCAAAATGAATAATAACAGATATTCAAACATGACCTTTCTTTCTAGATTGGATCTCTCGACCCTGACTTGAGGCCTTCTATAACTTTGGATGGTATTGGATTAGTGCTGCTATCAGGAAGGGTAAGGTCTACCTTTGTATAGCATGTGGTAGGGGGTTGGGTAGTCTTCGGTGTAGAGGGTTGAGAGAGCATACGGTATGCTCTTGTATAGTGTATAGAGTATATGATTGTTTTCTCTTTTTTATTTTTTTCAATAAATAAATGGATTACACCTATTAGTGCACATGGATGACATGTTCCAATACGCCAAGTGGACAATTGTCTAAATTTGAACGACTCAAATATGCATGTACATCAATGTTAAAGCACTAAAAATTATGGACACGTGTTAACATGCACATGTCTACTATGCACATACACATGAGTAAGTACTACTAATTGAGCTTTTAAGTTGATGACATGTCATGGACTGACATTGTAAGTACAACTTTGCCTGAATTTGAAGAGGCGCATTGTATTAACGGTGAATACCAAGGATTGGTGTGATATATACAATTTTGATTGAATTAAAAGAGGCCATTTATATTAACAGTAGATACAAAAAGATTGGTGTGAAGGAAAGTAAGTGTACCACATACATTGAATAATGTAAAAATGTGTCAGAAACCTTTAAGGGTCATTTGTAAATAAAGATAAATGAGAAAAATTGGGATTAAATTGATATAGATGACAGTTATGTGTTTGGATGGGAGTAAATTAATATAGATGACAGTTAAGTGTGGTTGGATGGGAGTAAATGCAGAAAAATATAATGAAATTTGGGTAAATGAGCCGGTAAGTGAAATCCTCAATCCCAGGGAGGATTTGGAAGTAAAGGGGGGTGAAATGTCTTTTCCAGCTCCTTTGGAGAGTCACGTGAGTAAATAAATGTGCCGCTACACATATGTCCATCCCACACAAAGCACACTGATGATACTCCAAACAATGTAATTAATTATCGACTACACTGAAATCACGCCTATGGAATAATCAAACCATCCAACTATTGCCCATCTAAATGGATGGTTAAAAAAAGTTGGCAAGTTACTTTTTTGTGATTCTTACATTTGTCGCCCACCCCAAGGCTCAAAAATTTCTCATTTTTAACTAAAGTATATATTTCGATGAGCTTATTACAATTATTTAGTTACATATCATATATGTACATTATTTTGAAATATTAAAGTTGATTGGGGATGTAACATACGTTCTAGTGAATGTATTGAAAATTTCCAATGCTTTCCAATTTCTCTCATCTACTCCTATCCAAGCATAATATTTAAATTTCAAACATTTCATTTACACTCATCCAAACATGAATGAAAAAACCATTTATTCCCCATTCTTTTAGAGGCAGTTGGATGGGAGTAAATAGAGGTAATTGTGTGCGTGTATATTAAAAAATAAAAAATAAAAAATAGAGGTAATTGAGAGAATGGAAGTAAATAAGCATGTAAATGGAATTTTCTACATTTGAAGATTTGAAAGTAAATAAGGTTAAGTGCCTTTTTGAGCTCCTTTGGTGAGTCGAATGAGTAAACAAAGGTTCACTATGCACATATTTACCATCCATGTGGCACATTAATGATAATTCAAAATCATCCAATTATTGGCTATGTTGCTAAAATTACATGAATCAAATGATCCAAACCATTTAAAGGTTAGCGATTTAAATAAATTAATGATTAAAAAATATTGATAAACTACTTGTTTGTAATCCTTACATTTTACCTACTTAAAGGTTTAAAATTTCCTTAAATTTTACTAAATTATATTTCTCAATGGGCTTATTATAATTATTCTATCAAATACACACACACACAAATTTAGAATATTAAAGCTATTTTGGAATATCACATGTGTTCCTGTGAATATATTGAAAATTTTTAATATATTCCAATTTCTCGCATTTACTACCATTTCTAATATATATACATAATTTTTAGATTTAAAATGCATTTCATTTACTTTCACTCAAACACATTTGAGCTACCCATTTACTCCCATTTCATTACCCCAATTTCATTTCACATTTAGGGTATGTTTGATTTCCTAGAGTACAGGTAAATACATTGGGAACGGGGCAATAATTATTTCCTTCCCGGTCATAGGTTCGACTCTTACTTTTTATGAGGTTAAAATTAAAGATGTGCGAAATATATGTGGGGCCCACTGTGATGTATGTAGACTATTTACACCGTTCATCCGTCATGGCAACTGAATTTAGGGCATGAGCCAGAAAATGAGATAGATTCAAAGTTCAAGTGGACCACACAGTAAAAATATAATCAAACACTCACCATTAAAAACTTTTTGGGGCCACTGTTTACTTTGGTCAGGGCCACTTGAATGTTAAATTTGTTTCATTTTTCACCTCATGCCTTAAAATGTTCCAGTGAAATAGATGTACGATGCGGATACGTTATATACATGATGGTGGGGCTCACAAATTTACCCCAATTATTTTGGACCGTTTTGGGAAGCAAGAATACCCTCAAATTTTCAAACAGGTGAAATTATACAAATTGGCAATTTACATGACATATGACATTTACATGACATATGACATTTACACCGAATTTGTAAAATCAACCTTATTTAATATTTTTTGCCGTCCACGTGTCCTAGACTGATGAAGGGGCTTGATGAGATGTACGCTCGGCGTTAGCTCACGCACATCGTTCGGTCTGGTGTGGCCACCTCAGCTGTAGGTTCATCGACTTATTGTACCCACGGAGTGCCACGTAAAGTTCATTCTTGTTTGTATCGTAAAACAAGTGTTGCCGAGGATTGCGGTGCCTTCATAACATTCTCACGGTGCGTCGAAGAAAGTATCATTCCAGTCGTCTCCAACACCAGCCCACGGGTCCACCATATTGTATGTTTGAAATCCATCCCGTCCATCAGGTGATAAACCCTAACTTCACCTTAAAGTATCATCCGTCCAATAAATACTCAGATCGGCCACACTAACGGTAAGAATGTAAAACTGCCCCTAAAACCTCTTTACCTTTATGCTGGTGATGTTTGTAAGAAATCCACTCCGTCCATTTTTTTTAGATCTATTAGGATATGGCATAAAAAGAGATGGATCGAAAATACAAGTATATTAACCCGATCGAAAACTTTTGTGGCCCAGTGAATGTTTCAACTGTGGACGTTCAATCCTCATTGTTTCCTGTCGTGCAGCCCGCTTAAGTTTCGGATCTGCCTCGTTTTTCGTTTATGTCTTAACATGGTGTATAAAAACGGATGGACGGGGTGGATTTCGCGCAAGCATAACGGTGTACCCCACCTAGCTTACTGTCTCAGGAAGTTGTTAGTCACAACGGATGAATTGGTTTGATGAAAGATACCTGCCTCTCATTCCATATTTTCTTGTGTTGTGGCCCCCCTGAACTGTGGAATTAGATGAATTTTGACCACTAGCACTAGCATCGAGAATCGCACACGATGGACGGACTGGATTTCGCATATACAACATGGTGGGCTCAAAGAGGTTGGGCGTTTTTCGTGCCGCGGAGAATAGATTCTTATCTGTCGAAATTCCCCTGTGACTGAAATCCACCGCTTCAAGTGTAGAAAATCCCCTGCAATCCTTTCTCCCTCTCCTGAAAAACCCTAGAAACGAAATCGAAGGAGATGGCGACAGAGACGTCAGTAATGGCTGTGATAAGAGCATCTCGACCTTCATTCCTGAAGCCACACGACAAGATCGCATTCGCCGTCCACGCCTCTTTTCTCTCTTCCGGTTATACCCTCACCGCCACCGGCACTTCCGCCTTCTCCCACCCAACAACACCACCCTCTTTAGGTATCCTTTCTTCTCTTTTCTTCAGCTACAATTTCTGTAATCTTTCATACCTGAATTCTGTTATATAAATCTTCTTTGCTACCCTTTTGTCTGGTTTTAATAAATAATTATTATACTTCCCTTGAAAAATCTGATTTCATTATCTTTTCTTGTTTCCTTAGAGCAAGGTGAGGTTGGAATTGATGGCTGGAATGAACTTGACGATTGTTATGGATTCATGTACACAAAGACAGAGAAAGGCACCAAGAAATCAGTATTGGTAAAATGCTTGGTGATCGGTGATAAGCTCGTGATTGACGCTTTACCGCTCGAGGATGACCAAAAAGAACCGTATAACCTACAAATTAAGTAATGGGACTTCTTTCTTAAATATGTTTTCTTTCTTTCTTTTTTTTTTTTTTTAAGACTCTTTTTTGAGTATTTAGTAGTTTTAGAAGCTCAGATTGTGAAATTAATAGATGGTTCTTTTGTAGTGTGAACGATTATGTGTCAGATGAAGGTAGCAGTCCGACTAACTACAGCGAGATGTATAAGAATTTCCCAGTGCTGGTTGAGAAATTGCAATTGGATCTTCTCGATAAATTGGAGAACAATCCAAAGTCCAAATGTTCAACTCCTTCAACTTCCAGGTAATAGAAATTCGATGGTACACATATTGTATGAATGTTGTTCAGGCAGTCTCCCCCTGCAAACCACACACGTGCACTCACCCGTGTGCAATAAAGGGAAAATTGGCAGGCAGTCTTGTCTTTTTGTTTTGTTTTGTTTTTTTGTTTTTTGAAAGATGATGAATATATATTTATATATTGAAGAATGAAATTTATATTAAAGCCAAAGGAACAAAACAAACTAAGTGAAGCCCAAAGCAAGGCAGAGACAAAGACTGAAAGCAAAACAAAAACAAAAGAAAAATACCTAGAGAAAGCTAAACAGAAACAACAGTCAGCTCCAAGGTGACAGGACCTTCACAAACACAATTAGCCCAGGATAGTGGACATAATGGATCTATCTTTCAGAGGAAGACTGACAGACGATTCCCGCACATCCCTGACTATGTGAAGAGCAACAGAGGAGGAAGAGTTAGAGACATTCTAAAAGTAGTGCAGGTTCCTCTCATGCTATATTCCCCATCGAGAAGCTAGACCTGACAATCTCCACAACAGGCTTGAGTCTTTGTCTAGGCCAGGGGAGTGCCAGACATGAAGAAAGTTTTTGCCAGACCTATGATGAATATTATTAAAAGGCAAAAGCCAAGAAAGAAAGAAAACATCCAAATTACAACAACCAAAAACAGGAACAGACAAGACCAACAAAAAGAAAAGAAAAGGAAAAAAAAAACAGAGAAGAATGGATGAGCACATAGCTCAAACCCAACTCACAAACATTAATCCAGAGCCCAATTCTTGATGGACTGGAAAACTCTACACAGAACTCCAACTGAACTTTTCACATCCTTGAAACAATGATTATTCCTTTCTAACCAGATGGCTCAGGAGGCGGCAAGTAGACCAAGCCTCCACATTTTCTTTTCCAAGTTTCCCACCGCCTCTAATGTCACAAATATGATGTGAGCTTCAATTGAACAAGGGACCACCTAGGAGACTTCCACCTAAAGTAGAATCTTAGGCCAAACTGCAGTATAGAAGGGATAGTGCAGGAGAAGGTGACAGACAAATTCTGCATCTTGAAAGCAGAGGAGATAGACATTTGGAAGAAAAAAAACTCCTCTTCCGAAGGTTGTCAATATGGAGAATGCGACTCCTACCGACTAGCTAGGTGAAGGTCGATATTTTCGGACGGGCCTCATAGGACCACAACTGGCTTGTGTCAGAGGGATAAGATCTACAGGGGAGGAAAGAAATGACATAGTAGGAATTTTACATTGAGAAAGCGTCAGCTCTACTAGGCGTCCAAACAGAGCTCTTCCCATCTCTTAGTTGACTCATCGAAGGACCAAAGCTCTAAGGGAACCCCTGGAAAATGGAACCATGCATCTAAATACCCAGACGGGGACCAATCTAATCACCTAACAATTTTGGCCACCAACCCAACATGATGAATCTACCCTGAGAATAATATTTTCTTTGAGTTTTCCAATGGTCGAAATGAAACCTAGAGTGACAATTGATCTACAGGACGAATGAGGAAATCTTTTGGACGTAAATCACAGTAAAACCCTAACCAAAATTTCAAATCTTTTAAGGAAAAGCCGGGGTTCATGGAGACCACTAGACTTCACTGTAGGCTCTCACTTGCTTTGGAGACAACAAAAGGCAAGATAAGAACCTCAATTTGGGACGGGTCTGACTTGGACACTGAACAGTGGGTGGGACGAGGAGGAGGAAGAGGGGGAGATGACCGGGGAGACAGAGGCGAGTCCTTGGGGGTTCTGGAATGGGTCGTTGGAGGGTGACTACCCAAAAGGGCTCCTTTGAAGGACCCGGGGGCAACCCCAAGAGCCTTACTGACGACCTTCGTGGAAGCATCCTTGGCGAGGGCCCCCGATGGCCCAAACTTCTCCTTATTAGACTCTTGTTGGCCAAACTGAGCCACTTGGACCCTTAAGGCTATACTATTAAATTTCTTGTCATTAAGCCCCTCGATAGCGATTGAAAGGTCCGAGTCCTTCTCAAACCTCACAAAGGTGAAACCCCTAATGGTGAAGACCCTCTAAGCTTGGGGATAGAGACATCCATGACCCTCTCGAAATGGCCAAACACCCTAGAGAAGTTCATTACTTTCCAATCGGCTAGAAATCTATCCATGAACAATGTAAGGAATTCCATAGGGTTTGATTTGATACCAACACCTTTTACCTTCTTCCCACCTCTCCCCGCTGGAATCCATCCACTGTCATGGATTGCTTGAGCAACATTTGGAGGGGCTAGGGTTTGGTGTGTGGGAGCTTTACCTTTGTTGCCCTCACTAGGAACTACTTCCTCCATGTATTCCATCTTCCACAAACCTCCTCCTTCCTCATTGTGGACAGCTACTATTTGACCTTTATCGTTGGCGCCATCAAGGAAGACTCTCTCAGCCCGCAGGGGACCTCTTGGGAGTTCATCCTTCTCGTGGACCATACACCATTGACCACCTGCATCTTCTCTCTCGGCCACCACCGTACCTTCATGATTTGGCCCTTCTAGAAACACCATTTCTCCATTCTGAATCTTACCTTCCATCGAGAGCCATGATTCTCTCTCAAACTTTATCACGGAATCAGGAGTTTCCATTGAAGGCGGCAGCTGAAACTCTCTCCATTACCAAACAAATCAGGTTGACTACACACTGTTTGTTTTTGTTTAAATCGGGAGTTCCCATTGGGATCTCTCTTTTTGTTTTTGTTTAGAGTTTTCTGAAAATTTCTCCTTTTTGGAAATTGAGTGATTCTTCCATTTCAGCCGGAACTGCTCATTTTTCTTCCAGACCTCTAGCACGCTCTGACACAAATTTATTAATTTAACATTGTGCTTTAATCCAACATTTTAAAGACACTGTAAAACATTTTCATATGGAGAGTGTAGTATTAGGCACAACACATCTAACGTGTTTGTTTAGGTTCCTATGTTCTCATGAATTTAAGGTCAATTTTCATCATGTGAACATGCTTGCAACTACATGGAAAAACAAAAACCAAATATTGGCATCATCTTGCAACATAAAATGATATATTGCAATGAAGTGTTAAATGAAATGTTGGATAGGGCTTGGAGCAGGAACCTATTACATCAATGATGGAATTTTAGTTTTGTTTGTCCTTATTGTTTTCCGACATGAAGTTAATTAGTCATGTAAATAAAAAGAATTTGTGGTAGAAGGTGGGATGTACCTAATTTGGATGGGTATGAATGCTACATTTGAATTTTAGAGCAGCTTTACCTGAAGTGTGTGATTCATTCTATTGAGGCTGTCCAGCATAATTTCTTTTTAGTAATGACAATAAACAAGAAGCCTCCAACAATTGAAAACGGATGATATCATTTATTTTCCTATCTGATGGAGGATTCTCACAATATTCTATAGCTCTTGAAAGCTAGCATGATTTACATTACGCTAAATAGGAAACAGAAAGAAAATGAATGGATGTTTTTGTTGTGTGAAGCTGACATTGTAGTACATATAGGGAGATTTTAAGTTGGAACTGTTGTGTACTATTATTCTAAGTTGGAAGTCAATGTTGTCAAGATTGTTATTATTTCTAACTTTCTTAAAAGTTGAAACAAATCTGAAAAATATAAATAAGTCAGGAAAAAAAAAACAAACAAGGTTCATCAATCATCCATCTTCCATCAATGATTCAATATGCCACATCATGATATTGGCATGTTAGAACTTGTATACAGTACCTTATTGTGATAGTGTTGAAGGATTCTTGTCTCTCCTTTTTCTCCTTCAAGAAATTTACCTTGAAAACATATAAGAAGCCTTTCATAATATGTTCTTGCTACCTTTCTTGAGTGTAGAATCACGTTAGAAGAAGCAAAATTCGATTACATTGACCTATGAAAAAGATATTTTGATATTTTCTGTTTTGGGTCTTTTAATGTCAAAATCCTCAGCTCTCCCCCCGTTCTCTCTCTCTCTCTCTCAAGACAATGAGGATTTTAAGAGGGGAGGGCCTTCTAAATGTTTTGAAAGCAGACGGGTAAAAAGCAGGAAGAACAAATGTACCTACTTACACATTCGATGATTCTTGTATGATGATCTTACAATTATTTCAGATTTTCAACTTTGGGTTCCAATTTGTTTGGTATTTACACGATACGTTTCAATTCATATGATTCAAATAGTAAATCATATGATTTTTACAAAGTGGGAACTGTTGTACAGACTACTGAGTGCAAGCTTTCTACCCTTTGATGTTTAGCTTTGTGACCTTGAGTCTATGTTGGCACTTTATTCATCCAGTTAGAAAGATTTTTCAGTTGGAACTGTTGTACTGTATGCAAGCTTTTAACCCTTTGTTTCATGTTTAGTTGGCATTTCTCCAAGTAACTGAACAGTGCAGTTTTTATTACACAGGTTGGAAGCAACTCAAAAAGGTGAAGGATTAGATCGTAGGCCGAACCAACCTGCTGTGGGAGTTTTCCCTGAGGATCGACCATATTCTTCAGGGTATAATTTCTAACATTATATTTTAGTTGTTAATTCATAATTCTTGAGAGTTACATGCACTCATTTAGCAACCTAAGTTGCAAGAATAAGGTTATGAGTACCAGAATTCTACAGAGGCACTTCGTATGGGTTACTGTTAACCCGAAAACAAGATTCATGTATTTAGTTAACCCAAGTGTTCTTCCTAGTACATCATGACACTGGAAATTTTTTTTGGAAAATGTTATCTCAGGACAAAAATATTGGAAAATGAGGAAGCTATACCAATCTGCCTTCCATCATTTTATCTGTTACTGGGGCTAGTCTTATGCTGCTTCAGATGACCTCACTCTTAACTTTACCCTTCCTGGCCTTCTTACATATCCATCTCAACATTCTCATCCCTGCAACACACTCAAATACAGATGGGCAATGATCCTATAATTTTGATACTGTGTCACATTTTATGGGGCTTACCATGATGAGTGCATCATATGCACCCTGACCATGAGTTGCACCCTTAGATGTCCAGCCATAGGGCTAAAAATCAGCTTGAGCAGGAAGTTAGGTGTGGGGAATAATTTGGAGGGGATGCCTAACCAACAAAACCTTCATGAATGTTTGTGGGGACTATGGCCAATGTGTTGTGTCTATGCAATCCAATCCATTCATCAAAAGGTGCCCATCATGATGAAGGCACACATCTAAAAATCAGGCCATTCCAAACTCATGTGCACCTCACCCGGTGAATTTAACGGTTTCAGGCATGATTTTATGTTGTTCCCTCATGTGGGCTCTACCAGTATCTGATTGGCTTGATTTTTGTGCTTCAAGCTGAACTTGAAGCATTGTACCTGATGGATGGAATGGATTTCATGCACACGTCATTACGGGCCCCACAGAGGTCACATTAGTCACTGTAAGTTACGAGAGTATTGACACTATAGGATCAATCGCTTTGATTGGAAGGTCCTAACCAACCATTCAGTAGCTAGAAAATGCAAGGTCAATATTGTTTATATTAGGGAAGTTTTGGTCATTGATCTGGACTCTCCATCACGTGGGTTCCACCTTTTGATTTCCCATCCTTCTAAACATTAGTTCAATTGGGTGATCCTAACCATCCAATCAGTATATGAGGAAATGGATGGTCCATATTTACTACACTAGAAAGGTTGGATAGTTGATCTAGGCAATCCATTATTTAGTTCCTCCAATTGCCTACTCGTTTCAAGAAAAATCAATTTGGTTAGGTGATCCTAATCGTCTAGTCAATGGCTAGTGCAATGGAAGATCCACCTTTCCTGCTAGAAAAGGTTGGATTACTGTCATTGATCTAGACCATTTTCCACATGTTGGTGCCACCTTTGCTTGCACATCCCTCCAAAAAAAATCCTACCAGCTGGTCGGATTATTCTAACCATCTAATAAATGGCTAGGAAAATGAATGATCCTTGTTGATTATACTACAAATAATCTGATAATTGATCTAAACCATCCATCATGAGGATCCCTCCTTTGATTGCAATTCCTCTAAAAATGTCCCTGGTTGGATGATCTAACACCGTCTAATTTTTTTAAAAAGTGGCACTGTAGATGTACGGGGTAGATTTCATACAATCATCATTGTGGGCCCCTTGCAACCTTTGTTGCATGGCTTCCCAGAACCACTGTTAGGGTGGGCTACATGTAAAGAAGAGGAGAGTAAGCTGGTTGCATGAAATAATGGATATTACAAAAATACCCTATGTTTTTTGGCAATACAATCTGAGTCATTTAAAGGCTTTTTCGTGAGTGAAATCTGAACCTTACATTGGGCAACCACATTTTTCAGGTCCAAAAATACCCACGACTACGTTTTAAATGGCTTCCATGTGTTTTCAGTAATTTCAAAGTTTTCCGCCTAGGGAAGCTAATTACGGGTGCAAAAATGTTCAAAAGCTACCCTCGTTATGTGTAGTATAGATGGATTTACATTAACTTGGAATTGTAATTTTGGATTGGTAAAAATAGGGATCCAATTGCAAATGAACCATAATCTGGATCACACACTTGGGAGTTGGGACAGGAAATGCATGGGGTTTTCTAGTTAGGTACATTGATTTCCAATATTGGAGGTGTATGGAGCTTGAAGAGCGATGCAAGTCCTTGGAAATGAAGTGACACATTTTCTGAGGAATTGAAATTGTCTTTTGGAACTTTTTGCTAAGAGGAATTTGAAGTTCCATGAACTTTCATGCGCCAAACACTAGACCTTCAGAAATTCTAGGATCTTAAATTCCTAGAACCCAAAGGTCTTGAATACCAAATGGCCTCTAGGGGATGGCTATCAATGTTTTTTTTTTTTTTCCCCGCATTTCTAAATTTCTAATTAGTTAGGGAAAGTGGTTTGTTTAGGAAGTACCTCTAAAAAAAAGTGGTTACCTTAGGGGGTTAAGTGGTCGCAAAGGAGGTAGCAACTTTCATCTCAACTTTGATGGCCTTTTCATTAGATATCTGGGCCTGTTGAAAATTGATGGAATAGTTAGAGATGATCAAGAGGTCATAAAACTTGTGTTATTTGGGCAAATGGATAAATGATGCTGAGGGAAGAGCCCTCACTCACTGGTATTGAAGCTTTGTGAGGAGTTGTTCCCATCCCAGATTGACATTGAAGAGGATTCAACAAATGTCATTTAGTGGGTAAATAGTGAGTCAGACCATTGCGGTATGGAGGTCATCATTGAGCAAAATAGAGATATAGTGGCTTCTTTAGATATAGCCTTTCCTCTTACCCTTGAGGGGCTGCTTGGTTGCAAGGCAACAGAGTTCTATCTTAGACAAGTTTTGGGGCAAACATCCTTTTCCTAGTTTTTCTAGCCAATTTTTGCATGGGAACCAAGAAAGGATGGATAACTTGTTCCTAATTATCGACAATTGGCTTGTTCTAACAAAAATGGCCTTGAGGGCTGCTTGGTTGTAAGGTAGCAAAGTTCTATCTTAGACAAGTTTTGGGGCAAACATCCTTTTCCTAGCTTGTCAAGCCAATTTTTGCACGAGGACCAAGAAAAAGATGGATAACTTGTTCCTAATTATCGACTGCTGGCTTGTTCCAACAAAAATGGCATGTTTGGTAGCAAGCAAAATGGGCCCGAATAGTCTGACTAGAGGGTTGGTCTTGGATGCCGTTTGTCAAACAATTGGAATAAGGAAACAGAAAATGGATGGTGGCACATGTGGAGAGTGTGAAGGTGCACATTTTCCCATGTAGTACTAGTGGTGCATGCCTACATTGGCACATGCGGGGTTCTTAAAGATTGATGATGGTACATATGGAGCATTTGAAGATGGACTATGGCACATATGTGTTGTAGAAAACTTTTAGACCTTTTTTTTTTTTTTGTTGTAATAACAACCTATCATCCTATCCTTAATAACAATTGGCAATTAGGAACAATCTATCCATCTCTTTCTTGGTTCTTTTATAAAAATTGGCTTGACAAAGTAGGAATGGAGTAATAGTGTCGGACAGCTTGTTTGTGACAGAACTTTGATTGCAACTAAAGGGCTCTAAAAGGTTGAAAAGTTATCATGTTATTTTGGTATCCACTTGAACATGGCATCCATACAAATTTGCCACATGTGCTACCCTGCAATTTCTGTTTCTTATTCCGGGGGTTTGACAAACAACATCTAGGATACTCTCCCGACCTGAACTTTGTTTGCTACTAAACTGGGGTTTGTAATGATGCCGGTTTTTGCAGAAATGGAAAAGCAAAGTTCTTGGATATATGCTTAGACAAAAAGGTTTTAGGTTATATCTTTTTCTTAGTGTGATCTCACCTCTCGTAAGCTCCTTTCCTTTGGTTTAAGTCATTACTTGTCATAACGAAGAAGAAGAAAAAGAAGATAAAGAAGAAAGGGAAATTCCACACATTCAATTCAACATTCTCATAGACTGTTCCATAGATATGGCCATATGGGCTAGCCCATATTTAAAGCTCCAAGTAGTAGTTTCCACATCTTAAAAATAGCAGCTGGTTGAGAATTAAGTCCTACAGTATTGGTGCAAACCCTATAAAATAGGAAATAATTCCAAAGATGCTTAAAATAACGTGTATAAATTGTTGGGGCTGTGTACACCCATCAGTAGTGTATATAATGACATATACACAATTCGTATGGAATATTCTGCATATTATACAATACAAATGTTTTTTTTTTTTTGTTTTTTTTTTTTTTTTTTTAAATTTTTATAGCACAGAAACTGTTTTCTTAACAGAGATTGGCCACACATTGATCAGTGGGGCCCACTCTGGATCACCTCAAATATGTGGGCTGGGCTTTGACTGCATCTTTAGCTTTCCTATGTTAGAAGTGGGTGTCTCACCAATTGAGCTAACAATATTTTGTTCATTCAGGTACTTTGCTTCTATATTAGTTTTTGTCTCTTGGCTCCAAGGCATAGAGCACACTAATGCAAAAATAGATACTTGAATGAGCAAAAAATTGTTAGCTCAATTGGCTATATGCTCAAATAAGTGAAGTAGTTTGATCTTGATAGTTTGATTTCATGATGAGCTAATGTAAGTTTGCAATTTTATGCTGAGGATAGATATTAACAGAGCTATTAAATGTGTAATAGAGCTATTGAATGCGCGCGCACACACACACACACACACATATATTTTGAATGTGTATAAACTGTTTGTTGTGTTTACACAGCATCGAATATCCTCCTGTTTTTCTTCCTACTGGAATCGATGATCTCCACCCACGGCTGGGTGCCGGATTTTATCCTACCAGGTTCTTTGCTGTCGATTAGTCTTTTTTATGGTCCTTAATTGCTTTTATTCTTTTGAATCATTTTATCTATTTTCAATTTCTTCCAGGGGTGGATTTGGCTCTGGTGGGGGCATGCTTTTGGGTATGTACATACCATTTTGAGATAGACGTGTTAGAGAAGCTTTTTAACTTTTGATTTGCTTACCATATGTTCTGCTGGTGCTTGCAGGGCCTAATGATCCACGCTGGGGTGGAATAGGCGGAGAACAGCCTGGTTTCCCTGGCGGCGGTCTTGCTCCGTGAGTAAACCTTTCTTCTACATTCATCTAGTTTTGGAAAATTAATGAAAGTTCGCTGATTTATTTTTGAAATGGCTGGTCAATACAGTGGTATTCCGCCGGGCAGTCGCTTCGATCCGTATGGTCCTCCTGGTGTCCCTGGATTTGAGCCTGGCCGCTTTGTCAGGTATCTCTGTTGCTTCACATGCTATGATTTTTTTTTTTTTTTTTTATTTTTTTAAATTGCCTTTCAATTTCTTGAAGCCATTTCAGTTCAGCTTGAGCCTTTGCTGGTGGTTATGGCCTCCTGTGATCTGAGTGGCACAATGCGGTGATTGTTTTGCCCTCGGCTTACACTGCCACCACCATCATCATCCAAGCCTTATCCCAACTAATTGGGGTCAGCCACGCAAATCTTATTCTACCATACTACTCTATCATAGACCGTATCCTTAGTTTAAACCATGGGTCCTCAAGTCTTTCCTTACTAACTTCACCCACGTCCATTGGAGCCTTCCCCTTGCCCTTTTAGAGTCTTCAACTCCCACCAACTTGCACCCACTCCCTCCTAACTGGCACAGTTTTTGGTCTCTGTTGCACTTGACCAAACCATCTGACTCTACGTTCCCTCTTAATACCTATTAGTGCCACTCTTTATTTACCTTTGCATTCATCTCTAATTCTATCAATGTCTTGCTGCTCATCCGTCTCCACATCCTCATGTCGGCTATGTTCATCCTATGAGCACATTGTTCCTCGACTGTCCAACTTCTATCCCATAAAAGCATGGGTGGTCTTCTAGCTATTACAAAATTTTCCCTTCGATTTCATTTGTGTGTGGCAATCACATAAAACTCCAGAGCACATGTCTACTTTATCCACCCAGCTGTAGTTCTATGAGCAACATCCTTAGGGCCTGTTTGGTTGATGGGATTAACACCATTATTGCACAATGATTGCGTGTCTGGAAATACCATGGTATTTTGGCCATTTGATCCCATGTTTGGGATAAAATTCTCGCCATGGGAAAAACACTGGATTAAGCAAAACCCGTTTGGTGGACCCTGTAATTGTAGTCAACAAACCAAATTCACAACGGATGTCAATCACTTGTACACGTATATAACCAGAACGCCATGTGTAAAGGGTGTATATGGATGGGCAGCATGGATAAAACACATGCATCAATGTGGGGCTCACATGTGTTGTGGATTTCAAAATCCACGGAAATTCCGTATGGGACCAAATGCAATTCCATCCCCCCCCCCCCAATCCCAACCCTTCCCATCCACCCCAAATGCCAGATGGAATGTGCACGGGACCAAATGCAATTCCATCCCACCTAATCCCATCTAATACCATGCGCCAAACAACCCATCTCTCTGCTTTCCTAAATTATTGACCCAAGATATCAAAAATTGTTCATTTTGGGACCCCAGCTGTAGTTCTAGAACTTGGTGGCTCAGCTCAAACATCGGCCCGGCTAGATTTCAAGCCCAGTCATTAGGAAACTCGATTTTGAGAGTGATTCAGCTTGAAACTCGGGCTAGCAAGATTTCGAGCCCACTCGTTAGGAAACTCGATTTTGAGAGTGATTCAGCCTTCACTTGGGAAGACTTGTCGAGTCGACTCGCTAACTCAGTCTACTTGTTACAACTTGTGGCGACTTGGGCCGAGTTACTTGCATTTTCAAACTGTTTTTTTTTTTTGTAAGTTAAAATTAAAAGGCAGCAGAGGTTGGAGTCTGGTTGAGTCTCCAAGGCAAAGCGGTTAATGATAGAATGGGCTATTCACGTAGAATCCTTGAAGGGCTATGATTTTCTTTTTATTGGAGTCTAGTTGAGTCTGCTTTCTCAGCGGACTCTCTCTCTTTTTTTCTGTAATCTTTTTGTTTCTTAATACAATATTGTCATCTTTCAAAAAAAAAAAAAAACAATCATAGTTTCCCTTCTGATATTTCCCAAAATGGTCCCTTTCCGCTTTGGTTCATTGAATCTCTTCAAATTTGTGTTTTGATTCTGAAAACAGGCGTACATTTAGTTTATACTTAATTTCTAAGCTTCCTTCAATGTTCCAAATGTATAAAAGAAGTGGAAAAAAAAAATGAAGAATTTGAAAATAATATTTCAAAATGGGCCTTTAATGGTCATATTGGCGTGTAATGGCATATCAGCCTGTGTCAACTGTTATGGGCTGATACGGTCCCATATTTCAATAATGGACTGATTCTCCCCCGTATTCTGTAATGGGTGACATTGTTTCCTTTACATAATGGCCTTTACAGCTGTAACACTACCACTTTTTATACTATGTTTGTTAGTGAGAAATGCAATGTTGCTTTCTCATGGTCTTGAAGAGTAGGATTCACGGCAAATGCCAAAGTGGTATGCATGTGGTGAGGCCCTCCATCTTATTATCTGAAAGATTTGAATATTTCAGAAACGGGCAGTAGAAATGTTACCCACCACCTCCAAAATTCTGGACGTTTTGTTCCTCCGATTGCTGAGAAAAACCTCTTTTATTCCTTTGTTTGATGCTTGCTACATATGTGGTGTTATTTATTTATTTATTTTAAATAATCTTTCTATTGATCTTCTCTCTTGATTTGTAGGAATCCTCGGCGTCCTGGGGGTGGAACTCATCCGGACTTGGAACACTTTGGCAGCTCAGATTTTATTTAGATGTACTGCTGCTTCACCTAACACCCTACTTTGAGACGTTTGTAAAATGTTTTTATGTCCAGTTGGAGACCTGATGCTTGTTTTTTTTTTGCCCCGCATGTATATATTACTTCGGATTCTATGTTTCCGGTGATAATGGATTGAGGGTTTTTAAGAAGGGTACATCAAGGCACACACGTCCGTAGCCCTTCCTCTTGTTTGTTGAAAATAAGATAATTGGATACTTTTCCATTTTTATGGTTTGATAGATGTCGATTGTAAAATAGTTAAAATAATTGTAATTTTTGGTTTATGATACATCCAAATTGGAGCACATAAATGGACAATTTAATTTGAAATAGTTGCATGACTTGTATCAAACTCTTTCAAGTAATTTGCGAGGGCCCACGTATTGTTCAACATACCCCATCAAAGTATCAAAGTTTCTGCTGCTAATCCATCACGCTATACGTTTGATGAATGTACACACCACGTTAGCCCACGCACAAAACTCATGCACCATATAGCAATGTGGTGTCACGACTGGGGGGCCCACCGTGATGTACGTGTTTTATACACACGGTGCATCTATTTTGCCAGCTCGT
The DNA here is from genome assembly GCF_029962835.1 of Magnolia sinica. Taxonomy (NCBI): domain Eukaryota; kingdom Viridiplantae; phylum Streptophyta; class Magnoliopsida; order Magnoliales; family Magnoliaceae; genus Magnolia; species Magnolia sinica. The sequence continues at coordinate 5,413,755 of NC_080573.1, read as the reverse complement.
TTTAAGGTATGAGCTGAAAATTGAAGCATATATATATATATATATATATATATATATATATATATATATATATATATATATATATATATATATATATAGATATTCAGAGCTCAAGTGGACCCCACCACAGGGACATTGATAGTTGAAACCTTCCCATGTTCGTAAGGTCACAGAGGTCTGGATTGTTTGTATGCGGGTTCTCTGGGACACGGATTGCGAACTGACATGTCATTCGCCATGTTCCATTTTGGATCATTATTTTAGGGCATGAAACCAAAAATGATTTAGATTCAAATATCAGGTGGATTATTGTAGGGCTTGAACCCAAAAATGATGTAGATTCAAATATCAGGTGGATTATTTTAGCGCACGAACCCAAAAGTTAGGCAGATTCAAAGTCATTCGCCATGTTCCATTTTGGATCATTATTTTAGGGCATGAAACCAAAAATGATTTAGATTCAAATATCAGGTGGATTATTTTAGGGCATGAACCCAAAAATGATGTAGATTCAAATATCAGGTGGATTACTTTAGCGCATGAACCCAAAAGTTAGGCAGATTCAAATATCAGTTGGAGCAGGCCGTAGGAAAACAACTGTGATTGAATGCCCACCATTAAAAACTTCATAGCCCCACTCCCACTATAATATTTTTTTGCCATGTAACCTGTTGACTAGGTCACAAAGATAGGGATGTGAAGGGAAAGCACAAATATTAACTTGATCCAAAACCTTTGTGGCCCACAAGAAGTTTTTAATGGTGGGTGGTTCAATCACTACTGTTTTCCTGTGTTTAGTCCACTTGAGATTTTGATCTGACTCATTTTTTTACTCATGCCCTAAAATGAGCCGGCAAAATGGGTGGACAGCATGCATAAAACACATACATCATTGTGGCCCCCAGACCACTGTTCAGCTGGTAGTGTGAACTTTCAAAAAGCAATCTCCATCATGTTGGTCCGCAGTCTGTGGTTGGAAGCTAGATGGGGCTCACCGTTTACTTTCAAGCCGCATAGCATGCATGTTGGGTACATAAACTTTCAAAAGGCTCAGACCGGCCTCACCATGGTCTGTGTTTTATCCACTCCTCATTTCATTTTGACAGCTCATTTCAGGTATGATTCCCGAAAATGAGGCAGATCTAAATCTCAGGTAAATCACACCACATGAAACAGTGATGATTGAATGCCCATAGTTAAAAACATCTTGAGGCTACAAAAGTTTTGGATGAAGCTGATATTTTTGTTTTTCCCTCATCCAATTCTGTATGACCTCATCAGCTGATTAGATGGAAAATAAACATTATGGTGGGCCTTAGGAAGTTTTTAATAGTGTGTATTCAATTACCATTGTTTTGTCTTATGTGGTGTGATCCACTTAGGTTTTAAATATAGCTCACTTTTCAACCTAAAATAATGATCCAAAATGGATGGATGGCGTGGATAAAAAACATACATCATGGTAGGGCCCATAAAGCACCATGTAGTGGTGACATGACCATTGTTTGTTTGAGCATGGAATCCGTCTCCACTGAAAGAGCTCGGTGTTTTATACAAGTGGGTAATAGATTCCAATAGAAATAAATTCTCATGCATTGTAATCTATCGCCTTCAAATGTAGAAAAATCCCCCCATGGTCTGTGTTTTATCCACTCCACCGTATACCACACCCAATAAAACAATAGTGATTGACTGCCCATAATTAAAAATATCTTGGGACCACAAAAGTTTTGGATCAAGTTGATATTTTTGTTTTCCCTTTATCCAAATCTGTGTGACCTCGTAAACAAATTAGATGACAAATAAACATTATGACGGGCCTTAGGAAGTTTCTAATGGTGTGTATTCAATTACCATTGTTTTCTGTGATTAGGTCCACCTGAGATTTAAATCAACCTCACTTTCTGACCTAGAATAATGATCCAAAATGGATTTAGGGTGTGGATAAAACACAAACATCATGGTGTGGCCCATAGAGTACTGTCTAGTAGCGACATGGCCATTAGCAGTCGAGCATGGAATCCGCCTCCACTCAAAGAGCTTGGTGTTTTACGCAAAGCGGGGAACATATTCCGATACTTGATTCCGATACATAGGCACCCGTACCACTGAGTGAAAGATACCTCGTTTGAACACTGAGGTCTTGGTATCGATCCCTACTGGGGGTGGAAAGTGTGAACTGACAGTAAAAAAAAACAAAAGATTCCGATGTATAGAAATTCCCATACAACCACAATCCATCGCCTTTAAATGTAGAAAAATCTTCCCTCCATTCCTGCATTACCTCCCTCTCTTTCTAGAGGAGCTCTAGACAGGAAATCAAAGAAGATGGGGACAGCAACAGCAACAGCAACATCAGTCATGGCGGTGATAAGAGCATCTCGACCTTCATTTCGGAAGCCGCATGACAAAATTGCATTCGCCGTCCATGCGTCTTTTCTCCCTTCCGGTTATACACTCATCGCCACCGGCACTTCCGTTTTCTCCCACCCAACAACACTACCCTCTCCCGGTATCTTTTTCTCTCTTCTTTAGCTACAATTTCAGTAATCTCTCATACCTGATTTCTGTTCTAAATTTCCTTTATTTGATGATACCCTTTCAACGAATTTGATAATTCTTAGGGGTAATTGGATGCCTGTAAGTTTTCTAAGTTGTTAGTGACTTAGGTGAAAGTTCCTCAGGAGGTAATGCTGTTTGGATGTAAGCTTTAAGTCACTTATAAGTAAGTTGGTTTTTATGCTTAGGTAACGTGGAAGTCAATTACAGGCCTACAGGCAAAAATTTGTATATTCACACCAAGCATAGCTTGGAGTAGGAATTGTTTCAAAATATTACAATCACATATGAAAACTAAGCATCAGATATATCATTTTGTTAAACCCATTCAGATAAATATTTGAGCCATTTCTTAAGCTAAAACAATCATCAAGTGGATCATAAACGTGGACATCAAATTCAAAATACCTATAATGTAGAGCAATAACTTAATATAAGCATTGGAAGGAAACGAAAAATATTAACAATAGACCCAATAAAAAAAAATACATCAATAATATCTTCTTTAAGTATACAAAGTAAATAAGTAAAAACATTTATTTAGAATCATTCTTACCAAACTGAAAAACTACATTCCTTGGTTCAATGATCATATAATTCTTGAAATAGATGGGCCTTGCCTCTAAAACACGCGAGAGAGAGAGAGAGAGAGAGAGAGAGAGAGAGAGAGAGAGAGAGAGAGAGAGAGAGAGAGAGAGAGAGAGAGTGAGAAACCCCTCTTTATAGAAGCTGGGACCCAACCACCCAGTAATGGTGGATCAATGAGGCTTACATGGTGGTTGTTGGAGTTGTAATGGAGCTCTGCTGCTTAATGGTGTTGGATTGGCTGATCTGCTGTATGGTCTGCTGGAGCTTCTTTATTATCTAGGGTTAGGTGCTGTAACGGTGGTTGTAGGCAGTGTTCATAGTATCGGTATCGCTACAAGTTTTGCTGGCTGGGGGTAAGCAAACCCGCTATTAAGGGATACATGTGCAAGATCGAAGCTCTCCATTAAGTGGGCCACACTTGGTAGATTTTCAAATGAGTTTGGTTGGTGCAGAAAGTAAATAGATAGTATGAGAGATCATTTAACCCAACACGTTTTCTACACTGAATTTCTTGAGGGTGATTACAACCTTGTTACTAATTTAGGGAAAATCTAAATATTGTGTCTCCACCATATTAAATAAAATTGTGGCCCACCTAATAAAAAGCTTGGATTTTACATGCATTGCTATTAGTAGATTAGAATGATAAACTTCCTTGGACTTTGGTCTTGGACCCCACCTTTAGGTGTTATTTGTGGCAGGATGGATTGCGTTTTTGGTGGGCCCATCTCAAGATATCCGGATGTTTGAGTGCAGAAATTGGTTGACCAGTTATCATTCCATCAGCTATGGTCCCTTGCATTTGGGCCATTGGAGGCCACTTAATTTTGACCAAAGGCCTTTGCAATTTTAGCAAATGCGTGGTTTGCAAGCCTAGGGATGCAGATGTATCACTGTGGGGCTCACCATGATGTATGTGCCTTACATCCATGCTGTCTATCCATTTTGACAGATCATTTTAGGGCATGATCCAAGAAATGAACCAGATTGAAATTATTGGAAACAGTGGTGATTGACCTTTAAAAACTTCTTGTGGGCCACAAAAGTTTTGGGTCAGGCTGATATTTGTGTGGTCCCTTCATCTAGGTCTTTGTGACCTTATCAACAGGTTAGATGGAAAATAAACATTCTGGTGGTTCCCAAGAAGTTTTTAATGGTGGTTATTCAATCACCCTGTATCCTGTTGTGTGTTCCACCTGAGCTTGGATCTGGTTCATTTTTTGGATCATGCACTACAATGAGCTGTCAAAATGGATGGACAGCGTGGAAGTAAGGCACATACATCATGGTGGGCCCCACAGGGATACAGCTGCGTTCCTAGGCTTGCAAACCACGCATTTGCTAAAATTGTTATACTTCCATTGAAAAATCTGATTTCATGATCTTTTCCTGTTTCCTTAGAGCAAGGTGAGGTTGGAATTGATGGCTGGAATGAACTTGACGATTGTTATGGATTCATATACACAAAGACAGAGAAAGGCACCAAGATATCAGTATTGGTAAAATGCTTGGTGATCGGTGATAAGCTCGTGATTGACGCTTTACCGCTCGAGGATGACCAAAAAGAACCGTATAACCTACGAATTAAGTAATGGGACTTCTTTCTTAAATATGTTTTCTGTCATTTTTATTTTTATTTATTTTTATAGATTCTTTTTTGAGTATTTAGTAGTTTTAGAAGCTTAGATTGTGAAATTAATTGATGGTTCTTTTATAGAGTGAAAGATTATGTGTCAGATGAAGGTAACAGTCCGACTAACTACAGCAAGATGTATAAGAATTTCCCAGCGTTGGTTGAGAAATTGCAATCGGATCTTCTGGATAAATTGGAGAATAATCTGAAGTCCAAGTGTTCAACTCCTTCAACTTCCAGGTAATAGAAATTCGATGGTACACATATTGTATGAATGTTGTTCGGGCAGTCACCCTGCAAACCGCACATGTGCACTCACCCGTGTGCAAGAAAGGGAAAATTGGCAGGCAGTCTTGTCTTTTTGTTTTGTTTTGTTTTTTTTGGTTTTTTGAAAGATGATGAATATTATTGTTTTTTTTTTTTATTTTGAAGAATGAAATTTATATTAAAGCCAAAGGAACAAAACAAACTAAGTGAAGCCCAAAGCAAGGCAGAAACAAAGACTGAAAGCAAAACAAAAACAAAAGAAAAATACCTAGAGAAAGCTATACTAGTCGAAACAGTAACAACACTCAGCTACAAGGTGACAGGACCTTCGCAAACACAATTAGCCCAGGATAGTAGACATAATAGATCTTTCTTTTAGAGGAAGACCAATGGAGGATTCCCGCACATCCCTGACTATGTGAAGAGCAACAGAGGAGGGAGAGTTAGAGACATTCTAAAAGTAGTGCAGGTTCCTCTCATGCTATATTCCCCATCGAGAAGCCAGACCTGACAATCTCCACAACAGGCTTGAGTCTTTGTCTAGGCCAGGGGAGTGCCAGACATGAAGAAAGTTTGTGCCAGACCTATGATGAATATTATTAAAAGGCAAAAGCCAAGAAAGAAAGAAAACATCCAAATTACAACAACCAAAAACAGGAACGAACAAGACCAACAAAAAGAAAAGAAAAGAAAAAAAAAACAGAGAAGAATAGACGAGCACATAGCTCAAACCCAACTCACAAACATTAATCCAGAGCCCAATTCTTGATGGACTGGAAAACTCTACACAGAACTCCACTGACTGAACTTTTCACATCCTTGAAACAATGATTATTCCTTTCTAACCAGATGGCCCAGAAGGCGGCAAGTAGACCAAGCCTCCACATTTTCTTTTCCAAGTTTCCCACCACCTCCAATGTCATAAATATGATGCGAGCTTCAATTGAATAAGGGACCACCCAGGAGACTTCCGCCTAAAGTAGAATCTCAGACCAAACTGCAGTATAGAAGGGATAGTGCAGGAGAAGGTGACAGACAAATTCTGCATCTTGAAAGCAGAGGAGATAGACATTTGGAAGAAAAAAAAAGCTCCTCTTCTAAAGGTTGTAATAGGGAGATGCAACTCCTACCAATTTGCCAGGCAAAGGTCGATATTTTCGGACAGGCCTCATAGGACCACAATGGGCTTGTGTAGCTCAGAGGGATAAGATCCACAGGGAAGGAAAGAAATGACATCATAGGATTTACATTGAGAAAGCATCAGCTCTACTATGCATCCAAACAGGGCTCTTCCCATCTCTTAGTTGACTCATCAAAGGACCAAAGCTCTAAGGGAACCCCTGGAAAGTGAAACCATGCATCTAAGTACTTAGACAGGGACCAATCTAATCACCTAACAATTTTGGCCACCAACCCAACACGATGAATCTACCGTAAGAATAATATTTTCTCCGAGTTTTCCAATGGTCGAAATGAAACCTAGAGTGACAATTGATCAACGGGACAAATGAGGAAATCTTCTGGACGTAAATCACAGTAAAACCCTAACCAAATTTCCAAATCTTTTAAGGAAAAGCCGGGGTTCATGGAGACCACTAGACTCCACTGTAGGCCTTCACTTGCTTTGGAGACAACAAAAGGCAAGATAAGAACCTCAGTTTGGGACGGGTCTGACTTGGACACTGAACAGTTGGTGGGACGGGGAGGAAGAAGAGGGGGAGATGACTGGGGAGACAGAGGCGAGTCCCTGTGGGTTCTGGAATGGGTTGTTGGAGGGTGACTACCCAAAAGGGCTCCTTTGAAGGACCCGGGGGCAACCCCAAGAGCCTTACTGACGATCTCCGTGGAAGCGTCCTCGGCGAGGGCCCCCGATGGCCCAAACTTCTCCTTATTTGACTCTGGTTGGCCAAACTGAGCCACTTGGACCCTTAAGGCTATACTATAAAATTTCTTGTCATTAAGCGCCTCGATAACGATTGAAAGGTTCGAGTCCTTCTCAAACCTCACAAAGGTGAAACCCCTAATGGTGAAGACCCTCTAAGCTTGGGGATAGAGACATCCACGAGGACCACGACCCTCTTGAAATGGCCAAACACCCTAGAGAAGTTTATTACTTTCCAATCGGCTAGAAATCTATCCATGAACAACGCAAAGAACTCCATAGGGTTTGATTTGATACCAAGACCTTTTACCTTCTTCGCACCTCTCCTTGCTGGAATCCATCCACCGTCGTGAATTGCTCGAGCAACATTTGGAGGGGCTAGGGTTTGGTGTGTGGGAGCTTTACCTTTGTTTCCCTCACCAAGAACTACTTCCTCCATGTATTCCATTTTCCACAAACTTCCTCCTTCCTCAATCCTCATTGTAGACAACTACTATTTGACCTTTATCGCTGGGGCCATCAAGGAAGACTCTCTCAGCCCGCAGGGGACCTCTTGGGAGTTTATCCTTCTCGAGGACCATACACCATTGACCACCTGCATCTTCTCTCTCAGCCACCACCATACCTTCATGATTTGGCCCTTCTAGAAACACCCTTTCTATTCCGAATCTTACCTTCCATCGAGAGTCATGAATCTCTCTCAAATTTATCACGGAATCAGGAGTTTCCATCGAAGGCGGCAGCTGAAACTCTCTCCATTACCAAACAAATCAGGTTTATTGTAACCTTTCTACCCTTTGATGTTTAGCTTTGTGACGTTGAGTCTATGTTAGCACTTTATTCAACCAGTTAGAAAGATTTTTAAGTCGGAACTGTTGTACTGTATGCAAGCTTCTAACCCTTTGTTTGATGTTTAGTTGGCATTTCTCCAAGTAACTGAACAGTGCAGTTTTTATTACACAGGTGGGTAGCAACTCAAAAAGGTAAAGGATTAGATCGTAGCCCGAACCAACCTGGTGTGGGAGTTTTCCCCGAGGATCGACCAGATTCTTCAGGGTATAATTTCTAACATTATATTTTAGTTGTTAATTCATAATTCTTGAGAGTTACATGCACTCATTTAGCAACCTAAGTTGCAAGAATAAGGTTACGAGTACCAGAATTCTACAGAGGCACTTTGTATGGGTTACTGTTAACCCGAAAACAAGATTCATGGAGTCAGTTAACCCAAGTGTTCTTCCTAGTACATCATGACACTGGAAAAAAATCTTGGAAAATGTTATCTCAGGACAAAAATATTGGAAAATGAGGAAGCTATACCAATCTGTCTTCCATCATTTTATCTGTTATTGGGGCTAGTCTTATGCTGCTTCAGATGACCTCACTCTTAACTTTACCCTTCCTGGCCTTCTTACATATCCATCTCAACATTCTCATCCCTGCAACACACTTAAATACAGATGGGCAATGATCCTATAATTTTGATACTGTGTCACATTTTATGGGACCTACCATGATGAGTGCATCATATACACCCTGACCATGAGTTGCACCCTTAGATGTCCAGCCATGGGGCTAAAAATCAGCTTGAGCAGGAAGTTAGGTGTGGGGAATAATTCGGAGGGGATGCCTAACCAACAAAACCTTCATGAATGTTTTTGGGGACTATGGCCAATGTGTTGTGTCTATGCAATCCAATCCATTCATCAAAAGGTGCCCATCATGATGAAGGCACACATCTAATGGGCACAACACATTACGCATGATTTTATGTTGTTCCCTCATGTGGGCCCTACCAGTATCTACTTGGCCTGATTTTTGTGCACCACACCCGGTGAATTTAACAGTTTTAGGCATGATTTTATGTTGTTCCCTCATGTGGGCCCTACCAGTATCTGATTGGCTTGATTTTTGTGCTTCAAGCTGAACTTGAAGCATTGTACCTGATGGATGGAATGGATTTCATTCACACATCATTACGGGCCCCACAGAGGTCACATTAGTCACTGTAAGTTACGAGAGTGTTGACACTATAGGATCAATCGCTTTGATTGGATGGTCCTAACCAACCATTCAGTGGCTAGAAAATGCAAGGTCAATATTGTTTATATTAGGGAGTTTTGGTCATTGATCTGGACCCTCCATCATGTGGGTTCCACCTTTTGATTTCCCATCCTTCTAAACATTAGTTCAATTGGGTGATCCTAACCATCCAATCAATGTATGAGGAAATGGACGGTCCATATTTACTATATTGGAAAGGTTGGATAGTTGATCTAGGCAATCCATTATTTAGTTCCTCCAATTGCCTACTCGTTTCAAGAAAAATCAGTTTGGTTAGATGATCCTAATCGTCTAGTCAATGGCTAGTGCAATGGAAGATCCACCTTTTCTGCTAGAAAAGGTTGGATTACTGTCATTGATCTAGACCATTATCCACATGTTGCTGCCACCTTTGCTTGCACATCCCTCTAAAAAATTCCTACCAGCTGGTCAGATTATTCATCTAATAAATGGCTAGGAAAATGAATGATCCATGTTGATTATACTAGAAATAATCTGATAATTGATCTAAACCATGCATCATGAGGATCCCTCCTTTGATTGCAATTCCTCTAAAAATGTCCCTGGCTGGATGATCTAACACCGTCTAATTTTAAAAAAAAGTGGCACTGTAGATATACTTGGTGGATTTCATACAATCATCATTGTGGGCCCCTTGCTACCTTTGATGCATGGCTTCCTAGCACCACCGTTAAGGCGGGCTACACGTAAAGAAGAGGAGAGTGAGCTGGTTGCATGAAATAATGGATATTACAAAAATACCCTATGCTTTTTGGCAATACAATCCGAGTCATTTAAAGGCTTTTTGTGGTTGAAATCTGAACCTTACATTGGGCAATCACATTTTCCAGGTCCATAGATACCCGCGACTACGTTTTAAATGGCTTCCATGTGTTTTCAGTAATTTCAAAGTTTTCCGCCTAGGGAAGCTAATTACGGGTGCAAAAATGTTCAAAAGCTACCCTTGTTATATGTAGTATAGATGGGTTTACATTAACTTAGAATTTTAATTTTGGATTTGTAAAAATAGCGATCCAATTGCAAATTAACCATAATCTGGATCACACACTTGGGACAGGAAATGCGTGGGGGGTTTTCTAGTTAGGTACATTGATTTCACATATTAGAGTTGTATGGAGCTTGAAGAGCAATGCAAGTCCTTGGAAATGAAGTGACACCTTTTTTGAGGAATTGAAATTGTCTTTTGGAACTTTTTGCTAAGAGGAATTTGAAGTTCCATGAACTTTCATGCGCCAAACACTAGACCCTCAGAAATTCTAGGATCTTAAATTCCTAGAACCCAAAGGTCTTAAATACCAAATGGCCTCTAGGGGATGGCTATCAATGTTTTTTTTTTTATTCCCCTGCAATTCTAAATTTCTAATTATTTAGGGAAAGTGGTTTGTTTAGGAGGAACCTCTAAAAAAAAGTGGTTACCTTAGGGGGTAAGTGGTCGCACAGGAGGTAGCAACTTTCATCTCAACTTTGATGGTCTTTTCATTAGATATCTGGGCTTGTTGAAAATTGATGGAATAGTTAGAGATGATCGAGAGGTCATAAAACTTGTGTTATTTGGGAAAATGGATAAATGATGCCGAGGGAAGAGCCCTCACTCATTGGGATTGAAGCTTTGTGAGGAGTTGTTCCCATCCCAAATCGACGTTGAAGAGGATTCAACAAATGTCATTTAGTGGGTGAATTGTGAGTCAAGCCATTGTGGTATGAGGTCATCATTGTGCAAAATAGAGATATAGCCTTTTCTCTTACCCTTGAGGGGCTGCTTGGTTGCAAGGCAACAAAGTTCTATCTTAGACAAGTTTTGGGGCAAACATCCTTCTCCTAGTTTTTCAAGCCAATTTTTGCACAGGAACCAAGAAAAAGATGGATAACTTGTTCCTAATTATCGACAGTTGGCTTGTTCTAAGAAAAATGGCCTTGAGGGGCTGCATGGTTGCAAGGTAGCAAAGTTCTATCTTAGACAAGTTTTGGGGCAAACGTCATTTTCCTAGCTTGTCAAGCCAATTTTTGCATGGGAACCAAGAAAAAGATGGATAACTTGTTCCTAATTATCGACTGCTGGCTTGTTCCAACAAAAATGGCATGTTTGGTAGCAAGCAAATTGGGCCCGGATAGTCTGACTAGAGAGTCGGTCTTGGATGCCGTTTGTCAAACACTTGGAATAAGGAAATAGAAAATGAATGGTGGCACATGTGGAGAGTGTGAAGGTGCACATTTTCCCATGTAGCACTAGTGGTGCATGCCCACATTGGCACATGTGGGGTGCTTAAAGATTGATGATGGTACATATGGAGCATTTGAAGATGGACTATGGCACATAAATGTGTCATAGAAAACTTTTAGACCTTTTATATATATATATATATATATATATATATAAAATAATAATAATAATAATAATAACCTATCATCCTATCCTTAATAATGATTGGCAATTAGGAATAAGCTATCCATCTCTTTCTTGGTTCTTGTATAAAAATTGGCTTGACAAAGTAGGAATGGAGTAATAGTGTCGGACAGCTTGTTTGTGACAAAACTTTTATTGCAACTAAAAGCCTCTAAAAGGTTGAAAAGTTATCATGTTATTTTGGTATCCACTTGAACATGGCATCCATACAAATTTGCCACATGTGCTACCGTGCAATTTCTGTTTCTTATTTCGGGGGTTTGACAAACAACATCTAGGATACTCTCCAGACCTGAACTTTGTTTGCTATGAAACTGGGGTTTGTAATGATGCCGGTTTTTGCAGAAATGGAAAAGCAAAGTTCTTGGATCTATGCTTAGACAAAAAGGTTTTAGGTTATATCTTTTTCTTAGTGTGATCTCACCTCTTGTAAGCTCCTTTCCTTTCGTTTACTAAGTCATTACTTGTCATAATGAAGAAGAAGAAAAAGAAGATAAAGAAGAAAAGGAAATTCCATACATTCAATTCAACATTCTCATAGACTGTTACATAGATATGGCCATATGGGCTATCCCATATATAAAGCTGCAAGTAGTAGTTTACACATCCTACAAATAGCAACTGGTTGAGAATTTAGTCCTCCAGTATTGGTACAAACCCTATAAAATAGGAAATAATTCCAAAGATGCTTAAAATTGAAAACTGAGAGATGCAGAAGATTTTCTGTGTATTTGAGACAACCCAATGGGGTTGAATATATAGAGATTACAACCATCTATACAAGGAAAGTAGTAAACGCAGAATCCCCTACCTATAGAAACAAGATATACAAGGTAACAAGATATACAAGGTATGTGAGGTGTCTAACATCCCCCCTCAAACTAATGCTGGTCATCGACAAGTAATAGTTTGCCAACAAGAAACGAGTGACGTGCAGACGTGAGAGACTTGGTGAGAATGTCAGCAATTTGATCATGGGATGCCACATGTGGAAGAGAAATGAGCCCAGACTGAAATTTCTCACGAATAAAGTGACAGTCAACTTCAATATGCTTCGTTCGTTCATGAAAAACTGGGTTAGAGGCAATCTGAATGGCATTGAGATTATCGACATGGAATGGAGTAGGATTCTGTAGAGGAATGCCCAAGTCTGAAATAAGTCCACGTAACCAGACAAGCTCACTACACGCAGCGGACATCGCTCGATACTCGGCTTTTGTACTTGATTTGGAAACAGTGGCCTGCTTCTTACACTTCCAAGAGATGAGAGAAGTGCCGAGAAAAACACAGTAGCCAGTGGTAAATCTTCGCGTGAGAGCGCATCCGGCCCAATTAGCATCCGAATAAGCACGAAGGTCTAGAGTTGCCATGGAGGAGAAGAACAGAGATCGATCTAGAGTTCCACGAAGGTACCGTAGGATGCACAACACCACAGTCATATGAAGAGTCCGAGGAGCAGAAACAAACTGACTGACGACTTGGACAGCGTAGGCAATATCAGGACGAGTCATAGTTAAGTAAACCAGACTCCCAACCAGACGGTGGTATAAATCGGGTTGTGCAAGTAGATCACCATCATCACGACCATAGTGAACGTTAAGTTCTAAAGGAGTCTGAACCATCTTCTGATCCGTCAGTGATGCTAAGGCGAGAAGATCTTTAGTATATTTACGTTGGCTGACCAGAATCCCACGGTTGGAACGTGAAAATTCAAGTCCAAGAAAATATGTAAGATGGCCGAGGTCTTTCATCTTGAATGATGATTGCAGAACTTCCTTTAAAGCCGAAATGCCAGTAGCATCGCTACCAATCAGTAGGAGGTCATCAACATAAACCAGAACAATAACAATGCCGTGAGCAGTGGTGCGCAAAAATAAGGATGGGTCATGACCACTTTGAGTAAAGCCAGCACCCGTAACCACATTGTGAAAGCGTTGGAACCATGCCCGCGGTGCCTGTTTGAGGCCGTACAGGGCTTTCTTTAGGCGACATACCTTATTGTCAGGAATTAAAGAGCCAGGAGGATGTTTCAAATATACGGTTTCTTGGAGGTCTTCATGAAGAAAGGCATTTTTCACATCCATCTGAGAGAGTGGCCATGAGCGAACAGAAGATATAGCCAGAAGAGTACGAACAGTTTTCATCTTGGCCACAGGAGCGAAAGTCTCATCGTAATCAATTCCGTATTCCTGTTTATATCCCTGAGCGACAAGTTGAGAGTTGTATCGATCTAATGATCCATCAGACTTGAGCTTTACAGAATAAATCCATTTGCTACCAATTAGCTGTTGGTTAGCGAGTCGAGGGACAATCTCCCACGTATGGTTATCATCCAATGCCGCAAGTTCTTCTGCCATAGCCTTCTTCCAACAATCATGAGTGGCTGCCTGAGAATATGAAGTAGGAATAGAAACAGTATCCAGAGTAGCATTCATGGCAGACATAGAGCATATCAAGCGATCAGGTGCTCGATGTTCACGAGTAGAATGACGTATCGAGGTAGGTTCAAGATCCGCAACAGGTACAGTAGGTTCGGGTTGAGTAATAGGTGGTGGATCTGTACGTGGTTGATATGGGTATACCTATAATGGACGAGGGAGAGTACTTGAGGCAAACGAAATTTCAGGGCAGGTGGTTAGACCAGAAGAGTTTGGAGTGTGCGGAGGAGGAAGAGATAAATTAAAGGCAATATGTTCAAGAAAAACAACATGTCGTGAAACCCGAACACGACGAGAAACATGATCATAACATCGAAAACCCTTTTGAGTTTCCCCAAATCCCAAGTACATACATTTGACCGATTTTGGAGATATTTTATTACGTTCACGTGAAGCCAGGTGAACATAACAAATACAACCAAACACACGGAGTGTGGAATATGCAGGAGGTAAGCCGGTGAGAACAAAGTAGGGAGATTTACCATTCAGAACTTTGGTTGGCATCCGGTTAATCAAGTAGACTGAATGTAACATGGCTTCCGCCCAGAAAGAACGAGGAACACTCATAACTGTCAACAGAGTGTTGGCAGTTTCAATAATATGACGATTTTTCCGTTCAGCCACCCCATTTTGTTGTGGAGTATCAGAATAGGTGGTTTGATGAATAATCCCATGACCTTGAAGAAAGGTACGAAATTGGTTGAGTGATATTCCCCCCCTGAGTCAGAGCGGAGAGTTTGAACTGGAACCCGAAACTGAGTCTCCACCATAGAGTGAAATAACTTGAATTTTTCAAAAACCTGTGACTTTGATTGTAGAAAGTAAATCCAAGTGTACTGTGTGAAATCATCAATGAATATAACATAGTATCGTAACCCAGAGAGGGACATAATTGGTGATGGACCCCAGACATCTGTTTACACAAGTTCAAACATAGAAGATGATTTTGTAGTACTTAAAGAAAAGGGAATACACTTACTTTTTGAAAGACAACAGGAAGAACAAGAATAATCCAAATCATTTTTATTAAGAGAAATATTCCCTAACATGCCAGATGAAATTAACTGAAGTAACCGATCCGAATGTGGATGACCCAGGCGAAAGTGCCACAGTTTCCACATTTTATTTGCTGAAGTAATATCTGATGAAGATGGAGAAAAGAAACAACGAGCCGGGGTGACAGATGGATCAAAGTCAAGCACGTACAGACAACCATGCCGCCTACCCTTCCCAAGTACCTTCTCCGTTGCCAGATCCTGCACAAAACAACGGTTGGGAAGAAATTTGACTAAGCAGTTATTGGAAGTGAGTTGACCAATTGAAATTAAATTGGAGGAGAGGTTAGGGACATGAAACACATCACGAAGAGTGAACTGGCGATGAACAGAAGGAGAGAAAGTCAATGATCCAACAGACTGAATAGGTAGTCTAGTACCATTCGCAGTAGAAATAGCCTGATTGCCGGTATAGGGACGAATGTCACGAAGATGGGATACATCACCGATCATATGATTGGAAGCACCCGAATTGAAGAACCATGTAAAAGATGGGGATATACTTGACATACCGGCGGCAGAAAGGGCCTGAACAATTTGTTGGAGCATCGCAGGAGTCAATGGAGATGAAAGACCTTCAGCAGAAGTAGTAGATGCAGACTCACTAACAGATGGATCGGAAGAAATAGTGGCAGCCGTAGCAGAAAGAGCACGACCATGGCCACGACCACAGCCACCACGTCCACGGCCGAAAGAAGATGCATAAGCTCGTGTACGTCAGTCCTGAATACCATGACCAGTTCGTCGACAATAAGCACACCATTCATTGCATTGAGCAACAACATGACCCACCTTGTTGCACCCCTGACAAGTCAAGGGAGAGGAACCAGAACCACATGTTGGTGGAGTTGTGGACACAGCAAGCACCATATCAGATGAGCCCGGAGTTGAGAGAACTTTCAGTCGTTGTTCCTCAGCCAATAAATCATTAATAACCGAATTCAATGAAGGAGTAGGGCTACGGTTCAAGAGAGCAGCCCGACAATGCTCAAATTCCGGACGTAGCTTCATAAGGAATTGACGAACTTGCGCACTCTTGCGCATAGTTTAGAATGTTTTAAAGTCATGAGGAAATGTTGGATCCATCATAGTCATCTCTGTCCAAATTGTGACAATTTTGGAGTAAAATGATTGAATATTGTCGTTACCCTGAGTAAGGGTAACAAGTTCCTGTTCCAGACGGTATAGTACAGAAGGATTTGATGAGGATAATGTGAAGAAGAGATGAAGAGATGAGAATATTGAGAGAGGAGGAGGAGGAGAGTTTGGGAGAGATGATGTGTTAGGCTTGCTTGCCCTAACACCTAATATTTTATTATGATAAAGCATATAGTACACTGCAGGGGAATAGGGAAGTGTGCACATGCACTTACACTAAAAGGACACACATGCACATGCACTTACACTAAAAGGACACACAATAAATACAATACACTAGCATTCTCTATACTCCCCCTCAAGTTGGAGCATAGATGTTGATCATGCCCAACTTGTCACGAACACGATGAAGAGCATCTCGACTCAAGGACTTTGTAAGAACATCAGCAAGTTGATCCCCAGATCGAACAAAAGGAGTGACAATTTCATTAGAAGCGACTTTCTCCCGAATAAAGTGACAGTCAACCTCAATATGCTTGGTTCGCTCATGGAAAACTGGGTTACGAGCAATATGGATGCCGCTTCATTGTCACAGTGAAGAAGAATAGGACCCGAAGGAGGATAGTCAAGTTCTTCAAGAAGATTGCGAAGGTACACAAGTTCACATGTCGCATGAGCTATAGCACGATATTCAGCTTCAGCCGAGGACCGGGCAACAACTGGCTGCTTTTTGCTCTTCTAGGTTATAAGATTGCCACCTAGGAAGATACAGAAGCCGGATGTAGAGCGGCGATCAAAAGTACTACCTGCACAATCAGCATCGGAATAGCCAGAAAGATGAAGATGACCATGCAACTGAAAGTAGAGGCCAAGACCCGGGGCTGATTTTAAATACCGAAGTATGCGGTAGACAGCCGTGAGATGAGAAGTACAGGGAGCTTGCATGAATTGGCTAACAACCCCCACTGCAAATGAGAGATCTGGGCGAGTAATAGTCAAGTAAATAAGCCGGCCTACAAGTCGTCGATACATCTCGGGATCAGTAAGGAGAGTACCATCATCTGGTCGAAGCTTCTGTGAAGTATCTATGGGAGTGGTAGCAGGCTTGCATCCTAACATGCCGGTCTCCATGAGAAGATCGAGCGCATATTTTCGTTGTGACAAGACCAATTTGGATGATGAGCGAGCAACTTCAATTCCGAGGAAGTAGCGAAGAGGACCAAGATTCTTGATTTCAAACTTGGTCTTCAAAAAATCTTTGACCTCCCTCATTCCAGCAGAATCACTACCGGACAAAACAATATCATCCACACAGACAATGAGAACCATGATGCCCATTGATCGACGACATATAAAGAGAGAATGATCAACATGACTACGAACAAAGCCAAACTCCAAGAGAGCCTGACTAAATTTTTCGAACCATGCACGTGGAGATTGTTTGAGTCCATAAAGAGCCTTCTTCAACCGACATACAAGTGCAGGGTTGCGAGAAACAACAAAGCCAGGAGGTTGATGCATATAAACTTCCCATGTAAGATCCCCATGGAGAAATGCATTCTTAACATCAAGCTGAAACAAGGGCCATGATAAATTAACGGCCAAGGAGAGCACAACGTGAATTGAATTAAGCTTAGCCACTGGAGAAAATGTCTCGAAGTAATCCACACCATGAGTCTGGGTGTAACCTTTAGCAACAAGACGGGCTTTATAGCGATCAATTGAGCCATCTGGAAGAAACTTGATTGTATAAACCCATCGACAGCCAACAGGCTTATGGCCTAAGGAAGTGGCACAAGATCCCAGGTATGATTCTTCTCAAGAGCAGACATTTCTTCCATCATCGCCTTTGTCCAATCAGGACTCTGAAGAGCATGTGAGAGAGATCTAGGAATAGTCTGTGATGAAAGGGAAGCTGCAAACGACTAAAAAGACGGTGAAAGATGATCATATGAAACGAAATTACTAATGGGGTGTTGAGTACAAGATCGTGACCCTTTGCGCAAGGCAATGGGAAGATCTAAACTCGAGTTAGGAGAGTCACCTGAACCAACATCCAAAGTAAGCGGAAGGGTAGATGACTGAACTTGTGAAGATTTATCTCGACGCTGATACACCCGCAGAGGCTTAGGCTCAACCATATCACCAACAGGATGTTGAATAGAGGGGAGATGAGTTTTCCCATGATCACTAGTGGAAAGAGGATAAGAGTCATACTCCCCCTGACGCGCAAGAGGATCACAGAGGGATCGGCCTAGAGAGGAGAAAAAAGACAGATCCTCAAAGAAGGTGACATCGGCAGAGACATATTTCTTGCGAGTCAATGGGTCAAAGCATTTATAACCTTTCTGACTCCGAGTATACCCTATAAAGACACATTTAATCGCCCTGGGACTAAGTTTATCATTACTCCCATCCAAAATTTGAACAAAGCATGTACAACCAAAAACTTTAGGTGGCAGAGGAAATGGATTATCATGAGGATACAATATAGTAAATGAAGATTTATAAGACAGAATACGTGAGAGTATACGATTAATAAGAAAAGTAGCAGTTAAAAGAGCATCACCCCAAAAATGTTTGGGTAGATGCATACCAAGTAGAAGGGTGCGAGCAACTTCAAGAAGATGACGATTCTTTCGTTCTGCAATACCATTTTGTTGAGGAGTGCGAGCACATGACGTCCTAGATAAAATACCACGTTCCTGCAAGAAGGACAGAAAGGCAGTAGACATGTATTCTCCCCCATTATCAGAATGGAGGGATTTGATGGAACAATGAAATTGAGTGCACACTTCATGATAAAACACTTTAAACGCATCAAACACTTCACTTTTAGAATTCAAAAGATAAATCCAAGTCATGCGGGAATAATCATCAATAAAGGTAACAAAATATCTAAATCCAAAAGTCGAGGTAACCGGAGCTGGTCCCCAAACATCCGAGTGAACCAGAAGAAAAGGTTGAGATTTCCTCCCAGAAGAGCTAGGAGGAAACGTAGCACGATGATGTTTAGACAATTCACAAATATCACAGCATAATGGTTTAGTGACAGGTAAGGAGGGAAACAAAAGTCTCAATCTAGCAATGGATGGGTGGCCTAAGCGGCAATGCCACCGAGTCATGGACTCTTGATCTAGAGAAAGGGTACTAGAAGCGGCAACAGGTGTATCATCGAGAAGATAAACGCCTCCTCGCTCATGCCTCCACCAATCACTCTCTTTGTCTGTAGGTCCTGAAACAAACAATAAGAAGGAAAGAAGGTGATTGAACAATTGAGTGATCTAGTAAGAGAGCTAACAGACAATAAGTTTAATGGAAAACGAGGCACATGCAATACGGAGGACAAAGACAAGGAAGAAGAGAGAGGGATGGAACCAATCCCAGAGATGGGAGATTGGGTTCCATCTGCGACTGTGACATACTGAGTGGGAGAAGAAGAAGAATAAGAAGAAAAGAATTGCAACTTACCAGTCATATAGGAGGAAGCTCCAGAGTCGATGACCCAGGAGGTAGGAGAGGATGACGTAAGAAAGGCGGTACTTGACTGGGCCGAAGCTACGTGAGAAGGCTCAGGAATATCGCGAATGTGAAGCTGCATAAGGGCATCATATGCCGCCTGAGAAATAATAAGAGACTCCCCTGAAGTAGACTGCTCAGCTGTCGGGGTGGAAGACTGTGTCTCAGAAGCAACAATGGAAGTAACAGAAGCAGCGGCATACGTAGGACGACCATGTAGCTGCCAGCAATAATCAATAGTGTGATTAGTTCCACTGCAATGTGAACAAATGCGGGAACCACCATGTCCTCGTCCACGTCCACCACGACCACGAAGATTACGGCCGCCGCGACTGCGATCTCCCTCGCGGCCTCTACAACGACCACCAAAATCAGAAATGCGCCCTGAGCTCAAGGATGGTGCCCGAAGACCAAGGGAGGACTGATCGCCAACAAGATGTGCCGAATGCTCGGGTGGCACAAATGAATGAGAAGGAAGAGTAGAGATCATAGCACGATGACACATGGCATAGACTGTCGTCAATGGGGGAAGAGGATCCTGCATAACAACCTGATCGCGAACATGAAGATAATCAGAACTCAATCCAGCGAGGAACTGCATGATACGAGTATCATCCCGTTGCTTATGAGCATGTTCATGATCCTCTTTACATTTGGAAGGAAGAGGCTGATACATATCCAACTCATCCCACATACCCCGAAGCATCGAATAGTAGTCTTTTAAGGATCTGGAGTTTTGTTGAAACCGACCAATTTCTTGAATAAGCTGGAATACCCGTGAAAAATTCTGAGATTCCGAGAACATATCATGGAGCGTATCCCAAATGCCTTTAGCCGAGGATAAAAACATCACTGAGTGGCTAATCGAGGAATCCATGTTATTCAACAACCATGCAATAACTTGATAATTCTCTTTTGTCCAAGACTTGTAGGTAACATCTGTAGAGCTTGGGGAATCATCCAAAATATACGACAACTTGTCACGGGCTCCTAAAAATACTTTTAAAGATTGTGCCCATTGAAGATAGTTGTCACCATTCAACTTAATGGAGGTAATCTGCAAAGGGTTGGATACAAGAGACCCTATGCCAAGAGATGAGGGCCCTTTGTCAGCCATAATAGAGTCCAAGAGAAATAAACCTATGCCAAGAGACCCCCTTTGCCAAGAAAGATTGATTCAAACAACTCTATCTCACTCAATCCTTCAACATAACAAGAGATAAGCCTCAAACAAATATCAATCATCCAAAATACCATGAAACGCAGTCAAATAGGGCCTGACCGAGTGAAAAACGGCCCAGCCGCACGCCTATTTGAGGTTAAAAACCTCTCAAACATTGATCTTAAGTAAAAAATCCACCATGGATAGCTTGGGAGGAAGATTTCGGTCCATCTTGAGCAAAGAAACCGAAGAAAAGCTTACCGATTTGAGGTAGATCGAAGAAAAACGGAATCTGGAACCGATTTTCGAATTTCTCTATTTCGCCCAAAATACCATGAAATGAGGTCCAATAAATTCTGAAAAAATCATGACAAATCTTCTAAAGTCAAGATCTATCAAACCCCTAAACTTTTAGCTCAAACAGAGTCCATGCGTCCGTACAACGCTGACGTCAGCCGTACGGCTGCTGACGTCAGCAAGGTGACGTGTCGCCTCTCAACCTGTTGGATGCGGAATGCCTGGAACTTTGCTCTGATACCAAGTAGAGAAGGATTTGATGAGGATAATGTGAAGAAGAGATGAGAATATTGAGAGAGGAGGAGGAGAGTTTGGCAGAGATGATGTGTTAGGCTTGCTTGCCCTAACACCTAATATTTTATTATGATAAAGCATATAGTACACTGCAGGGGAATAGGGAAGTGTGCACATGCACTTACACTAAAAGGACACACATGCACATGCACTTACACTAAAAGGACACACAATAAATACAATACACTAGCATTCTCTATAGGTATAACCAGGCCGCATTACTCTGTTGATAAATCGACTGGATATGTTCCCACATCGCCTTAGCAGTGCGATGAGGCGTGAGTCTAACAACAATGGACCGATCGACCGAATTGAGAATTCAGGTAATAATCCGTCCATTGTTTATTTCCCAATCATCTAATTTGGCGGCATCTGTGGGGATAGGAACAGATCCATCCAGTAGTCCCCACAAACCACGACCCTTGAGGAAGTTCTTAAAATGGATGGCCCATAGAGAATAGTTGGTACCATCAAAACTACAACGTGGGGCTTCTGTACGTGATGAGTCCTTATCCATTGATTGATCTGAAGTAATGGAATACACAGAAGAAAGTTTCAGATGTACCGTACAGCAAGGGATCTGGATCTGGATGTGGATGAGCAGAAGTTGAATCTGGACGAACAGGATTTGGACGAGCAGAGTGCGTCGAATATGAATCTGGATTTGGACGAGCAGAGGCCGAGCAGGGGCTGGCCGGACGAGCAAGGGCTGGCCGGACGAGCAGGGATGAACAGAGGAGCACAGGGACAGAGGCGCAGAGGTGAGCAGAGGCGAGTAGGGACGACCGGACGACGCAGCAGGGTCGGACGAGCAGATCTGAAGCAGAAGGGTCGCAGGATGACGCAACAGGGACAGCCGGACGACGCAGGGGAGGTCGGATGAGCAGGAACAATGATCGAACGCAGCAGGGATGGCCGGACGATGCAGCAGGGGCGGTCGGACGGCGTGGTTTAGGCGGCCGGACGACGCAGGGGCGGTCGGATGAGCAGAGGCACTTGCCAGACGCAGCAGAGGTGATGAACGGACGACGCAGGGACGGTTTCGGATCAACCTCGCTCTGATACCATGAAAACTGAGAGATGCAGAAGATTTTCTGTGTATTTGAGACAACCCAATGGGGTTGAATATATAGAGATTACAACCATCTATACAAGGAAAGTAGTAAACGCAGAATCCCCTACCTATAGAAACAAGATATACAAGGTAACAAGATATACAAGGTATGTGAGGTGTCTAACAAAAACAACGTGTATAAATTGTTGGGGGTGTGTACACCCATCAGTAGTGTATATAATGACGAATATACAATTCGTATGGAATATTCTGCATATCATACCATACAACTATTTTTTTTTTTAAAGGACAGAATCTGTTTTCTTAACAGAGATTGGCCACACATTGATCAGTGGGGCCCACTTTGGATCACCTCACATATGTGGGCTGGGCTTTGACTGCATCTTTAGCTTTCCCATGTTAGAAGCGCGTGTCTCGCCAATTGAGCTAACAATATTTTGTTCATTCAGGTACTTTGCTTTTATATTAGTTTTTGTCTCTTGGCTCCAAGGCATAGAGCACACTAATGCAAAAACAAATACTTGAATGAACAAAAAATCGTTAGCTCAATTGACCATATGCTCAAATAAGTGAAGTAGTTTGATCATGATGGTTTGATTTCATGATGAACTAATGTAAGTTTGCAATTTTATGCTGAGGATAGATATTAACAGAGCTATTAAATGTGTAATAGAGTTATTGAATGCACGCATTTTACTTTTTTTTGATGTGTATAAACTGTTTGTTGTGCTTACACAGCATCAAATATCCTCCTGTTTCTCTTCCTACTATAATCGATGATCTCCACCCAGGGCCGGGTGCCGGATTTTATCGTACCAGGTTCTTTGCTGTCGATTAGTCTTTTTTATGGTCCTTAATTGCTTTTATTCCTTTGAATCATTTTATCTATTTTCAACTTCTTCCAGGGGTGGATCTGGCTCTGGTGGGGGCATGCTTTTGGGTATGTACATACCATTTTGAGATAGACCTGTTAGAGAAGCTTTTTAACTTGTGATTTGCTTACCATATTTTTTGTTGGTGCTTGCAGGGCCTAATGATCCACGCTGGGGTGGAATAGGCGGAGAACAGCCTGGCGGCAGTCTTGATCCGTGAGTAAACCTTTCTTCTACATTCATCTAGTTTTGGAAAATGAATGAAAGTCCGCTGATTTATTTTTGAAATGGTTGGTCAATACAGTGGTATTCCGCCGGGCAGTCGCTTCGATCCCTATGGTCCTCCTGATGTCCCTGGATTTGAGCCTATCCGCTTTGTCAGGTATCTCTGTTGCTTCACATGCTATGATTTTTTATTTTTATTTTTTAAATTGCCTTTCAATTTCTTGAAGCCATTTCAGTTCAGCTTGAGCCTTTGCTGGTGGTTGTGGCCTCCTGTGATCTGAGTGGCAGAATGCGGTGATTGTCTTGCCCTCAGCTTACATTGCCACCACCATCATCATCCAAGCCCTATCCCAACTAATTGGGGTCAGCCACACAAATCTTACTCTACCATACCACTCTATCATAGACCGTATCCTTAGTTTAAACCATGGGTCCTCAAGTCTTTCCTTACTACCTTCACCCACGTCCATTGGAGCCTTCCCCTTGCCTTTTTAGTGTCTTCAACTCCCACCAACTTGCACCCACTCCCTCCTAACTGGCACAGTTTTTGGTCTCTGTTGCACTTGACCAAACCATCTGACTCTACTTTCCCTCGTCTTCATACCTATTAGTGCTACTCTTTATTTACCTTTGCATTCATCTCTAATTCTATCAATGTCTTACTGTCATTCATCTCAACATCCACATGTCAGCTATGTTCATCCTATGAGCACATTGTTACTCGACTGTCCAACTTCTATCCCATAAAAGCAAGGGTGGTCTTCTAGCTATTACAAAATTTCCCCTTCGATTTCATTTGTGTGTGGCAATCACATAAAACTCCAAAGGCACACGTCTACTTTATCCAGCCAGCTATAGTTCTATGAGCAACATCCTTAGGGCTTGTTTGGTCCTTGGGATTAAATGGTATGGAATTGTATTAGATGTTATTAACACCATTATTGCACAATGATTGTATGCCTAGAAATGTCATGATATTTTGGCCATTCAATCACATGCTTGGGATAAAATTCTTGACATGGGAAAAACAATGAATTAAGCAAAACCCGTTTGGTGGACCATGGAATTGTAGTCAATGAACCAAATTCACAATGGATGTCGGTCACTTGTGCACGTATATAACGAAAACGTCATGTGTAAAGGGCATATATGGATGGGCAGCATGGATAAAACACATGCATCAATGTGGGGCCCACATGTGTAGTGGATTTCAAAATCCACAGACATTCCGCATGGGACCAAATGCAATTCCATACCACCTAATCCCAACCCGTCCTATCCTCCCCAAATGCTGGATGGAATTTGCACGGGACCAAATGCAATTCCATCCCACCTAATCCCATCTAATACCATGCGCCAAACACCCCCTTAATCTCTATGCTCTCCTAAATTATTGACCCAAGATATCAAAAACTGTTCATTTTGGGACCCCAGCTGTAGTTCTAGAACTCAGTGGCCCAGCTCAAACATTGGCCTGGCTAGATTTCAAGCCCAGTCATTAGGAAACTCGATTTTGAGAATGATTCAGCTTGAAACTCGGGCTGGCAAGATTTCGAGTCCACTCGTTAGGAAACTCGATTTTGAGAGTGATTCAGCCTTCACTTGGGAAGACTTGTCGACTTGACTCTCTAACTCGGTCTACTTGATACAACTCATGGAGACTTGGGCTGAGTTACTTGCATTTTCAAACTGCTTTTTCTATTATTAAAATTAAAAAGCAGCGGTGGTTGGGGTCAAACCAGCAACCTGTACTCGATGTGCCACAGATGCTCCCAATTCACAACCAACAAGCTGTGCAACTTGTCTTCTTATTTATAATACTTGTACTATATATAACTGTTTATATACATTAGTATTCCTAATAATTTTAATTTATTAGTATCAACTATTGTGTAGAGTCGTGTTGAGTCTTCGGGTTGATCCAACCCAGATGAACTTTGAGTCAAGTTTTCAGGTTTTTTAAACTATGACCCCAACTAGGCTACTTGAGAAAAACAATATGAAAGCTTCTTCTTTGTATTTTTATTTTTTATTTTTCCATAATTTTTGGCTTATATACATATGGGATAAAGAAAGATTGTGTACACAGCATATACTGAGAGTTTCTGCTGACACATATCCGAGTGTCCAGGGATTGCGTGCAGGAATTTTAAATCTATAAAACTTTCATTCCGAGATTGGATTTGAATTCTAGAAGTCAAAACTTCTGAAATATCTGTTGGGTTCTTTCCCAAGGTCTTTGGATGTGGGGATGTAGGTGTGTACTGAAGCCAGGCCATATACTTACTAATATAAGGCTTGCCTGTTATTTAGTAATTGTTAGCAAGGTACTATGATGGCTGATATGATGCAGACTTTCTTTGGGGGAAAATCTAAAAGATAATTGGTAAAATTCAAAAAAATGTGAGGATGCGTAACATGTATTCTCCTTCTGCTCCTTTTTTTTTTCCGGGTGGTTTTGTATATGTATTTGATGGTCTAATTGGTCATTCTTTGGTAAGAATGTTGTTTGTCGAGCAGTGTTAACTTGAACCACTGAAAGTTGATCAAATGGGCCCTAGTTGAACAGAAGTCAAGCAGAATTTGGTGGATTAGGGCCTGTTACATGTAAATAAAAAGAAAAAACAATCATATTTTACCACTTCTGATATTTCCCAAAATGGTCCCTTTCCGCTTTGGTTCATCGAATCTATTCAAATTTGTGTTTTGATTCTCAAAACAGGCCTACATTTAGTTTATACTTAATTTCTAAGCTTCCTTCATTGGTCCAAATGAATAAAGAAGTGGAAATAAAAAAAAAAAAAGAAGAAAGAATTTGAAAAAAAAATTCAAAATGGGCCTTTAATGGTCATATTGGCCTGTAATGGTGTATCAGCCTGTGTCAACTGTTATGGGCTGATACGGTCCCATATTTCAACAATGGACTGATTCTCCCCTGTATCCTGTAATGGTTGACATTGTTTCCTTTACATAATGGCCTTTACAGCTGTAACATTACCACTTTTTATACCATGTTTGTTAGTGAGAAATGCAATGTTGCTTTCTCATGGTCTTGAAGAGTAGGATTCACGGCAAATGCCAAAGTGGTATGCATGTGGTGAGGCCCTCCATCTTATTATCTGAAAGATTTGAATATTTCAGAAACGGGCAGTAGAAATGTTACCCACCACCTCCAAAATTCCTGACATTTTGGTCCTCCCATTGCTGAGAAAAACCTCTTTTACTCCTTTGTTTGATGCTTGCTACATATGTGGTGTTATTTATTTATTTATTTTAAATAATCTTTCTATTGATCTTCTCTCTTGATTTGTAGGAATCCTCGGCGTCCTGGGGAAGGAACTCATCCGGACTTGGAACACTTTGGCAGCTCAGGTTTATTTAGTCCGGGCTTGGAACACTTTGGCAGCTCAGGTTTATTCAGATTTTAGATGTACTGCTGCTTCACCTTACACCCTATTTTGAGACGTTTGTAAAATGTTTTTGTCCAGTTGGAAACCTGATGCTTGTGGGTTTTTTTTTTTTTCCCACATGTATATATTACTTTGGATTCTATGTTTCTGGTGACAATGGATTTGAGGGTTTTTAAGAAGGGTACGTTAAGGCACACACGTCTGTAGCCCTTCCTCTTGTTTGTTGAAAATAAGATCATTGGATACTTTTTCATTTTTTATGGTTTGATAAATGCCGATTGTAAAATAGTTAAAATAACTGTAATTTTTGGTTTATGATATATCCAAATTGGAGCACATAAATTAGACAATTTAATTTGAAATAGTTGCCTGACTTGTATCAAGCTCTTTTAAGTAATTTGTGAGTGCCTACGTATTATTCAGCATACCCCATCAAAGTATCAAAGTTTCTGGCGCTAATCCATCACGCTGTGCGTTTGATGAATGTATACACCATGTTAGCTCACGCAGAAAACTCATGCACCATATAGCAATGTGGTGTCACGACTAGGGGGCCCACCGTGATGTATGTGTTTTATACACATGGCATGAACCCAATAATCAGGCAGATTCAAATATCAGGTGGATTATTACAGGCCATGAACC
This sequence comes from Magnolia sinica, assembly GCF_029962835.1. Classification (NCBI taxonomy): domain Eukaryota; kingdom Viridiplantae; phylum Streptophyta; class Magnoliopsida; order Magnoliales; family Magnoliaceae; genus Magnolia; species Magnolia sinica. The sequence continues at coordinate 5,386,247 of NC_080573.1, read as the reverse complement.
CAAAAGTTAGGCAGATATCAGGTTGGAAAACAACAGTGATTGAATGCCCACCATTAAAAACTTCCTGAGTCCACTTTAATGTTTATTTGTCATATAACCTGTTGACTAGGTCACAAAGATAGGGATTGAGGGGAAAGTACAAATATCAGCTTGATCCAAAACCTTTGTGGCCCTTGAGAAGTAATGGTGGGCGGTTCAATCACTACTGTTTCCTGTGTTTAGTCCACCTGAGATTTTGTTCTGCCTTGTTTTTGGACTCATGCCCTAAAATGAGCCGGAAAAAATGAGTGGGGTGGACGGCATGCATAAATCAAATACATCATGAATAAAACACACACATCACTGTGGCCCCAGACCACTGTTCAGCTGGTAGTGTGAACTTTCAAAAAGCAATGTCCATCCCGTTGGTCCGCAGTCTGCGGTTGGAAGCTACGTGGGGCTCACCGTTTACTTTCAAGCCACACAACATGCATGTTGGGTACATAAACTTTCAAAAGGCTCAGACTGGACTCAGCATGGTTTGTGTTTTATCTACTCCATCGTTCTATTTTGGCAGCTCATTTTAGGGTATGATCCCAAAAAATGAGGCAGATCTAAATCTTAGGTAGATCCCTCCACATAAAACCATGGTGATTGAACACCCATAATTTAAAACACCTAGGACTACAAAAGTTTTGGATCAAGCTGATATTTTTGTTTTCCCTTCATCCAATGATGTATGACTTCACCAACAGATTAGATGGCAAATAAACCTTATGGTGGGGTTAAGAAGTTTTTAATGGTGTGTATTCAATTACTATTGTTTTATGTGGTGTGGTCCACCTGAGATTTAAATCAAGCTTACTTTTTGACGGTGTGGATAAAACACATATATAATGGTGGGGCCATAGAGCACTGTCTAGTAGCGACATGGCCATTGGCAGTTTGAGCATGGAATCCGCTTCCACTCAAAGAGCTTGGTGTATTACGCAAAGTGGGGAATATATTCTCGATACATAAAAATTCCCATACAACCACAATTTGTCGCCTTCAAATGTAGAAAAATCTTCCCTCCATTCCTGCATTACCTCCCTCTCTTGCTAGAGGAGCTCTAGAAATGAAATCAAAGGAGATGGGGACAGCAACATCAGTCATGGTGGTGATAAGAGCATCTCGACCTTCATTTCGGAAGCCGCATGACAAAATCGCTTTCGCCGTCCATGCGTCTTTTCTCTCTTCCGGTTATACACTCATCGCCACCGGCACTTCCGCTTTCTCCCACCCAACAACACCACCCTCTTCAGGTATCTTTTTCTCTCTTCTTTAGCTACAATTTCAGTAATCTCTCGTACCTGATTTCTGTTCTAAATTTCCTTTATTTGATGATATCATTTTAATGAATTTGATAATTCTTAGGGTTAGATGCCTGTAAATTTTTTAAGTTGTTAGTGACTCTAGGTGAAAGTTCCGTAGGGATAATTCTATTTGGATGTAAGTTTTAAGTCACTTACAAGTAAGTTAGATTTTTGTGTTTAGGTAATGTGGAAGTCAGTTACAACTTACAAGCTTACAGATAAGAATTTTGTATATTCACACCAGGCATAGCTAGGAGTAGAAATCGTTCCAAAATGTTACAATCACATATGAAAACTTATCATTAAATATATTATTTTGTTAAGCCCATTTAGATAAATATTTGAGTCAATTCTTAAACTAAACTAATCATCAAGTGGATCATAAAAGTAAACATCAAATTCAAAATTCCTATAACGTGGAGCAATAACTTAATATAAGAGGAAAACGAAAAATATTAATAGTAAACCCAATAAAAAAGTACATCAATAACATCTTCTTTAACTATACAAAGTAAGTAAAAACATTTATTTAGAATCATTCTCACCAAACTGAAAAACTACATTCCTTGGTTCAATGATCATATGATTCTTGAAATAGATGGGCCTTGCCTCTAAAACCCCATTTATTAGCTTATGAAATAGTTAAAGAAACAAAACTTAAAAATTATAAAGAACAATGGTCCACATTCAACTTAGAGAGAGAGAGAGAGAGAGAGAGAGAGAGAGAGAGAGAGAGAGAGAGAGAGAGAGAGAGAGAGAGAGAGATCATGAATGTGATTCGGTCATGACCTTGGGGCCCACCTTGATGTACGTCTATATAACCACACTGTCCATCAAACTTTAAAATCTCATTATAGGGCATGGGCTCAAAAACAAAGAAAATCCAAATCACATGTTAGCCACATGATAGGAAACAATGGTGATTGAATGCCCACCCATAAAACTTCATGTGGTACAAAAGTTTTGGATCAAGTTGATATTTATGTTTTCCCTTTATCCAGGTTAGTGAGACTTTATCAATAGGTTGGATGGAAAATGAACATTACTATGGTCCCTAGGAAGTTTTTAATGGAGGATGTTCAATCACTAATAGTTCCTGTGGTTTGGCTCACCTGAGATTTGGTTTTCCTTCATTTTTTGGCCCAATCCCTAAAATGAGCTAACAAAATTGATGGAGGGCGTTGATGTACCAAAAAAATACATTAAGGTGTTCCTTATTGTCACAACCTCACCCAATCAGCCCTATCCCAATTTAAATGCAAGAAAAAAGGACTCGTAACTCTACCACCTAACCAACTACAGGGAGAGAGAGAGAGAGAGAGAGAGAGAGAGAGAGAGAGAGAGAGAGAGAGAGAGAGAGAGAGAGAGAGAGGCGCCCCATGCCATCGTAGAGAGAGAGAGAGCCAGCCAGAAACCCCTCTTTATAGAAGCTGGGACCCAACCACCCAGTAATGGTGGATCAATGAGGCTTACATGGTGGTTGTTGGAGCTGTAACAGAGCTTTGCTGCTTAATGGTGTTGGATTGGCTGATCTGCTGTATGGTCTGCTAGAGCTTCTTTATTATCTAGGGTTAGGTGCTGTAACGGTGGTTGTAGGCAGTGTTCATAGTATCGGTATCGCTACAAGTTTTGCTGGCCGGGGGTAAGCAAACCCGCTATTAAGGGATACATGTGCAAGATCGAAGCTCTCCAATAAGTGGGCCACACGGTAGATTTTCAAATGAGTTTGGTTGGTGCAGAAAGTAAATAGATAGTATGAGAGATCATTTAACCCCCGCACCTAATAAAAAGCTTGGATTTTACATGCATTGCTATTAGTAGATTAGAATGATAAACTTCCTTGGACTTGGGTCTTGGACCCCACCTTTAGGTGTTATTTGTGCCAGGATGGATTGCGTTTTTGGTGGGCCCATCTCACGATATCCGGATGTCTGGGTGCAGAAATTGCTTGACCAGTTATCATTCCATCAGCTATGGTCCCTTGCATTTGGGCCATTGGAGGCCACTTAATTTTGACCAAAGGCCTTTGCAATTTTAGCAAATGCGTGGTTTGCAAGCCTAGGGATGCAGATGTATCACTATGGGGCCCACCATGATGTATGTGCCTTACATCTATGCTGTCTATCCATTTTGACAGATCATTTTAGGGCATGATCCAAGAAATGAACCAGATTGAAATTATTGGAAACAGTGGTGATTGACCTTTAAAAACTTCTTGTGGGCCACAAAAGTTTTGGGTCAGGCTGATATTTGTGTGGTCCCTTCATCCAGGTCTTTGTGATCTTATCAACAGGTTAGATGGAAAATAAACATTCTGGTGGTTCCCAAGAAGTTTTTAATGGTGGTTATTCAATCACCCTGTTTCCTGCTGTGTGTTCCACCTGAGCTTGGATCTGCTTCACAATGAGCTGTCAAAATGGATGGATAGCGTGGAAGTAAGGCACATACATCATGGTGGGCCCCACAGGGATACAGCTGTGTTCCTAGGCTTGCAAACTTCGCATTTGCTAAAATTGTTATACTTCCATTGAAAAATCTGATTTCATTATCTTTTCCTGTTTCCTTAGAGCAAGGTGAGGTTGGAATTGATGGCTGGAATGAACTTGATGATTGTTATGGATTCATATACACAAAGACAGAGAAAGGCACCAAGATATCAGTATTGGTAAAATGCTTGGTGATCGGTGATAAGCTCGTGATTGACGCTTTACCGCTCGAGGATGACCAAAAAGAACCGTATAAACTACGAATTAAGTAATGTGACTTCTTTCTTAAATATGTTTTCTGTTTTTTTATTTTTATAGATTCTTTTTTGAGTATTTAGTAGTTTTAGAAGCTCAGATTGTGAAATTAATAGATGGTTCTTTTATAGAGTGAAAGATTATGTGTCAGATGAAGGTAACAGGCCAACTAACTACAGCAAGATGTATAAGAATTTCCCAGCGCTGGTTGAGAAATTGCAATCGGATCTTCTGGATAAATTGGAGAATAATCTGAAGTCCAAGTGTTCAACTCCTTCAACTTCCAGGTAATAGAAATTCGATGGTACACATATTGTATGAATGTTGTTCAGGCAGTCATCCTGCAAACCGCACACGTGCACTCACCCGTGTGCAAGAAAGGGAAAATTGGCAGGCAGTCTTGTCTTTTTGTTTTGTTTTGTTTTTTGGTTTTTTGAAGGATGATGAATATTATTGTTTTTTTTTTTTTGAAGAATGAAATTTATATTAAAGCCAAAGGAACAAAACAAACTAAGTGAAGCCCAAAGCAAGGCAGAAACAAAGACTGAAAGCAAAACAAAAACAAAAGAAAAATACCTAGAGAAAGCTATACTAGTCGAAACAGTAACAACACTCAGCTCCAAGGTGACAGGACCTTTGCAAACACAATTAGCCCAGGATAGTAGACATAATAGATCTTTCTTTTAGAGGAAGACCAACGGACGATTCCCGCACATCCCTGACTATGTGAAGAGCAACAGAGGAGGAAGAGTTAGAGACATTCTAAAAGTAGTGCAGGTTCCTCTCATGCTATATTCCCCATCGAGAAGCCAGACCTGACAATCTCCACAACAGGCTTGAGTCTTTGTCTAGGCCAGGGGAGTGCCAGACATGAAGAAAGTTTGTGCCAGACCTATGATGAATATTATTAAAAGGCAAAAGCCAAGAAAGAAAGAAAACATCCAAATTACAACAACCAAAAACAGGAACGAACAAGACCAACAAAAAGAAAAGAAAAGAAAAAAAAAACAGAGAAGAATAGACGAGCACATAGCTCAAACCCAACTCACAAACATTAATCCAGAGCCCAATTCTTGATGGACTGGAAAACTCTACACAGAACTCCACTGACTGAACTTTTCACATCCTTGAAACAATGATTATTCCTTTCTAACCAGATGGCCCAGAAGGCGGCAAGTAGACCAAGCCTCCACATTTTCTTTTCCAAGTTTCCCACCACCTCCAATGTCATAAATATGATGCGAGCTTCAATTGAATAAGGGACCACCCAGGAGACTTCCGCCTAAAGTAGAATCTCAGACCAAACTGCAGTATAGAAGGGATAGTGCAGGAGAAGGTGACAGACAAATTCTGCATCTTGAAAGCAGAGGAGATAGACATTTGGAAGAAAAAAAAAGCTCCTCTTCTAAAGGTTGTAATAGGGAGATGCAACTCCTACCAACTTGCCAGGCAAAGGTCGATATTTTCGGACAGGCCTCATAGGACCACAATGGGCTTGTGTAGCTCAGAGGGATAAGATCCACAGGGAAGGAAAGAAATGACATCATAGGATTTACATTGAGAAAGCATCAGCTCTACTATGCATCCAAACAGGGCTCTTCCCATCTCTTAGTTGACTCATCAAAGGACCAAAGCTCTAAGGGAACCCCTGGAAAGTGAAACCATGCATCTAAGTACTTAGACAGGGACCAATCTAATCACCTAACAATTTTGGCCACCAACCCAACACGATGAATCTACCGTAAGAATAATATTTTCTCCGAGTTTTCCAATGGTCGAAATGAAACCTAGAGTGACAATTGATCAACGGGACAAATGAGGAAATCTTCTGGACGTAAATCACAGTAAAACCCTAACCAAATTTCCAAATCTTTTAAGGCAAAGCCGGGGTTCATGGAGACCACTAGACTCCACTGTAGGCCTTCACTTGCTTTGGAGACAACAAAAGGCAAAATAAGAACCTCAGTTTGGGATGGGTCTGACTTGGACACTGAACAGTTGGTGGGACGGGGAGGAAGAAGAGGGGGAGATGACTGGGGGGACAGAAGCGAGTCCCTGTGGGTTCTGGAATGGGTTTTTGGAGGGTGACTACCCAAAAGGGCTCCTTTGAAGGACCTGGGGGCAACCCCAAGAGCCTTACGGACGATCTCCGTGGAAGCATCCCCGGCGAGGGCCCCCGATGGCCCAAACTTCTCCTTATTAGACTCTGGTTGGCCAAACTGAGCCACTTTAACCCTTAAGGCTATACTATAAAATTTCTTGTCATTAAGCCCCTCGATAGCGATTGAAAGGTCCGAGTCCTTCTCAAACCTCACAAAGGTGAAACCCCTAATGGTGAAGACCCTCTAAGCCTGGGGATAGAGACATCCATGACCCTCTTGAAATGGCCAAACACCCTAGAGAAGTTTATTACTTTCCAATCAGCTAGAAATCTATCCATGAACAACTCAAAGAACTCCATAGGGTTGATTTGATACCAAGACCTTTTACCTTCTTCGCACCTCTCCTTGCTGGAATCCATCCACCGTCGTGAATTGCTCGAGCAACATTTGGAGGGGCTAGGGTTTGGTGTGTGGGAGCTTTCCCTTTGTTTCCCTCACCAAGAACTACTTCCTCCATGTATTCCATCTTCCACAAACTTCCTCCTTCCTCAATCCTCATTGTAGACAACTACTATTTGACCTTTATTACTGGGGCCATCAAGGCAGACTCTCTCAGCCCGCAGGGGACCTCTTGGGAGTTTATCCTTCTCGAGGACCATACACCATTGACCACCTGCATCTTCTCTCTCAGCCACCACCATACCTTCACGATTTGGCCCTTCTAGAAACACCATTTCTATTCCGAATCCTACCTTCCATCGAGAGCCATGAATCTCTCTCAAATTTATCACGGAATCAGGAGTTTCCATCGAAGGCGGCAGCTGAAACTCTCTCCATTACCAAACAAATCAGGTTTATTGTAACCTTTCTACCCTTTGATGTTTAGCTTTGTGACGTTGAGTCTATGTTAGCACTTTATTCATCCAGTTAGAAAGATTTTTAAGTCGGAACTGTTGTACTGTATGCAAGCTTCTAACCCTTTGTTTGATGTTTAGTTGGCATTTCTCCAAGTAACTGAACAGTGCAGTTTTTATTACACAGGTGGGTAGCAACTCAAAAAGGTAAAGGATTAGATCGTAGCCCGAACCAACCTGGTGTGGGAGTTTTCCCCGAGGATCGACCATATTCTTCAGGGTATAATTTCTAACTTTTAGTTGTTAATTCATAATTCGTCAGAGTTACATGCACTCATTTAGCAACCTAAGTTGCAAGAATAAGGTTACGAGTACCAGAATTCTACAGAGGCACTTTGTATGGGTTACTGTTAACCCGAAAACAAGATTCATGGAGTCAGTTAACCCAAGTGTTCTTCCTAGTACATCATGACACTGGAAAAAAATCTTGGAAAATGTTATCTCAGGACAAAAATATTGGAAAATGAGGAAGCTATACCAATCTGCCTTCCATCATTTTATCTGTTATTGGGGCTAGTCTTATGCTGCTTCAGATGACCTCACTCTTAACTTTACTCTTCCTGGCCTTCTTACATATCCATCTCAACATTCTCATCCCTGCAACACACTTAAATACAGATGGGCAATGATCCTATAATTTTGATACTGTGTCACATTTTATGGGACCTACCATGATGAGTGCATCACATACACCCTGACCATGAGTTGCACCCTTAGATGTCCAGCCATGGGGCTAAAAATCAGCTTGAGCAGGAAGTTAGGTGTGGGGAATAATTCGGAGGGGATGCCTAACCGACAAAACCTTCATGAATGTTTGTGGGGACTATGGCCAATGTGTTGTGTCTATGCAATCCAATCCATTCATCAAAAGGTGCCCATCATGATGAAGGCACACATCTAATGGGCACAACACATTACGCATGATTTCATGTTGTTCCCTCATGTGGGCCCTACCAGTATCTACTTGGCCTGATTTTTGTGCACCACACCCGGTGAATTTAACAGTTTTAGGCATGATTTTATGTTGTTCCCTCATGTGGGCCCTACCAGTATCTGATTGGCTTGATTCTTGTGCTTCAAGCTGAACTTGAAGCATTGTACCTGATGGATGGAATGGATTTCATTCACACATCATTACGGGCCCCACAGAGGTCACATTAGTCACTGTAAGTTACGAGAGTATTGACACTATAGGATCAATCGCTTTGATCGGATGGTCCTAACCAACCATTCAGTGGCTAGAAAATGCAAGGTCAATATTGTTTATATTAGGGAAGTTTTGGTCATTGATCTGGACCCTCCATCATGTGGGTTCCACCTTTTGATTTCCCATCCTTCTAAACATTAGTTCAATTGGGTGATCCTAACCATCCAATCAATGTATGAGGAAATGGATGGTCCATATTTACTATACTGGAAACATTGGATAGTTGATCTAGGCAATCCATTATTTAGTTCCTCCAATTGCCTACTCGTTTCAAGAAAAATCAGTTTGGTTAGATGATCCTAATCGTCTAGTCAATGGCTAGTGCAATGGTAGATCCACCTTTTCTGCTAGAAAAGGTTGGATTACTGTCATTGATCTAGACCATTATCCACATGTTGCTGCCACCTTTGCTTGCACATCCCTCTAAGAAATTCCTACCAGCTGGTCAGATTATTCTAACCATCTAATAAATGGCTAGGAAAATGAATGATCCATGTTGATTATACTAGAAATAATCTGATAATTGATCTAAACCATCCATCATGAGGATCCCTCCTTTGATTGCAATTCCTCTAAAAATGTCCCTTGCTGGATGATCTAACACCGTCTAATTTTCAAAAAAAAAGTGGCATTGTAGATGTACGCGGCGGATTTCATACAATCATCATTGTGGGCCCCTTGCTACCTTTGTTGCATGGCTTCCTAGCACCACCGTTAGGGCGGGCTACACGTAAAGAAGAGGAGAGTGAGCTGGTTGCATGAAATAATGGATATTACAAAAATACCCTATGCTTTTTGGCAATACAATCCGAGTCATTTAAAGGCTTTTTGTGGGTGAAATCTGAACCTTAAATTGGGCAAGCACATTTTCCAGGTCCAAAGATACCCGCGACTACGTTTTAAATGGCTTCCATGTGTTTTCAGTAATTTCAAAGTTTTCTGCCTAGGGAAGCTAATTACGGGTGCAAAAATGTTCAAAAGCTACCCTTGGTATATGTAGTATAGATGGGTTTACATTAACTTAGAATTTTAATTTTGGATTTGTAAAAATAGCGATCCAATTGCAAATTAACCATAATCTGGATCACACACTTGGGACAGGAAATGCGTGGGGGGTTTTCTAGTTAGGTACATTGATTTCACATATTAGAGTTGTATGGAGCTTGAAGAGCAATGCAAGTCCTTGGAAATGAAGTGACACCTTTTTTGAGGAATTGAAATTGTCTTTTGGAACTTTTTGCTAAGAGGAATTCGAAGTTCCATGAACTTTCATGCGCCAAACACTAGACCTTCAGAAATTCTAGGATCTTAAATTCCTAGAACCCAAAGGTCTTAAATAACAAATGGCCTCTAGGGGATGGCTATCAATTTATTTTATTTTATTTTTTTCCCGCATTTCTAAATTTCTAATTATTTAGGGAAAGTGGTTTGTTTAGGAGGTACCTCTAAAAAAAAGTGGTTACCTTAGGGGGTAAGTGGTCGCACAGGAGGTAGCAACTTTCATCTCAACTTTGATGGCCTTTTCATTAGATATCTAGGCCTGTTGAAAATTGATGGAATAGTGAGAGATGATCGAGAGGTCATAAAACTTGTGTTATTTGGGCAAATGGATAAATGATGGCGAGGGAAGAGCCCTCACTCACTCGGATTGAAGCTTTGTGGGGAGTTGTTCCCATCCCAGATCGATGTTGAAGAGGATTCAACAAATGTCCTTTAGTGGGTGAATTGTGAGTCAGGCCATTCTGGTATGTGGTCATCATTGTGCAAAATAGAGATATAGTGGCTTCTTTAGATATAGCCTTTTCTCTTACCCTTGAGGGGCTGCTTGGTTGCAAGGCAACAAAGTTCTATCTTAGACAAGTTTTGGGGCAAACATCCTTTTCTTAGTTTTTCAAGCCAATTTTTGCATAGGAACCAAGAAAAAGATGGATAACTTGTTCCTAATTATCGACAGTTGGCTTGTTCTAACAAAAATGGCCTTGAGGGGCTGCATGGTTGTAAGGCAGCAAAGTTCTATCTTAGACAAGTTTTGGGGCAAACATCATTTTCCTAGATTGTCAAGCCAATTTTTGCACGTGAACCAAGAAAAAGATGGATAACTTGTTCCTAATTATTAACTGCTGGCTTGTTCCAACAAAAATGGCATGTTTAGTAGCAAGCAAATTGGGCCCGGATAGTCTGACTAGAGAGTCGGTCTTGGATGCCGTTTGTCAAACACTTGGAATAAGGAAACAGAAAATGAATGGTGGCACATGTGGAGAGTGTGAAGGTGCACATTTTCCCATGTAGCACTAGTGGTGCGTGCCCACATTTGCACATGTGGGGTGCTTAAAGATTGATGATGGTACATATTGAGCATTTGAAGATGGACTATGGCACATACATTTGTCATAGAAAACTTTTAGACCTTTTTTTTTTTTGTTGTAATAACAACCTATCATCCTATCCTTAATAACGATTGGCAATTAGGAATAAGCTATCCATCTCTTTCTTGGTTCTTGTATAAAAATTGGCTTGACAAAGTAGGAATGAAGTAATTGAAAACTGAGAGATGCAGAAGATTTTCTGTGTATTTGAGACAACCCAATGGGGTTGAATATATAGAGGTTACAACCATCTATACAAGGAAAGTAGTAAACGCAGTATCTCCTACCTATAGAAATAAGATATACAAGGTAACAAGATATACAAGATATGTGAGGTGTCTAACATCCCCCCTCAAACTAATGCTGGTCATCGACAAGTAATAGTTTGCCAACAAGAAACGAGTGACGTGCAGACGTGAGGGATTTGGTGAGAATGTCAGCAATCTGATCATGGGATGCCACATGTGGAAGAGAAATGAGCCCAGCTTGAAATTTCTCACGAATAAAGTGACAGTCAACTTCAATATGCTTCGTTCGTTCATGAAAAACTGGGTTAGAGGCGATCTGAATGGCATTGAGATTATCGACATGGAATGGAGTAGGATTCTGTAGAGGAATGCCTAAGTCTGAAATAAGTCCACGTAACTAGACAAGCTCACTACACGCAGCGGACATCGCCCGATACTCGGCTTTTGTACTCGATTTGGAAACAGTGGCCTGCTTCTTACACTTCCAAGAGATGAGAGAAGTGTCGAGAAAAACACAGTAGCCAGTGGTAGATCTTCGCGTGAGAGCGCATCCGGCCCAATCAGCATCCGAATAAGTACGAAGGTCTAGAGTCGCCGTGGAGGAGAAGAACAGAGATCGATCTAGAGTTCCACGAAGGTACCGTAGGATGCGCAACACAGCAGTCATATGAAGAGTCCGAGGAGTAGAAACAAATTGACTGACGACTTGGACAGTGTAAGCAATATCAGGGCGAGTCATAGTTAGGTAAACCAGACTCCCAACCAGACGGCGGTATAAATCGGGCTGTGCAAGTAGATCACCATCATCGCAACCATAGTGAACGTTAAGTTCTAAAGGAGTCTGAACCATCTTCTAATCCGTCAGTGATGCTAAGGCGAGAAGATCCTTAGTATATTTACGCTGGCTGACCAGAATCCCACGGTTGGAACGTGAAAATTCAAGTCCAAGAAAATATGTAAGATGGTCGAGGTCTTTCATCTTGAATAATGATTGCAGAACTTCCTTTAAAGCCGAAATGCCAGTAGCATCGCTACCAGTCAGTAGGAGGTCATCAACATAAACCAGAACAATAACAATGCCATGAGCAGTGGTGCGCAAAAATAAGGATGGGTCATGACCACTTTGAGTAAAGCCAGCACCCGTAACCACATTGTGAAAGCGTTGGAACCATGCCCGCGGTGCCTGTTTGAGGCCGTACAGAGCTTTCTTTAGGCGGCATACCTTATTGTCAGGAATTAAAGAGCCAGGAGGAGGTTTCAAATATACGGTTTCTTGGAGGTCTCCATGAAGAAAGGCATTTTTCACATCCATCTGAGAGAGTGGCCATAAGCGAACAGAAGATATAGCCAGAAGAGTACGAACAGTTTTCATCTTGGCCACAGGAGCGAAAGTCTCATCGTAATCAATTCCATATTCCTGTTTGTATCCCTGAGCGACAAGTCGAGCCTTGTATCGATCCAATGATCCATCAGACTTGAGCTTTACAGAATAAAGCCATTTGCTACCAATTAGCTGTTGGTCACTGGGTCGAGGGACAATCTCCCACGTATGGTTATCATCCAATGCCGCAAGTTCTTCTGCCATAGCCTTCTTCCAACAATCATGAGTGGCTGCCTGAGAATATGAAGTAGGAATAGAGACAGTATCCAGAGTAGCATTCATGGTAGACATAGAGCATATCAAGCGATCAGGCGCTCGATGTTCACGAGCAGAACGACGTATCGAGGTAGGTTTAGGATCCGCAACAGGTACAGTAGGTTCGGGTTAAGTAATAGGTGGTGGATCTGTACGTGGTCGACGTGAGTATACCTGCAATGGATGAGGGAGAGTACTCAAGGCAAACGGAATTTCAGGAAAGGTGGTTAGACCAGAAGAGTTTGGAGTGTGCGGAGGAGGAAGAGATGAATGAAAGGCAATATGTTCAAGAAAAACAACATGTCGTGAAACCCGAACACGACGAGAAACAGGATCATAACATCAAAAACCTTTTTGAGTTTCCCCAAATCCCAAGTACATACATTTGACCGATTTTGGAGATAGTTTATTACGTTCACGTGAAGCCAGGTGAACATAACAAATACAACCAAACACACGGAGTGTGGAATATGCAAGAGGTAAGCCGGTGAGAACAAAGTAGGGAGATTTACCATTCAAAACTTTGGTTGGCATCCGGTTAATCAAGTAGATTGAATGTAACATGGCTTCCGCCTAGAAAGAACTAGGAACACTCATAGCTGTCATCAGAGTGTTGGCAGTTTCAACAATATGACGATTTTTCCGTTCAGCCACCCCATTTTGTTGTGGAGTATCAGAATAGGTGGTTTGATGAATAATTCCATGACCTTGAAGAAAGGTACGAAATTCGGTTAAGAGATATTCCCCCCCTGAGTCAGAGCGGAGAGTTTGAACTGGAACCCGAAACTGAGTCTCCACCATAGAGTGAAATAACTTGAATTTTTCAAAAATCTATGACTTTGATTGCAGAAAGTAAATCCAAGTGTACCGTGTGAAATCATCAATGAATATAACATAGTATCGTAACCCAGAGAGGGACATAATTGGTGATGGACCCCAGACATCTGTATGCACAAGTTCAAACATAGAAGATGTTTTTGTAGTACTTAAAGAAAAGGGAATACACTTACTTTTTGAAAGACAACAGGAAGAACAAGAATAATCCAAATCATTTTTATTAAGAGAAATATTCCCTAACATGCCAGATGAAATTAACTGAAGTAACCGATCCGAATGTGGATGACCCAGGCGAAAGTGCCACAGTTTCCACATTTTATTTGCTGAAGTAATATCTGATGAAGATGGAGAAAAGAAACAACGAGCCGGGGTGACAGATGGATCAAAATCAAGCACGTACAGACGACCATGCCGCCTACCCTTCCCAAGTACCTTCCCCGTTGCCAGATCCTGCACAAAACAACAGTTGGGAAGAAATATGACTAAGCAGTTATTGGAAGTGAGTTGACCAACTGAAATTAAATTGGAGGAGAGGTTAGAGACATGAAACACATCACGAAGAGTGAACTGGCGATGGGCAGAAGGAGAGAAAGTCAATGATCCAACGGATTGAATAGGTAGTCTAGTGCCATCTGCAGTAGAAATAGCCTGATTGCCGGTATAGGGACGAATGTCACGAAGATGGGATACATCACCGGTCATATGATTGGAAGCACCCGAATCGAAGAACCATATAAAAGATGGGGATATACCTGACATACCGGTGGCAGAAAGGGCCTGAACAATTTGTTGGAGCATCGCAGGAGTCAATGGAGATGAAAGACTTTTAGCAGAAGTAGTAGATGCAGACTCATTAACAGATGTCTCGGAAGAAATAGTGGCAGCCGTAGCAGAAAGAGCACGACCACGGCCACCATGGCCACGGCCGAAAGAAGATGCATAAGCTCGTGTACGGTAGTCCTGAATACCATGACCAGTCCGTCGACAATAAGCACACCATTCCTTGCATTGAGCGACAACATGTCCCACCTTGTTGCACCCGCGACAAGTCAAGGGAGAGGAACCAGAACCACGTGTTGGTGGAGTTGTGGACACAGCAAGCACCATATCAGATGAGCCCGGAGTTGAGAGAACTTTCAGTCGTTGTTCTTCAGCCAATAAATCATTAATAACCGAATTCAGTGAAGGAGTAGGGCTACGGTTCAAGAGAGCAGCCCGACAATGCTCAAATTCCGGACGTAGCTTCATAAGGAATTGACGAACTTGCGCACTCTCGCGCATAGTTTGGAATATTTTAAAGTCATGAGGAAATGTTGGATCCATCATAGTCATCTCTGTCCAAATTGTGACAATTTTGAAATAAAATGATTGAATACTGTCGTTACCCTGAGTAAGGGTAACAAGATCCTGTTCCAGACGGAATAACCGGGCCGCATTACTCTGTTGATAAATCGACTGGAGATGTTCCCACATCGCCTTAGCAGTGCGATGAGGCGTGAGTCCAACAGCAATGGACCGATCGACCGAATCGAGAATCCAAGTAATAATCCGTCTATTGTTTATTTCCCAATCATCTAATTTGGCGGCATCTGTGGGGATAGTAACAGATCCATCCAGTAGTCCCCACAAACCACGACCCTTGAGGAAGTTCTTAAAATGGATGGCCTATAGAGAATAGTTGGTACCATCAAAACTACAACGTGGGGCTTCTGTACGTGATGAGTCCTTATCCATTGATTGATCTGAAGTAATGGAATACACTCAAGAAAGTTTCAGATGTACCGTACAGCAAAGGATCTGGATCTGGATCTGGATGAGCAGGGGTTGAATCTGGCCGAACAGGATCTGGACAAGTAGAGTGCGTTGGATCTGAACCTGGATTTGGACGAGCAGAGGCCGAGGAGGGGCTGCCGGACGAGCAAAGGCTGGTCGGACGAGCAGGGATGAGCAGAGGAGCACAGGGACAGAGGCGCAGAGGTGAGCAGAGGCGAGTGGGGACGATCGGACGACGCAGCAGGGTCGGACGAGCAGATCTGAAGCAAAAGGGTCGCATGATGATGCAACAGGGACAGCCGGACGACGCAGGGGAGGTCGGATGTGCACGAACAATGTCCGAACGCAGCAGGGATGGCCAGACGATGCCGCAGGGGTGGTCGGACGGCGTGGTTTAGGCGGCCGGACGACGCAGGGGCGGTCGGATGAGCAGAGGCACTTGCCAGACGCAACAGAGGTGATGAACGGAAGACGCAGGGACGGTTTCGGATCAACCTCGCTCTGATACCATGAAAACTGAGAGATGCAAAAGATTTTCTGTGTATTTGAGACAACCCAATGGGGTTGAATATATAGAGATTACAACCATCTATACAAGGAAAGTAGTAAACGCAGTATCTCCTACCTATAGAAATAAGATATACAAGGTAACAAGATATACAAGGTATGTGAGGTGTCTAACAGTAATAGTGTCGGACAGCTTGTTTGTGACAAAACTTTCATTGCAACTAAAAGCCTCTAAAAGGTTGAAAAGTTATCATGTTATTTTGGTATCCACTTGAACATGGCATCCATACAAATTTGCCACATGTGCTACCTTGCAATTTTTGTTTCTTATTCCAGGGGTTTGACAAACAACATCTAGGATACTCTCCAGACCTGAACTTTGTTTGCTACGAAACTGGGGTTTGTAATGATGCCAGTTTTTGCAGAAATGGAAAAGCAAAGTTCTTGGATATATGCTTAGACAAAAAGGTTTTAGGTTATATCTTTTTCTTAGTGTGATCTCACCTCTTGTAAGCTCCTTTCCTTTGGTTTACTAAGTCATTACTTGTCATAACGAAGAAGAAGAAAAAGAAGACAAAGAAGAAAAGGAAATTCCATACATTCAATTCAGCATTCTCATAGACTGTTCCATAGATATGGCCATATGGGCTAGCCCATATATAAAGCTGCAAGTAGTAGTTTACATGTCCTACAAATAGCAGCTGGTTGAGAATTTAGTCCTCCAGTATTGGTGCAAACCCTATGAGATAGGAAATAATTCCAAAGATGCTTAAAATAACGTGTATAAATTGTTGGGGGTGTGTACACCCATCAGTAGTGTATATAATGACATATACACAATTCGTATGGAATATTCTGCATATTATACTATAAAATTGTTTTTTTATTTTTTTATTTTTATTTTTAAAGCACAGAATCTGTTTTCTTAACAGAGATTGGCCACACATTGATCAGTGGGGCCCCTTTGGATCACCTCACATATGTGGGCTGGGCTTTGACTGCATCTTTAGCTTTCCTATTTTAGAAGCGCGTGTCTCGCCAATTGAGCTAACAATATTTTGTTCATTCAGGTACTTTGCTTTTATATTAGTTTTTGTCTCTTGGCTCCAAGGCATAGAGCACGCTAATGCAAAAACAGATACTTGAATGAACAAAAAATTGTTAGCTCAATTGGCCATATTCTCAAATAAGTGAAGTAGTTTGATCTTTGATGGTTTGATTTCATGATGAACTAATGTAAGTTTGCAATTTTATGCTGAGGATAGATATCAACAGAGCTATTAAATGTGTAATAGAGCTATTGAATGTGCGCATTTTTTTATTTTTTATTTTTAATGTGTATAAACTTTTTGTTGTGCTTACACAGCATCAAATATCCTCCTGTTTCTCTTCCTACTGTAATCGATGATCTCCACCCAGGGCCGGGTGCCGGATTTTATCGTACCAGGTTCTTTGCTGTCGATTAGTCTTTTTTATGGTCCTTAATTGCTTTTATTCTTTTGAATCATTTTATCTATTTTCAACTTCTTCCAGGGGTGGATCTGGCTTTGGTGGGGGCATGCTTATGGGTACGTACATACCATTTTGAGATAGACCTGTTAGAGAAGCTTTTTAACTTTTGATTTGCTTACCATATGTTCTGCTGGTGCTTGCAGGGCCTAATGATCCACGCTGGGGTGGAATAGGTGGAGAACAGCCTGGTGGCGGTCTTGATCCGTGAGTAAACCTTTCTTCTACATTCATCTAGTTTTGGAAAATTAATGAAAGTCTGCTGATTTATTTTTGGAATGGTTGGTCAATACAGTGGTATTCCGCCAGGCAGTCACTTCGATCCCTATGGTCCTCCCGGTGTCCCTGGATTTGAGCCTAGCCGCTTTGTCAGGTATCTCTGTTGCTTCACATGCTATGATTTTTATTTATTATTATTATTAATTTTAAAAATTGCCTTTCAATTTGTTGAAGCAATTTCAGTTCAGCTTGAGCCTTTGCTGGTGGTTATGGCCTCCTGTGATCTGAGTGGCACAATGCGGTGATTGTTTTGCCCTCAGCTTACACTGCCACCACCATCATCATCCAAGCCTTATCCCAACTAATTGGGGTCAGCCACACAAATCTTATTCTACCATACTACTCTATCATAGACCGTATCCTTAGTTTAAACCATGGGTCCTCAAGTCTTTCCTTACTACCTTTAACCACGTCCGTTGGAGCCTTCCCCTTGCCCTTTTAGAGCCTTCAACTCCCACCAACTTGCACCCACTCCCTCCTAACTGCCACAGTTTTTGGTCTCTGTTGCACTTGACCAAACCATCTGACTCTACTTTCCTTCGTCTTAATACCTATTAGTGCTACTCTTTATTTACCTTTGCATTCATCTCTAATGCTATCAATGTCTTGCTGTCATTCATCTCAACATCCTCATGTCAGCTATGTTCATCCTATGAGCACATTTTTACTCGACTGTCCAACTTCTATCCCATAAAAACATGGGTGGTCTTCTAGCTATTACAAAATTTTCCCTTCGATATCATTTGTGTGTGGCAATCACATAAAACTCCAAAGGCACATGTCTACTTTATCAACCCAGCTGTAGTTCTATGAGCAACATCCTTAGGGCCTGTTTGGTCCATGGGATTAAATGGTATGGAATTGTATTAGATGGGATTAACACCATTATTGCAGAATGATTGCATGTCTGGAAATACCATGGTATTTTGGCCATTCGATCCCATGTTTGGGATAAAATTCTTGCCATGGGAAAAACACTGGATTAAGCAAAACCCGTTTGGTGGACCATGGAATTGTAGTCAATGAACCAAATTCACAATGGATGTCGGTTACTTGTACACGTATATAACCAGAACGTCATGTGTAAAGGGCATATATGGATGGGTAGCATGGATAAAACACATGCATCAATGTGGGGCCCATATGTGTAGTGGATTTCAAAATCCACGGAAATTCCGCATGGGACCAAATGCAATTCCATCCCACCTAATCCCAACCCTTCCCATCCTCTGCAAATGCCGGATGGAATTTGCACAGGACCAAATGCAATTCCATCCCACCTAATCCCATCTAATAACATGCGCCAAACGCCCCCTTAATCTCTACGCTCTCCTAAATTATTGACCCAAGATATCAAAAACTGTTCATTTTGGGACCCCAGCTGTAGTTCTGGAACTCAGTGGCTCAGCTCAAACATCGGCCTGGCTAGATTTCAAGCCCAGTCATTAGGAAACTCGATTTTGAGAGTGATTCAGCTTGAAACTCGGGCCGCCAAGATTTCGAGTCCACTCGTTAGGAAACTCGATTTTGAGAGTGATTCTGCCTTCACTTGGGAAGACTTGTCAACTCGACTCTCTAACTCGGTCTACTTGATACAACTCGTGGCGACTTGGGCCGCGTTACTTGCATTTTCAAACTGCTTTTTCTATTATTAAAATTAAAAAGCAGCAGAGGTTGGGGTCAAACCAGCAACCTGTACTCGATGTGCCACAGATGCTCCCAATTCACAACCAACGAGCTGTGCAACTTGTCTTCTTATTTATAATACTTGTACCATATGTAACTGTTTATATACATTAGTATTCCTAATAATTTTAATTTATAAGTATTAACTATTGAGTAGAGTCATGTTGAGTCTTCGGGTCGATCAAACCCAGATGAACTTTGAATCAAGTTTTCAGGTTTTTAAAACTATGACCCCAGCTAGGCTACTTGAGAAAAACAATATGAAAGCTTCTTCTTTGTATTTTTTTTTTCCATAATTTTTGGCTTATATACATATGGGATAAAGAAAGATTGTGTACACAGCATATACTGAGAGTTTCTGCTGACACATATCCGAGTATCCAGGGATTGCGTGCAGGAATTTTAAATCTATAAAACTTTCATTCCGAGATTGGATTTGAATTCTAGAAGTCAAAACTTCTGAAATATCTGTTGGGTTCTTTCCCGAGGTCTTTGGATGTGGGGATGTAGGTGTGTACTGAAGCCAGGCCATATACTTACTAATATAAGGCTTGCCTGTTATTTAGTAATTGTTAGCAAGGTACTATGATGGCTGATATGATGCAGCCTTTCTTTGGGGAAAAATCTAAAAGATTATTGGTAAAATTCAAAAAAAATGTGAGGATGCGTAACATGTATTCTCCTTCTGCTCCTCTCTTTTTTTTTTTTTTTTTGGGTGGTTTTGTATTAGTATTTGATGGTCTAATTGGTCATTCTTTGGTAAGAATGTTGTTTGTCGAGCAGTGTGAACTTGATCCACTAAAAGTTGATCAAATGGGCCCTAGTTGAACAGAAGTCAAGCAGAATTTGGTGGATTAGGGCCTGTTACATGTAAATAAAAAGAAAAAACAATCATATTTTACCCTTCTGATATTTCCCAAAATGGTCCCTTTCCGCTTTGGTTCATCAAATCTATTCAAATTTGTGTTTTGATTCTCAAGACAGGCCTACATTTAGTTTATACTTAATTTCTAAGCTTCATTGGTCCAAATGAATAAAGAAGTGGGAAAAAAAATGAAAGAATTTGAAAAAAATAATTCAAAATGGGCCTTTAATGGTCATATTGGTCTGTAATGGCGTATCAGCCTGTGTCAAACTGTTATGGGCTGATATGGTCCCATATTTCAATAATGGACTGATTCTCCCCTGTATCCTGTAATGGGGGACATTGTTTCCTTTACATAATGGCCTTTACAGCTGCAACATTACCACTTTTTATACCATGTTTGTTAGTGAGAAATGCAATGTTGCTTTCTCACGGTCTTGAAATGTGGGATTCATGGCAAATGCCAAAGTGGTATGCATGTGGTGAGGCCCTCCATCTTATTATCTGAAAGATTTGAATATTTCAGAAACGGACAGTAGAAATGTTACCCACCACCTCCAAAATTCCTGACATTTTGGTCCTCTCATTGCTGAGAAAAACCTCTTTTACTCCTTTGTTTGATGCTTGCTACATATGTGGTGTTATTTATTTATTTATTTTAAATAATCTTTCTATTGATCTTCTCTCTTGATTTGTAGGAATCCTCGGTGTCCTGGGGGAGGAACTCATCTGGACTTGGAACACTTTGGCAGCTCAGATTTATTTAGATGTACTGCTTTTTCACCTAACATGCACCCTAGACGTTTGTAAAATGTTTTTGTCCAGTTGGAAACCTGATGCTTGTGGTTTTTTTTTTTTTTCCCACATGTATATATTACTTTGGATTCTATGTTTCTGATGATAATGGATTTGAGGGTTTTTAAGAAGGGTACGTTAAGGCACACACGTCTGTAGCCCTTCCTCTTGTTTGTTGAAAATAAGATCATTGGATACTTTTTCATTTTTTATGGTTTGATAAATGCCGATTGTAAAATAGTTAAAATAACTGTAATTTTTGGTTTATGATACATCCAAATTGGAGCACATAAATTAGACAATTTAATTTGAAATAGTTGCATGACTTGTATCAAGCTCTTTTAAGTAATTTGTGAGTGCCTACGTATTGTTCATCATACCCCATCAAAGTATCAAAGTTTCTGGCGCTAATCCATCACGCTGTACGTTTGATGAATGTATACACCATGTTAGCTCTCGCACAAAACTCATGCACCATATAGCAATGTGGTGTCACGACTGGGGTGCCCACCGTGATGTATGTGTTTTATACACATGGCATGAACCCAATAATCAGGCAGATTCAAATATCAGGTGGATTATTTCAGGGCATGAACCCAAAAGTTAGGCGAATATCAGGTAGGAAAACAACAGTGATTGAATGCCCACCATTAAAAACTTCCTAAGTCCACTTTAATGTTTATTTGTCATACAACCTGTTGACTAGGTCACAAAGATAGGGATTGAGGGGAAAGTACAGATATCAGCTTGATCCAAAACCTTTGTGGCCCTCGACAAGTAATGGTGGGTGGTTCAATCACTACTGTTTCCAATGTTTAGTGATTTCCTATGTTTAGAACACCTGAGATTTTGATCTGCCTTGTTTTTGGACTCATGCCCTAAAATGAGCCGGCAAAATGGGTGGGGTGGACGGCATGCATAAAACAAATACATCATGCATAAAACACATACATCACTGTGGCCCCAGACCACTATTTAGCTGGCAGTGTGAACTTTCAAAAAGCAATCTCCATCCCGTTGATCCGCAGTCTGCGGTTGGAAGCTACGTGGGGCTCACCGTTTACTTTCAAGCCGCACAGCATGCATGTTGGGTACAAAAACTTTCAAAAGGCTCAGACCGGACTCACCATGGTCTGTGTTTTATCTACTCCATCGTTCTATTTTGACAGCTCATTTTAGGGTATGATCCACCAGCGTGAGTGTGTGGGGTGTGTGTAAAATAAAAAAAGAAAAAAGGATATGATCCCAAAAAAAAATGAGGCAGATCTAAATCTTAGGTAGATCACACCACATGCAACTGGGGTGATTGAACACCCATAATTTAAAACACCTGGGGCTACAAAAGTTTTGGATCAAGCTGATATATTTGTTTTCCCTTCATCCAATGATGTATGACTTCACCAACAGATTAGATTGGATGGCAAATAAACACGATGGTGGGGTTAAGAAGTTTTTAATGGTGTGTATTCAATTACTATTGTTTTATGTGGTGTAGTCCACCTGAGATTTAAATCAGGCTCACTTTTCGAGTAAAATAATGATCAAATAGATGGACTGCATGGATAAAACACATACATCATGATGGGGCCATAGACTACTGTCTAGTAGCGACATGGCCATCGGCGGTTTGAGTATGGAATCTGCATCCACTCAAAGAGCTTGAGCTTGGTGTTTTCCGCAACGCAGGAATAGATTCCGATACATAGAAATTCTCATGCAACTGCAATCCATTGCCTTCAAATGTAGAAAAATCCCCCATGGTTCATGTTTTATCCACTCCATCATTCCATTTTAACAGCTCATTTTAAGATATATCTAAAAAAATGAGGCGGATCCAAATCTCAGGTGGACCACACTACATAAAACAATAGTGATTGAGCGCCCATAATTAAAAAAACATCTAGGGCTACAAAAGTTTTGGATCAAGTTGATATTTTTGTTTTCCCTTCATCCAATTCTGTATGACCTTGTCAACAGATTAGATGGCAAATAAACATTATGGTGGGTGTATTCAATTACCATTGTTTTCTATGGCGTGGTCCACCTGAGATTTAAATCAAGCTGAATTTTTGACCTAGAATAATGATCCAAAATGGATGGACGGTGTGGATAAAACACATATATCATGGTGGGGCCATAGAGCACTATCTCGTAGCGACATGGCCATTGGCAGTTTGAGCATGGAATCCGCCTCCACTCAAAGAGCTTGGTGTATTACACAAAGCGGGGAATATAGTCTCGATACATAAAAATTCCCCTACAACCACAATCCGTCGCCTTCAAAATGTAGAAAAATCTTCCCTCCATTCCTGCATTACCTCCCTCTCTTGCTAGAGGAGCTCTAGAAACGAAATCACAGGAGATGGGGACAGCAACATCAGTCATGGCGGTGATAAGAGCATCCCGACCTTCATTTCAGAAGCCGCATGACAAAATCGCATTCGCCGTCCGTGCGTTTTTTCTCTCTTCCGGTTATACACTCATCGCCACCAGCACTTCCGCTTTCTCCGACCCAACAACACTACCTTCTTCAGGTATCTTTTTCTCTCTTCTTTAGCTACAATTTCAGTAATCTCTCATACCTGATTTCTGTTCCAAATTTCCTTTATTTGATGATATCCTTTTAATGAATTTGATAATTCTTAAGGGTAATTGGATGCCTGTAAGTTTTCGAAGTTGTTAGTGACTTAAGGTGAAAGTTCCTCAGGAGGCAATGCTGTTTGGATGCAAGCTTTAACTCACTTATAAGTAAGTTGGTTTTTATGCTTAGGTAACGTGGAAGTCAATTATAGGCCTACAGTTAAAAAATTGTATATTCACACCAAGCATAGCTTGGAGTAGGAATTGTTTCAAAATATTACTATCACGTATGAAAACTTAGCATTGATTATATCATTTTGTTAAACCCATTCAGATAAATATTTGAGCCATTTCTTAAGCTAAAACATTTATCAAGTGGACCATAAAAGTGGACATCAAATTTTAAATACCTATAATATAGAGCAATAACTTAATATAAGCATTGGAAGGAAACAAAAAATATTAACAATAGAACCAATAAAAAAAATACATCAATAATATCTTCTTTAAGTATACAAAATAAATAAGTAAGAACATTTATTTAGAATCATGATAGGAAACAATGGTGATTGAATGCCCACCCATAAAACTTCTTGCAGTACAAAAGTTTTGGATCAAGTTGATATTTATGTTTTCCCTTCATCCAAGTCAGTGAGACTTTATCAATAGGTTGGATGGAAAATAAACATTACTATGGTCCCTAGGAAGTTTTTAATGGAGGATGTACAATCACTAATATTTCCTGTGGTTTGGCTCGTCTTCCTTCATTTTTGGGCCCAATCCGTAAAATGAGTTAACAAAATTAATGGAGGGCGTCGATGTACCAAAAAAAATACATTAAGGTGTTCCTTATTGTCACAACCTCACCTAATTGGGCCTTATCCCGATTTGAATGCAAGAAAAAAGGACTCATAACTCTACCGCCTAACCAACCACTGGGAGGGGAGGGAGAGAGAGAGAGAGAGAGAGAGAGAGAGAGGTGCCCCATGCCATTGTAGAGAGAGAGAGCCAGCCAGAAACCCCTCTTTATAGAAGCTGGGACCCAACCACCCAGTAATGGTGGATCAATAAGGCTTACATGGTGGTTGTTCGAGCTGTAATGGAGCTCTGCTGGAGCTTCTTTATTGTCTAGGTTTAGGTGCTGTAATGGTGGTTGTAGGCAGTATTCGAAGTATCGGTATCATTACAAGTTTCGCTGGCCAGGGATAAGCAAACCTGCTATTAAGGGATACATGTGCAAGATCGAAGCTCTCCATTAAGTGGGCCACACTTGGTAGATTTTCAAATGAGTTTGGTTAGTGCAGAAAGTAAATAGATGGTATAAGAGATCATTTTACCCCCACACATTTTCGACACTGAATTTCTTGAGGGTGATCACAACCTTATTACTAATTTAGGAAAATCTAAATATCGTGTCTCCACCATATTAAATAAAATTGTGGCCCACCTAATAAAAAGCTTGGATTTTACATGCATTGCTATTAGTAGATTAGAATGCTAAACTTCCTTGGACTTGGGTCTTGGACCCCACCGTGTTAATTTGTGCCAGGATGGATTGCATTTTTGGTGGGCCCATCTCACGATATCCGGATGTGTGGGTGCAGAAATTGCTTGACCAGTTATCATTCCATCAGCTATGGTCCATCGCATTTGGGCCATTGGAGGCACCTAACTTTGACCAAAGGCCTTTGCAAGCCTAGGGACGCATCCTCCTTGGATCCCAGTGGGATCCACCATGATGTATGTGCCTTACATCCATGCCGTCTATCCATTTTGACAGATCATTTTAGGGCATGATCCAAGAAATGAACCACATTGAAATCATAAGAAACAGTGATGATTGACCATTAAAAACTTCTTGTGGGCCACAAAAGTTTTGGGTCAGGCTGATATTGTGTGGTCCCTTCATCCAGGTCTTTGTGACCTTATCAACAGGTTGGATGGCAAACAAACATTCTGGTGGTCCCCAAGAAGTTTTTCAATCACCCTGTTTCCTGTGGTGTGTTCCATCTGAGCTTCGATCTGCTTCATTTTTGGAATCATGCCTTAAAATGAGCTGTCAAAATAGACAATGCGGAATTAACGCGCAGGGCCCGTAGTCAGGAATCCACCTAAGCCTGGACTTGAACCCGGACCACTAACAGCTTCTGTGAAAGGTAAGCCTTTGGTTTTGTACACGCAGTGAAAAAGGAAAAGAAAATGACCTATGCTACCTAAATAAAACCCTAAGAGGGGTGGAATGTAACTATTCCTTCCTCGAGAAAACTAGGTCAAAGTCGGACCATGGACCGAATTTTTCTCTTTAACTTGTTCGATGGCCGTCAATTACAAGCATGTGAGCCTGCATTTTGGGTTATGGCCCATCTACAATGGAACTCGGATTAGGACGGTTAGGATTTAAAGTTTCATATGAACTACCATTTTATAATGTTTAGCCATCCATTTCATAACCCCCTAGTTAGATGGCTAATATTAATTTGATTTGTCAGGATATTATTAATTCCTGGTGGGCCATGATCACTGCAACCTTGTATTAATTCCTGGTGGGCCATCCACCCTCTCCATCCATATTACATGCCGTGCAATTGTAGATTGTCCTAATCACTGGCTGCATTTTGGATCGTTGGTATTGGTTGATGACTTTTGTTCAACAAACACTGCCATCTGCAGTGGACCCCACTGTTTGTATGGTATTGACATATGTGTACCATTAAGGCCCACTTGTACAAGACATCATAAATCAATTAATCAATAGATGGTGATGAACGATCACAATGGTATGGTGGAAGTAATGTATCAGATGAGTCAGATCATAAGGAAATCGTGTTAACTCGGCCGAGTTAATGGTAACATGAGTGTACTCATCTATATATTAGAAAATGGATTGCCTGACTTTCGCTGACTGAGCGGTCCATGAGACAAACATGAAACAGATCTACCCCATCCATCAGGTGCTGGGCCACATTTCCACCATGGATACCAAAAATCAGTTCAATCCAAGACTTTAGCTGGGCACACAGTAGGAAACCGTGTAAAATCATGCATGAGTCTGGAAATGTGGTGATGTTCCGGAAACCTTTCATCCTGGCGTGGCGCTCCAGGTGAATGGATCGATGGAAAATGGACAGCATGGTGCACCCAGTGATTTTAACAGTGGGACTTTTCATCTCGACCGACCAATTAGGTTTTAAGGTTTCATATAAGTATTCAACATTAAATGTCTTGACTTCGTGGGCGTGCCGGAGTGGTTATCGGGCATGACTAGAAATCATGTGGGCTTTGCCCGCGCAGGTTCGAATCCTGCCGCCCACGAATCTCTTTTAGATTTTTATTTTTATGTCTTTTATGTATCACCCAAATTGCCAGTGAAAGGAAGCTAGGTGGGCGCCATATATATATATATAATGTAGGACCCATATTGCCTACGAAAGGAAGTTAGGTTGGGCCCACAATTTTTTAAATGTAGGACCCAAATTGCCTGCGAAAGGAAGTTGGGTGGAGGCGACTGGGATGTAAGAAATCTACCCTGTTCATCCATTTTTCCATATTATATTAGGACATGGGCCTAAGCATTAGGCAGATCCAAAACTCAAGTGGGCCACACCACGTGAGAAATGGGTTGGGAAATGCCTATCCATACCATTCATATCATTCATGGATGAACTGAAAAACAAAGAAATATTAGACTGATCCAAAACTTCAGTCCCTTGTTGAACGTTTCAATGGTTGATGTTCATTAATCCTCACTACTTGTTGTGCGGCCCACTTGAGTTTTGGACCTGCTGATTTTTGAACCCATGCTCTAACATGATCTAGCAAAATATATGGACCAGGTGGATATCTCACAAACATCATGGTGGGCTCATCTATCTTCCCATGGAAAGAAGCGCAAGTCTATATCCAATTTACCATCTCATTTTAAAGCATGAATTAAAAAAAAATATATATGGTAAAGGGAAATGGTTCTATGGTGTCAAGCTCATGGGAACTTCCCATGAGGTCAAGCTGTGTGGGCCCCATTGTGATGCGTGTCAAACATCAACACTGTGCATTTGATGGGTCCCTTTTAAATTATGGGATATCCTAAAAATCAGTCGTATATGGATCTCAAGTGGGCCACACCATCTAAAATCATGTGAAGACATGCTAAAAACATATAAAACACTTGGTGGGGCCCAACTAAAATTTGGATGCATCTAAAATTTGGTCTAACCCCTCATCCAAGTGGGACACACATAATGAATGGGCTGGATTTGTGAACCACACCTTGGTGGGCCCAACAAATAATTATGAATGTTTTAATAGGAGGGTTACCCCTCTCAACTTTTGTGCATGGTATGGCCCACGAAAGTCATCGATTGACTTAATTTTTAAGCCCGAGGCCCACCATGGATTGGTGCATCTGACTGATCAGGTAAATGTTTGACACACATCACAATGGACCCCACACAACTCAACCTCATGAGAAGTTTCCATATATATATATATATATATATATATATATATATATTCCTTCATTCAAGCTTGTGTCAACTTATCACCAGGTTGAATGGTAAATAAACATTACAACGGTCCCTAGGGCTTTTTAATGGTAGGCGTTTCACCTATTCCACTTGAGATTTGGATATGCTGTATTATTATATTCATACTAATACATGTAGGCAAATTGAATGAATTGCATGGACAAAGGTCTCCATGGTCAGGGCCACACCATTGGAATGATAGGAAGCCTGAAAAGATCAGACCTATACAATTATTAAGTGAGCTGCACACTGTTGGAAAAATCTAAAAATTTTAATTTCCCTCCTTAACAGTAATTTGGAGAAGAGGCACATAAATATGAAATTTATCCTAAAATAAAACTAAACATGTAATTAAAATAGTTAACAAAAGAGGAATCATTAGACAACACAATTATTATGAAAAATTGAAAAAAATGTCAATAATCAAAATTAGTACAAGTCCACCAAGCAATGGCTTTGTGCATGGTCATTTAGGGGGCTTTTGAATTGTAAGGGGTCATTTGGCACCATGGATTTGGAGGGATTTGAGGAGGTTTCAAATACCCTTGTTGTTTGGCAACATAAAGTTAATGGGGGGTTTCAAATCTCCTCAAAGAGG
This sequence comes from Magnolia sinica, assembly GCF_029962835.1. Classification (NCBI taxonomy): domain Eukaryota; kingdom Viridiplantae; phylum Streptophyta; class Magnoliopsida; order Magnoliales; family Magnoliaceae; genus Magnolia; species Magnolia sinica. Next base: position 5,357,747 of record NC_080573.1, on the reverse strand, counting down.
AGGTTTAAAATCCACAATGAGAGCTTGGATTACATCAATAGTTGCATGTATAACATGTGTGTCACCATACTATTATTCTATTGGGCACATAGCCCACTAATGATATAAAAAAACAATTAGATTATCAATGGCATCATCATTAATTACTTTAATATGATGATCAGCAACATCCAAACATTGTCAATGTAAATTAATGGTTAAAATCGTTGGTTAGTCACTCGGACATGACCTTGTTCTTGTGGCTCATCCGAGACTTAGAATTTCAACATTTTTGGGCAAAGCATATATTTTAGCAGGCTTATTATAACTATTGTGTCAAACACTAAATATGTCACTAATTAAAGATATTAAAGTTGATTAGTAATTAAATTCAAACCTAACATGCATAACTACTTTTGAATTAAAGTTGATTCCCAATCTAGGTGCCAAACACAATAGGAGGATATCAAATCCAAGGGGTTCTGAATTCATGCTCCCAAACAAGCCCTAAGTTACTTAAGATAAGCTACTTATGCTATCGTTAACCAAACTTACGTACTAATCTCGAATAAGTTATTTGCTGCTATAAGTAGAAAAGGTAATTTATTTGGTGGTATCCAAACGAGCCCTTAAAGACCGGTTTCAAATGCCATTTCTTAGCATAAAGAATGATGGACAATGAAGTTCACAATAAACCATCCAAACAGGCCTTATAATCTTTAGAATTTTTTGAAGAAGGAAGCTAAACGAATAAACAATTACAATTCAACCCAAGATCATGACACATTCTTCCCCATTAAAGCTTGTGTTACATTTTCTTGGACATGTCTTGTAGGTCATCAACCCTAGTTGCTCGTCCATCCCAACATGCAGGTCCGTCAGGTATATCTTTCAGTTGAAACATCTTAATCTTAGGGCATCTGCATACAACCATTGCAAAATTCCATCATCATTCAATTAGAAAAATAAAAAAAGATAGATATTTTTAGGGAACAAGATTTTATTGGACCATCCAAATTTTGGAAGAGATTGAAATTACCTTCTTCTAATGCAATCTATGCCATTGGGAACAACCATAGAATTTGGGTAGATAACGGTAGTAACACAACCTCGGCTTCGGTTGACCGCGAATCTGAGCAATCGATCAAACGTTGCTTCGGAATCTATATCATTTTTTCCAACGTTCATGATATTTAGCCTTCTACTATTAGCGCGTTTGATGAAAGAAATACTATTCCAATCGCTAAAATCAAGGGTCTGCCAAGATAGTGGATTCAAACTAGCTTTGTACCATGCTTTGCATGTGAAAGGAATATTGAATATGAGATCTTGCGTTCCCACCTTTGCAAGTATGATGGCCACAACATCTTCGGGTAGAGCATCCCATGACCGTTGGTTTTTGTTGGCTTTTTTTGACACCTCCATGAAGTAATGTTATTAAAAGAGACTCCTTGTTAAAAAAATCTCTCTCTCTCTCTCTCTCTCTCTCTCTCTCTCGGAGTGGAACCCTAAGTAATATAGGCATCCTCTACCGCACTTATTTTACACTGTGTAAAATAGGCAAGTCTGTGGGGCCCACCATGTTATATATGTAAAATCCACTCCGTCTATTGGTTCTTTCGTTCATGTTATACCCTTAAGGATGAAAATCTGTGAGACCCACATTTCAGATGGGCCACATAGCAGATGGAACAATGGGGATTGAATGCCAACGGTTGGTTTGTATGTTGGGCCACTATGTTGTATATATTTCATCAAAGCCGTTAATCAGGTATAACTCAGCAGAGAAGATACAAAAATCAGCCTGATAGAAAAATCAGGTGGCCCACACTGTGTGAACTTAGTAATTTTAAGAGCAAATTTACCTTTTTCCCATTGGTGTGGCCCATCTGAGTTTCTCGCAGGGCTTATCTTATTTTTGACATTGCAAGTAATGGTTCTCACGAGATGGACGGAATGGATTTCACATATACAACATGGACGACTCACATAGCTCGAGTGTTATACGAACTGCGTAAACAGGTTCTGTCGACGCTCCCGCTACTAATATGTCATGCCACGTGCATGTACCATGTCACATCATTACAACATCTGGACCTTTCATCAGATGTTGATGATCATGGAGGGGCCATAGCTCCAAGTCAATTGGAGGAGCCCCATCAATGGTCTACTCTTTATCGTCTCCTTTGCTTTCTCTCGAAACTCCAGTTATCAAAGGTTAGGATTATCCGATCTGGGTGAATTTCGGATATGATCCATTGTTCCTGCCAGATGAACGGTTTGGATATCATACCCACATTCGCGAGGTGTTTGGGCTTCACGAGCGTGTGATAAAGGGATGCATGCATGTGATATTAGGATACCGTGGTTCAATAGGATTCGGATTGCCTCGTGTACGGTACAGCACCAACGTCGGCTGGTGTATGCCACGTGTACAATTTCTGAGTGGCTGCGTATCAAGCGTCATATTGAGCATGAGTATCATATGACCAGAGCGGATCAGGTGTCACCCGGATAACACCGTAGTGGGTGTTTCTCTGATCGTGGGGCCCACCTTGATATATGTGTTATATATCCATGCCGTCCAAAAGTTTTTAAAGATTATTATAGGTTACGGTACCAAAAATGAAGCAGAAATAAATCTTAAGTATATAACAACACAGGAAACATTGAACGCCCACCTTTAAAAACACCCTAGGACCCAGCGTAATCTTTATTTTCCATCAAATCTATTTATAAGGTCAAATAGACATGGATGAATGGAAAAAACAAATATCAGATTAATCCAAATCTTTTGTGGCCCACAAGAAAATTTTAATGGTGTAAATTGAATCCCTAATGTGTAGTCTACTTGAGAATTAGATCCACTTATTTTTTGGGACCATGCACTAAAATAATATGGAAAAACTGATGGACGTCGTGGATATACAACACATACATCAAGGTGGGCCCCACGTTCAAGGAATTACCTGCTACGGTGTTACCTTACCCCTACTGCGGTGTTACCTGGTAACACGGAAGCCGCTCCGCATACAAGTCTGATTGTCGGTGGTATACAATAAAAGCTATGATACTCTGGCAAAAGTGACCAGTGATACACAGCTATTTGAACTTGCATGCTTGGCATGTAAGTAGCTCTAATTAAACTGTCCAAAAGCCCCAGTTTTGATGTATCATCAACCAAAATATACGCTTGTTTGGTTATCTGACTAAGCTGTTAAAAGCCAAAAAAAAAATAATCCAACGGTCCAAATTCAATAAACAAGTGTTACAATAGCCAGTGGTCCGAACCGTTCAAATAATCTGATTTTGTGACCGTGAATTAGCGACAATTTGTTATACAATTTAGTCGGTTGATTTGGGTTGAAGTGTGCCACGTGTACAATTTCTGAGTGCGTGCATATCAAGCGCCAGATTCTAACAGAGTATCTCGCCAGCGAAATCGGATTGCGTACTGAGTTACTCAGTACGCTTTTATCGTGCTGAGTAAACTTAGTTGGGCCCACTGTGAATGTATGTGATTTATCCACATTGTCCATCCATTTTTACTGCTAATTTTAGGGGTTGATCCCAAAATTGAAGTAAATCCAAAGCTCAAGTAGACCATTACACAAGAAAGAGTTTGGAATAATGATTTCCACTGTTGAAACCTTCTTAGTACTCAAAGTAATTTTTATTTGTCAACCAACTTGTTCATGAGATAAAAAAGACATGGATGAAGAGAAAACACAAACACCAGCTTGATCTAAAACTTCATTAGCCTCTAAAAAATTTTCAATGGTAGAGGTACAATGAAACTGTTTCCTGTGGTGTGCTCCACTTGAGATATTAATTTGCTTCAATTTTGGAATTAAGCCTAAAATTATCTGTTAACATAGATTAACGGAATAAATAAAATAAATAAATAAAAATAGACCTTACATAGTTTACTCAATACACTAAGGATACCGAGTTACTCAGTAAGCAATCCGCTTCCATCGCCAGCTATACATCAGGAAATCGGATTGCATACTGAGCTACTTAGTACGCTTTTATCGTACTGAGTAAACTCAGTGGGCCCACTGTGAATGCATGTGGTTTATCAACACTGTCTATCTATTTTTTTCCCTAATTTTAGGGGTTGGTACAAAAGTTTAAGTAAATCCAAAGCTCGGGAGTGCCATAACACATGAAACAGTATAGAATAATGATTTCTACCATTGAAAACTTTTCAGGACCCACACTGATGTTTATTTGTCATCCAACCTGTTCTTAAGATAAAAAAGACATGGATGAAGAGAAAACACAAACATCAGCTTGATCCAAAACTTCCGTGACCTCCATGAATTTTTCAATGGTAGAGGTTCAATCAAACTGTTTCCCTTGGTGTAGAGGTTTGGATATTCTTCCTGTTTGGCACAAAGACTTAAAATTATTTGTTACAATTTATTAACGGAGTGATGAAATAAATAAATAACGGTGGACCCCACATGGTTTACTCAGTACACTAAGGGTACTGAGTTACTCAGTACGCAATCCGCTTCCATAGATCAGATGGATGACACGTTGCCGCATTGGAGATGATACGGTGGAGCCGGATTAACCGGATGCGATTGCCTGCGACCCCCTCACTGGAAATTGGGATCCACCATAAGGTTTGTTAGAAATCCATCCCGTCCATCTGTTTTGTCAGCCCATTGTAGAACGTGAGACGAAAAATAGGCAGTGAAAAAACTAAGTGGCCACACGATAGTAAACAGTATGGATTGAATCCTACCATTGAAACATTCGTGGGGCCACAAAAGTTTTGGATCAGACTATTATTTTTGTGTTTACAGTTTATCTAAATAGAAATGACCTTATGAACACTTTAGATGGCATATAAACATCATGGTAGACTCTAGGAAAGTTTCAACGGTGAAAATTTCACTGTCCAGTTGTCACAATAGTGTGACCCACTTGAGTTTAGGATCTGTCTCATTTTTGGTCTTATAATTTAAAATAAGATGGTAAAAAGGATGGATGGATTGGATTTCTCACAAAAATCACAGTGGCCCCACCAAACTTCAGAAAGCTGGAGTTTCCTGTTTTTGGGATCACTGGCAATCCGCGGCCGGTAGAACCGTAATAGGGTAGCGATGTATCTCTCGACAGGACACATGGCAGGTTGATTCGGGTCCATCCACCCGCGCATCCCCGCAGGACGCAGATTGCGTACTACCCCTGCCTCTACCGAGTCCGTCCTGGCAGGGGCTCCGTGGGGCCCACCGTGATCTATGTATTTTATCCACGCCGTCCATCTATTTTAACATATCATTTTCAGACATGAGCCCAAAAGGGAGGAAGATCCAAGGCTCACGTGGGCCGTCCACCTGTTCATAAGGCCACATAGACGTGGATGCAGGGAAAACACAAATATCAATATCAACTTGATCAAAGACTTCCGTGCCCCCAAGAAGTTTTTAACGGTAAGCGTTCAATCCCCACTGTTTCCTGTTCTGTGGCCCACTAAAGCCTTGAATCTGAATCCTTTTTGGGTTCTTCCTTTAAAATGATCTATTAAAATAGATGGATGGCGTAGATAAATACATACACCACGGTGGGCCCCTCATAGTCCCTGGCAGCACGGATGGTTTATGTCTAAAATAATTACTCCGACTAGACAATCCTATCATCTGATCTGTGGACACTAAAATGGTAGACTAAAATGAATGGACAGGGATGCCGCTCGATGGGGTGGTTTTGATAGAATGCTCGGCCCCAAATGGAAGCTAACATGTGGGGCCTGGTCCCACGTCAGATTTCACAGGAGGTCGAGATCTGGGCCATTCGTTAGGTAGTACCTACTAAAATCGGGGGAGCGGATTCGGTCAGGTCGGGGGTAATACTGAATTGGTCAGGCTGTGGGGCCCATCTTGATGTATATTTTGTATATCCACTCCGTCCATCCATTTTGTCAGATCATTTTATAACATAAGCCCAAAGATTATTCAGATCCAAATCTCATGTATACCACACCACAGGAAACAGTAGTGATTGAACACCCACCATTAAAAACTTCCTAGGGTCCAGCGTAATGTTTATCTATCATCAACCAGTTGATAAGGCCACAAGGAGCTTCATGAAGGGAATACGCATTGGTAGAATCGTAAACATATAATATGACTCTATTCAATCACCATTGTTTCCTGTGGTGTGGTCCCCCTAAAACTTGAATTGACTTCAATTTTTGGCACCTATCCAAAATGAGATGAAAAAACTGACGGACGGAGTTGATATACATTATATAAATCAAGATGGGCTCACTGTCACCGCCTTACCAAAGTCGGGGATCGATACCAAGACCTCAAGTGTTGAAACAAGTATCTCCCTTCAGCCAGTTGAACTATGGATATGGGTGTTAATGGAAAGAAGCGGATTGCATGGTGAGTAACTTAACGTACTGAGTATACTGCAGGGTCTACCATGATTTATGTATTTTATCGGCTCTGTCTATCAATTTTACCTGATAATTTTAGGCTTGAGGCAAAAAATGAAGCATATAAAACATTCAAATGGACTCACCATAGGAAACAGTTGAATTGAATGTTTACCGTTGAAACTATCTTGGGGGGCTACAAAAGTTTTGGATCAATTTTATATTTGTGTTTTCCATTCATCCATGTCTGTATGAACTTATGAACAGGTTGAATGACAAACAAACATGACTGCAGGCCTAGAAAGGTTTCAACGGTGGAAATCATTATCCCCACTGTTTACTGTGTTACGATCCACTTGATATTTGGATATACTTCAATTTTGGGCTCAATCCCTTAAATTAGATGAAAAAACCAATGGCCGGTGTGGATAGACCACGTACATACAAGGTGGGCCCAACTGAGTTTACTCAGTATGATAAGAGTGTACTGTACACATCACGCGATCCGATTTTCAAATGGAAACCGTCTAATGTTTCCGCTAGACTTTCCGTGAAATGTAATTTTTTTAATATATATGTAGTAAAAGTGGTGACGTGGCACTTACAATGACACGGACCAATAATAAAGCTGGATTCAGCCGATCACTGTTTCCGCGAAACAGACACCACCTCTGACTTTTTAATTGTAGCGAAAAAATAAAAAATAAAAAATGCAGGAGTGCTCACGTTGGCGCCATAAAAATAAACAAGCCATACCTATTCATCTTTTATTTTGTCCCACAAGTGCCATCATCTATTCCATATTCATCACTTGTTAATGTAGGATGTGCCAATAGCTACTACTACTACTATTATTATTATTATTATTAATTAGACTAAATAACAACAAATATGATAAAATATATAGTTTTCTTTTCCATAATTTTTTAGAAATGAGGTTTTCTAAGAAATAATGTTTTTGCACAAATCCAAGCAAACCCAAAGGAAGTATAACTGTTTGCAACTTACTCATACAGTGTAGGAGGGAGTCTAGGGGAGATGAGAAGTTGTAGAGGTTTTAGTTTAAGGAGACTGAAGGCAGAACCCTCACTCATGTCCACTGGGCCATCAAAAGGTGTGGACCAATCAATGCCATGCAACAAGCGTTCCAAAGCAAGTTCCATTACTTGTACGGCCAAGATGCTTCCAACACACGACCTTCGCCCGGAACCGAAAGGGATGAGCTGGAAATCGTGGCCCCACACATCCACTTCCACATGTCGTTCTAGGAACCTTTCTGGATGGAACTCCAGAGGATCTGACCACACACGTGGGTCCCTATGTATCTTCCACACGTTCACCAGGAGGTGGGTCCCAGCTTGGACGTGGAACCCCCCCCACTGTACAATCTTCGGTGGCCTCGTGGGGCACTAGGAGTGGTTCCACCGGGTACAAGCGCAGGGTTTCTTTGACAATGGCTTTCAGGTAAGGTAATTTTCTGATGTCTGATGGACGAACCACCCTCTCGTGGCCCACTTGCTTGTCCAACTCAGCTTGGGCTTTCTTCAACACATGGTGGTTGTTCACTGGCAAAGAGAGTGCCTACGTCAGCTCGATTGATGTCGTTTCGGTCCCTGCGATGATCAAGATCTGGACCACAAATTCAATTAGTTATTAATATTGTTCATGACAAGTTCCATTGATATATATATATATATATATATATATATATGTGTGTGTGTGTGTGTGTGTGTGTGTGTGTGTGTGTGTGTGTGTGTGTGTGGGAAATGGTTTTATGCCGTCAAGCTCATAGGAACTTTCCATGAAGTCGAGCTGTGTGGGCCCCACCGTGATGCGTGTCAAAGTATATCTACCCCATCAGTCAAATGCACCATCCCATGGTGGGCAACGAGCTTAAAACTCAAGTCAATCCATGATTTAAGTGGACCACACCACATACAAAAGTTGAGAGGAGTTATCCTTCCATCAAAACATTTGTAATCATTTGTTCAGTCCACCGAGATGGGGTTGACAAATCCACTCAGCGGACTAGTGGACTTAGCAATCCCATCACACCAAAATCATCATTTAGGAACGGTTGAAAACCGTTCCTAAATGCTTCAGGAACGCTTAAAACCGTCCCTAAATGAGGCGTCGCAAAAAAACAGGAACGGTTTAGAACCGTTTTGGGTACCGTCCCAAATTTTAGAAACGAAATTTTAGGAACGGTTTTAAATCGTTCTTAATGTTGTTAACGGTCAAATTTTAGGATGGAATTTTAAGAACAATTTTAAACCCTAATTTTAGGACAATTTTAAGAACAATTTTAAACCCTGATAAGCACAAAATTTAAGATTAAGGGAAATAAATTAATAGAACTTTATTGCATTCCATCAAAATAGTCCAAAGATGAGAAAATAATGTGCTTGAAAATGTTTCATTGCAAAATCAAATTTACAAAAAGCTCCAAATAACTTATCAAATAAGGAAAGAAAAACTTTCATTATCTTATGAAAATGATCCAGCCATACTCTCGGAATCATTATGAAAAAAGACTTTTGATTATGTGATTTGCCATAGGCAGCATGCTCCTTTGCTACAGCAACCAATTGAGCACTTACGCATGCTTTTAATCCTTTAAGATGATTACCTAACAATAAGAATCCTTTCTCTGATAGTTCTTATTTATATGGGCTGCTAAAATCACAGGGTGTGTAAATCAAGTTACCCAGGAATGATCCTTTCAGCAGCAATGTATGTGAGAGAAATTGATGCACCACTTGCAACATTACATGGACCAATTGTATAAACTACTAAAAATAGTAGCCGATGTTTTGGTGATAAATCCAGTTCAACTTTAGGGGATCTCAACAGGGTTTTTTGTTCCGTGAGAGAGAGGATGTCAGTTTAACTTTGGTTGTGGGTTTCTTCGGTTTGTTGTACAACTTTCTTCCTTCTGTTTTTGTTCCTGTTTTCCTTTTGGCCTTTGTGCCTTCTTAATAAAATTCAGTACCTTTCAAAAAAAAAAAAAAAAAAGCAGTTAGAAAACCTGGGGCAAGATATTTGCAGACATAATGGGAATAAATGTTTTACACAAATACTGCCAAAGATCAGCAAGCAGAAATGTTCTAGACACGGACAAATCAAGTAAATGGCTTTATCAGGAACAAGCTCTATTCCTAAACAATGTTATGTGATTATTCCAAGGTATCCATGAATACATATTAAGGCTCCTAAATAAAAGAAGAGCAAGCTTGTTTAAGGTACAAAATTCATATGCTTCATTACCTAGATAACAATGCAGGATATTGAATTTCTCTTTTCTTTCCTTTTCTTTGAAAGGCCTCTCCAATGAAGCGGTCTGGTTAATAAATTCTATTGAACCTCCAACGTCACACGTTATATCAGAAATTCCAACTAGTGGGCTACCTTTCCTCTTTAGTTCTAGCAACTGCTTGGTAGTAAGGAACCGAGGAAACCTTTTCTCCTAATACATGCAATTAACTGCTACAACCAAAACCAAGTATTATATATGTATAAACAGAAGTTTCAAGCAATTTGGATTGGGAAGGAATAATAGAAGTCATGAGAGGTAACAGGCTGTTACAGTCCTAAAAGTCTAATCCTAGAGAATTTTGATTAAAATAACCAGAAACATAATAGAAGCAAAACAAAAAAAATAAAATGAAACCATGATGACGGAATTTAATAAACATAATCAGCAAAGAATCACCTGGAAAGTATTCTATCTAAGAGCTCCCCACCTTCACATAACCTGAAATACACAACAAATGAATCATGAGGATTCCAAACTACCATCTTTAATTTAAGCAGTTCATTTATCTCAAATAGCCACACATTATTTCCATGCACATGATAGAGGAATTTCAGTGACTATTATATCCTATTAGAACTATTCCATGATAGATAAGTTTGACACTAAAAGTTCAACAATGCCAAGTTCAAATGTTCCACCATCTGCCATCAATCGCATGTATTCACTTGATGAATTACGTGCCTTAGAAGCAAGTTTTGCCGTTGGAAAACAATGCAGAGAGGGATTTCAGGATTGTAGCATCCAACTGAATGGTTGGAATCATTCTGTCAGATTGATATTTGGGGTATGCTCCATTCCCAATTGGGCCAATCTGTATTGATGCAATATTGCATATGCTCCTTAAGCCTAGGGCTGTTTCAACCACTCACAATTCAGAATGCATCACAAAGTCATAACATCACATCACTATAAAAGTTTATAAAGGTTCATATACCTACCTGAATTCACGGAGATCCACATAAACACACACACAGCAGAGCTCATGCCAAAGATAACTACCTGAACAAGTTGGTCCTCGTTTAGAGCTGACAAACTAACGAGTATTGGAAACCGTCCAATAAATTCTGGTATCAAACCATATGCAATAAGATACCGCATTGACAACCTGGATAAAGTTGGATCGAATTTCAAAAAAGCAAGCCAAGAAAGTCAAAGTGGAAATTTTTAAAAATGTCCACCATCAGAACTAGCACAGATGTTTTCAAAAACCATCAGTTATAATCCCAAACATTTCAAAAACCATTGTTGGGTATTCCAGAAAAAGGCACAAAGAGAAGAAAAAATGCCTACCCTCTCAGCCAGACTGACTATCAGTAGCTTGACCCCTTCTCGTTCTCACATGGATGTAATCTTGCTTTGCTGCCTCTGAAGATTGAGCAATTTGTTTGACCAGCTTGTTATCGTTGCCTGAACTTGCTTCCACCTCTGCTTTTGAGTCCTCGTTCTCTTCTCCAAGTCCTGCAACTTTGAGCCGCTTGCCACTAGAGTCTGTTTGTTTAAAAACATAACCAAAAATCACATTTCCACCAATTAAACCACCAATCTCATATAACTTGTTTATCAAAAAACTCCAGGTTCCAGACACCACAAACTAAATCATACAGAAATTATACCTTCAGTGCAGGTGGTGTGTTTGTATAATGATCAAGGACAGTCATGAACACAAGGCGTTTTGGAAACAAAATACCAGGAAATAATCACAGTCATGAGAAACTAATCATGTTTTCCATATTACATCCAAAGAGTTATCTAGCAACGCTTGATCAAACATAGAGAATTGCAAATACCTCATCCAAAGAGCTATCCAAAAGCTCATCAAAAGCTATGTAAACAGAATGCTAGGAAATGAAGTTAACTACCCAAAATGGCTACTTCTTTTAACTGAATCTAAAGTTCAATGTAATTCTTCAAGAAAAATAAAATAAAATTGATTTGTAGAAAAAAGGAAAAATAAATACTATTTATGATGATTGTAAGAGGTAAGTTTACCTCCAAGAGCCCACTTGTGGCTGGTTGCATTTGAATGTAGAAACATTGTGGACCCTAACATGATCCATTTCAGCTATAGAAAATAAAAATAGCTACCTTTTGTAAGTTTCAGGTGTGAATCCTTAACTTTGTTTTTATTGTGTGACTCCACATTCCACAAATTTCGACTATAGACTCCACATTCCGTATGTTAATAACATAGCAATAGCTAAATACAATCTGTGTGCTGCAAAAAATCATTCTCAGAAGGTTAGGAGAGAGCCCACCCATGAAGGGTTGGCATACACCACAGACTATAATGACGCTCACATAATTAAGAAATGACTTTGTTTGTGCTGCATGAATAACTCTATGGTGAAGATCAGAGCTGCTACAAACAAGAAAAGAATGACAAGCCTCTACCCCAAGAAACCGCATCCTAAAAACATTAAGGGACTGCCTCTCCATATCCTGAGCACCCATGCAGATAATGCACTGCAAACCAAATCTTGCTGACTAGACAATGCTGACTGGCCAATCTACTATATAACCCAAAGTGATAAAATCAAAGGCACGGACACCTCCAATGATGACATAATAAAAGCTCAATTACAATGAGAGAACAACACAAAGGACAGTCAGTCAGTAACCATACTCAGAACAATGCTCTAGACTCACTTTCATTTCATGGAGTACTAAACGTTTTACTATAAGTAAAAAGAAGGGGAGTCATCCATTAAGACATTGGAAAATGGAATTTGAATGGAGTACCGAAACTTAGAGGCTCCGTCATCATGCTTCTATGTTGCCCTTCAACAAAATCCACATCAAGAAACAGAGATGGGTCCAATTCCCAACACTACTGAAAGAGTAGTATCCATTGCTTTTTAAGAACAAGAGTAAGTCGAGGGTGAAAAAGTTTCATGCTTCAAAGCAAACAAAATATTTTGTATTGACATGCAAATTGACCTCAATGCTAATTAACGTAGAAATATCCATCAGAAACCAATCAAAACCCATCTTTCCTGAGACATGACCATGTAATCTCACTAAACGATTTTCATTAATTTTGGATTAGATCATTATATGGTTGAAATATGGTAATGAAATAAATAAATAGGTTCAGGATCATGGTAAGCCCAATGATCTAAATAAGAGAAGATAAGGAATAAATTGTCCAAACAAAGACTTCCTAAGACACATCGCCAGAGGATGACGCCACTGATATGAACAGGGACAATTCAGTTTATGCTTGAGCTATAGCATTCTAGTGTTAGAAATCATTTGAAGCACCATTACCCTTTAGAGGCAATAAGTTAAAAATTAAATAAAAAATAAATAAATAAATAAATAAATTTGAAAGATTATATTACTTTCCCACTTATTGCATGATTCCCTCCTTTTATACAGCAGTTATAAATAACCAGCCAATCTAGTACCGTATTGGGAAACATCCAATATGATTTTTCAATCTTGCATGATTACTAAATACATTGCTGCTGCATACAGTCACGCTATAAAGATTTAGTAATTAACTATATTCAGCAATTGCATGCTTTGTATGCAACTAGACTGCTTCTAGACCACAATCTAATCTGGAGTCTAAAAGAAATAAAATGAGTGCACAAAAGAACTCACCTTTCCAGTCCGTCTTGGATCAGCATTAAGGAAGGTTGTGAACGACAACAAATCTCCATAGTCCCACCCTGTTAGTGCTGTCAAGTGCACTAGAATTCTTTATATATGCTTCCGTCTCTTCATCCACAAACATATAAAAGCAAGCATCTCTTTGCAGCCTCACTAATATTTCTTGGCTGTTGTATTATGTCATAGTTTCCTGGTAAATGACATATTCATGAGGAAAGAAGAAAATTTACACTCGCTTGAAGACAACCAAGCAATACAAGGAACACATATTAACAAGAATAAAATAAATAAATAAAGAAGACTTCTAATGCTCATATCAGTACCAAATACAGCTGATGCAACAACTATTCCACGGCATTGCTCCATTTCAAGAATATCAACATAATTAATCCTTCAACAAATCTAATGACAAAATGTGTCAGTGAAAACACAATATGAGTAATCAATCAATTGAAAGAAATCACAACATTCATAGCTATAAGCAAAATCTTCTCTCTTTTCTTTTTTTCCTTTTTTTTCCTTCTTAAAAACACACTTATAAACACAATCAAAGATATGGATGAAAAAACAATTAAACAGAATCACCTGGAAAGTATTCTATCATAAGACAGAAACACGCCAGCATCCTTTGCAGCTTTCGCTGTAGCAACATGGGCTGACTTGCATGGTTCTGTAATCAGACTTATAGAACCGTAATGGAAAACTATTGCCTGTCAAAGGATTTATAATAAAGCATACGGAATTACTAATTTTTTTTTTTTTTTGAAGACACAGGGTGTCCCCACCTCTTTTTTGAAGTGAGACTAATCCCTGCAGATACATGCAATCACCCACAACCACATGTATCGGGTAAAGCCAAGGAGGGGAATCGAACCCTCACCTATAGAGAGCAAACCTACGGTGAAGACCATTCACCCAAACCTCGTTGGGTAACTGAATCACTAAATTAAAGAGAATACCACCAAATTTAGAAAAGTAAAAAAAATAAAATGCTCTGGCCCTAGAGACTGTATATTTAAAATCGACTATTTAATAGTTAAAGTAATTAACTGGAAAGTAGTTGGCAATATTTAAAGCATCGATATATATATATATATATATATATATATATATATATATGTGTGTGTGTGTGTGAGATACAAAATGTCTAACAATAGACAGCTTAAATTGCATTGTTTCCTAGCTGAAGACTCTGCTCCTTGTAACAAAGGTGGAAAGTTCAAATCATCCTGTCCTCCTTTTACTATGAACAGTTTTTCCCAGCAACTCGGCTCAAAATCTCTCCGAGTCGCGTTTGTGAGTTATAAAGTTATGTAGGTTAGTGCTATTATTTGTTCAATAACACAAAACTAAGACCGTGAACAGAAAATATTACACTAAAAAATAATGAAACAGTCCAAACTCACATTTCCTCTCCATGGACAAGTGACTTTGAGGCCTGAGTTGAGCTTCTTTGCAAAAGCTTCACCAGCGTTATCAACTTCAATTAAAAGAAATGACAAGAGAGGAAAAGCTAGCAAGCTGGTGAAGATTATATCAAGAATGCTGCTCCAAAACAGGAAGGAGAAGAGAGCATGAGATTAGCATGCATTTGTTGCCACATGGTAGCTAAAAATTTTCAAAGAAGAAAGAGTGCCATAGTAGAGATTTTAAGAACTTTGAAACATGATTTGTGAACATAGAGGAGAATCCACCTGACCTTAAGTATGAAAAACTAAAAATAATCTGCAAAATATGCTAGAATACAGATAAAAAGACTTCAAAAATAGAACTTTAGAGGTAGCAAATAGGATTAAAGCAGTTTAAGACATTGGAATTTGACCTTCAGACTGTGTCCAAGACGCCAACAAAGTAAAACTGAGTTGTCTTTCTTCTTGTGACGCAGGCTTTTATGAAGAGAATATGGGCACTGTTCCTCTTTCTTCTTGTGACTCAGGCTTCCATTCACAGAACCAAGCTGTCTTTCCTCTTGAACTGAAATCATAAGGCTTTCCCATGCAGCTCCAGCTTCTTTGATAGCCTCAACAGCATGAGGTAAAGCTTCAGCTTGACTAATTAACTGTTTCAAATGGTTCCATGTTTATAAAGACTGTACTTCTTCATCAGAAAAGTTTCTTTGAGTAAAAAGACTGGAGACTATGCTGTTAGTGGAAACCACTTCTGTATTATTTTCAGGATTTTGAACTGCATTTGGAACCCCAACCTGATTCAAATGAAGATGATCTGATGTATTGTAGAAGGGACTTAAAATTGATGTTTTACAGGAATGAGATAACTTTAGGGCAAATGGCATGCCTATGAATATCTGACAATTTTTAACTTTAGGGCAAATGGCATGCCTGTGAATATCTGACAATTTCTTTCCAGTGCAGCAAGTGCATTATGTCTTCAGACTCATGAATGATGGACCAATACATCTTAACAGCACAGAATCCAGCTTTTCAATGAAAACAAACTATACAGACAGAAGGAATTATTCACATCTTTACAGTGATGAATTAAGACACATCTTCATATCATCCATCTATTATCCCACCCAACGAAGTTGTATGCTTTGCAAGCAGGCATAAAGCAATGACAGCAAGCTTACTGTCCAAATTTCTGAACATCAGTCCTATTATAATGCAACTACAAAATTGTTTCTTCAGGAAGCATCTCTGACCTCTTCACTTTGTTCTGTGACAATTGGAAACAAAAGCTTCGGTCAAAGGCTCAATGGACTAAGCAATCCCTGAAGGAGATGGCTCGATAAATTGAAGAATCTGCAGGAATACACATCAACAGCTACTAAAGCCTAGTCACCACAAGGTATCGTAAGATGAGGTTAATGGTTGCAACATCGCTATGAGAAACAAAGGCAGCTTATTTGTAATTTAGAGAACAAGAAAAGGAAATCTAGCTAACCAGATTTCACCCAACAATTGAAAATGGATGACAGAAACTACTAATACAGTTGAATAAATACAGAGTCTGAAATGACGGCTACATGTTTTGCCAATTTTGCATCCTGGCAACTCCACTGCCACATCGGTTCTTCTTTGATTTATTTCAACTCATCTTTGAAAATTACAAAATAAAAATAAAAAATAAAGTCAAATAAGCAATGCAAATTGACAAACTAACTGGTTATGTAAAGAGCGAGGAATGAGGCTTGAATACAACAGTCAAGACAAATATAAAACTGGCATAATAGAAAAGAATTCATAGTGTTTATAGTGAACTAGTCTTGTTTCCTCCTAAAAACAGAATCTTTAGCTGTGTCGAGAGATTAGCAATGGAGCTGGGCAATTCACCCTCCAGATTATTAGTAGTTGCACCTATAGCTTTTAGACGGGTGCAGTTGGTAAGTGAATTGAGGAAGCTCGGGTCATCACCTTCTCTGCTTCCAAGCTGATTTTTCTTGATATTGAAATGGTAGAGACCCGAAAGACTTCCTAGATTCAAAGGCACATGTCCACTAAAACTGTTGGAGCTAAAATCAACTAATTCAAGACTTGAAGCATTGGACAATGAAATTGGCAGCCTTCCAGTGAATTGGTTTATAGCTACAGAAATCTGTTGCTGGTGTGGAAACACAAGGCCTAGGTTGGGGGGAATGCTTCCATGCATTTAAACCAAATCCCTCTCCATTCCAAAATCATGATTTTGGTGTAGTGACATGAATCAAAATGCTACTGCAACACAACAAAAACCTGTGTAAGTGCATCAGCCATGTAGAAATGTGCCCTGAACGAAGAAGAATCAATAGCTCGAGCTCTGTTGCAATCTCTAATAGCCATATGAACATCATTTTCCACTTCCTCTGGAAAGAATGATCAAATTTGGTAAACGTTGAACGTATTGGGTTTTTACAATTAGCAACTTGGGTTTCTAACGAACCTTGAGAAACAATGCTGCTCGAGTACTTAAGCAGTCATGCTTAAGTTTGGTTCCAATTTCTGGACCATTTCCATCAAGTACTTCACTACATGCTTCAATTCCATATGAGTAGTTTGGCCCTTCCAAGGATTTTTCAGCAGCTTGAACCAATTCATAGCTCTTCCTAAGCTGGGGGGAAAAATAAATAAATAAATAAATAAACATATTAGTGAAAATACTTTGTCGATAGACAAATTATAGCCAGCTGAAGTTGCTAATTAGATTTAAATTCAGGATAACACAAAATGCGGACCCTGCTAGAAGTATGACTGTCATGGGGAGCACCAGTTCGCAAAAGAATGGGTTGTGATGGGCTTGGTTCTGCTCCACTGAGGAGAGGATCAAGATCCATTTGCTTCGCAACATCGCCTGCTCTGTATCTCATGCTACTCTCACCACCTGCAAGTTACAAAGACAAGTTTCATATAGCCAGTGAATAAGCAAGCAGATAAAATGGAAGCTGAACAAATGAAACAGTATTATAATCCATTTAACTGTCCACAGTTGTAGAAATCAATACACACTACCAATGCCATCTTAACACCTTTAATATCCTCCATCCATCAAGATCCTGGCATCAGGTGGTAGCTGCAAGGATGATGGACAGTTTGCTTGTCAGTTGGGCCACAACTCGTTTGCAAGGCCTGCTTTGACTCCCAAATGAGGATTCAGACCCATTATCTACTCACAAAATCAGCAAGAACAGAAACATGATCACAATCCAAAGCTTGATACTCTGGCAAGAACATGGTGGATGATGCACAGGCACCTAGAAATTGCATTGTTGGCATACAACTAAGTCAGATAAATGATTAGGAAATACATAGAACATGGTTTCATCTTCTTCTTCTTCTTTTTTTTCTTTTTTTCTTTTTTTTTTTTAATTTAAATTTTACAGATCTGATCTAAAAGCTTAGAATGACAACAATCAGAGCTAAAGATATGATGGCACTGGAGCAGATTTTTCAATCCTTTGAGCTCTTTACAATGAGAGATTTTTTAGGAAAGCCCTAATCCGTTTATCTACAGATCTAGATAACAGGGAGACTCAAAATTTTTGGGAAAAAAAAAAAAAACAATAGATCTTGTTCCAGTACTAAGATCTGAACCTATTTCACCTAAAATCCTTATCCGGTTACAGATTTACAGGAAACGGAACCAAATTCCAGTATTATATCCTCTGGTAATCTGTGGATTTCCAGATCTAGGGCTTATGAAGACATGAAGATCAGAAAATGAGCTACGATTCAGAGAGCTGAGATTGAATCGTGATTAATAAAACGAGATCTGAACCTTCACTAAACTTATTATCGATTTCCACAACCGATTCGAACAGAAACACTGAAATTTCAATGATTTGCAGATCTGGAAGATAAGAAAACCTATAACTTTTTGATCGGCGATCGACCTTTTCCATGTTTAAATCGGTCATCATCCTTTTGCTTCCCGCAAGCAAAATGTAGGATCTAGAGCTTGAGCTAGGGTTTTTTGAGAGTCCAATAAGTAGGGTTTTCAGAGCTCTCTCTCTCTCTCTCTTGATGTAGATAATTTAGCTCGACGACATCATCGTCGGCTATGCTATGTTGTGAGGGAGAGGGAGAGAGAGAGGGATATAGATTGAAAGGGAGGGAGCGAGGGAGCAGAGGAGAGAGAGAGAGGAGGGGGGGGGGGGGGGAGTTGGAATATTATTTTATTCTTATTTGTTTTTGTTTAAGCTGTTTCAGGCGTGAGGGAGCAGGAGAGAGAGAGAGAGAGGGATATAGATTGAAAGGGAGGGAGGGAGGGATCGAGGGATCAGAGGGGGGGGGAGAGGGAGTTGGAATATTATTTTATTCTTATTTGTTTTTGTTTTAGCCATTTCAGAACCAAAATCACGTTTCATTCCAAAATTGATATTTTGGTGTAGTGTCCTCTTGGCGATCATTTACGAAATTTCATGATGCTGAGAGCAGGTCCATAGCATGTATTGAAGCCGATTTCCTTCTTCATATTGTAATTATCCATGTCCATGCCTAACAGCACACGCATTAGCATCTCACATGGATGATTTTCAAAAGATAGAAATGTAATCAAGAAAGCTTACAAGCATTGTCGCCTTGATGAAGGTGTCGGCCAAGTAATAGTTAGGAAGATTGCCGCCTTCCCGCATAGAGAGCCGCACGTCAAAGAAATCTTGATTTTCACTATAGCCTGCATTACCATCGGTGTACAGACTGTGCTCGTCCATCCATCTCTGCATTATGGCATCCATTTCCCTAGCAGTTTCCATTGAGGCCCTCTCATAGCCTTGCAAGTCGAACCATCGAAGGAATGACAAGAGGTCCCCGATGTTAGGAACGGTGAGGAGATAGAGAAGCCGTCCAACCACATGCCGGAACTCTTGTGCTTCTTCGTCATCGCTGTGGGGCCCAAACAATCTTTTTCCAGCTGTCATACGTGTGATCACATTAGCGGACAATCGCCAAAACAAATCCTTCATCTCCACAGCCACCACCGCTTGATCCTCTCTATCTGCCCATAGACCATACAAGCCCTTCACCCACGTCCACCTCTGAAGTCCAAACATGCTGGACGGACTCTAGCCGTCGGCCCGAAAAAAATTCATGGACTACAATCTTGCGAGTGTCATGCCAATGTGGACAATTTGTGGCCAGTGCAAAGCTTGCAAAGTTGTAACCCACATGTCTACCGGACATAGTGTTGGGCCGGCCGGCCAAGGCATGATCATTGGTGGCTAAGCATTCCTTAGCCAGCTCCCAATTGCTTATCAAGAGGGCACGTTTCTGTCCAAGATGGAGGGTGATCACTGGGCCGTATCGGTCGGCAAGTGTACTCATCATCTGGTGGGTCGGGGTTGCACTAGCTAGGATTGGAATGTGACCCTATATCGGCCAACAGCCCGCTGGTTCAGGTGCTTCTTTCTCACTAGTATTGTCTTTCTTCTTCAGTAGTTTGAAAAGAAGGAAGATGATCATAGCTACGACCATTGCAAGATAACTCATATCCATTTTAGCTTTGTTTTCCCTCAGGAAGTACCGGAAGACACCGTGGCTGATAAGAGTATATATAAAGACATGGTTTAGGTGCAACGTCATTGCATACATCACGTGAATCGGAACCTCCGTAAGGTCAGGTGGTTGGTTTGATGCTTCGGTGTACTACCTTTTTAAAAATCATTCGGACCATTCTGGGTTATTTACGTTTGGGCCTTGGTAAGTACAAGTGGGCCCAGTCCATACTTTGAAATTATGGGTCCCACATCAGTCATTCCCCAAGAATGGTTACCGACTGGGACTTTCAACGGATCATATTTGGTTTGGGTCCTATTGTACCCATACCTGGTGTAATCAAGATCTGGTTTTGCTTGGCATGGGTCCTTACTGGCTTGGGTTTAGTAATTGAATACCTAAACCCATATCATATCTGGTCTATTTCTTAAAAGATATTCAATGAAAGATTGTAAATTAATAGTTAAATATAAAGATGCCTTGGATATTGCATTCACTTTTATTATGGATGATGAGATTTGTCTTCATTTTAGGAAGTATTAAATGTTTCTGATGCTGAGAAGTGAATGACGGTTATGCAAGACAAGATGAACTCTTTCTGTAATCAGGACAGTAATTAGCATACGGAAGTGGATTGGGTGTGGCTTGGGCTCACCCAAGACGGTGCAGCCCTCACCGTGGAGCCCATCACCCACACCGTCTATCCATTTTGCTAAATCGTTTTACGGCATCAACCCAAAAATGAAAAAGATCCAAATCTCAGGTGGACGATATCAGCTCGTGGCCCATTAATGGTCAATCACCACTGTTTCCTATGTTATGGCCCACCTGAGTATTGGATTTGCTTCATTCTTTTGCTTATACCCTAAAATGATCTTGCAAAACGGGTGGACAGCGTGGATATAAAATACATAATTTAAGATGCGTCACGGCCGCACCTGATCCGCTCACACGTGAGCTACGTGTCTGTACAATTTGGACCGTTGGATTTCCTTTCTAACCACCCATTTTTTTTCTCATAAAAATCCAGTCTTGTTGATTAGCGGACAAGCATAATTTACAGTCCATAGCACGTTCGAAATGTACCCTTTCTGATGAATGGTCTGAATCTTTAACATGTGTGCCATCCAAAACATGCGTGGAGCGGTAGCTATCATGTGGGGCCCAGCGTATTGTCGTGACCCTGTTTGGCAGGCATTCGTTCTCTCACATGAAGACGCCGCCTGTGTCGGCTGACGGGCGATTTAAGCTTTGAATTTACGACCATTACAGCTGGTGCGCACTGTGCGCACTTTACAAGAGTCTCTGAGATTTTTCAAAGCTGATGTGGACGGAACTTCTAGTTGTCCGAATGATTTTTGTATTTTAGCTCATTAAGACTGGCCCATCAAATGGACGGATACGATCATCTGCCAACACCATTTTGTCCAAACATGACTAAGAAAATGATGACTCTGGAATAGAGAGAGAGAGAGAGAGAGAGATCTTTGCATATGTGATGGATGTTCATAGATGACTGACATACGTGTGGTTCACCTGACAAGTGCAGCGGCACGGGGTGCACCTGATAAATGGGCGGTCTCATGCACAAACATGCCACATTGACACATTGGGGCCAGGTAACGACCAGTACTAGGATGGCCCATGTGCTTCCAGACCAAAATTCAAGACGAGTAGTGGCTCATTAAATTGGGAAGCAGGCATGAGGTCTCTAGACCTTGACAGCCATGAATGGGACTATGTCCATGATATTCATTGCTATTCATCCTGGGAACCGGGGCTCTGTGGGGCCCACCGTTATGTATGGGTTTTGTCCACGCTGTACTTCCATTTTTTCAGATCATTTCAGGACACGAGTCTAAAAATTAGGCAGGTCCAATGGGATCCTTACTCCTCTTGCTCCGTTGGTAGACTCTTAAGGAGTTTCAACACCTGTTCAAGGGTTGAGTATCGGTAGGTGGTGAAATCCCACTATGGCACGAGTGTGTGGGGGGTATGTGTGCCTGTTTTTTTTTTTTAAAGCACAGATTGGATTCACAAGAATTCAATCTCCACTTTGTGGTCCACTTGAGCCTTGGATCTAAATCATTTTGGGTTCAAATTCAAGAATATTGTCAATCTTTTAAGTTCTTTCATGCAGCCATCACTCATGAGTACTTAACCTTTGATATTGTGTTAAAACTCTTTTGAGTCTACCACCATACTAACTTGACTCCGGCAAGTGTTATGAACTTTTTGAGCCTTCAAAATATATCGGAATCGTTTTAGACTATTTGAGGGTACTTTTATCATATATATATATATATATATATATACATATATATATATATATATATATATATATATATATATTATGCTGTCAATCTACCGTAACTTTCATTCTTTTTTAAATCTGTGAGTGGCAGCAATCAATAATGAGAAAGCTAAAATCTTGGCATCAAAAGAATATCAAAGTAGATTTGTCCAATTTACGTGCCTAAGTCCACAATGGCTGCAAGTCCACAATGCGACGGGACAACCCATAGGATATACCTAACGGCTAAAAGATTTGGGCACATGTTAGAGGTCCATCATCATTCATTAGGTAAAGAGTACATTGCTCATTTTTCAATTAGGGTATACTCTAAAAATACTTTGACCAAAAATATGCCAGTCACATTATTAGCTAGGTTAAACGTGCAGAAGAAACTAAATGTTGAATAATGTCCAACACTGAATTTGTTCAAAAAAAAAAAAAGAGAATAAATTTAAAAAAAAAAAAAAACGTTTAAAATTGTCCAAACAATCCATCCAGATTCAATATACATGCATAACACTATGCTAAGCTAGTTTTTTCATGTATAGACGTGCAGAGAGTGTGTGATACAAATGAATGGCCAGGATCCCAAGTGCATTTGTCAGCCACTCAGATCTCCAGGTCACTAATGCATGTGTGGTCCACCCATATCTCTAACAAGTGTCCCACTCAAGGGAATCCAGCTCTCATGTGTTGTAATTACAATGTGAGTTCCATTCAACCCGTCCATTTAGATGCAACCTGATCATAATTCAGGTGAGCAGCAACAAAAGAGAACAACGCGGACATCAGGCCCCACCAGGACTAAGGGGCAAACCAAAACGGCCCAAGTTATTTTAAAAAACAAAATTTGAATATATAGGCAGTAGGTATGATGTGTCCCACCTGAGTGTTTGATAGGGATGATTATTTGGATGGAGCAGTGCCATGGGGAGTCTCACCAGATGCGCGGTTTGGATTCCATATACACATATCATGGGTGGGACCTACAGAGCTCGAACCTATGGTAATTACATGCGTCTGAATGCACGTGATGATTCCGTATTGGGGAAAGCGAAAGTAACTTGCTAGAACACTCCAAAATCTAAATCATCTTTTTTCTAGCATGTGTGCCGCATCATGGCTATTAATTAGGTGACCCCACCCAGCGCTATCAGTGGGCAATCCGGTCGGCCACACTTATATCCGCATTCAATTCCAACCTCCACATGATCCACATGGTGAATGGCCCAGATCTTGCCTACATGCCAAGGTGGCACCAATGAATATGGTAAACCTGAGATTAGGAAGGTTTTTATCAGTAGTTGACAGTCTCAATGTGCGACGATGGCCCATCTATGAAATGATGAGGGACCACATTAGGGAGGCTTCATCACGAGTAGATGACATGTCTCAATGGCGACGATGGCCCATCTATGACATGATGAGGGCCCACCTTTGTATAATTCACTAAACTCCACCCACGCATGAAATAATATAAACTAATCGATGGATATTTTTCTCCTGATGAAGCGACACCATTGATTTATGGACACTGGTTGAATTAGGACAGTTAGATCTTTTCATTTTTAACCGTTCAATGTCTACCAATCATAGAGTTAGCTAATCAAATAAGTGTTTTTTTTTTTTTTTTAAGAAACGATTTACCTAAACTGGGGTTATAAATTGAGCAATCTAATTTGAAATTTTTGTACACAAAGTATGTAATTTGTAAGTAATCTATGAGTGTCTGTGTATCAGACACAACAATCTACCAGAGTATCAATACTAATCTACAAATTACATGCTATATACAGTAGGGCTAATCTACAAATTACATGCTATATACAGTAGGGCTTGAACACCGGGCTGGGCTAATTTGGGTCCAGACCCAGCCCCTTTCGAACAAAGGGTATGGAGTTTTACCCGGGCCCGGGGAATTGCCATGAGATGCCCATGAGAAAAGGTCCATACCCAACGAAGGATCCTAGCCATCCAGCTGCTCGACATTTCCGTGTCCCTGATCAACCAAGAAAAGGGTGCATTGAACCGGACCAGGAACTACACAAGTCGAGTAGACTCGGACGGGCAACGTGTTGGGTTTGGGTTAGAAAATAAGCCCTGATTAGGTAAATGGGTCGGGCTAAGTTGAACCCTACGCAACGACATTGGTCCATATAGCTAATCATGGGCTCGGAAAAAATGACATGGCTTGGGTTGAGCTTGACGAACCCGATTGCAACTAAACATGCCCGTTGAGCCGAATGGTTATGCATTATGGGTTGTTTGGGTTCGGATCAAATATCTAGGCCCGTTTAGTGGACAAGCCCAATTCATTGCTAGCCCTAGAACTGACTTGATGAGTGGGCCAATCTCGGTGCCCCGTACGGACTGTTCGATCTGGCATTTGGCCATGAAGATGCCATCGAGAGACAAACACAAACAAACGCATGTATAGAAAGAAACCCATCTCCATCTCTTCATATGTATTTGGTTGCGTTTGGTTGCACATGTCATGATGTTTCATTACCCTTTTAGAAAAAGAAAATTCAAGACCATGTTTTTTTTTTTTTCTTTACTAGATTAGGGAAAGTTCACTCAAACTTCACATTTACAGACCTAATATGATTTCAAAACCTTGATGGAAGAAGAAAAAAAAAAGAAAAAAGAAAGAAAGAGAGAAAATGAAAAAAAAACAAACAAATTCAAACCATATCTCAATCTATCTCTGCTCTGCAAATCCCTTCTCTTTCCTTCCATTATTCCACAAAAACCCTGCATTCCACGCAACTTCTCAGTAAATTAAAAAAACTCAGTAAGCTCCCAAACATGCCCAAATAGAATCTGAAAAAGAAAAGAAGAACAAACAAGAAGCAGATGGATTCGTACAGCAGATTGGAAGAAAAGCACATAGAAATAGTATAAAAGCCACAAAAAAAAAAAAAAAAAATACAAATATAAAAATCATTTAAAAAAGAAGAAGATAGGAATCTCAATTCAAGATGCGACTAATGCAAATTTCAATTGAGCAATAAAAAAGCTTGAAGGGGACGAAATTCGTTGCACATCCACGAGGGTAATGTGGTCATTACAGTAGAAAAATCTCCTTATGACAAAATTACCTTATATGGGTGGAACTATCAAATTGTGGGGGTGGAAATATCCAAAAAGAAAACCATTACAACCCAAATACCAAACACCCTTCCAGAGAGAGAGAGAAAAAAAAACACGATCTTGATTGTTTCAAGAACCTTAGAAAAAGGCCAAAAAAATTAAAAATAAAATAAAATAAAAATTTTAAAAACATTAAAAAACATTTTAAATAAAAACATAAAAATCCGATCTTGATCCCTTTGTAAAAATTTAAAAAAAAAAAAAAGACCCAAAAAAAGAAACAAAATCTAGATAACTTTTTCAAAAGATTTTTTTTTTTTTTTTTTAAAGGGATCTTGGCAGCTACAGAAACCTAAAAAATAGAGTCAGATCTTGCTAGGTTAAGAAACTCCAAAGGAAAACCCTAAAAACTCACAGAAAAAATCACATCTCAAATCCCTCCAGAAGAAAAACCCAAATTCCAACAGCATCAAAGACTTAAAAGAATCCAATCTCTTCAAGTCAATTCACCTGATCTGAGACCCAACCCCGCTTCTCCCTCCGGCTTGCAATCTGGCGGATCTTCGAAGAGCGAAAGCGAGAGTTGCTTATGGGCAACACCGATGTCGAAAAGTATGAGGCCGGAATTGGGGTCGTCGACGATGATGTCCTTCACAGGCAGCCACAGAAAGAGCTCTAACTGCGAAAG
Organism: Magnolia sinica; assembly: GCF_029962835.1. Taxonomy (NCBI): domain Eukaryota; kingdom Viridiplantae; phylum Streptophyta; class Magnoliopsida; order Magnoliales; family Magnoliaceae; genus Magnolia; species Magnolia sinica. Next base: position 5,331,437 of record NC_080573.1, on the reverse strand, counting down.
TCCGACGAGGTCGGTGAGGGCGGCGTAGCTGAGATTTCCACGGACGACGGCATCAAAGAAGATGCTGTTCTCGTACTTGGTGAGACAAGGGCGGTCAAGGAAGACCTCAAGAGCGCCCGATTCGTTGAGGGTGAAGGATTTCACAGCTTTTGGGAGGAGCCCTGCAGGCAGGCCGTTGCTTCGGAGGATGTCGTGGATTGTAGAAAGAGAGCTCGAGAGAGAAATGAGTGAGAGAAAACATAGAAAAATCAGAACTGCGGAGATGGGTTTTTCCATTCTCGCTGAAAACAGCAGAGATAGAGAGAGAGAGAGGGTTTAACGAGGGTTTTGGGGAGAGAACGGCGGTGTGAGAATAGGAAGAAAGAAGATTAAAAGGCAGTCGACAGATCAGAAACTCTTTAAAATGGGTTTCGGTAGGAGAAATTACATGAATGCCCATGGTTGGTGGAAAAATAAGAAGTTTTCCAGTCCAACGGGTTGTACAATAATTTTATATACCTCAGAAAATAACTTCTATCATGTGTCCAATCCTTCCAATAGGTTTTCTTTATATCAGGATTGTCTTTTGAGAAATCAGACCCATCTAATACAACAGTGGCCTATACTATTGAAAATAAATTATACCCATTGATAAATAATAATACACTGATGTGGTTTATTTAGTATGTGAATGTTACTTATTTTTTACTAATTTGATCTTCATAATGATTTGAAACTATTGAACGGTTTGGATATTAAATAACATGAAAATTTGAGGTTATTTTCTGGGCGTACAGTAAGTTATGAAACAACCAGTTGAACTTAAGACCGTCTCTTTAATTAAGGTTTTAGGAAGATTGACTGGAGTAAATGTCAAAAATACGCTTGCACGTCTCGGGAATTATTTTCTTCATCGATCAGTACCAGGGTTCTGTGAGTGATCACTGTGGGACCCACATTAATGTGTTTTAATTATATGCATGCCGTCTATTATTTTTGAAAGATAATTTTAGGTTATTAGACAAAAAGCGAAGTATATCCAAAACTTAGGTGAGTCACACCACAAGAAACAGTGGTGATTGAATATCCACCGTTAAAAATATCTTGGTCTCCGTGGGATGTTTATTTTCCATCCAACCTGTCGATAAGGTCACAAATATCTGGATGAAGGGACCACTCAAATATCAGCTTGATCCAAAACATGTCGCCCACAGGAAGTTTTTAATGACCAATCACTACTTTTTCCTGTGTGTGGTCTACCTGAAATCTGGATCTGCTTCATTTTTTGTTTCATGCCCAAAAATGAGCTGTAAAATCAGATGGACGGCGTGGATGTAGTCATATGCATAACAGTGGAAACTACTGTCAGGGATCCACCCACCTCGGTAGATCTGGAATCCACTGAAGCCGCGCCCATGGTATCATCTCATGAATGGTTTAGATGGCATATAAGCTCAGTAAGTTTTCAACGGTGGGCATACACCCATCCATTTCGTGTGGCCCACTTAAAGGATCAGCTTGAGTTTTCGGCGGGCGCGGATTAGCTACTGACAGGTCGAGTATCGTGACTCGTTACTGAAGTGACGTCACCAAGTTACGTGGGGCCTACCATGATGTATGTGTTACATCCACACTGTCCATACATTTGGAGAGATCATTCTAGGGCATGATCCAAAGAATGAGGCAGATCCAACGCTGGAGTGGACCCACCACAGAAAATAGAGGGGAGACTGACGGCCACCGTTGAAACCTTCTTAAGGTCCACCGTGATGTTTATTTGAGATCGAAACTGTTAATATGTTAACGCTGACACGAAAGAAGGGAAAACACAAATATCAGGTTGATCGAAAACAATCGTGGCCCTTGGAACTTTTTAAAGGTGGGTGTCACTCTCCCCACTATTTTCTATGGTGGGGTCCACTCGAGCGTTGGATCTGACTCATTCTTTGGATCATGCCCTAATATGATATCTCCAAATGGATAAACGGTGTGGATACAAAACATATATCATGGTGGGGTCCACAGAACTTGGTGACGTCACTTCAATAACACGTCTCGCTACTCAACCTGTCAGTAGCTAATCCGCGTCCGTTTTGGGCTCGATTCTTCGCGTGGGCTGGTGCACAATCCACGTGGATTGGACATCACACACATCATGGTGGGCCATACCAAGCTTTTAGTCGCACGGGTCCCTAATTGTAGGAAATTCCTCTCCTTTGACGGAGTAAAGGCGTAGCTACTTGAGTATTGCTTTGAGAGTGCCTAGCGAAGGGACGGCACCGAAAACATTCGGCGAATTGCCATTGGCTGTGTGAGCTACCACCAGCTGTGAGGGTGGTGGGCCACACCAAAATAGAACAATGGTGTGAATGAATTGGTGGGCCACGCACCAGATCTAAGGGTTCACATTATCTTCACTTTCACATACAGGGTAGAGGGATCTTTATCCTTGGAAAGGATAATTTGATTACTATGTCAAAAACATCGTGTGCTGAAAAGAGCATCCAACTACAACGGTCATGCGTGTGGATCTACTAAGATAAACGACTTTCTTGAGGAGCGGCTACTATCTTTCACACATGTTCACAACTCTCACGTGTAAGGCTTGCGGTTCCATCACTGAAAGGGCAATTTGGTTATTCCTTTGAGAATGTCGGGGTAATTAGATCTAATTAAAAGCAAGAAAGGGACAGGGGTATTTATGTAATTCTACATAAGTAATTAGATATTTGGCAAGATAGCTGTTTGGAGTTGGGAGTTTGGGGTTTTGCATGGAGAAGGAGAGAGGGACGGATAGGAAGGAATCGTGTCAGAATGGCATTTGGCAGGCAGCGAGAAGAAGTGAAGCAGATGAAGGGAATTCCTATGCTTGGCTGATGTAGAAAAGACGCCAAAAGCACCCCTTCAAATATCCCTGTGGGCCTCACCAGCCTCTCCGTGGGTCCTACCCTGCTGCCCTTTGGAAAATGCTCGGACTATATTCCAACCCTCTCACTGTTGGATGTTTTTCTTGTTCTGGCATGGCCCAGGACTCCCGTGACTATATGGTATATATACTTTTACGAAATCTGAGCCGTCCCATTCACTAAGGCTGGTCCGTTGATTAGGTGGGCCATAATTTATGGAAGGAACGAACGGCTATAGCAAGATCTTTCCTCGTCCATCTGTTTCCTACAGTGTGTTACACCTGATGAGTGTTGCTAGACTTTTAGGCTAGGGCGTGTACATGATGGGGCAAACCTGATGGATGGCTCTGATCTCATCTGGCCTGTGGTTTTGGCACGTGTTACAGCGTGTAGATTGGCTGGTTGTACCTGCGAAAGGAGGATTGGCAAACATGAGCACCGTTCGGGTGGATCCCTAGATGTGGGGCCCACTGTGATGTATGTGCCTTACATCCACACCGTCCATCCATTTTGAAAGCTCATTTTAGGTCATGACCCCCAAAATGAAGCAGATTCAAATCTTAGGTGGACCATACCACAGGAAACAGTCTTAATTGAATCCCCACCATTACAAATTTCATGAGGCCACCGGATTGTTTATTTGCCATCCAACCTGTTGATAAGGTTACAAAGGCCTGGATGAAGAGACCACACAAATATCAGCTTGTTCCCAAGCTTTCGTGCCCCACGAGAATCTTTTAATGGTCGACTACCACTGTTTCCTGTATTATGGTCCACCTGAGATTTATATCTGCTTCATTTTTGGGGTCAGGCCCTAAAATTCGTTTTTAAAACGGATGGACGGCATGGATATAAGCTACATAGATGAAGGTTAGCCCCACGGTCAGTGATCCCGCCCGGCATACATCCACTTGGAGTGTAGGTGGTGCCCTCATCCTACTTCTGTGCATGTGGGGCCATGGTTAAGTAATCCGGACCATTGATACGACAGTCCCACCGTATAGAAGATCTTTGATGATTACAAACAAATAAAAATAAAAATATATCACATCAGCCGGCCACTGGATCGGCTGATTTTTTGTCTCACGTGATCAAATCATGGACGGGTGGATGTCACACACACACATCACAGTGGGCCCTAAAGAGCCTCTGTTGCACAGGCTTCCTGCATCTATCTTAATATCTTAGGAACCTCAGTTTGAATAAAAGGTCGGATGGTTTAGTGATATGACCTCGAGTTCTCAAGACCGTTGATATTATGGCCCCAACGAGGATGGATCATGCGCCTTAATCTCTCCACTAGATTGGAAGATCCTAGTCATCCAATCTTTATCATTTCTTACTTTGAAAGCGGAAAATATCAGCGTTTCCTTCTTATGAATGGTCGTACTACAGATTTTAATTATACCCAAATTTCCAACCGTCCGTTGATCCCGGGAAGCGGATTCCCCGGTGACACCAGGGAAATCCCTGATGGTGATGGCAGGCACCGTCGGGCCCACCCTGATGTATTTGTTTTATATCACGCTGTTCGTGTGTTTTCCAGGTCGTTTTCCAGGTCATTTTAAGTCATGAGTTACACTGAGATCTTGGGATCAATTCCTTAGTGGGGGCGGCTGACAGTGTAGTGTGAACACAGTGCGGTGTACTAACAAGCTAATAACAAAAAGTCGTTACTCCAAAAAATCGAAAACATCAACTTGGACCATACCCCAGTAAAAAGTTAGGATATAGACACCCATCGTTGAAACCTCCTTGGGTCCACACCGTATGCTCATTTTCCAGGAAGCGGATTGGCTGGTGTAATGTAGGTACGTGTCGGGCGAAGACGAGCGCTGACGCTCCTCGAGCTCCCAGTTGTACGAACGGTTCACAGGAGATCAAAGTTACGTGGGGCCTATATTGATGTATTTATTATATCTACACTATTCATCTATTTTTAGAGATCATTTTAGAGTATTATTCAAAAAATTAATTATATCCAAAGATCATGTGGACCACATCATAAATTGCAGCAGAGATAATGATTTTCACCATTAAAAAATTCATAGGGCCCACCATAACATTTATTTTCCATCTAATCTGTTCATAAGGTCACAAATACCTAAATGAAAAGGAAAAACAAATTTCATATTGATCCAAAACTTCTATGACCCTACGAAGGGTTTCAATGGTTGATGTTCAATCCCCCACTGCTTTTTGCAGTGTGGTCCACTTAATATTTAGATCTGTCTTATTTTTCATCTCAAGCCTTAAAACGAGTTCCCTAAATGGATGGACAGTTTGGATATAACACATACCTCATGATAAAAACCACGAAACTTGCTGATGTCAATGCATCAGCTATATAGCTTTCCATCTAGCCGATTCATTAAGGTCATATAGACCTAGATGCAGGGAAAGCTAGCTAGTGCGAAAACACCAGCCAATCCGCTTCCCATTTTCCATCCAACTTATTCATAAGGTCATACAAACCTTGGAAAACATAAATATCAGCTAGATCTAAAATTTTGGTGGCCTCTGATAAGTTATTAATGATGACCATTCAATCTCCATTGTTTCTTGTGATATGATCCATTTGAGCTTTGGATTTGCTTCATTTTTGGGTTCATGGCATAAAATGAGCTGGTAAAATAGATGGGCGGCCTAAATAAGAGACATATTGTAACGTCCTGGAAATCAGGGGTCGTGCATACACTCGACTCCCGAATTCCCGGGATCACTTATAACTAGTTTTTCATTAATATGCACTTAAATTAAGTTTAAATGCGCAACCTAGAATTTCCTGGAACATGAAGCATAAACACACGAGTCTACTGAAATGAAAGAGATCTAGTATATATACTGGTCCAAAAATATAAACAAGTCGCACAAGGCATTGCCCAACAAAACTACAAAAAGAATAATATGTCAAAAAGAATAAAGCTGAGCCCACTGCTCAGCGATTCAAATCTGTCTACTAGGTCGGTGGAGAGCCGTCCATCAGCTGGAAGTAGGATAGCTTGTCCTCCTCCTCAAGACTCGTGCTACTAGGCTCCTCCTGCTCTGCATCACCTGCACCTATGGAAGAGTATGGTTGGTATTTTAAAACACCATCCCAAAGTGAGAGTGAGTGATCAACTCAGCGGGTGCTATTAGTCTTAAGTTGTAACAAGCATTAGCTATAATATGAATTTAATGAAAAACAATCAATCATAAACACCTAGCTAATCTTATTAATGTGCATGCATGACAAATGATATGATGCATGCCCTCACCACAACTCTCCCTCGAGAGACTCCATCTAACGATCGCGTATGACCAACACTCCCTCAGAGCGACCTCAACTGCCGAGTCGCCACCCCTAACTAGTGCGATGCAATGTGGTCGTATTAGCCGAGTTTTTAATTAAGTCCATTCATCCAGTAGGTTGGGAAATCTGATACACCCCACGTATCAATGCCCTGAGCTGGTAGTAAGACTAAGGCCCCCCAACGTGTGAGGCCGAGACCCCGCGGTTCTTGATCCCGTTGGGTTCCTCATCCCCGACTTCAAGCATATGGGGAGTGCCGAGAGAAAGGGATCGCTCGCGGTCACTATGGGGAGGCGCGGCATCCCAGCGTAGGTCGACAGCTCGAACACAGTGTCTCATTCCACCATGCCTGGCTCACGAGGCGGTGGATCAGTTTCAATTTGATTATCAATGGGCTACAATGTTGTAGGGTGTTCCAGGTTCCATACATATGTGAGCAAACATGGTTAACAATCAAGGTTGGTCAGTAAATAGGTTAGACCACACGAGTCAGGCAAGCACGTGACAGACGATATTGGGTATAAGCGACCCATATAGTCTAACTACTGTCGCCTGCACGCCCTCGCCCAAATCAATGGGTTTAGCCTCAGGATAGTCCTACTAGCAGGACCACCTTCACTTCCTCATATTCCTGACCAACCCAAAGGTTTGGATGGTGATCCATAACATGCCAACTATCAATGTATCAACTAGCATAAACAATATCATGTTCTCATTTTTCTCAACATACAATTCCAATTTCTCTTAGCAAGCAAAGCTAACAATATCACGAACAAGGTGTGTGTGTGTGGTGTGGGTTGGTGAGGAAGTTAAGCATTTCCTACATCCCTTAGAACCAAAATGCATAACAATCAATGAATCATACATGTTATAGGGCACATCATATGAGGAATTAAGCAAGACATGGACATATATTCAACCATTGTAGCAAATCATGTGAGAGGCAAGAACAACATCATGTGAGAACTAAACAAATATACCATTCCGTGCAATTTTAAACTAAACCTATAATTCCTAGGTTTTCTCTAGAATTTCCAAATACATCATTTAAGCAATCAAAATCATTAGGCTCATAGTATAGTTGGTGCTAGACCACCTAAGGATAATAGTCCGCACCTATGGATCGTTGAGATTTTGGAAACGACCTAGGAGGGTGGATTTGAGATTGATCGGCCGGAATCCCTGAAGTACACATTTGCATGTTAGAAATCAATGTCAATCCCTTCTCAACACAAGAGTTTTAAGAAAAAAAGATGAGGGATCTTACCTAGGCGATCAACGAAAGGATTCTTGTGATTGTGGTGTAAGTTTTTCCTTTGGAGAAGGGATAGAGAGTTGTAAGATTGAGTTCCCTTGGGCCCACCTCGATCTATGGTCCACCCTTGCTCTCCTTCACTCTCTCTTTCTGTCACGCCCCAAAATCCGGGTACAGAGTGTGCACCCTCAGACCCGAGTTTTGGTTCGTAACTTATACACAAAGTATATCAATTTAATTCTTTAATCAGTTTAATCGCATGTGATATTTACATTTAATATAAAGTCCACCATAATCTCAATCACACATACAAAATACATAACACCAATCAACTAAGCATTTATAAATCTTAATAATCCTTAAAATAAAATAAACCTTAAAATTATTCATTTATTATACCATTATACTATAATAATATTTATTCCATGCTAATATTGGTCCAAAGAAATAAAGCTAAATAATTCCTTAAAGTCGCAAAATAAATACCAGTATGTATTATGTGTTAATTAAGCTGTGCTAATAAAATAAAACATATAATTAAAAATTTTCTAATGCAGCCACTTCATCCTCAGATAAGTATGGCCATGATTCAGGTCGGTCGTGTTCAGGTACAGTAGATCCTTCCGGTTCTTGCGCCACGTCATCTGCTAATGGCTCCTCTGTATGGTTTTTCCATCAATAAAAAAATATAAGCTGGCCAGGCTTAGTGATATAACCCAGCATGGTTCATAATCATAATAATTAAAATAATGCAAAAATACATGTACAAAGATATGAATGTAAAATGAGGTATGAATGCATCAGATGGGGTGATCGTCCATCTGCTTAGGTTGGAGGTCGTCAACCCGCATCCACCCGTTGGGTAGGCTTCCACCTTTCGGTAGGCTTGGGCATAGCCCGCATCTGGTAACGCTCTACCAGGATCGACATTTCTTCCAGGGAGGGCCCCTAGGATCGACCATGCATTATGCAATGCAATAAATGAGAGATGATAAGTAAATGCGTATTTTTCCTATTTGGCATAGTTGTCTCAATTAAAATATTCACATATAAATTTATCGTACAATCATCATATCAAAATATTCAAACCAGTAAATAAATCAAACAATCACAATGATTTATTTTAATTTTAATGAATTATGAGACAAGTTGGGTCACTCACCTGAGTTTGGTAGTATTGACTCTGCAATGTAATTATGTTGATTTGAATGTCGGGGTCCTATCAATTATATCAACGGTATTATTATTCATATATTTGTATTACATGGTGGGGCCCACCTTTAATTAACATCCTAGTGGCCAGATCTAAAATAATTAAATAATTCAAATTTATATTCTATTTTTTTCTCCCTTATAAGATTTTAAAATTGAATGATAATTACTTGATCAGGGTGGTCCATCGAATGGTCAGATCATTCAGATTCTTGAGGTCTTGTCATGTTTTACCTCTATGCATTTGAGGAGTGGTGTGGATCTAACCAAACATTCACCTATGGCCCATCTTGACCTTCTACGCCAAGTGATAGTAACACTTGCGCAAAATATCCAAGATTCCTTTATCAAACACTTATACGTCTAACTAATGTGGCCCATCTGATGGTTAGATTGATCTGAATATTAGGGCCTTTGTATATTTCGGCCTTAGGGATCATATGATCCGTACAGACCAAATCTAATTTGATCAGACGCGCACCAACCATAATTACATAATTTTAGGTTCACCTCACCTTTAAAGGGCCTCCACCCATAATCTAATACAATGAATGTGTAACCAATCCACATCGTTCATTGCATTCACCGAATCAATTTATATTAGATATATAAAAATACTAGAATGATGACGATATACATACCCGATGTAAGCACTTCAAAATTTTCTTTTTCCCTTTCTCTGTTGTCGCAGGTAGCCTTTTTCTTAATATTTTAGTTTGACTAGAACTCTTTTTATCTTGAGAGATGCGAGGAGTGTTTAGAGGTATATTTAAACTAAACGAGTTAAAGATTTAGATAAGATAGGAGATAAGGTAGATTTAAAATAAATAAATAATAATAAAGATAAGATTATATATATATATATATATATTTATTAATTAAATTATTTACGGCCCTTACACTTTCTCTCCTTTCTCTCTTCTCTCTTTACTCTCTCCCTCTTTCTCTCTTTCTCCCCTTTGAAGATGAAAAATTGTATGTGAATAGGGGTGTCCCAAATAGGACCCTTTTATAATGTTAGATTTGATGTCAATGGCCCTAAGTATTGAGTTTTTTTTTACTATACTAACCCTATGAGAGGGTTTTTCTAGCCTCTAGGGCCCACTATGGGGGACGCGGATTTCCTGCGAAAGCCTTTCGCAGGAAGTTCCTGCGCAAGAATGCTGTGTGGGGCCCACCATCATGTTTTTGGGAAATGTAATCCGTTTATCCGTTTTGTGAGCTCATTTTAGGACAAGATACAAAAAACTAGGTGGATCCAAGACTCAAGTGGCCACACGAGAGGAAACAGTAGGGGTTCAGTTAGAACCGTTGAAACATTCTTATGACCATAAAAGCTTTGTTTCAGGCTAATTTTTTTATATTTTCACTTCATCCTTGTGTTAATAACCTTATAAACGGTTTGAATGGCATATAAACATCAAGGTGGAGCCCAGGAAGCTTTCAACGGTAGGTATTTCTTTTCCTCTCGTGTGGCCCACTTTAGTTTTGGATCCACTTCGTTTTTATTCAATTTTCCTAAAATGAGCTCACCAAACGGATGAACGGATTACATTTCCCAAAAACATGATGGTGGGCCCCACACAGCATTCTTGCGCAGGAACTTCCTGTGAAAGGCTTTCGCAGGAAATTCGCGTCCCACTATGGGGTACACAAGTCAATATACACCGTAAGATAGTTAGCCCTAATGATGATCTACGTATGGATATGATCGGCCCGCCATTTGGATGCGTCGATCGACAGATATGATGAGAAGTCTGTTCAATGGTCGCCGATGGTCGATCGGGGCCGCGGCTATACAGATATGAGTAGGAAAATATCCTCACTCCACGTGTGAAGTTTGGTCGCAAACCGACGGTCCGAAATCCTCAACATTGCATAAGAGTGGATGACCCAATTCACTTAAGTTTCATCTCCTTTCTTTGAGGTATTTGCACTTGTCATGCACTCATCCTTTAGCTCAAGTTTAGCAGTTCTGGGTAGTACCCAGGTCCGACTCTAGCGATGGACGTCAAGCCCAGTAAGACGGACATTACTTTATAATTTTGAAATTAGTGGCCCACTAACGAGCGATCTAGAGCTTGTTTGGAAAATCGGGGCATTTCCGGAATGAATTTGGTAGTGAGATTTCTTGTGAGTAATGATTAGGGTTTGAATTAACTATGTTCATGGTGTGGCTTATTTATAACTAATGAAAGTGAAGATTTGGTCATGATTACTCTAAGCCGTTGGTTTTAGGCTAAAAGAGTAACAGGGTTCATTTGGTCTATTAATCAAGATCCGGGCCTTGTCTGACTGGGTTTCGGTTGAATCTTTAATTTAGTTATGATTGTCCTGATTTATTAGCGATGGGTCTGTTAGATTTGGGCCCAAAGTGAGTAAATCATGGGGCTAAACTTGTTGTTCAAATGATCGGACGGATTCGTTGGCTTCCTACAGTTGATTAAACGGACTTGTACGGTTCTTTACTGGTACCGCCCCTATATAAACTAACATTCAGTGCTAATGGTCATTAAGTGATATTATAAGTTAATTAATAAAAAAAATTTAAGAATTTTTTTGAAAATCTAAAATAGTGAAAATCCAGAATATTACACATACATCACGGTTGGCTACAATGCCTGCCACCAGGGAATTCGCTTCCTTGATTGTCTAGGTCCCGCATGCGATGGGTTAACAGATCCAAGCCAGCCGTATTGAATCACGGCCCCATCCGTGAAGAACCAACCAGATTTAAATACCTTTGAAGTGGACCACACAGCTCCCTTGCAGATGGTGGGCTCAAGGTCTGAACACCTTCGGATCATGGTCCATATGTGGCTCGTCCAACGTAAGCACAGTAAGAGTTGGTAAATGGTATCCAATGCACGGCTTTGACGGACTTTATATAATATTTATTATTAAATGGAGTGCTTTTTGGTGGACTGGAATTGTCTATCACCAACCTCTGTGGGTCCCACCATATTTATATATATAAATCCATTCCGTCCATCAGGTGTCAAACCTTATTTTTACTGTACATTCAAAATATCAACCCGCAAAAATTTTCTTTGGGCCACCCCAATGGGAAAAATGTAAAATTACTCCTAAAACCTCTAAATTCACCAGGTGTGGCCCGCCTAAGTTTTGGACCATGTTAATTTCTTCTATATTCACTTCAGTATGATTAGTTACACCTGATTAACGGGTTTGATGAAATATATACACCGTGTTGGCCCCCAAAACAAACCTACAGTTGGCATCCCATCCCCATTATTGCCTGTGGTGTGGCCCACTAAAGCTGTGGATCTGGCTGAATTTTTTGATCAAGCCTAGAATCGAGGATAGAATCTGATTGGCAGAATCGATCCACTGAATCCGCATGCCACATTCAAAATGGTGGGCCCAACCTTTTGAGTGGGAATGGCTACGCATGGACTAAGATCCAGTGCATTATGTCCGGGAGCGGATTGCGCACTGAGTAACTCAGTACGCTAAAAGGGTACTGAGTAAACTCTGTCGGACCCACCGTGATCATATATATATATATATATATATATATATATCCACACCGCCCATCTATTTTATCAGATAATTTTATACGTTGAATCCAAAAATGAAGGATATAAAAAGTTCTGGACCACACCACATGAAACCGTGCGAATTGAATGTATACTATTCAAAAATTCTTGAGGGCCAAAGAAGTTTTGGATCAAGTTGATATTTGTGTTTTCCCTTCAGCCATGCCTACGTGATCTTATTAACATGTTGGAGGTTAAAAATATCACCGTAGGCCTACAAAGGAAGGTTTCAATAATGGAAATCATTATTGTCACTGTTTACTGTAGTGTGGTGCACTTGAGATTTATATACACTTAAGTTTTGTAATAAACCTTAAAATGAGTTGGGAAAACGGATGAACGGAGTGGATAAATCACATACATTCATACTGAGCCAACAGAGTAACTCAGTACGCAATCCGATTTCATTATGTCCTACCAAATATAGAATTCTTGCAATTTGAGTACATCCCGACGTACTGCAATAAAGAAACATCGGGAATCTAGCCGCTTGATTTGGGTTTTTTTAAATGACCCAAATGGTGTATGTGATAGGATTCCCCTTGGATCGGAGATTCCTCGAAGAACTCCAGCCCTTGATTTAGATTGATTCTTTCAACCCTATGATCATATAGATGCTACCGTGACTGTCCATATTCAAACCAGAAGAACCAAATTATTAAAGGGTTGAAAATAATTGAGAGAGCTTCTGTTTGTTGTATATCCACCGTAGAAAGTGAGAAGCATAGTACAAACGGTTTGGATCATCAAAACGTCGGGATGCGATCGAGCCAATGAGTAAAACTAAAATGCATTCATGAATAAAAATTTTGGAGCTTTCGTAATCCCACACGCGTGTGAGATACATCTCATGTACGCGCCACACGGGTAAACATGGCTGGTAAATATGAGATCCAATCCATCCATTAAAAGGGAAGCACTATATTGATGGCTCAGCCCAAGAATAGTGTTGATCCAGTGATAAGGGGGGCCACATTTTCCAATACAAATGTACCACTGTGAAAGATTTGGCTGAAGTTCTCGAACAGGGGCACCTGTTTCCAGTACTAGGGCCCACCTGATGTATTAATCAAATTTAGTTTTTGGAAAACATGTAAAAGAACGGATGAACCTTATGGATGCATTGGATCTGGGCCCTACGTGCCATGATGTCATATGTTTGGCGTGTACATATGAGCTGTACTGCACACGCGTGCGGACTTAACAAAGCTCTGAAATCACGGATAATTATGGATGAGAAATGCTTCAGTGCTCTTAGAGCAGTATCAGTTATAGTGCTCCTAGTCGCATTAGGACAATTAGACAATCTAATCCATTCATCTAGACCGTTCGTTAGGTTCAATGCTCATTTCATGGGCAACCATTTAAGCATCAGACCAATGTGATAATCTTGACCATCTTATCAGTAGCATTTAATATCAATGGTCAAGATTGATTAGACAAAATAGGTCCAATCAATATTTGTTAGATCCCATCATGGGTTGCTTATAATTGTAAAGAATCACTTTCTTTTAGGCAATCGTAACCATCCATCCATGGCATAATAAAAAAGGATGGCTACAAAAGTAAGACCAAATTAGTGACGGATTTGATCATGTGATCAGTTTATTTAAGAATATGGTTGCCCTTGAAATGCGTTCTTCACTTAATGGACGGTTCAGATCAATCGATTGGACTATCCAACTGACCAATGCCCACTAGCAATGGAGCTTTTCTCATTATGGATTTTGGAATGGAGGTAATTATTTGACATGGCATGCCAATATCTAAGCAACGATCCGGAACCGTTCATCTGTTGGACCCTTTTGTGGACGGATCATATCCCAACCATCGGACTGACCAACAATCCATTGGGCCGTTCATCTGGTGGGCCCTTCTGTGGTCAGATCATATCACAAACATTTCACCAATTTGGACACCGATTGGAGTTAGTTAGACCTTCTCCTAACCACCCAATTACGGTCTTCAGTCTAATCAGTTGCTAGGATTACCTGATCAGCGTCACTTTTAGGTTACATCTCATTGACGTAAATTCAAAACAAATCAACCGTTCATATCTAAGATATCGACGGTTGTAATTGATTGATTTCCTTCCTTATTTACCTTTTGTTAGTTCCTGTTTGATCAACGGTTTGATCGCTCTTATCTCCTACCAAATCATGATCGCTGATCTACTGGGCCCATCCTAAGAAATTGAAAATTCTAATGATCCTATACAGTAGAGAGAGCTTGTATCCATTGAATCCAAACCGTTAGCTGATCAACAAGCCCACGTGAATATTCGTTAAGTGCATCAACCATAGGGCCCAGTAGATAAAAGGTCCCATCTCATGCAACAGATCATGTCCCTAGGAAAGGAATCTTAGGACCTATCTCTAACCAAATGACTATCTCCCAAAAATAAAAAAATAAAAATGGCAAAGTAGCTACAACAACCCAAATTAAGATACTATCCCTAAGCATCTAGAGTATGGTTTAAAAATATGGGTGGCTACGATTTCGTTTTTCATATCGACGCATATGAATTGACCTACATGATACCTCAATACGAACCGTCCATCAAAGAAAAATCACAATAAAAAAATATATATATACATATTGACCTCCTTTGTATAAGGATTATTTATTTATTTAAAATATGGGTGGCTACGATTTCATTTTTTGAAACAACTGAACGAATTGACCTACATGATCAATCAATATGAACCATCCATCAAAGAAAAATTACAAGAAAAAAAAATACATATTGACCTCTTTTATCAATTCATATAAGGATTATTTATTTTATTTATTTTTATTTTTAAAATTTTACAATATAAGGTGTTCCATATCTTTTTGAAGTGGACTTAATTCCATACTTGTAGAGAACAAACCCACTGTGTTGGCCGCTTACCAAAACCCTATTAAATTTATTTATTTATTTAAAAAATAAAAACACAAATTGACTTACATATATAATCAATCAATGCAAACCATGCATCAAAGAAAATTTACAAGAAAAAAATTAAAAAAGAAAAAAATACATATTGACCTCCTTTATCAAGTCATATTAGGATGATTTATTTATTTTAAAAACGAATAGATATAATATTACTATACACAGCAATTTTCAATATTTTTTGGCCTATAAAATTTACAATGTGATATGGAGATTAAAAATTCATATATGAATATAATACAGGACGTTTTGAATCATGATCTCAAAGTACAACTACAGCTATGCTGTACCTGAATCTTCAGCTTGTGATGGGCATGGTTTGAAAATGCGGAAATCTCGGCCACACATAAATAGCAATGGACATCCACTGTGAAACTTCAAACTTCACTTGGTGGCCCACATGATGGATGGATTGGCTTTTTTATTTTTTTTTTGACATCCCATTTTCTTGATGAGTGACCCTTTTCGTCGAGTTGAATTTCAATATACAAACCCCGATGAGTCCCACCAACAAGGTCATGAAAAAATAAAACCTTATTCTAAAAAAGATTGTTAGGATCAGTCCTCATTTCATTATGTGCTTAAGTATGAAATATGATGCAAAAGCACTTATAAAACAAAGTTGAATACTCTTTTAACCAAAACCTTAACTAAAAAGGATTGCTTAGTATATCTTACCTACCAAAACTACTTTTATTACATGCAACAATAGTAGTAGTGAGTGTGTTTCCCCAATAGCGACCTAAGGCTAGTTGGGGAGATGGACCGTCACATCAAAAATAGTCAAATGGAATTTGTTGAGCTAAAGAGAATGAAAAAGGGTTATACATGTCTATCACAGCCCATTTGCAAGAATGTATTTGGAATGCATTGGAAACCAAATCACAAAATCAAGGTGATTTTGAATCTTTAATTATTGTGTTGGACAATTTGTATTAAAAAATACAATAAAATTCAAAATTAGGAATGTATAGAAATTCTACAGGATATTTGTAAAAATTTGAATATGATTATTAAATTAATTTTAATATCTAAATTAACATACATATGTGATATTTGACAAAATAATTGTAAAAAGTTCATTGGAGTATACACTTTAGCAAAAAATGCCAAAATTCTAAACCTTAGTGGGCCACAAGCATAGGACTATTAATGAACAATTAGCTAACATTTTTTAAACCATCGATTTACATGGCTAATTTTTAGACTATTTATATCATTCTATTAATGTGATTTTAATAATGCATCCAATAATTTAATTATTTTGGAATATTATTAATGTGTCATGTGTACATTGGATTAGTAACTTAATAGCACCTTTGTTGCATGTGTGACTCACGTACCTAAGAAAGAAGAAAAAAAAAAAGCCAAAAAAAACATTGGATTTTAAATCAAAGTAAAGGAAGAGATTTCAAAACACAACAAAATTATGTATTTCAAATACATTTGAGATCAAGGAGATTTCGAAACACAACAAAATGACTTTCGGATTCTAACTGTAGTAGAATACACTCAAATCCACATTTCCAAAGCAAGCCCGCAAAATGAAGAAATGGAACAAAATTAACCATTATCCACTCCACACGTGCAACTACACATGCCAACATAAATGAACAAATGAATCGCTGCTTATCAACACATCCAAACATACCCTAAACCAAAATGGTGAAACCTTTTTTGGACTTCTATTCAAAAAGTGAGGGCATCTCCGCAATGCGGCTGATCGAGTCACAGGCATCTCGAGAAAACCATCCACTACCATTTGTTATTTAATTAATCAGCTCGAGTTCGGAAGGAACATAAAAATAAGAATGTCTGATAAAATATTTTAATTAGCAATAGCTCTCTTCTCTTAGCCAGGCTTCTCTAATCATGCCCTAAAATACCCAATGATTGAAATGCTTTATACGTGTCTAGGCCATGGCCTACTCACACTCTTCTTTTATATCTTTCAAACCTTGTTTCTTATGCATTTTAAAATAAAAAAATTAAAAAAATTGCATTGGGTTGTGTTGTTTTTATCTCATCTCCAAATTGCATTTTTTTTTTAATGAGTAGGTATTAGTGATGCCAAACGTGCTTAAGATATTGAGAAATTACTTGAGTGTGCTCACTTTATGGAAACACTTGTATACACCTAAATGCATTTGGACTCGATGGTGTCCACATCGCCTATCCGAGCCGTTCATTGCGTCCAGTCTACTCTGTTCAATATTATGTACATATCAAGGAAATCGTGGACATCCACGACTGTATCTATTTTATACAAATGATCTTGTCTATCCATTTATGTATGCTTGGAACCAATGGATGAATGTGATTTTAACAAGACAGCAGGTGAAGACTCGACTGGATCGAATGGACGGTCCAGATGAGTGATGTGGATGCCAACAATTCCAAATGCAATTATATGTATGTAAATGTTTCCATGCAACTAAATGCAGCTAAGATATTTATTTAACGTTTGTGTGGTAACGTAGCGTTGCCGGTGTACCTGTTAATAGCTTTTTAGAGAGTCCAAGATGCGGACCCGTATCTTCTACAACAGCTGTTGGAAGCAGCGCCATTTGATCTTATTCCCTTCCCCTAAAATTCATCATGATCCACGATTGAGGTGGGCCACACCATAGGGAACAATGGAGGTAGGAAAACCAACCACAGGTTGTCTGTGGGGCTTACAAATTGTGTATATTCCATCGAGTTCGTTCATTAGGTTGGCCTCACGAGGATGGACTGCTTCTAGTTAGAGGTTTTAGGAGTGATTTTACATTGTTCCACACTGCATGGCCCACCTGAGTTTTTAATCTAGTTTAACAACTAAGAAGGCCCACCTGATGAACGGACTGGATGTCACACACAGAAAATGGTGGGCCTCACGTGCGTACGAGCGGTTTAGCCGTGTAGGGGATTTGTGTCCTTCAGAAGCGACTTATACTTGATGGGGGAATGATCACATGCGTTTGCTCTGTGGGGCCCACACGTGATGGGCCTGTACTTAAGATCCGAACCGTGCATCTGGTGTGAGTCTTCCTGGGGGTCTGAACATCCACATCAAACGAATCATACCACCCAATTTTTGTAATGGCTTGAATTTGGGCGTCTTTTGTTCTGGCGTCTAATAGATTCTTTTGATGGCATGCAAAAACATGCAACCCACCATGATGATGAAATGCTAAAAAAATGGGGCTTATTCAATGATAACGTGGGCCACACCAAAGAAAACAATTCACAAACACTTAATATCTCCAAATTCATAGTTGGATGAGCCTGATTTTTCGGTTTCCAACTTTTGCAATGGGGCAACCCTTCTGGACACTGGTGGGCCCAAGCTCCACCTTAGGGCCTGTTTGGGAGCGTGGATTTGAAATCCTCTTTTTGTGTTTGGCACCCTAGATGGAGAATCAACTTTAATCCAAAAGTAGTTATTCATAGAATATTTGTAGGGGTTTGAATTTAATTACTAAATCAACTTTAATATCTCTAATTAGTGAACTTATGTAATTTTTGACACAATGGTTGTAATAAGCCCGCTGAAATATATACGTTGCCAAAAAATGATGAAATTCCAAGTCTTGTATGGGCCACAAGCACAAGATCATGTCTGAATGAATAACCAATGATTTTTAACTGTTGATTTACATGGACAATGTTTGGATGGTGCTGATCATCATATTAAAGTAATTATAGTGATGCAATTGATAATCTAATTATTTTAGGATATCATTAGTGGGTAATGTGTCCAATAAATTAATAGTCTGGTGATACACATGTCACACATGCAACTATGGGAATGATTTTAGATGTAATCCAAGGTCTCACCTTGGATTTCAAACCCCCTGGATTTAAAAGCCCTGGTTACTTTATGGTGCCAAACAACGACCCCTTACCCTACATGGACTTGTAGAAGAACCGGCCTCCTTTACCCTCTAGATGAGAACTTTGATACTCTGACAGATTGTGATGGATGACACGCAGGCATTTAAAACATACTTTAGAAATTACATGCATGGGGCACATGTAATTTAAATCAAATGTTCAAATTATCTGACCATCAGATTGGGGGTAGGTATTAGATGTTTAAAATTATAAAATATTTCGACATGAAAATGGTTTGGATTACCAAAACATGACCCAAGTCCAACAAGTGTCCTCAAACTACACGTATATGGTGAATGGGAATCTCTCATAGGTGTCTTTGAACCGTCCATTCTTTTTGTATGATGGGGGCATACTTAATGATTGGTCTGGGCCAATGGGCCATGCCAGAGCAGGCTATTTATCATTGGCCCAGTCTGACCGGACACATAAATTTCAAGCCCGGTCTTATACCTAAAATTTAAACCTGGCCCAGTTCTCAGTCCATATTTAGAGATTCATGCCCAAACCATCACGACCTAATTTGAAGCACATGACGTGTTTGATTAAATGTTACAGGCGGGTTACTGTTTTCTATTTTCCTATTCCAAATGACCAACCTACCCACCCAATGTTCAGGTTTAGTGCTTCCCAGATACACATCTACACCGATGTATTCCACCAAAAAGCAATTTGGAGGTAGTTCAAACTAATATGAAATTAATAGGACCATTGCTTTTTGTGGGCCAGGCTCGACCATATTTTAGTGACCCATGGGTCATTAGGACCAGAAGCCGTCCCAACAATCGGTGGGCTTAAAAGCCAATTGTCCACACAGCCCGTCCATATCCCTGATAGGCAAACATCCTTTCAATTATAAAGGAAGAAGTGAAAAAAACATAAAATAAAATAAAATAAAAATAGGAGCACAAAGGCACATATTGACCTGCCTATGGGGGTCTCATGGTCTACATGCGTGCACAAGTTGTGGGCTCCATTGTGAATGGACATATCCCAAAATGTGCTGATTGGACAAATCCTACCCATTCAACAAACCGTAAAAAGAAGTTATCAGTCCAAATTCACGGAGCAAAATCAGACAGACATTCAAGATTGTTTTAATAATTGCTATATTGGTTTTTCAGTTCGTATGTGGTTTCAAACAGTTAATTAATGGGCCATCTCCACAAATCTCTCAGATGGGAAGAACCTATCCATCCAATTTTGGCTCTTTTACAATTGAATTTGGATTATTTTCCCTTTTCTTATTCACAATTTGAAGGTCACCAATCATAGTCTTAGCTCTGGAAGGTCTGTCCAAGCATCCATCAGATCAACAGTCTAGATCCAATATTAGGTTAGATGTTGTACGCACATGAAAGGTTTATCCACTGGTTAGACTCTAACTTGTGGTAGACGCAACGCCTTATGTATGGGTTTTGTTAACATCCCCACAACCACCCCACATCTTTTAAATGGCACACGGGATTTACGTAATGTCGTTCCAAAACATTATTTCGCAAGAATCACGCGGTTAGGATGATCTTGAACCTTAAAATGGGACATATTTGTTACAATCATCCATTGTTTATGAGCTATATGTCACATGGTTAGAATCATATATATATATGTGTGTGTGTGTGTGTGGGAAAAGGTACTATGCGCTCGACCTTACAACAAGCTCCCGTGAGGTTGAGCTGTGTGGGCCCCACCGTGATGCGTGTCAACCATCAACACCGTGCATTTGATGGTTTCCCTCTAAATTATGGGATATCCCAAAAATCAACCGTATACGGAACTCAGGTGGGCCATACCATCTAAAATCATGTGAAGACATGCCAAAAACATATAAAAGCACTTGGTGGGGCCCACCTGAGTTTTGAATGCTGCTGAAACTTGGTCTGAACCCTCATCCAAGTGGGACACACATAATGGATGGGCTGGATTTTCAAACCACATCTCGGTGGGCCCAAAAAATGATTATGAATGTTTTAATGGTGCACGGCCCCTCCCCACTTCTGTATGTGGTGTGGCCCACGCAAGTCACGGATTGACTTGATTTTTGAAACCTAGGCCTACGATGGAATGGTGCATCTGACTGATGGGGTAGATGTTCGAAACGCATCACAGTGGGGCCCACACAGCTCGACCTCATGGGGCGGTCCCATCAGCTCGAGCGCATAGTACCTTTTCCATATATATATCCAATTTTTTTGCTCTTGATCAGAAGATTAAGATCACTAGATTGGGATGATTTTTGCACCATGGCTTGTTACTAGTTGTATGAGTGAACAGTTCAGATTGACAATAGGTCACCCGTGTGCACCATTTAAAAGCTTTGGGCAACATCCCCATGAAGGTGGGGGACGTTGGTCCATATACATTGATTGTTATAGCAACAGAATGAAGTTTCCCAAGACACATGTTAGAGTGCCCTGTTAGCATGCCATGCATGTGTTGAAGTGGCACATGTGTGCGATCATGGCCATCCATTGGGTGGGCCTAAACATGTAAATGCTCTTATTTGACTCAGAACACAACTCAAAACCTAAGTCCATGGACCTGATGGGGTACTCGATGGGTACCCAAACTGATCAGATCTGGGTCCAGGCCTTCAAGAACTAGACCTGAACCAGGATCCAGCAAGACCCGAACACAGTTAGCCCAGATATGGGTACCATAGTATCCAACCCGTTGACAGCTCTACCAAGCATCATGAGAAGTGCTTGTAACAACGGATTATTCCCCGCCATGGATGAGCAATTCTCCAACCATGGACCTTCACAAAGTCAACTGTTAAATTCAACACAACTGCTAGTTATTCATGAATAAGGAGTTTTCTTGTTGTTTAAATCCATACTTTGTAATCCCCACAGCTTCTTCCTAATCTTAAATCCCTAATGCACTCGCTAATGCACTTGAAAGAGCTTCTACCAGCATGTTTAGGTGATGCCTCCCCATCTGGTTTCTTAGCATACACCACCTCAACTTAATACCAGCAGTGGTAATGAAACTTGTTTCCACTTAACCTTCTTTTACTAAAATTAAAAAGGGCCAAGATGAATATCCACACCCACATCCACACCCAAAAGGATCATAAACAGAAACGAGTTCGACAATTTCTGAAAACAAGAATCGTGATATGACTTTTACCGAATTATTTCTATGTGCGCACAATGATACGAAAATAAAATTACATGATTCAATGTAACATTCTCATTAACATGAAAACTAATATAACAATACGAACAGAGTTGGATTAGCAACAAATCACAAGTCTTAGACTCTTACGGCTTAACAGAGCTGGGAATCATGCATAAGGCAGTTCATTACATGGTTAAATCATGTATTAAATATGTGGGTAGAAAAAGTTTCACGACAAAACTTACTCATAGAAAACATCTTTTTTCTCCAAATGGAAACACTATGGAGAACAAAACTGAATGTCATAGAAGATAAATATGAACAAACACTTAACAACAATACTACCCTACATCATATCCTAATCTCCAGTTAAATGGCCCACCATGACAGTTCTATCTCAAATCACATGAACTAGCAATGAATCATAAAAGTACGTAGGTTCCAACAGCCTCAAAAGAAAATATCCCGTAACCTGAAAATGTTACAAAAAAGGAAAAACAGTCAAAGCTGCATTTCTGTGGATAAGATGCGGAAACCATAACATGACTGGAAACCAACCTCATTCAGAGGGTGAGCTTGACCGAGGCACCTCTTGTCTGGCTTTTCTTCGCTCTGGTGGAGGGCCATCCCTCCTCCTTTCATATCTTCTGCTCTCGTATTTGGAATTGCTGCGCTGCTTCGGTTGATAAGTTGGGTATTTGCAGGGAATTATCTCCCCATTAATATACTTATCTCCTGAAAGAAGGCAAAAACAACAGAGGGAGAGAACACTCACTGATCTATTAATTATTTTAACTAGAAAACATTCTCTATGCACGCAGAAAATAACAAACCTCCATAGTCCTTGTTTTTCACATCGATGTATGAATCTGGCAATACCCAAAGAACTCCAGGCAATCCTGTGAAAACGACCATAAATAAATTCTCAAAAAACTCTAACATGTAAACAAGAAATCTTGGGAATAGAATGCCAAATGATGTTCACTTACCCTTGAATTTCTCTGATACTTCTTCAGATACAGTGCATTGAAATCCAGTGTAAGTGGTGGTACTAAAAGCATACATGTTCTTCTTGGCTTCTTCCATACTGCAATGGATATAACTTCCATCAGAAATGAAGACCCAACTATCAAATAAATTTCAGTAACTACCCCCAACTTTCAGCTTGAGACCGTCTCCTTCCCCAAAAGGTCTCTTCCTTTTCAAATGGCAACATTATCGTCCAGAACAAACTGTATCTGAAAATAAGGGTACATGATCTGCAAGAACCAAATCATGGTTGTGGGGGTATACTTCATATACATGCAGATTAAAATGGTGCACATGGAAAACATGTGCCTCAAGTGAACAGCCCCAATTTTTGGCTACCATATATGGGCTGTAAACCAAAAATCTACTGAAAAGATGGTGGTAATTGACTGATTAGTGGAAATTATCTAATGGAAAGCTCAATAGACAATAGCCAACAATCCAGATTGAATGAAGATTTATCCACCTATCTAAGATCAGGATCCTCTAATCAATCTGATTTTGGGTATATTCTCCATCTACAGTGGGTTGCATTATTTCAGTAGTCTAATTTTAAGGTTCATGTATGACACTATTAGCAATTTTTACCTGTATGAGCATGGAATGGCAGAACATGATTCACACGGCCAATCCCGACTAGTTGTGATAAGGCTTAGATGATGATCTGTATGAGCATGGCATCATGTACTCAACCAGAGTATCAAATTGCTCATGATAGTAAAAACATAAAAGCTACTCCCCACAAGAGTTCGTTTTGCCTATGTCATTACTTGGGATTGCCAGCATGTGTGGCTCCTTGGGTCTCACATGCAGAGATGGTCAGTTGATTAGGAACCCTCCATCTTTCCAGTGCGCCAATAAATGAGCTATGTTGCAAGAATCATGCTTCAACAGTAATCCTGCTCTTCGGTTTTCCATGTGGAATGTGAACCACTGAAAATGTTCATTTCAGTGTTCCATACTCATCTACACTTGGGATGGTAGAATCATCCATTCACCCTAAGATTCTTTTGGTGGTCCATATAGAGTAACGTCTAGAAGATGGATGGTACTAATCATGAGATCATGTCAACATGCGGGCACCAATATGGCAATGCATACCAGTCGTCCTAAATGGCAACACAGGCGAGACATTCAGCATTCACACTGACAGAAGATCGACTAAAGCCACACTGATAAAATGATTCTAACCATCTAATTTGTGGTTATAAAAGAGATGGCTATAAATATGATCAGTGGTCCCATTCAAATAGAGAAGTCAAATGTTGTTTAATCGGTGTAAATTCTGGGATATGATCCGTGGGGTGCATGGCTTGATCAAATGGCCATGTGTGTGTGTGTTCCATATGTACAATGGATGAGACACCACTTCTTAAATATGGTGTATAAACTACCCTACACAAAGTGTGGCATTCATGGTGCGCCGCAAACGCCGTTATGTAAAGGTAACAGTGGCAACAGTTACACGTTACAGGGTCATACCATAATGGCCGTTATGTAAAAAATGACCCGTAGAGGCTGTTACAGCCCTTGTAACGGCACCCCCACCCCCCCACCCCAAAAAAAAAATGCCGTAACGGCCTCGTAATGGTCCATTACGGGGCCAATACAAGTTCTTCGGGTTAAAAAAAAGAAGAAGAAGAGAGAAACCATAACAGCCATTACAACCCGAAACGTAAAGGTAACGGTGGTGGCTGTTATGGCCACCGTTACTGTTATGGAATACCTTGGTGGCATTTCCTTTGGATTTAAGGATAAAATATCTATACTTTCGTTGGGTATGATCATTCATACACATGTAGGCAGAAAATGCACAACTGGCACGCATGTATACCGACCCAAAAACGTACGTCTACCGTAGATGGGTCATTAACTAGGAATCACAGAAAAAAGATGATCCAACCTATTGTTAATCAAGCAAGCTGATCTCAAACCAATAAATTGTACTAGGCAAACTTGAACTGCAAACTATGCGACTTAAAAACCAAATTGAATGAACCTATGCAAACAAACTAATGTACTTAACCAAATGTCGATGCATGATTTTGCAAATTGACATGCAAACTCGTCGAACTTCAAATCAGGTGACTATGATTCAGATTGATAAGGGTCCAATGTATGGAGTAAACTGCTCCACCAAAGTACAGTTTTTTAGAATTATTTGCCTCTTAGTTTGTAAAAGTTGCAGCAGAAATTGTTAAACCCTAAAGCCCTCTTTGACTTTTTTTTTTTTTTTTGGAAGGATGCTAAAGCCCTCCTTGGTTTCCACTTAAAAATAAGTTCGTCTCATTTTATGAAACGAGTGATGTATTAGAGATTTTTGCAAGGATTCAAGATAATCTTGATAACAAAATGTATAAACTAGGATCTCTAATCTTCAAAAAATAAACTATTGTAATGCCCATGAAATTTATTATTATTATTATTTTTGTTTCTAGGTATTTCACACAACAATCAATTTGAGAATCCTAAGAGTACAATTTCTAATTAAAGGGAATCTACCAATTATATAAAGGAGTAGTAATTAAATGTGAGATCATAGATTAGCATGTGACACAATTTCACATATTACCACCAGCTAAATCAACAAATCAACAAAATAATATTCACACCCAATGTTTTTCATAAACGCTCGAACTATTTCCTAGTTGTGCAGAGTATAAAAGGGTTGTCTGAATCAAAACGAAGAGGTCCGAACATCATTTCCAAAAGAAGAAAGGAAAAGAAAATACAGATCGTATATACCTTCCCAATACGGTAGCGAGCGTATTGAGATACGTATCGATCATCTGCTCGCGCGTGGGGGCAGGATCCTTGGGGAATTCCATCACGATGAGCCAGTGGTTGTAATCGCAACCCGGGAGTAAGATTGTCTCCCTCGGCTCGTTGCTGCTGCTCCTCTTCGACGAGTAATCCCCGTCTACCGCTCCTCGAATCGCAGCCGTCCGATGGATGGCCCACCTAGATGTCGATGGTGCGGGGCGGGCGGAGAACGATGAGGATGCGAATCTTAGCTGAGAGATGGACGGTCGAATTGGGAGGGAAAATCTGAAGTTGTTGTCTGGAAGGAGGGGAGGTTGTGAGATTAGGGTTTGGGGGAGCAGAGAGGCGTTGATGGTCGCCATTGATTTGCAGAGAGAGAGAGAGAGAGAGAGAGAGAGAAGCACTGAGGAGACGATAAGGGCGAAGTTTGGATATTTTAAGTTGAGGAGTGGTAGCATGCACCTCGGGAGCACTCGAAATGGTTCTCCAACGGGTCCGCAACGACGGCCCTCAAACGGGTCCTGAATCCTGAATCTCCTGATGAACCATTTTGAAGAAATTTGGACCTCCGTTCGTAGATCCAGACCCTTGATCTTATTATACGTAGGATAGATCATGGATGGGCCATAAGGAAATTTTGACCATTTAAATGATCCTGATGATTTGGGGGAAGGCAAGGGATCAACAGTTAAAATTCAGTTATCAAAGTTCTTTGTTGGCTGGTAATGTCCCGGTAATGAGACTTGTGGCATCTGACATATCTATTGTGGGACCCGGACATTGAACGGTTTTTGATCAGTTTAGATGCGGCCAAACATAACAAGAGATCTGTTATAAGTGCTCTCGAGGTGTACCTACGGCAGGATATTTTCAGAGTTGGGGAGAGGATTAGTGGTTCACAGGAGCACCGTAAATTGTGGTTCGCCTCAATGGCATATCATGATGATCAGAACCGTCCAATAGATGGACCGCAATGTAGATGGACCATAAGCTGAAATGTTCAGTCCGAAGCGTTCGATGGTATCAAGTAGAGAATGGTATTGGATTCGCAGAAGGAGAGACAGGAGAGCTTCGCTGCGACACGTGCCAAAATGTTGCACACGTGTGACCAGCCACTTGTTGGAGTTGAACATGATCATGCCTTGCCAATCCACTCATTAGGTGAACTACTTTTGACGAGAAATGAAACCTCTAACGGTCCATATTCAACTTATTTATGTGGCCCATCTGAATCCTATGTGGTCCGCCCGCCTTGATTCATATCTCAGCCTTCTTCTCCTTTTCATCTTGACCATCAAATTGTTGATCACTGATCAGATAAACGGCATGGTTTTAATTCATGAAATTTTTAGGAACCTGATCCAATTCCGAAGATTTCACAAAAAATTCAACAGTTTAGATGGAGTTAAAAATCTGCCACGTGTACGTAGACGTGTTGCATGCCTATCGATCTCTGTAGACTGTCAGCATACAAAATCCGATAGTTATGATACTTAGGGTGTCAATGG
Source organism: Magnolia sinica (assembly GCF_029962835.1). Classification (NCBI taxonomy): domain Eukaryota; kingdom Viridiplantae; phylum Streptophyta; class Magnoliopsida; order Magnoliales; family Magnoliaceae; genus Magnolia; species Magnolia sinica. The sequence continues at coordinate 5,303,996 of NC_080573.1, read as the reverse complement.
GCCGGGCATGGGCCTGCAACATCATAATTTAGAAATGGGCTAGCCCGAGGAGTTCAAAATTCGGGCCAAGATCAACCCTAGGCCCGGCCCGTTTACAGCCCTAATGATACTCAGGCAACGCATTACGCTTGATACACACGCGGTCAGAAATGATACACGTGGCATACTTTTACTCGGAAGCGGTTTGCCTGTGACCTCACAGAGATATTCCTGTGACCGAGGCTCTGTAGGGCCCACGGGGATGTCTGTAACAAATCCATTCCGTCCATCTGTTTTGCAAGACCACAGAGGGATATGATTAAAAAAAATAGGCAGATCCAAAATTCATGTGGGCCATACACTCGAAAAAGTGTTGATTGAACGACTGAGGGTACCAGAAAGTTCTGTATCAGGATGATATTTATATATGTAATTTCTCTGAGCGGTAATAACCCCATGAACATTTTGGATAGAATATAAACATCCTGGTCAGCTCCAGGAAGGTTTCAACGGTGGACTTATCCATTCCCACTGTTTCCTTTGGGGTGGGTCACCTGAGTTCCGATATTCCTTATTTTTGCATTCCGATTCAATTGTTATCTTTAAAAAACAGATGGACGGAGTGGATTTATCACGGATATCTCTGTGGGCCCCACACAGCCCCACGCAATCCGCTTAACTAACTTGTGTAACTCATATTCACAGTACCAAAATCGGATTTGTTGAGTAATCCTAACTTTTTATTCGTGGACGCTCCTATATTGAGTTAGAACCATTGAATATTTTTCATGTCTAGAAAGATTAATTTTGATTTGCTTATAGTGCCTGTGTATCATAAAGCATCCACTCCCAGAGTATAAAAGATTTTCAACCAAATTCCCTGTCGTCTTCACCTTCGAGAGCTCTCTGTCTCTGTCTCTGTCTGTCTCTTCATGGAGAGGCACATCCAAACCCTTCTCAACCGCTTATCCTACGCGTCCATCACCATGGCCACCGTCACCTTGATCTTACTCTTCTCTCAATCCCCTTCCCAATGCACAACCGGGCCCCACCACCCCTACCATATCCCCTTTCCCAAATCCTCCTGCCAATCCAACCAACGCCAAATCCTCACCGTCCAAAAGAAGACCCAAAAACTCCACTCCTCCTCCCACTGGCGCAACATGGTGGCCGCCCACATCCCATACTTCCAGACCCTTCGATCAAAAGGATTCGTATCCAACGATTCCAACGTCCTCTGCGTCTCCGCCGGAGCCGGCCACGAAGTCATGGCCCTGATGGAGACCGGCGTCGATGACGTCACCGGTGTGGAGGTCATTGACTCCCCGCCGCTCGTGAGCCGGGCCGACCCGCACGATCTCCCGTTCTTCGACGGGGTCTTTGACATTGGGTTCAGCGCTCACCTGGGGGAATCGCTCTTCCCGGATCGGTTCGTGGCGGAGCTGGAACGGACTCTCAGGATTGGCGGGGCTTGCATTCTGTTGGTGGAGATGGGGGAGGACGTTGGCGCAATTAGGGGTTTGTTTCAGGGGTCGACGTTTGTGGGATCGGAGAATGTTACGTTGGTGGGGTCGAAATTCATGCAGATTATAATGAGAAAGAAGAAATTTTCTTGAGGTAATCTTTTCCTTTTTTTTTTTTTTTTGTGAATTAATGTAATTCTTGCGGATACTGAAAAAAACTGTAAGGTGCTGTTTGGATGGCTGTAAAATTTCTCTTGATGAGTTAAAAAAAAAAAGACTGTTGGGCCTATAATCGCATTACCTGTAATCTGAAAAATATCAAAATGGTCGTGATTCTATAAGCTCCAGTAACTTGGAAAGGGTTTATAGGCAATTACAGGCATCCATACAACTCTTATAATGTCTTTGCTTGTAAATCCTTCGCTACGAAAGAATTCTACTGGCATCAAAATGACCCTAAGATGTTTGGATTGAGAGAAAACATTAGAAATGGTGATTGATCGGGGTGATTCACGCCCGGCAATTCACCCTATTAATGCTACAAGCATCCTACTACGTTTAATGTGAGACGAATCCTTTTTAAGAACATGTAACAAAAAGCACCTTTGGTATGGGTCCATCATGATGTCTTTGTGAAATCCACTTCTTCGTCATTTTCTCTAAACATTTTGTGACGTGAGCCCAAGAATCAGGCCTATTTGAAGGTTAAGTAGGCTGTGCCATATGAATAGTGGGAGCAGAGACACCCACCATTGAAGCCTTTCTAGGGCCCACAGTAATGCATATTTGGGATCCAACCCATCATAAGATTATTATCAATAAGATGAAGGAAAACTGCTGATACAGGAATGATCCAAAACTTTCTCAGGCCCAAACAGGCTTCACCGGTGAGCATCTTGTCCTTGCTTTTCGCTGTGATGTTGCCCACTTGAGTTTTGTTAGGCTTGATTTTTGGGCTCACATCCTAACATGAGTTGGTGAAAATGATAAATGGAGTGGGTTTCACATGGATTTCGCAATGTGCACAGCACGTGATTTTCATTGCATGTGTCTTTGTAAAGATTCATTCTCACATTGAATGTGGCAGGACGTGTTGCATTAGAATGTAATTTGATTTGCATTTCCAAGGTTTAATTAAAAAGATGTAGATATCAATATCTCCCATTAAAAAAAAATAGTTAAATGTTGACTTCCAAGGTTATCAGAGACATGTTCCACCCTTTGATTGTTGACCTTTAAACATTTCCATGAAAAACTGCACTCCAAACCTAACAACCGAACTATTGTTGGATTCCACGGTCTTCCATTCACTAAGGAAACAGCCCTAAGAGAAATGATCACATACAGGCATATCTTTACCACCAATATGTCAGCGTGTAGGAAATCCCAGTTGTGCAGAAGATGGGCCACACATCAGCCTAATTCTTCCTTAGGTGGGCCATGACGGTGAGTCAGACCATCCTCTGTCCATTGATTTTGATGGTGTTCCCTGCCTGACGAGTGGACCAGTCTGATTTTTCCCCAGCTGGTCTTCATGATGTGGCCTACCTTTCACATGGCTCCGATTTCCCATGGCACACTTGCCTGATTCCTGAAAGACAGCTGGATGTGAAAGAACTTCACACTATCTTATTTGATCATTTATCAAAATCTAATTCTTCATTGTCTTTTTTTGTCATTTGCTATGAATCTCATGATGGTGGTCAAGTTGAAGAATTCAATCTAGTTTTAAGAGAGAAGGGGTTAGAGTACAATGTGCTTGCGACACGTAGGTCATTCGTTTGGGGGATGCAGAAAAAATTTTGAAACCACTAGATAGAACACTATTATCAGTCGAAAAATGAAAGAAAGAACACTATTGAATGTCAGAAACTCATATTTCATTTTCGTGCTTTGAGGATCAAAACAACTGGCTTTGAGAATCACAACAACTGGCTTTGAGGATCACAACTGGCTTTGAGAATCACACCCAAAGAGTTGAGAAATCACTGCTCGAAGCAAGTTGCTAATAAGTTGAGGAATTAAAGTGTGTGAGACCATAGTCTAGCTCGAGTCCTTTTTAGATCTCATACCTCCAAATAATGAATGCTTGATCTTAACGAAGTAACTTGGAATCAATTCCATCATGAGATAGTTTTTGCATTCAAGAAAAGTAGCGACGACACTTGGAACCAATGGGTATAGATTGGCCTCCCTTCTGCAAAACTGGCAAAAGCTTAACAGATGACTTAATTGTAGGGAACCTTCTGTACAAGGAGGTGCTCCCGTTTCCTAAGCATTCGCACATTTTGAGAACCACCGGGTTCTGCCACTCCCACCATCCAAGCAGTTGGGCTAATGCTTTCTTGATCTTGCCTTTCATTTCCTTTCACTTCAGTTCTTTCTTTCTTTCTTTTCTATTTTTTATTGATAACTCAAACTTTTTTTTTAGAAAGAAAAATTTCAACTGCCGGAGATTAATATAAAAATAAGGAATGTTCTTTCAACACCCTTCCTAGCTAGAACAGCAGCAAATTTCCTTCCCACCATGTGGGAAAATTAAATGGGACGTCCCCTACTGCCCCGTTTGAACATCTTTCACCGACATAGCTAACCTCCAAGGATACATTTCTTCTGATTTGGCCTAGTTTATAACATTGGCAGACTGCCCCTCAGCAATGATTGGATAGTGGCCCAAACAGATAGCCTGTCCACACTGCCCTTTTCTCAGCCTCATTTGAATTGGCTATTGCATTAGGGCCCGAAATGAAAATCTTCTCATTCTTCCTGCCTTGTCGTGAACAACGCCAACAATCTTGGCAAGAGCTGGGTTTCCTTCGGAACTGCCATCAGAATAGTGCTTCAGCATCCTAGTCTGTGGATGTTTACATGTGACAAGCCTCTTCTCACTGGACTGACTAGCGCCCCTCACTTCTGACCACCCTCTTGTTGAGGCCCCCCACGTCCCTTAAAGGGCCCATTTGGACTTAAATTTTTTTTTTATTTTTTTTCAGTACTGTTTAGTTTTAAGTGATTTTGATAGTTTATCCATCATCGTGGAGTTGATTTATTATACAATGCTCAGGTTGAATGTTTGTAGAATATAGTTGATAAGATGGGACCACCATGGATGATCCATCCACCAATAATCTCCCAGATTCAAAAGATCTAACTATTCAGTAGGTGGCTTTACAATTCACGTTTAACCAAAAAGGTCCAAATATTCGATGGATAGGATCTTCCTGCCTGGAAACTTCTGTTGCATGGGCCATCTGCTGTGAGGCCCATCATATCTAATGGTTGACATCTCTGAACCACGAGCCCATTTGTGCTGGTTGATGGGAGGCTCCCTTTGAATATACGGACCAGCATGATGCATTGACCTTGAATGGCCATGATCCATCAAGGCATTCATATGGAAGGATTAGCTAGTTCTTGAGCGGTCTTGAGGGGAGCTAAATCTCTACCGTATGTGTACGTGGTGGATCCAAACCGTTCATCTGGTGGGTCATCTATCTTGTTCACTTGTGCTATGATCCAACCAAATGAAAATCAACACATTCATCATACTATTCTTAGGGGTCATTGGGCAACTTGGAATTTGTAAGCTAAAATTTGCTATCCCTTACCTTAAAATGCAATACATGGTACATAGCTCCTGTGAAATGGTAATTGGTGATATAGCTGGGACTCATCCTCGCGGCCTAATTCTTATAAGAATAAGAAGAATACTGTTTTGATCATGGCTCCAAGTAAAAACTTAGGATTGTCAATGGGCCTAATTCTTATAAGAATAAGAAGAATCCTGTTTTGATCATGGCTCTAAGGAAAAACTTAGGACTGTCAATGGGCCTAATTGTTATAAGAATAAGAAGAATACTGTTTTGATCATGTCTCTATGGAAAAAGTTAGGACTGTCAAGGGACTGGGCATGATGATGGGCTCTCAGTTAGAGCCGCTACTAGCTCAATTCAGGTACCATTTAGCATGGGAGCTAGAAACCATGCCATCTCAATGAAATTGACTCTCAAGAAACCACCCTGATGCTGTGGGGCCTGAGCGCGTGCATGTGCAAGGTTGCTTGCTTGATATACCCTTGTTTTTCAATACAAAGGATTAGTGAGGGTTTTTTAATATAAAGGCTTAGTTTTGTTAACAACTTTTTGGGATAAAATTGAATGCAAATAAGGCAAGTTGATTAACAAAAGGCAAAAATTAAATTTACTAGATTTTTTAAAACTTTCTTTTTAAATCCTTTTAATCTAACACTTTATTGTTGTGAATTTGCGATGGCGCTTATTTTTCGCTTCTCTCCCTGCATCTCAAACTAGCGAAACTCAATGATTCTTTTGTAATCTCACATGCTGTGAAATCATAGACACCATGATTGGTCACATGTGTGATCATTTAGGTAATCAACTTGATCAGAAATTAGAGAATACTGGGATATGTGGGTCCACCCTTTTTGTGTCCCCCCTATTTCTTCATCATTGTCATCATCGTAGCCTTGTGTCCCAGCTATTCAAGGCTGGATTGACAAATCTTGCTTTTTCAATCATGGGATTTGTCTGATAAATTATGACTATATTGTTGAATGCTTGGTATGTTGAGAAATCATCCATTTTGGTTGGAATCCAAAGCTTCCTTCATCTTTTTGACTGGATTTTCAATTGCTATAGTCATTTTCATTAGCATTTTGCAGAACCTTAGATATTCAAGAAAACCAAAGAAGAAGAAGAAGAAGAAGAGGACAGAGAGCATACTGAATCATGCAGATTCTATTATAATATTCTAAGTGGGGCAAGCAAATAGATGGTTAGAACTAAAGATGAAGCCCATTTCAAATTCTACACGAAATGTCCAGTAACTAAGAAGCTAAAAGCACAAAGGTCAGATGGGACCCATGATTTCTTAACACACAAGAAAGAAAAGCTAGGAACCTAAAATGTCAATTTCATGTTATTATCGACTTTTCAACATTTTCATGAAAAATTGCATTCTAGACCAGATGTATTAGTACACCATACATTGGGACTATATATGTTGGATCTAATGTCTGATAACCATTTGCAACATGGGTGGTCCCCGATTTGAGTACCTTAAGCAATTTGATTATTTTGACATTTTTCGTTCGAATACAAACCGTCTACTTAGCCATTGATTCAAAGGCCTGGGATTTTCCAGGATTTTTGAGGTAGCCCATTGGTCATTAGGTGAGCCACAGTTATGTATGTTAAGTTAGACCATCATAAAGGTGTGGTCCCCATGATGAGCAGGCTGGCTTGGTTTTTGTCTGTTGGTCTTCATGGTGGACCCTTACAGTTGCATGGGATGGAGGGTCTACCACGGACTGGATCCACAATTTATAAATGCAGTCACACGAATAGCTAATTAAGAAGTCTGGCTTGGACGGCTTTGGGTCCACGTATTAAATAACGAGCCATCCAATGTTAAATAAGTTGGGTTGGGCTAGTTTCGACCTTCTTGTTAGTCCTTCAGCAATGATGCGACCCAAGTCCAGTCCAATCAGTTATTGTGCCTATAACTCGGTCCTGGTTCCAACTCAGTCCGATTGTCCTCAAGGTTCTACGGCTCTGCTACTCGGATTGACCTGCTCGGCCCATGTCAAACCCCTATTTTCAATACTGACTCGTTGTGACTAACTGGTTTGGACTTGACCGAGTCTGAGTCAACTCAGATGACTGCATCCACGCCCAGTCCAATTAACTGGATCCAGATTTTAGGTCCGGTATTCCATCCCAAGCCCAGCCTAGAAGCAGGTCAGGCCTAAAATTGGATGGGATGGACGAGACTGGCCCATGGTCCATGACGCGGGTTGGGCGGGGCTAGTTTAGTCTAATTTCTGTTGTCAGATGGCTTTAATATATTTAAAACAGGGTTTGTCAATAGCATCGAGAGATCACTAGATCCCATTGAGCATATGTTGATCCCATCAACAGTTCACTTAATCCTATTAAGAAATTCGGGAAAATTTTCAGTTGCTTGCTAGATGGTTTTTGGAATGCCATTCGATCCCATCGACCTACCCTCGATAGTTGTCGATCCTATCCAAGGTCCTATCGACAAACGCATATGATTTTGTAGAAATGCATATTTTGTTTTCTAATTCGATTGTAGCTTTATATGAGGGGCTATGAATCTCATACAAAGCGCTTACATAACAAGATGGAAAGCAAAGCTACAATTTTGTGAATGAATTTTGGAGTTGGACGGATCTTTTGTAATTTCACTTTCATGATAGATTTGCCATTGCTTTGTGCTGTGATTTTCTTCCACAAGTGTTTTTCTAAGTAAAATCATGTGATTTTTGTGTGTTTATGTTGTGTCTAATTTTATTTTGTTTGATTGAATTCGGATTTACTTTCATGTGATTCCCAACAGTTTCCACCCTGGTTGGGTGCAACCCCAGGATATATAATATGGAGAGGATGTGCATTCGATGTATCTGGGAACCACCTAGCACTATGGTTCCCTGAAGATTTAATTGGGCCACGTGTTGCTTTATGAGATGCCATTAAGAAATTATGTTTGAAAGTTATTCAACCTTATCCCTACAATGCATGTTCTTCAGATTTACATTGCTATCAATATTTAAAAACTCGATGATTTGTCACAAATCTGCGGTGTTTTGCTGCAGACTCTCTCTCTCTCTCTCTCTCTCAAGCCAGTTAATAACTCACAAGTTGACTCGTCACTCAGTCTCTCAAGCCAATAAATAACTCCTGATTTTATTTTTTTTAAAAATAGAAAAAGAAAAAAGAAAAGAGATAAAGAAAGAAGAGAGAAGGTAATGAATCCTGCAGATTGTTCCATGGTGTTCTAAGTGGGGAAGCAAATGGATGGTTACAACTAAAGACAGCTCATTTCAAATTCCACAGGAAATGTCGAGTAACTGAGATGCTAAATCACAAGGACAGATGGGACCAATGATCATTTCTTAATGCATAGGCGAAAACTAGGACCCATGATTGCATGTCGTCCGAACAACAGTTTGGATAGCTAAGCACAAACCAGACCCAACGGATATAGTCCTGATGCAACCTATTGCAATAGGTAGGGATGTAATCCATCAAACCTCATCTCATTTTTAAATTATCTGAGGATTCCGTGTAGGTAGGACATTCCTGCAAGCATAGAATGTGCATTTCCGTAGGACATGCAAAAGGCAGACCCGGTCTTAAGATCAACTGTCTCAAAAATCAGGAAGGTCCACTCATAAAATGAGCCACACCTATGCATGTTTCGTTAGACCATCATCTGTCCATCGATTCCGAAGGTGTTGCTGTAGGTGTGGCTGTGACCCACATGATGAGCAAGCTGGCTTGGTTTTTGTCTGTTGGTCTTCATGGTGGACCCCACCACCTGTCCGAGAAACTTTTCTTTGATTTCTGAAGATCCGGGCGGTTCGTTTTGCCTGCCTCACCATGTATGCTTCTTAGCAACATGTACCTCACCCTCTATTTTTGCCTTATGAACGGGGCCCACCTAATGATCAAATATTCATGTAGTACAATGCACATTCTATATTGGCCTGGCTCTCCCGAGTGAGGGGGAGGTCTGACCAAATACGAGTCAACTCAGTCAAGCTGCATCAGACCCGTCCGAGTCTTAAAACCATGGTCTAGGCTGCCTTGAAAGCATGATTTGACTTGAGTCCGGCTGACAGGCTCTTAGTCACAACCCAGCCCCATTGCAATTAACTGTACCCAGACCGTTGGTCAGATATTACATTCCAGGTCAGGCCTAAAACCGTACGGACCAGACTGGCCCATGAGTTGGGCAGGGCCAGCGTAGTCTAGTTTCCACCCTCGTTGGGTGCAACCCGAGGTTATATGATATGTGAAGTGGATGGATCCTTGCTCCGGTGGTAGACTCCCTGGAGTTTCAACACCCAGTCAAGGGTTCCAGTATCCATAGGTGGTGAAATCCCACTACGGCGTGAGTGTGGGGTGTGTGAGCGAGTGTTAAAACAAATAAAAATAAAAATGTGGAGTGGATATGTATTCAGTGTGTTTGGGAGCTACTGCAGCACCATGTTTTCCTGATGATTTGATTAGCCCATGTGCTGCTTTCAGAGATAGTATCAAGAAAATATATTTGAAAGTTGGTCGGTTAGACATATGGCTAACCATGACCTTATCTCTGACAATGCTATCTGTTGGGGAAAAAATAGAATAAGTTTAGAGACTCGACTATGAAATGGACCAACTCTACTGATGCCGCCTGGGAATCCGAGGCAACAAGCCGGACCGAGGCAAGTAAACTAAACGCCTAAAGGAAAGACTTAGCTTGGATTGTGGGAAATGAATCCTGACCGAGACTTACAAAGTCGTGAGTCACAAGGCGGAGTACATAAGATGCATAAAGTTGACTCGGTAAATGAGGCAACAACATCCAAAGAGGCCGATTAAGGCCCGAGGCTCAGAAGCCACCCGACCGACTATAAAACCGACCCATATTTAGGTAGGTTACAGAGTCGGATATTGGATCAAGAGAGGATACCGATTACGAATCGGTTCCATTTCATCCGACAGAAGGTGAACAGTTTTATCCTTGTAATTAGTTGAGACTCATTCATCTCTAGAGTCGGATAAGACCAAGCCAAGCAAGGAAAAGACGGTGTAAATGAAAATACCGTCCCAAAAATCTAGTAAAAGGATCCCCGATCCCGAAGGTCTCGGAATCAGATGGAGACAAAAAACGGATTGATACCGAATCTCCGAGATATCAGGAAAAGAATCCCTGCACGATGAGACCCTCCCATTCCTATAAATATAGGAAACCTCCAAGGTGAAAGGTACGCAAAAACTATTCCAAACTATCCTCTCACACGATTTTGTCTCTGACTTTAGCATAGGAGGGTCCCCGGCTCTAGCCAGGGTTTCCTTTGTCTCCTTCTTGTGCAGGTGATAGGATAGAGGAGGATGCACCAGTTTTTTTGCATCAACACTATCAATGTTTAAAAAATCTTTGAATTGCTACAAAGATATGGCATTTTTCCACGTACTCTCTCTGTCAAGCCAATTAATAACTCACAAGTTTGACTCACCATGGAGACCAAGTAAACACATCCCAAAAGTAAACATGTCCCAAGTGATGTTCCCACCAGCATCACCATGAAACATAAAGAAATTTCAAGGACTTAGTCCATCTTATGTATATAATGCCTGGAAATTGATGCTCTCACCAACGTAACCCTGAAATATAAAGAAATCTCTAGGACTTCGTCCATCTTATGTATTATAACACCAATTTTTTTTTGAGAATGCTACGTAAGATTTGCATGTTATTATCCTATAAAGAAGTAGTTTATGTAAAACACTCTACACCCTCTTCTTTTGTCCTTTCTTTTCTAAGGAATACATGGCTTTCAAGACTTCTTTACCCTTTTACTTCCTACTTTTTGTTGCTCTGATACTCTTTGTCACAGCGACAGAGAAAGCAGTGAAGCATGGTTATTATTACTGTCAGATTCTTACTGGTCTTAAGAATATTTACTAATTACTACCTCATTAATATGCTATTTATATCTTAATACTTATTTAAATTAAGTTTTCATTAAGCTACTTTATTAATTAAGTTAATTGTTATAGCAATACCTTCCGTTAGTTTTCTCTAAATTCCGTTAGCTTTTTTCATGAATAACAAAAATACCACTAATTCAAATTAATTGTACCTTTGGGGTAAGCAGATTGCGTCTTACCCCATCTGGACAATTATCCGTCTAGGCAAGGCTATGTGGGGCCCATAATGATGTATGGGTTTTATCTACACCGTCCATCCACTTTTCCATATCATTTTAGGATATTAATTAAAAAATGAGGCAGATCCAAGGCTCAAGTGGACCACACAGCGGGGATTGAATTCCCATCATTAAAAATTTCTGGTGAGCGGTGGAAGTTTTCAATCAATGTAATATTTTTGTTTTCCCTTCATCCAAGTTTATATGACCTGAATAGGTTGGATGGAAAATAAACATCATGATAGCATACAGGAAGGTTTCAATGGTCAGTTTTATCATCGCCCCTGCTTCCTATGGTGCAGTCCACTTGAGCATTGGAAGTGCCTAATTTTTAGACTTATACCCTGAGATGATTTGGAAAAATGGATGGACAACGCGGAAAAAGCCTATGCATCATGGTGGGCCCCACAGAGCCCCTACATCAGAGTATAAGTCTAAATTAGGTTAGCTTTTTCATAAATGAGAAAGATACCCTCTGATTACTTTGATTAATGAAGTGGCTTAATGAGAAGTTAAATAGGTAACAGGATGTAAACACCCTATTAATGAGGTAATATTATGTCAAAATCCCTATTTATCATTCATGTAAGAGAAATGCTCCAGTGCTCTCTGAGAATGCTAACAGTTATAATGCTCCTAGCTACATCGGTTCACTTGGACAGTTCCATCTTTCAATCGGAACTATCCATTTATGTCCATAGTATATTCCACAAACTATTATGCAAAAATTCTATAGATCCGACGGCCAATCCATCTTTGGTTTGGCATTATTTTCTACACCCATCCATCTTCAAAGCCAAGGATTTGATGGTTACAATTCCCTAATAAAAATAATTCTTCAGAATCATAAGCAATCCATGATTGGTCCTAACAAATGGATGGATCAAATTGTTGATTGGACCTATTTTTGTGCAGCGAACGTAACCGTACTTATTAATTAGTTCTTGTTTTTTTTTTTTTCCTCTACAAATAACTTACAAGCTTTCATGTGTCATGTAGGATCTAACCCATCCAATATGTTGCCTACATTACGAGGATCATCTTTTGCAAAAATTATCTACATTTACTCATCAGGTTGACCACACTTGTATTTTGTTATTTATCAATGGCTAAGAAACTGTTTAAAATGGTGTGGTCCACCTGATAAGTGGATGCGGTTGATTTTTGGTAAAGTGAGATCCTCACAGTGGAGAGAACTGAATGGTAGGGTTGGATGTCGTACACGCATGGTTGGTTGGAAGTTATTTGTTGGGTGGACAGCAAATCATGGCCAAAGTGGTTGGTTTTGAGACCTTCTCAATATAGTTTAAAAGCTAAGAAAAACTAACTCTTATCCATTGATGATGCGTATCTGATATTGATGGATTCCGGGAACCACACACATCAATGGATCCATGACTGTGGGGCCCACTGTGATGTATAACTAAGCAATGAGATTTAAACCCTAATTTGTGGTTTTTGGCCACAACATTGTTTCTTGCAAAGGGCTGATACTGTTGCGTTTTGAGGCTATAGAATCTCATGCATGGATTGTTGTTGCATGAATCTTCTATTTTAGGTCCGGCCTTTGAATCTAGCCATTTTGCAGGCACTTTTTGAGTTCTAAAATAGCTAATTTGTTTTATTTATATATGTTTGTGGGGATATGAGGTCCACCACATGGGAGCTTTCCACGAGGTCGAGCTTTGTGAATCCTACCATGATGTGTATCGGACATCCACACTCTGCATTAGGGGTCTCTCTCTCTTTTATTATTATTATTATTATTATTTATTATTATTATACACACACACACACCCCCACACACTCACGCTAGTGGAATATCACCACCTATGAATACTGGAACTCTTGACTGGGTGTTGAAACTCCAAAGAGTCTACCACCTAAGCAAGAGTAGTCTCCTCTAAGTTATGGGATGTCTCCGAAATCAATCATATATATTCAGAATTCAAGTAGGGTACACCATATGAAATCATGACTAAAACATTTGAAAGCACTTGGTGGGGCGCCTTTTGAGTTTTGGAATGGCCTTAAATTTGGTGTGACCCAACGTCCAAGTGGGACACACAACGAATGAGCTGGATGTCTGAACCACCTCTCAGTGGGCCCTATAAACAATCATAAAGGTTAAAATGGGTGAGCATCTACTTTCAACCATTATTCAACACACATCACGCTGGGACCACAGAGCTTGACTTCATGGGAAGCTCCATGAGGTCAACCTTAAGCTCTGTAGGCCCCACTGTGATGTGTGTTTTGCACCGAAAAAATGGTGTGATGTATGTTTTAAAAAGCCAAAAAGAAAAAGAAAAAGAGAGGCTAGGGAAATGTTTTCGAGCTCATCTCTGAAGTTAAATCATATTATACTCAAAAGTATGCATCTCTGACTTTACAAGATTTCCATTTTCTATAGCTGAATTCCTAACTAAATTAATTTTTTGGTTGTACTATACTTTTAAGGTGTGCCCATGGGTGCGCGTGTTGGTGTGTAAAAAAAAAATAAGTGCCCATGTGGTGCGCGCGCATGTGTGAGTGTGTAAAAAAGAAGAAAAGAAGAAAAAAATAAAATGGAGGAATCATGTAATGGGTCCAGCTTCATGGCTTAGTGGTAGATGGAGTATGTTTCAACACTGAGGTCATGGTATTGAGTGCCCATGTGGTGTGAGTGGGTGCTTGTGTGAGTTTGTAAAACACACCAAAAAATAAAAAACACAAAGAAGAAGAGTAACCCAAATAAGTTTCTGATTTCTTGAAAGATAACATGTGCTTGAATAACAAACTTGAGCTTTTGCTCTTACCGTGCCATTGCTCATTTTCACTAGTTGTTTGCAGAGGTAAAGGGCATGGGTGATCTGTAATGGTAACTGGCCCAGACCAAAAATGAGGCAACAAGGTCGCTGTAGACGTCGTAACAAAATTCTCGGAATGGGTTTACGCATTACGACGAGCAATGAAAGGAGCAAGCGCTATGAGAAAAAAGTTCATAAAATCAATGAAACTTTGCAACAAGCAATCAACCACAATTGTCTCTCTGGTCTAACTAGCTTAGAATGTAACAAAAATCAGAGCTACTCCTGCTGCAGTACTGCACAGATCTAAGTTGCGCTGTTACGTGCTTCAATGAAAACAACTATACGTCGTGTATAAATTACCAGTGTATTGGAGCCAACGAGTGAGGGTACACAACAACTGGACCAATCTGGGTATTATCTATATACACTTATATTTATAATTATGTTTTAATGGGGAATGATGATATTGGCATTTCCTATCTATGATCTGATATTTGCTTTAGAGCTTATAGAAAACTTAGTTGGTAATTATTTAAGACTAATCTTTTAGTCATGCTCTCTAGGAATTTTTATGGTATTAGATGTATGGGTTTGTTTTTGAGTTTATACTGTATGGGTGTTTGGCTTAGTTGAACTGGTTTCCACTGTGCTCTTACAGGATGCGATATTATATAATTTTATAAGGTTTGTTAATTATATGGGAGAAGAAGAAATCACCATCTTATGTATCTTTTCTCAAAATAACACGGTATTACGATGTATGATGTAAGGAAGAGCGTGAAGAGATAATGAGAAAGGTCACCATTTTCCTCAGCGAATAAAACCTTGAATTCACAAGGTATTTTCTTAAATCCCCCCAAAAAAAAACAAGACTGAGTACACTACTAATAAAGAATAAATTTCTCCATATCTGAATTGATTTTTTTTTTTAACCAGACACACCTGAGGCCCAATTACATCATGCCTTACCTTAGGTAGGACTGGGCCCGGTTCCAACGAACTACTTGCATTTCCATTTAGGCTTCTTTTGTTATAACCATGCTAAGAGTTCAGAGCAAGAAAGTCTAGCTTTCCCTCTTTCCTTCTTTTTCTTTATCTTTTCTCCTCCCCTTCTTCATCTTCTCTTTACTTTCTCATTCTTCTTCTTCCTCGTTGCATGAACCCAAGAACAGCCACTGCCACAGGAAACCATGCCTCAGCCGGTAGCGGATGCCACCGCACGCAGCAGCCAGCCCTCCACTGCATTCAGTGGCCCCTTTACTGTGCCAGTGCTCATTCTCACAAGTTGTTTGCAGAGTTGAAGGGCTTGAGCAATCTGTGTTGGGAAGTGCCGTAACATTATTCAAGGGCATGCATGTTTAACAATGTTGCAAAACAAAGAGCACGCCTTTTGAATGATGCCCTCGATATCGTGCAACAAGCAATCGACGACCAATATTGCTTTTGCTCAATCCAACATAACATGTACTGAGAACAACAGTTGCCAACAGTACTGCAACCAAACTGCCGTGATTTCCACCACTAGCTTCTTCAATGCTAACCACAATGCTTCGTGTAACGGGTGTTTTACACCATATTGCTCCATCCCAAACCCCGACACTACATAACAACTGGACCAACCTGGGTATTATCTACATACACTGTTCTTTTTGCATGTATGTTTTAAGAGAGAACTCTTTTTCTTAAAAAAAAAAACTTTTTCAAGAGCTTTTTTTTCCTTCTTCTTTTAATACCTAAAAATTAAACATGCATTTTTATTTGTAGAATCAAAACAAAATTATAATCTAATTAGAACTCTTAACAAAATAAAAAGAAAACTTGAACCAGCAAACTCCTACTGTAAGACAATTAGCTTAAACCAAAGAATTAATTTGACTTGAAAACAACCACCAGCCCTACCCTCCAGTGATGTGGTAGAGTAGGTGATGACTCTAACATGATCCACCTTAGATTTTGATATGCTTCATTTATGGGCCCAATGTCCTAAAATGATGGCAACAAAATGGATGGATGGCATGTTGTGAAACTATGCAATTTTTCTTTTTATGTGCAAATCAATGAGATCGACAATATAAAATAGTTAGTAGATGTTAATCACTTTCAACATAATCAATCAAACCATCAAACATGTAGGATGCAAGAGATACTAAATTTTTTTTTGTATGAAAAACCCTCCAATGTGAAAGAAAGAACTGCGAGACCTAGTTTGATACAAATCCATTATGAAATAAATAATGGAAGTATAATTATATATCAGAGACTAATTTCTTTTGGATATCCAAATACATCACGCAAGAATAAATTATAAGCAACAAAGTAATTAAAATTTTTTCTCACCAATTAAGGATTGTATAAACTCCCAATACAACTCTTAAAGAAGATAATCGAAAAAATTGGCACTGTGGATGAACCCTCAATAACTCAAATGTGGAAATTTAGGTGGTAAAAGGCTCTTGTTTTTCCTTCTTGCAAAACCCCTTCTCTCCTCTATTATCTTCTTTTTATCAAAGGGAAAAAAAAAAACCCCTCAAATGTTGTTAAAACTACGACTCTAAAAAACCACCTAGCACTATGGTTCCCTGAAGATTTAATTGGGCCACGTGTTGCTTTATGAGATGCCATTAAGAAATTATGTTTGAAAGTTATTCAACCTTATCCCTACAATGCATGTTCTTCAGATTTACATTGCTATCAATATTTAAAAACTCGATGATTTGTCACAAATCTGCGGTGTTTTGCTGTGGACTCTCTTTCTCTCAAGCCAATTATTAACTCACAAGTTGACTCGTCACTCAGTCTCTCAAGCCAATAAACAACTCCTGGTTCTTTTTTTTTTTTTTTTAAAAGAAAAAAGAAAAGTGAGAAAGAAAGACGAGAGAAGGTAATGAATCCTGCAGATTGTCCTATGGTGTTCTAAGTGGGGAAGCAAATGGATGGTTACAACTAAAGACACAGCTCATTTCAAATTCCACAGGAAAAGTCTAGTAACTAAGAAGCTAAATCACAAGGACAGATGGGACCAATGATTTCTTAATGCATTGGAGAATACTAGGACCCATGATTGCATGTCGCCGGAACAACAGTTTGGATAGCTAAGCACAAACCAGACCCAACGGATCTAGTCCTGATGCAACCTATTGCAATAGGTAGGGATGTAATCCATCAAACCTCATCTCAGTTTTAAATTATCTGAGGATTCCGGTAGTTAGGACATTCCTGCTAAGCATAGAATGTGCATTTCCGTAGGACATGCAAAAGGCAGACCCGGTCTTAAGATCAACTGTCTCAAAAATCAGGAAGGTCCACTCATAAAATGAGCCACACCTATGTATGTTTAGTCAGACCATCATCTGTCCATCGATTCCGAAGGTGTGGCTGTCGCCCACATGATGAGCAAGCTGGCTTGGTTTTTGTCTGTTGGTCTTCATGGTGGACCCCACCACCTGTCCGAGAAACTTTTCTTTGATTTCTGAAGATCCAGGCCGTTCGTTTTGCCGGCCTCACCATGTATGCTACTTAGCAACATGTACCTCACCCTCTATTTTTGCCTTCTGAACGGGGCCCACCTAATGATCAGATATTCATGGTGGAGTACAATGCACATTCTAAATTGGCCTGGCTCTCCCGAGTGAGGGGGAGGTCCGACCAAATACGAGTCAACTCAGTCAAGCCGCATCAGACTCGTCCGAGTCTTAAAACCATGGTCTAGGCTGCCTTGAAAGGATGATTTGACTTGAGTCAGGCTGACAGGCTCTTAGTCACAACCCAGCCCCAGTGCAATTAACTGCAACCAGACCGCAGGTCAGATATTACATTCCAGGTCAGGCCTAAAAATGTACGGACCAGACTGGCCCATGAGTTGGGCATGGCCAGCCTAGTCTAGTTTCCACCCTCGTTGGGTGCAACCCCAGGTTATATGATATGTGAAGTGGATGGATCCTTACTCTTACTTCAGTGGTAGACTCTCCGGAGTTTCAACACCCAGTCAAGGGTTCAAGTATCCACAAGTAGTGAAATCCTACTACCGTGTGAGTGTGGGTTGTGTGTGCGTGTGTTAAAAAATACATAAATAAATAAATATATGAAGTGGATATGTATTCAGTGTGTTCGGGAGCCACCGCAGCACCATGATTTCCTGATGATTCGATTGGCCCATGTGCTGCTTTCAGAGATAGTACCAACCATAACCTTATCTCTAACAATGCTATCAATGTTTAAAAAATCTTTGAATTGCTACAAAGATGTGGCATTTTTCCACAGATTCTCTCTCTCAAGCCAATTAATAACTCACAAGTTGATTCACCATGGAGACCAAGTAAACACGTCCCAAGTGATGTTCCCACCAGCATCACCATGAAACATAAAGAAATTTCAAGGACTTGGTCCATCTTATGTATATAATGCCTGGAAATTAATGCTCTCACCAATGTAACCATGAAATAAAAAGAAATCTATAGGACTTCGTCCATCTTATGTATTATAACATCAAAATATTTTGAGGATGCTACGTAAGATTTACATGTTATTATCCTATAAAGAAGTAGGTTATGTAAAACACTCTACACCCTCTTCTTTCGACTTCCTTTTCTAAGGAATACATGGCTTTCAAGACTTCTTTACTCTTTCACTTCCTGCTTTTTGTTGCTCTGATCCTCTTTGTCACAGCTACGGAGAAAGAAGCAGCGAGGTATGGTTATTGTTTTGATCTTCTTTGGATCCTTACTCTTGCTCGGGTGGTAGACTCTCAGGAGTTTCAACACCCGATCAAGGGTTCGAGTGTCCATATAGGTGGTGAAATTCCACTATCGTGAGTGTGTGGGGATGTGTGTGCGTGTGTAAAAAACAAAAAAGAAAAGAAAAAGAAGGTATGGTTATTGTTACTGTCAGATTCTTACCAGTCTCAAGAATATTTACATATTACTGCCTCATTAATATGATATTTATATCGTAATTCCTATAAAATACCTTCCGTTAGTTTTCTCTAAATTCCCTTAGCTTGTCTAAAACCGTCTAGATGATTATCTGTCTAGGCAGGGCTATGTGGTGCCCACAATGATGTATGAGTTTTATCTACACTGTCCATCCATTTTTCCATATCATTTTAGGATATTAATTAAAAAATGAGGAAAATTCAAGGCTCAAGTGGACCTTATGGTGGGGATTGAATTCCCATCATTAAAAATTTCTAGTGGGCAGTGCAAGTTTTGGATCAATCTAATATTTATGTTTTCCCTTCATCCAAGTTTATATGACCTGAATAGGTATGATGGAAAATAAACATCATGATAGCTTATAGGAAGGTTTCAACGGTGAGTTTCATTATCGTAGGTGCTTCCTACGGTGCAATCCACTTGAGCATCGGAACCTTCTAATTTTGAGACTTATACCCTGAGATGATTTAGAAATATGGATGGACAACGTGGAAAAAACCCATACATCATGGTGGGCCCCACGGAGCCCCTACATCCTGATACAAGTCTAAATTACGTTAGCTTTTTCATAAATGACAAAGATACGCACCGATTACTTTGATTAATGAAGTGGCTTAATGAGAAGTTAAGTTAAATAGGTAACAGGATGTAAACACCCTATTAATGAGGTAGTATTATGTAAAAATCGTTATTTATCATTCATGTACGAGAAATGCTCCAGTGCTCTACGAGAACACTAGAAGTTGTAATGCTCCTAGCTGCATCGGTTCACTTGGACAGTTCCATCTTTCAATCTGAACTATCCATTTATGTCCAGAGTACATTCCACAGGCTATCATGCAAAAATTCTATAGATCCAACGGCCAATCCATTTTTGGTTTGGCATTATTTTCTACACCCATCCATCTTCAAAGTCGTGGATTTGATGGTGACAATTCCCTAATAAAAATAATTCTTCAGAATCATAAGCAATTCATGATTGGTCCTAACAAATGGATGGATCAAATTGTTGATTGGACCTATTTTTGTGCAGCGAACATAACCGTACATATTAATTAGTTCTTGTTTTCTTTCTCCACAAATAACTTACAAGCTTTCATGTGTCATGTAGGATCTAACCCATCCAATATGTCGCCTACATCACGAGGATCATCTTTTGCAAAAATTATCTACATTCACTCATCAGGTTGACCACACCTGTATTTTGTTATTTATCAATGGCTAAGAAACTATTTACAACGGTGTGGTCCACCTGATAAGTTGATGGGGTTGACTTTTTTATTAAGGTGAGATCCTCACAGTGGAGAGAACTTAATGGTAGGGTTGGATGTCGTACACGCATGGTTGGTTGGAAGTTATTTGTTGGGTGGACAGCAGATCATGGCCTAAGTGGTTGGATTTTAGACCTTCTCAATATAGTTTAAAAGCTAAGAAACTTAACTCTTATCCATTGATGATGCGTATCTGATATTGATGGATTCCGGGAACCACACACATCAATGGATCCATGACTGTGGGGCCCACTGTGATGTATACCTAAGCAATGAGATTTAAACCCTAATTTGTGGTTTTTGGCCACAACATTGTTTCTTGCGAAGGGCAGCTACTGTTGCGTTTTGGGGCTATAGAATCTAATGCATGGATTGTTGTTGCATGAATCTTCTATTTTAGGTCCGGCCTTTCAATCTAGCCATTTTGCAGGCACTTTTTGAGTTCTAAAATAGCTAATTTGTTTTATTTATATATGTTTGTGGGGATACGAGGTCCACCACATGGGAGCTTTCCATGTTGGAATATGGAGTTTGAAAAACTATTTAAACAAAATAAATTTAAAATTAAAAATAAAAGAAAACTTATTGATTTATAGAAGTTGAGGCGTGACGTGAGTCACTCGGCTTGAAATCGAATTTGCTCCCCTTGACAGCGTCCCAAGTGTAACAAGTTTCCAAAGCAATCGACTTCCAGGATACAACGACTATGACCCGGTCCCAGCGGTGCATTCATTGTACACGAGCTCGAACCACTTTGTAGTCTTAACCCGAACTAGAAAACACTTAAACCATAGTTTTAATATAAAACAAACTTTTTTCTTACTTAAAAAAAAAAAAATAGATGAGAGAAAGTCTATTTATAGATTTTGTGAAGACACCCTTTCACAAAGGGTTGTGACTATTGGGTTTAAATCCAAATGGTGCGACCTTTAAGCTTCAAAAGACATAACTTTTCAAAACAAAAATTGAAAGGACATAACCTTTCAGTGAAAAGACACATCCATAGGGCACATAGGGCACATGCACACTTATGGCCACAGCCATGGTCCGTCCCAACGGATATTTTGAAACACTAAATTATTTTAAAATAATTTAAAATACAACAATCCCTCACATGTTTCAAAATTTTTAACATTTCGGGTTAAGATGGAAGAGTTGTGCAATGGTGCCGGTGTCACCATAGACTTGAACAGACATTAGAGTAAACATGACAGGTCTACAGGAATCAAGTGACACCATAGTCTTGAACCTGATTCCTTTTGATGTAAATCGCAAGTACATGCCACTCACACAACTTTTCCACTACAAGTGATTCTGCGGTTTGGTGCATTTCGGCCATACACCATTACCTGGATTTCATGAGTGCTCTAGAGAATTCACCTAGATTCTTATAGGAAGCGGCCTCCACCTCCACACCCATATAGGTGAATTCCATCAAGTGTACGTAACAATTGGGTACACCACCAAATATATGACTATGGATTCATTAAGAGTTCAAAAACTCAACCTTCTTTATTACTGCTCGCACTGTACACCATAGAAATGGCTCATTTACATCAGTGCAATCGTCTACCTCGTGTCTTGTTGTTTACCCATTGAACCTATCTAATAGGATTTCTACTCGTATAGGTTGGGTTGCCAACACTGGTAGCTCATATATTAGGCTCAGCCCTATTCCATTCAATGTATCATTGGCTAATCTTTTAGATAGTCACTTGGTTAGAAGATTTATGATCCGTAGGCCTTTTACCTCCACTAGTCTTTGCTCCGTCAGGCTTTCTTCTCATATGAGTTTGGCCATATCTTATTCCCATTGTGGCTAATTATCCTTTCAGATCAGATAAGGATCATCGTATTGGCAAGCTATTGCCCCACCAACTAGCTACTCATAAATGAGCCTCTGCCTAGGCTCATTCCTCCTTTTGCTCCTCAATCAAGTCTTCGACAGTCAGTCGCATCCTCTTTGACTATTCATATTTCAAGCCAACGCATACATTTCTAACCTCACAGAGTCAATAATTACGACTCCATCAAGCAACAGATACTAAGCATCATTTTTATTATGATAGTTGTCGCATCACCGGTTCTGAATACAACCAACTTTCTTAGCCTTGAATGTACTCTTATAATTCAAGCAACTTCACTAGCCCACCATTCAACTAACTGATGGTAAAGTCAATTGACCTTATTGTATCTGCAATACAAAGAGGCTGGAGTAATCTGTCATACATAGACATATGACAACTAAAATAGAGTATAACTTCATGTAATCATATCGCAACATTATCATGTTATCATATGTTCCTTAACACATGAAAGGTTGGCCAATTTATCAATTAGTTATTAGAATTCAATACAATCAATGGATATTTGGCAACTGAATATGGAGGAGAAATGTCCAAGTTCATTATCAAGTATCTTAATCGATGGATTGAACAATGAGCTCCATACGTGTATAAGTTTGGCCATTAAATACATTTGTTAATGGTAAAATAATACAGTTTATTACATAAACTTGTAGTCTCATATGAATACCAATCTCAAATGTCCAAATCTAATCTTCGATGAGAATAGAATATAACCTAAAAATCTTATTGATCTAACAATCATCTTATAAATTCAGACCACTAGTAATATTCTTTCTACCATTCATTTGATGGCTACCAATTTGATCATTAAAACTTACAATATGTTTAATTACCTTGTCTCAAAGACCTACACATCAATATAAAACATGCGCATATTGATCCATAACATTCAACATATATTTTTCTTAGTACAAAACTTCAATTTTATGTCAACCCATTTATCAAATACATATTGACTAAACTCGGATTTCATGCGTTAAGTGGTTTATGCATCCGAGTGCACTCCCACAATTTCAGATTTAGCCTTGATAGATATATCTATGGCCCACCTGATAAATCTATTAAGAAAAATCTTTCGTAGGAACCATCATATGAATTGACTAACACATGTCTTAGATTGGCACATGATTGGATGAAATTAACATTGAATTAATGCACATTTACTACTAGTCTATTTGAGAAACTCAAGTCACCATTTGCTTCATGATAAGTGAAACTCCAGAAAGACAATCATTCATTTAATGTGAGTTTCAAGTACTTAATATTCATAAAAGTAATACACATGCAAGATCTAGATCCTTGTAATGCATCTAAGTATATAACCCCCACAATTTAAAATCTTTATAAATGAGATCTTTTCAACATATGTACAATATCTGAGTGTCTATGTATCAAGAGTCATACATTGTTTAATGTTTCATATTATAATGGAAACAATATATTTTGTATATGTAACACATGAATACAAGACTTGAACATATCAATCATAAATCCACATAGGATGGATCAAAGGCCACAAGATACATACAATGATACAAAAGGAATAATGTGCGTTATCTATAAATACACAGTGATAAGTGGGCCCATGGTTTGATAGACTTGACCATTGATTTGATTAAGTTCAATATAGCATACTCATTTTTTCCTTGTGTGCACTCATTATTATAAAGGTTATTCATACTAATGGTTGGTCCATGTTACAACTTAATTTTTAAGTCACTATAAATACAAAGAAGGACTTACTAATGAATTACTCATATTATAAACATGTGTGCAGTGACGCTTTAGTGTATAACCGTGTATTCTACTGCATTTCTAAAGATTAACATCAATATAGGTATTCATTTTATGCACATCAATCACACAAAAATTAACTCCTTAACATGCACTTGATCAAAATAATATGTTATATTTGTTCTAGCACCATTGATATAGTAGGCCCCATTTTTTCACAATTCAGACCATGCACTCTTGTGCTACCCACCATTAGTCGCCAACAAATATCTTTCCAAAATTTCCTATCATAAAGTAGACAGTAAACCATCCACTTGCAGTTCATAAATTGGACATGTAAGATTGTCCAATGGAAGAATATTTTGGTAACACACATTATACATAGTCTAGCACATTAGTTGAATAGTCTTGATCATCAAAATTGGGCCCGGATTAGATTATCCAATGACATATATCATATAGAATTATAGATTGCATGTGTATGAATGACGGTGCTCTCCTAAAGTAGTAAAATGTTACCTACGAGAGCAAACTCACAAGAGAATAAACCCATGTGCAGTTAGGATAAATGATTTTAATCGATATTTTAAAAAAAATAACCCACAAATATCTTTTTCATCTTTCCATTGTTCTCTTTGCGCCACATCCACCATTATTATTAGAGATTGAAATGAATTCATAATTGGAGATGTAATATATTGGCCACAACTTGACTCGAACATTGGATTATACTATGTATAGAACTCTTGGAGGATTATAGGATTGACAAAAGACGTTGTGATCAAAATAGCAAATAATTGCAAATGAGGCAACAAATTAAGATCTTGTAAATCATATTCAATAACTTCCATACCACAACATGATTATCCAGAACATTCATCTAACAATTCCTACCATAAATAAGACATATTAATATTTATGATACCGTAAATCACAATATGCCATAAAAGAGCTAAAAACTACAGGCTAAAAAAAACTTTCAAATGCAATTTCACATGAAAGTTGTGCATGCTGAGGATATTTGATCAGTCAAATTTTTTCTTTGTGTGTTGCACTTGATGAAGATAGTGTTCGTATGTACAATACCATCATTGGTTCACATGGTTCCCACCATTTATGTTTTAAAGATTCTCTATAAAAGTGGCTTTCCTTTGTTTATACATGTATGGTAGTTGAAAAAGTTCCTCATACTTGTGTCCCACCCTGATATCCTAGTTTTAAATAAATCCAGGATCAATCCTCATTGTTCATAAATGGTGAATATTAGTGGATACCTTCTTGGTGTGGCACTACATATGACTTGATCTTGTTGTGTGTGATAGACTGACATTGTCAGTGATATAAACATAAAAATAATCAATAGGCTATAGCACCAGTGCATAACTTTAAGCCTTTTAGATGATTTGCATAGGTGGTCCAGAGAATATGTACAACAAATATATGTAAGATCCTAAACATTAGATGGTATATGAGGGTTCTAGATTATATGTTTGATCATAGTCCAATCATTCTCATTTATATATATATCAAGATCTAAAGTACTCTAACCATTCTCAGTCGGTGCATATGTTCACTTTTGTACATGTGGTCCAAAAAACTTACATAACAAATATCTACAAGATCTTGACCATTAGGTGAGATATGACAACTCAAGATTATATGAGTCATGGCCCACAAATCGGGTTGGTGTGGTTTCATTTTGGACTATTCCAATCAAATAGATGTTACCGTAATTTTTAAATAGTTTTTCAAACATATTCGATTTCAAGATTATTGGAATATGGAGTTTGAAAAACTATTTAAACAAAATAAATTTAAAATTAAAAATAAAAGAAAACTTATCGATTTATAGAAGTCGAGGCGTGATGTGAGTCACTCGGCTTGAAATTGAATTTGCTTCCCTTGGACAGCGTCCCAAGTGCAACAGGTTTCCAGAGCAATCAACCTTCAGGATACAACGACTATGACCCGGTCCCAGCGGTGCACTCACTGTACATGGGCTCGAACCACTTTGTAGTCTTAACCCGAACTAGAAAACACTTAAACCATAATTTTAATATAAAACAAACTTTTTTCTTACTTGTTGTAATATATAAAAAAAAAACAGATGAGAGAAAGTCTATTTGTAGACTTTGTGAAGACACTCTTTCACAGAGGGTTGTGGCTATTGGCTTTAAATCCAAATGGTGCGACCTTTAGGCTTCAAAAGACATAACTTTTCAAAACAAAAATTGAAAGGATATAATCTTTCAGTGAAAAGACACATCCATAGGGCACATAGGGCACATGCACACCTATGGCCACAGCCATGATCCGTCCCAACGGATATTTTGAAACACTAAATTATTTTAAAATAATTTAAAATACAACATTCCACGAGGTTGAGCTTTGTGAATCCTACCATGATGCATGTGTATTGGACATCCACACTCTGCATATGGGGTCTCCTAAGTTATGGGATGTCTCCGTAATCAATCATATATATTCAGAATTCAAGTAGGGTACACCATATGAAATCATGACTAAAACATTTGAAAGCACTTGGTGGGGCGCCTTTTGAGTTTTGGAATGACCTTAAATTTGGTGTGGCCCAACATCCAAGTGGGACACACACAACGAATGAGCTGGATGTCTGAACCACATCTCAGTGGGCCCTATAAACAATCATAAAGGTTAAAATGGGCGAGCATCTACTTTCAACTATTGTTCTGGCCCACCTAAGTAATGAAGTGGCCTAATTTTTAGGCCTACGGTCCACCATAGAAGGGTGCATTTAATTGATGGGGTGGATATCCACCACGCATCACGCTTGGCCACAGAGCGGGAAGCTCCATGAGGTCAACCTTAAGCTCTGTGGGCCCATTGTGATGTGTGTTTTGCACAAAAAAAAAAAAAAAAAAAAAACAACAACAACGGATATGTAAATGTTTTTGTGGACATCTTCTGAAGTTAAATCATATTATACTCAAAAGTATGCATCTCTGACTTTACGGGATTTCCATTTTCTATAGCTGAATTCTTAACCAAATTAATTTTTCCCTCGTACTATATTTTTAAGGGTTGCCCATGCGGTGTGGGCATATGTATGGGTGTGTTAAAAAAGAACTAGTGCCCATGCGGTGTGGGCACATGTATGGGTGTGTTAAAAAAGAACAAGTGCCCATGCGATGTGCGTGCATGTGTGCGTGTGTAAAAGAAAAAAGGAAAGTAAAGGAATCAGGTAATGGGTCTAGCTTCATAGCTCAGCGGTAAACAGATTATGTTTCAACAATAAGATCATAGGATTGAGTGCCCATGTGGTGTGGGTGGGTGATTATGTGAGTGTGTAAAATAAAAAAGAAAGAGAAAGAAGAAGAAGAGTAACCCAAGTATGTAAAGTGAGGTACTGAAGTGATTTCGTCAAAGATAACATGTGCTTGAATATCAAACTTGAGCTTTTACTTTTACTCTGCCATTGCTCATTTTCACTAGTTGTTTGCAGAGGTAAAGGGCATGGGCGATCTGTAATGGTAACTGGCCCAGACCCAAAATGGGGCAACAAGGCCGCCGTAGACGTCGTACCAAAATTCTCCGAATGGGTTTACAGTGCATTACGAGGAGCAATGAAAGGGGCAAGCTATGAGAAAAAAGTCCATAAAATCAATGAAACTTTGCAACAAGCAATCAACTACTATTGTCTCTCTGGTCTAACCAGCTTAGAATGTAACAAAAATCAAAGCAACTCTTGCCTGCAGTACTGCACAGATCTAAGTTGCGCTGTTTCGTGCTTCAATGAAAACATCAATACGTCGTGTATAAATTACCAGTGTATTGGAGCCAACGAGCGAGGGTACACAACAACTGGACCAATCTGGGTATTATCTATATACACTATTATATTTATAATTATGTTTTAATGGGGAATGATGATATTTGCATTCCCCATCTATGAGCTGATATTTGCTTTAGAGCTTATAGAAAACTTAGTTGGTAATTATTTAAGACTACCTTTTAGTCATGCTCTCTAGGAATTTTTATGGTATTAGATGTATGGGTTTGTTTATGGGTTTATGTTGTATCGGTGTTTGGCTTAGTTGAACTGGTTTCCACTGTGCTCTTACAGGATGCCATATTATTTAAATTTATAAGGTTTGCTAATTATATGGGAGAAGAAGAAATCACTATTTTATGTATCTTTTTTCAAAATAACATGGTATTACAATGTATGATGTAAGGAAGAGCGTGAAGAGATAATGAGAAAGATCACCATTTTCCTCAGTGAATAAAACCTTGAATTCACAAGATGTTTTCTTAAATCCACAAAAAAAAAAAAAAAAAAAAAAAAAAAAACTAGACACACCTGAGGCCCAATTACATCATGCCTTACCTTACGATAGGACTGGGCCCGGATCTGACAGACTACTTACGTTTCTATTTAGGCTTCTTTTGTTATAACCATGCTAAGAGTTCAGAGCAAGAAAGTCTAGCTTTCCCTCTTTCCTTCTTCTTCTTAATCTTTTCTCCTCCTCCCCTTCTTCATCTTCTCTTTACTCTTTCTCATTCTTCTTCTTCCTCGTTGCATGACCCCAAGAACAGCCACTGCCACAGGCAACCATGCCTCAGCCGGTAGTGGATGCCACCGCACGCAGCAGCCGGCCCTCCACTGCATTCATCAGTGGCCCCTTTACTGTGCCAGTGCTCATTCTCACGAGTTGTTTGCAGAGTTGAAGGGCTTGAGCAATGTGTGTTGGGAAGTGCCGTAACATTATTCAAGGGCATGCATGTTTAACAATGTTGCAAAACAAAGAGCACGCCTTTTGAATGATGCCCTCGATATCGTGCAACAAGCAATCGACAACCATTGCTTTTGCTCAATCCAACATAACATGTACTGAGAATAACAGTTGCCAACAGTACTGCAACCAAACTGCCGTAATTTCCACCACTAGCTTCTTCAATGCTAACCACAATGCTTCGTGTAACGGGTGTTTTACACCAATTGCTCCTTCCCAAACCCCGACACTACATAACAACTGGACCAACCTGGGTATTATCTACATACACTGTTCTTTTTGCATGTATGTTTTAAGAGAGAACTCTTTTTCTTAAAAAAAAAACTTTTTCCAGAGCTTTTTTCGCCTTCTTCTTTTACTACCTAAAAATTAAACATGCATATTTTATTTGTAGAATCAAAACAAAATTATAATCTAATTAGAACTCTTAACACGGAAACGCTCACCTGCGAGCCAGTTCGTACGTAGTACATACAAACTTTTTTGAGAACTCATCATATCTGATGAATCTCGCAAATTTGAACGGTCCACATGAAGCAAAACCTCATGAAACCCCGTGGTATGAATTTTTACTTTGATCCGAAACTTTGGTGGGCCATGAAAAATGCAAGCAATTTCTTCCCTTGATTTGAATTTCTCTTTGCTATGGCCCACCGGAATCTTAGATCAGGGTGAAAATGCACCCCTTACGGTTTCATGGGATTCCACATCTTATGGACCGTTCGGATTCGACACCCGTGATACGTGTGCAAAGGTGCGCACATGCATAGGTGCGTAGGTGAGCATGCCTCCTCTTAACAAAATAAGAAGAAAACTTGAACCAGCAAACTCCTACCATAAGACAATTAGCTTAAACCAAAGAATTAATTTGACTTGAAAACAACCATCAGCCCTACCCTGTAGTGATGTGGTAGAGTACGTGATGACTCTAACATGATCCACCTTAGATTTTGATATGCTTCATTTATGGGCCCAATGTCCTAAAATGATGGCAACAAAATGGATGGATGGAATGTTGTGAACCTATGCAATTTTTCTTTTTATGTGCAAATCAATGGGATCAACGATATGAAATATCTAATGGATGTTAATCGATCACTTCCAACACAATTAAACAAACCAACGAACATGCAGGATGCAAGAGATACTAAATTTTTTTTTATATGACAAACCCTCTAATGTGAAAGAAAGAACTACGAGATCTAGTCTGATACAAATTCATTATAAAATAAATAATGGAAGTATACTTATCATAGACTAATTTCTTTTAGATATCCAAATACATCACGCAAAAATAAATTATAAGCAACAAAGTAATTAAAATTTTTTCTCACCAATTAAGGATTGTATAAACTCCCAACACAACTCTTAAAGAAGATAATAGAAAAAATTAGCATTGTGGATGAACCCTCAAGAACTCAAATGTGAAAATTTAGGTGGTAAAAGGCTCTTGTTTTTCCTTCTTGCAAAACCCCTTCTCTCTTCTCCATTATCTTCTTTTTATCAACGGAAAGAAAAAAAAAAGTCTCAAATGTTGTTAAAACTACGACTCTAAACTAAAAAAGCTCATTTTTCTCTCATTTTAGTTTGTTTACTCAAAAGACCAAAATACTACCACATACAAAGGGGTGTACACGAATCGAGTTAGCTCGGTTAGCTCACTTGACTCGAAAAAGTTCGATTTGACTCGGTTCAAAACTGAGTTCGAGCCGAGTTGTCACGTCCTGAAAATCAGAACCCGAGTTGGCCAGGCTCGAACCCAAATTTCAAAACTATGAGTTGTATTTAAATAAAATATATATCGCAACCCACATTATTTCATGCATTTTCAAGGCAATCAGAACAACTAAAAGGATATTAATCATTGTAATTAAATATTGTCCACTAATAAATCCTTAAATCTTTAATTACATTGACATTCAAAAATAAATAATAACAACATACATTAAAATTTAATTAATAAGGATAAAAAGTCTTCAATGTTGCTCAATTGATTCTTCATAAACAAATCCTACAAAATAATCTATACGGGTGTGAGCACGACGGCTCGTAGGGTCACATCATTCCTAAAATTGAAAACTTTATGTTAACACCAATACAATTCAATAAAATAAATAGAATCGATTACGAGTATTAAATCGGCATTTTACATGATAATAATAACAATTTGTATTTCATAATAACAAAATAAGATAATACAGTCATCTAAAATCCTTTTTGGTTCAATACAGGGCAGAGCACCTGTGTGTATTGATCCTTTTAGGGAATGACCCTCGGCAGAGCACCTGGTGAATAAAATTTTAGAGTAAATACCCATGGCAGAGCACCAGTGTGTGTTGATCATTTTACAGAATTGCCCAAGGCAGAGCACCCGTGCCGATCCTTTAGGGAATGACCCTGGGCAGAGCACCCATACCGTGCTGATCCTTTCGAGAATGACCCTGGGTAGAGCACCCATAAATTTAAATACATTATACATCATGTAATAATAAGGAAATAATTATAATTTATACATATACCAATAATTAATTGAAGTCGATTAATAACTCAAATAAATTATCTTTACAATATGCATCCAAGAAATCAAATAAAATAATATACAACTAACGATAATGATCAAATAAATTTAATACATAATAAATAATAAAATCAATATATATGTTAACCTAAAATTTTCAACAGGGAAGATCACCTACCTGATTTAGTGTGACATATCACATGTATGATTAGATTAGGCGAGAAGATCTAAGATCAATACAAAGGCGGTCTATTCGGCTCAGTTAGATTAAGTTCAACTCAATTCAACACAACGCCACTTGGACTAGTAGCACTCGGTAAATATTTTCAATGTAAACGATGTCATCTCTACACAAATCATATATGCTGATTTATTAATACCTACACTAAGGTTTCTAATTCTTTAATATGAAAATATAAGAAAATTACACATTAAATCACTGAGTTGACTCAGTGAGTCGACTCGAATCAAGGCTACTCTAACGTTTGATATCAAAGGATGAAGAATAGAAACTTAGCTCATAAATGACTCTAAGTTAGAATCTCGAATCAGTTCGGATGATCGGACCAGTGGGTCATCGGATTGACTCGCTAAGTTAACTCGATGAAACTGCATGTTTCTCCTTCTTCCTTTTATCTTTCTCTTTTCTTCCTTTTATAACTCTTTTCTTTTCTTCTCTGATCTCTCTCAATGTTACTCTTTCGATCATCTTTCTCTTGTTGATAAAATGACTAATTTTTGGCGCCGTAAAGAAAACAAGGGTCGTCAATGACGGATTTGCAACCAGTGAGTTTTCTTTCGTTCCAAGGTTGATGGACGATGTAGATTGGTATATGAAAGCTTGTAAGTGCATGACAATGGAGGTGCAGTAGATTTTTGCTAGTGGGTTCTTGGTTTAAAAAGTTTCACACGTCACAAGTTGTCGACATGATTTTCTTTGAGTATTTTATGGTGTTTAGGATAATCCTAATGAATTTTGAACAGTCTGGATGTTGTAATGTGAGAATGATGGAGAAAGAAGCGGACGGTTTTAATTGAGGTGGGTGTAGGACCCACCATGTTTGCCGAAGGAGAAGGAAGAGAGAGAGTCCAACAGGGAGTAGGGAGAGGTGATGTGCTTTTGCACGTCATTGCAAAAGAAGCTTTTCTTTTTTATTTAT
The DNA here is from genome assembly GCF_029962835.1 of Magnolia sinica. Taxonomy (NCBI): domain Eukaryota; kingdom Viridiplantae; phylum Streptophyta; class Magnoliopsida; order Magnoliales; family Magnoliaceae; genus Magnolia; species Magnolia sinica. The sequence continues at coordinate 5,271,766 of NC_080573.1, read as the reverse complement.
TTATAAATAGAACGGGCCCCATAGGAATGATGTGATAAATCTACACCGTTCATCAGTCTTGTCAGGTCAAGTTAGGGCAAGGGCCCAAAAATGAGGGCAATCCAATGCTCAAGTGGGCCACATCATAGGGAACAGTGGGATCAATTATCCACCATTAAAGAAAAAGTAAGAGTGTTACACGAGTCAAGCTGCTTTTTTGAGCTCAAACGAGTTCAAGCTTGCCTGAGCTCGACTCGACTTGGATCAAACCCCAACTCGAATTGAACTAGTTTGGTGACTCGATTATTTTGATATTGATGTTGCTCAGCAAGTGTTCGATGAAATGACTCAACGAAGTGTCGGCTAATGGTGGGGAAGGTATGGATATGAAACAAATACTTTCGTATCTTGATTTTATATATTTCATGCTAAGTGTTCGGTGGAATACAAGTAATCTGATGGTATTACTTTACATTTTTCGTAAGAAATTGAAGGTAGACTCAATGTATTTGATAAAATGCCGCGGTGGCTTGAGCTCGGCTTGAATTGACCCAAGCTACGGATCGAAGCGAGCTGAGCTGGCCAGTCAGGCTTGAGGACCGAGCTGAGCCGAGTTCAAGCTAAGGTCCGCTAGTAGCTTAAGGATTGAGCCGAGCCAAGCCAAGCCCACTTGAGTTTTATATACACTTAATTTTTTGCCACGTGTCCTAGAATGAGCTCCCAAAACAGATGTACGGTGTGAATTTATCACAAACATCACGGTGGGACCCACCTAAGCATCCAAGCCCAGGAACTTTCGTGCAAAAGCCTGTCGCAGGAAATCCGCGTTCGTTTCAAACTCAATCACTGGTGATGTTTCTGGAGACGGATTGGCTACTCCCCCTGACACCAGCCAATGGCTGATGATCGGTGCCTCACCATGATTCATGTATTTCATCCATTCCGTCCATCTATTTTTCTATATCATTTTTTGTATATATCCAAATCTCACGTGGACCACATTACAAGAAACAGTGTTGAATGAACGTCGACTATTAAAAACTTTTTGGGGGCTATAAAAGTTTTGGATCAAGATGATCTTTGTTTTTTTCCCTTTTCATCTGGGTCTGTATGACATAATCAACAGATTGGATGCCAAATAAACACTACGGTGAGCCTTAGGAGGATTTTAATGGTGGATATCCAACCACTATTTCTTTCCTGTGGTGTGGTCCACCTGAGATTTATATCCCTCTCAATTTATTTACAGATATTAAAATTATCTGTAAAAGTGGATGAACGGAATGGATGAAACACATACATCATGGTGGGGCCCACAGAGCACCGACCAGCAGCCAATCCGTTTCCGATGTTTCTCGTCTAAACAATATACACCAACATCCAGGCATCCAAACGAACCAACTGCGCCCCCCACCCAACCTCCGGCCATGGCGAAAACCATCCGCAGATCCAGTGCCTCCACCACAACAAACTTCTGCGATCTACCCGAAAGCGTGCTCCTCCACATCCTCTCTTTCCTCCCCATTAAAGACGCCGTCACCACCTCTTCCCTATCAAAGGCCTGGCGCTACCTGTGGGCCCACTCCCCCACTCTCCGCTTCCACCAGCCCCTCATCACTCCCGACCCCACCGCTATAGACGGCTGGATCTTCTCATCCTTCGTCCATCAAGTCCTTCATCGCCACCACCAATCAAATCTGCAATCCCTCCACATCCAATTCGACTACGCCAATCAAGCCCTCGCTCCTCACATTGATACATGGATCCTAATTGCCGCCCGCAACAACATCCGAGAGCTTCATCTCGACCTCTCCGGCGACTGGCGCGACGACCATAACTCCCATAACCCCCGCTACAATCTCCCGCTCTCCTTCCTCAGATCGGTGCCCATCAGCGTCTTGAAGATCTCCAGATGCAATCTCGTTCCCGCAGGTGGGGCTCCCTTCCGCTTTCTCCGGACTCTGTTCCTCAGCGACGTTGAATTGACGGACGAGACTGTCTCGGGCCTCATTGACGGATGCCAGGAATTGGAGAATTTGACATTGGAGTCTTGTTATGGCATCAAACATCTGAAGATTTCATCAATGCGGCTTAAGGATCTTGCTATCAAATTCTATAGGGGAAAAAATAGCTTGGTCGAAATCGATGCGCCGAATCTGGCATCGTTCTGTTGCATGCATTACATTGCTGATGAATTCCGTTTCAAGGACATGTTGTCGCTCGTCAATGCATTCGTGCACTTCGAGCATGAAGCAGAGTGTTTTCATAGTTGGAGGAATATTGTGAAGTTTCTTAGTCATGTCAGGAATCTTACGACGTGGAATTGGTGGGGTGAGGTATGCTATAGCTTTATATTAGATTTTGTTTGCTTATTTGTTTTTTGTTTTGCACTTCTAGTGTTTGACTGAATGTCTGTTTGAGTCTTCTTTGAGAAATTGGAATTGAGGTTATGTCACCGGATATATATGGCATGTTTGGGTGACAATGTAAAGAAAAATGCTGTATACTGTGTGGCATGTGTTGAGTGTGAATTATAGAGCAACTATACTATATATGGTGATCACAGCCATTGATTTCGTAGGCCACTAGTTGGATGTGCCATGTCCTGAAAAATCATCATCATCATAATCATCATCATCATCTAAGCCTTATCTCAACTAATTGGGGTCAAATATGTGAATCCTTTTCCACCATTCCACTCTATCAAGGGCCATAACTTCAGTTAGATCATAGATCTTCAAGTCTTTTCTTGCGTCCTTTTGATCAACGGCCTACCAATTAACATTGAAAAGGAACAAGAAAAACAATTCACATCCAATAGTAGAAAATGTTCATTGATTGGAAGACTAGGGTCTATTTGTTTTGCCAATTACCCTAGTAAATGGGAGCAAAAGTGTTATTATTATGATTTCACCATTGCCAATCCAAATATGAGAATCGGTGGTCAATCGCAGATGTATTCTGGAGACAGGTAAAAGAACTTGTAATCATTGCACTTTTTCATGGCATTACTATGAAAATCTCAAAACCAAACAGCAACATCAATGTATTTTGGTGATGATTTGACATTAAAGTAATATAAAAATGCCATTATCATGATTTTACTGCTGATGAACCAAGCACGGGTATCAACAATCAAATGTAAATGTTGTCAAGAGACATGTAAAGTAATTTTTGTCATTGCACATTTCCTTTGCATTACCCTGGTAATAGGTGAAACAAATCATTTAATAGTTTAGGTTTTTTAAGCCATGAGAATCTAATCCTTTAAAAAAAAAAAAAAGCCATGAGAATCTAAATGCCAACTGCTGAACTAACTGAAAGTTTAGATCCAACTCTAGGAGTACGATTTTACTTAGTGTACGGAAAAGTGATCCAACTCTAGGAGTCCAATGTTATGTAGTGTAAGAAAAAGAAGTGAGCTTATAAAGAAGGAGGAGATTATGATTTAGAAAGGAAGATAAAAATAGAATATTGTGATTTATAAATAAATGTGTAAAATCGAATTAAGGATATTAAATAAATAACTGGAAGAAAAAAAATAAAATGTTAAAAATTATTTTAGAAGGAAGGAACTCATGCATATACGTTTAGGATTGTTCTTGATTGTAGCAATTTTTACAGAGATTGACTCGGGCCAAGTTATTGTGACTTGGTGGATCGGTCGAGTCAAAGCAAAACTCATTCGAGTTTTGAAAAACTCAGAGAAGTTTTGCATAGGAATGATCCACAGTGTGATTCGGCTAGTTTTTATTTTTTTTGTAAGGCTAGGTCTTGTTTTTTTTTTTTTAATTAATTTATTTTTTATTTAAGGAAGCCAAGTTCCTAGTTGACTCACCAAGTTTTCAAACAATGCTATAAACCATCCAACTGAACACTGAGATAGTATAGACGTCACAGATGGCACGAACCTGTGAAACTCCAATCATTCGGGAAATTACAGAACTAAAATTGTATAGCCAAATACTCAGATGAGGGTGAGAATAATGGATCTTCCTTAGATTTGTGAATTCTAGATATACTTGCGTTTGAAATTTAGACATACCAGTTATTTTTAGAACTTAAGGAGTGAACTGTACCAATTAGTCTACAAGGACAACTTTTGATACAGCTGCATAAACAATTATTCTTGGGAGTTGTAGGCTAGCAGATCCACCATCCCACATCTTTGTTGTGGTTAATACCAAAGCAATTACTTGGGTTACCTATAAAATCGGTATGCCTGGAGTCTTCTGATGCACTATCAAATTGAATTTCAATGATTGGACTAAGGAAGTGGAAATATCCAAAGTGATGATTTCCTTCTTTAGCATTCATGCTAAAAGAGTCACTGTGGAAATTCTTCATATGGGTTATGGTCAATTTGGAAGGAATGAAAAGATAGATGTTTTTGGAATTTAGCACACTTGATTAGTGGTCACATTCAAAGTGCTAGGGGATGAGTCAAAAAGTGTGAGATGGGGGTTAAAATTTTCAATGGTCATAGTGGGTAGCATGGACTTAAGTAGCGGTTTGCAAATGGTAGGGAGAAAATTGATTAGTTTTAGTGGAGCAGCCCAGGCCTTCTTTTTAGATGATTCCTCATTATTGCTGTTTGCTCGAAGCCTTATACCAACTATAATTGTGGTCGGCTTTTTCTTGCTTACTGTTGAAAGAAAGATGATTCCTCATAGTCCTACGTACGTCCGCACCAACTCCACCTATCCAGCCACCGACTGGAGTTTCCTATAAAGGAGGACGCACAAGAGAGAGAGGGATCATCCAAGTTTTGGGACGCGAAGCATAGGAGAGAGAGGGAGATTAGAGTTTTTTTTTTAGTTTTTTTCTATTTAGTTTTTTTATTTTTCTTCTTCTTTTCTTTTAAGAATTAGTTAATCATGCCTGTGGTTAGCTAACCTCTTAGCTAGGGCTAAGAGGTGAAACTTGTAGCATGATTAGGATGGTTGCTTTGCTTTGATTCATATTTATTGAACTCTCATGGATTCTAGTTTGATTATAAGGAATGTTTTTAGTTTTAATGGTTTGTTGTGACTCAAATTATAATAGATCTGCGATAGCTTGAGATATTCTCTTTTTATGTATTGAGATTGTGAACTTGGGAACCTTGTTGTTTACCATCGTCTTATGGGCATGGTTGGGTAACAGAATCCTTCCTAACTTTCACAATTCTCTTATGATTGGCTGTAAGATTGGTAAATTGCTGTTGTTTGCCATCGTCTCCTGGGCATGGTTAGGTGACGGGATCACTTTCAAATCTTCACCAATCTTATCCGTTGATGATTAGATCCATGAGAAGTTCAGAGATCTGACAAATCTCTTCTTACCAATTGGATAAGACATGACTCTGACTCCAGTTGTGTCCTTGAATCATTGCAAGGTAGCTTCCCAATTGCTACAAGTGGATCCTTGGAAACCCTAGTTTCCTTCCTCTGAATTCTCTAAGTTTTAGATAAATATTTCATAATTATTCCCTCAATTATATACGATTTAGATTTCATCTTAATCTCATTCTAGTTCTACTTAGTTTCAGACCACGTACAGGTTTCAGTCCCTTGAGATTCGACCTCGGTCTTACCGAGTTTATTACTACATCACAACACTATACTTGGAGAGTGAACAAGTTTTTGGCGAATTAATCCTTTTATCTCATAGCCCAGGCCCCACATCGCATGGGTTAGGACCTCGGTTGAACCCTTTTCGTGGGCCCCAAATCACATGGGCCACCTACCCCGAGTGGGTCCCTGCATTAATCACCCCCGGTGAGGAGCCTCGAACACGAGACCTCCCGCTATGATACCAATTTGATGCAGGACAATTAACCACTTGCTCTAAAAGCTCGAACTGTTAGAGTATGACGAATTGATCCCTTTATCTCATAGCCCAGGCCCCACATCGCATGGGTTAGGACCTCGGCCGAACCCCCTTCGTGGGCCCCAAATCACATGGGCTACCCACACCGAGTGTGTCCCCGCATTGGCGCATCCCACGGGCTACCCTACTCGAGCCCAGTGTGAAATGCGCATTAATCACCCCCGATGAGGAGTCTCAATCACGAGACCTCCCCGGTGGGCCTAAATCACATTGGTCACCTACTCCGAGTGTGTCCCCGCATCCCACGGGCTACCCCACTCGAGCTCGGTGTGAAAATGCCCTTACATTAGTTGCATACAGGTTGGATATGTGATGTAGAGCGGGTCGCGGACAGTTTCATGGCCAAGATGGATCAGAAAAGGCCCGGTCGACGACAGAAGTGATCCGGACCGTCGGACCTTAGATCGGGCGTATCTCGCAATCCAGAATGAGTTATCAGGCGTAAAATATATGATTTTGGGGTAGAACGAGCTACTTTAGCCAACCAACCCCGCTACTCTAGGTTGCGCAAGCCGGAGTTGCGAAATACCCCTGGATCAACGGTCATTTCCCTATTTTAATTTCGTTTTTACTATAAATAGTAAGTTTTAGTTTGATTATAACTCTTCATCCGTCAGGCTTTAGGAGTTGCGTCCAATGTGAAAAGAGCTTAGAATAATTAGGAGAACGGTTTGGTGAAGCCAAATAGGACACTATTTTTGGCCAAAAACCTTGCGCACTAGTAGACATCACGACCGTCTATAAATAGTAAGTTTACTATTTATAGTAAGTCGCGGATTCTAGGAGTTTTAGTTGTAGTTTGATTCTGATTTCTTTCCCATTGCTTGGTACCCCTATTTAAAGGGTTGTGAACTTGATTTTATTAATTAATTAATCAATTTCGAATTTATTAGAATTTATTTCTATTTTTTGCTTTCTTTCCTCGTGGATTCGAGAAGTCTCTGTGAGGAGTCCAGAGAAGCTCCGTGGATTCGGAGTAGTTATCCTCATCATGTTCATCCCTGCGTCAATACGAGTGATGCCATTCATATCAGCGTGATTAATCTTGACTTCTTTGATGTATTGATTGTAAATTATTGATAACCGAGTTGATAAGGATCTTGACTAATTCAAAGACTATAATGTTTTTCTCCCATCTTATTCTTGAGATCAAATTATTGACTTATATCATTGTTTCTTGGGTGCAAAGGATATGATGCTGAATATTCAAGACAGCAAAGAGATTCTGCCATATCATGCCCAGCATTTGGATCTGCAAACGGGATTTACCAAATTTGAGTTCCTAGGGCTAGCTATGTTACTCAACCATTCTCAATCTTGAAACTGTAGTCCTACAAATGGTTCCCACTATGGAGGATGATGTAAGTATAAGTATCAATCCAACTCCCAAGCTGCCAATTCTGCAATATAAGGGCCCTGATTATCCAGACCATCATCTGATGAGGCCCGCCATAGATACAGTACCCCAAAATTCTCCCGGAGTTGAAGTCCTAACCAAATATACAGTGAAGGACGAATAATACAGCTGTGGTACATTCCAATCAGGGTAGTTCGTGGTGTGTCCTCCATCCATGTGGGTCGCAACAGATCAATGGTCTGCAATCAAAATACGGACCCACATTTTTTTAGGCTTATTACCAACTAATTCTGCAACTCATGTATATAAGCTATTTTACCTATTCTCCTTGTTTACTGTTAGTTGTAAATTTTTTTTTTTTTGTCAATTTCTTAGGAAAGATACACAGGCATGTTCTTCGAGGATGTTTTTCCTGGCAGTCTGCCACAAACAGGAGAGGTCCTGGAGAAGCTTTTTCCTGGAAGTCTGCCACAGCTTAAGACAGGCGAATTCTTAGAGAAGTTTTTTCCTGGCAGTCTACCACGGCTCACGACTAGTGATTTCTTCGAGAAATTTTTTCCTGGCTGTTTACCATCCCTCAAGGTATTTAAGATAAGTGCATTCAGAGGAACAGAGAATGAACTAGAGCTGGTGAAATTTTTGCTTAAGCATGGGATGGCATTGGAGGAGGTGATTTTCGACCCTAATGACAAGTATGGATTTACGGACCAACCTCCACCTGAATTTTTGGCGGAACGATTTCAAGAAGTGCGAGCTTTTCCAAGATACTCTTCACATACTAAAATATTGCTCCTGTAGACAGTTGTCAGGTATTATAGAAACTTCTATTTTATTTAGAGATTGCTATTTTCGTCCCCGAAATTTATTTTATTTAGGGATTGATATTTTCATCCCTGAAACTATTTGTTCCACTCTGGAAAGGATAATTTGGACAGTACAGATAATCATACAGGTAAAAAATTATGACCAATATACCCCTGGTGGGGCCCAAATATCGATCATGGGGTTGGAAATCACATCCCCCACATGTATACTTTGAGTGCTTTTTCTTGAATCTCTTTTATGGCCTGTTTGGGATCAATCAAATGGAAATATGTATTTGGTGAATCATGAATTTGACAAATTCATTTTTTTGCCTGGAAACAAATTTTATGAATATTAATTGGGATGGAAGAGCTTTAATATTGTTTTTTTAGGAATCTTTATTTTGTTAATTTTGCAAATAACAACTTTTGGAGGAGGAAAGTTTTTGTGGAAAATCTATAGATTTGTGAGGGTGAGGGTTTGCCAGACCCATGGATTTTTCAAATCCCTGTTGGTTGCCAATCAACGAATTTTCTAATTCGAGTAAACCGGGTTGCCAATGGTCCGGGTCTGCCTGGTGGGTACCTGAACCCAGCCTGACATGAGCCCATATGGGTGTAGCTAAAGTGTGTGGGTTTGGGTTTGGGTAATTTTTTTGATGTAGGACATGAAAATTAAATATGATACGTGAGATTTCAGGCTTAAGATCACGTTAGTTCAGAAACAATTACACAAATTCCATATCCCACATGAAAGTTCAAACATTCAATTAAGGGGAATCTATGCGGGTCCAGGCCTACACATGATAGGGTTGGATCAATAAAAATTATGAACTAAACAATACTCAAATATAAGAAATAGTCATTCACACATGCATAGTAATCAGTCTCTAATCCAAGGGATTCACCAATTTCAAATTAAGGAACCATAAGGTAAGAAAATGGGCATAAAATTAGAGATTTGAGTAATTTAGAGTCAGGTTTAAGGATTTTGGGTGAAAGCGGAGTGAAAGTGAGGAGAGAGACGAACCAAAGAAGTACCGCATGCGTGGACAACAACAATGGGTCAGACGCACGTGCGTGTGATCTCGGCCGCACGTGTGTGGGGCTCGCTATTCAGAAAAAGGCCACCTTGGCCCTGGTCGGCCAGGGATGGACTCTAAAACCCCCAAATCTTAGCTCGATCCAATGTACGGTTTGTGCGTGGTGATCTGTCGAAGTTTCAGCACTCCTTTAGGGCCAGATTCTGAAATTCTGATGTGGGGAGGAGAATTGCTGCAATAGATGATTGATTTGAAGTATAGATGATGGGGTGAGATGAGAAGAAAGGATGATAGAAGATGGGTAGTAGAGATGGCGATGGTTAGGGGCGGATCGAGATAAATGTGGCTTCGCACCACGATAGTTAACCCTTCGATGAAGGGAGGGCTTCGCACCCAATTAAGCTTCACAACTCAGAGAGTAGGAAAACGCAGAATTTTTATTAATCTTCAATTAAATGAAAAAAAGCTACAAGGGGTGCCTATTTATAAGAAAACCCTATACCCAAAAACTCGCGCTATGTGCGTAACCTATTACTTGGCGATGAAGTAAACCAAAATAAAAACCAATCAAAGAAATCTAAAATGTTTATAACGTTCTAAATAACATAAGTAAAACCTAAAATATGATCTAAATCTGACTAGTGGGCCATGATCATGGGATCCCATGATGGGCTTTTCGTGACTATCGGGCCTATTCTTGTGAATGAAAACTTCGTCTTCTAACTAGGAGACCCTCCCTGGACGTCGTCATCGATTTAGATTGACGGTGGGGCCTTCATTTTCTTGCGTACGTGCGTAGGAGGCGACATGCATGTGCGCGTGATGTCACCATCAATTCTCCCCGGCTGTGAAGATTTCACCACTGGCGAAATAAGACTCCTAAACCGCTCCTAGATGTCAGGCTCCAGTCTCTGAAACTCTTCCTTAGTGAACCACGTACTGTCTGAAACTGGGCGTGACTTTCATTTAATCAGATACTTTTGAAACCTACCGTCCGACGTGGATATTATCTGATGGTCCATAATATACTTTATTTTCTCTCTGGGTATGGGAAGGGTAGGTATGAGAGGTAGATGCAGGGAAGATGGGCCGAAATGAGTAAGTATGGGAGGTTGAGGCTGGGAAAATGGGTTGGGACGGGTAGGTATGGGATGTAGAGGCTAAGAAAATGGGTCAGGAAGGGTAGGGATGGGAGGTAGAGGTCGGGAGAATAGGTCGGGACGGGTAGGTATGGGACGTAGTGACTGGGAAGATGGGTCTGGAGGGGGCCATGGATTAAGGAAAAGGTTTGGGGAATCAGGATGGTTAGGTGATATGTAACTAGATCTTCCACATTAAATGTGGAACTAATTTCCATGGAAGGTGGAAGATCTACCTCATACGCGTTGAGATCGTTTCGTTTTATAATTTTGAATGGTCCAGCACTACGCACGTGTAATTTATGAATAGCTCCCTGAGGGTACCGCTCTGGCCTGATGCGGACCATTACAGAGTCTCTTACATTGTATTTCTTGAAATGTTTATGTTGGTCTGCAGAAAGTGAGTAATGTTCATTACTAGTCATGATCTTCTGCCTGATTTCTTGATGCCATGAATGAATGTGATGCGCAAAAGACTCTGCAGGCTCTGACGGCCTATGAGACAGTGACATAGGGACAAGATCAATAGGTTTCTCAGGTTTATAACTAGTAACGACTTCATAAGGACTGAGACTTGTGGACCTATCGACAGAACTATTAAACGCAAACTCGGCTATAGGTATTACGGTGTCCCATGTTCCTGTGTGCTGTATATCCCTCGTAGGGGGAGACTCATCCGGTAGATCATCAGGAACGACATCACGAAACTCATCCACTACCGGAATGTCCTCAGTGGGTAACTCTACACTAGCCTCTGGTGCACTCTCTCTAGCCACGAGGCCGCACATGTTGTACCCTTCAAAATAATGATCTTGATGTCCCTTATGGGGTGGGGGCACGGGTGCACGCACATGACTGATTCCTTGGCCACCTCTAGTCATTGGTTTATCCTCCTGGCCACCTGCCTAAGATTGACCATCTTCCTTAATGGTGGGGTTTGTCCTGAGGGAGGCCTCTATTTGGTTAAGGCGTTGATCTATGCTTCGTTCTAAGCACTTATCCCAAGACTCGATCTGTTGGGACAACTTGTTTAGTGACTCTAGCAGTTGTTCCATGTTTAGTGTAGGGTGCTAGCCAAAACCATGACCCGTACGTGTGGGCGTACAACTTGCTAACTCCACCTAAGGACTTTGTATGACGACTATATGGGATTAAATGATCCCATGCGACTTTATATGAGGGGACTATGCAATGTTACTCCAGTAATATAGTTAATAAAATAAGGGACTATGGACTCCTAAAAGCCAGATGTATGATGGACTAGATGTATGACGGACTCAAACAAACTAACCCTAAACAAATAATGTATTTCCCCATAACAACCCTAAGCTTTGATACCAAATTTGATGCATGACATGAAAATTAAATATGATATGCGAGATTTCAGGCTTAAGATCACATTAGTTCAGAAACAATTACACAAATTCCATATCCCACATGAAAGTCCAAACATTCAATTAAGGGGAATCTATGTGAGTCCAGGCTTACACATGATAGGGTTGGATCAATAAAAATTATGAACCAAATGATACTCAAAGATAAGAAATAATCACACACACATGCATAGTAATTAGTCCCTAATCTAAGGGATTCACCAATGTCAAATCAAGAAACCCTAGGGTAAGAAAATGGGCATAAAATTGAAGATTTGAGTAATTTAGGGTTAGGTTTAAGGATTTTGGGTGAAAGCGGAGTGAAAGAGAGGAGAGAGACGAACCAGAAAAGTACCGCACACGTGGACAACAACAATGGCCCAGACGCATGTGTATGTGATCTCGGTCGCATGTGTGTGGGGCCCACTATGTAGAAAAAGGCCACCTTGGCCCTGGTCGGTCAGGGATGGACTCCAAAACCTCCAAATCTTAGCTTGATCCGATGTATGGTTTGTCCGTAGTGCTCTGTTGAAGTTTCAGCCCTCCTGTAGGGCCAGATTCTGAAATTCTGATGTGGGGAGGAAAATTACTGCAATAGATGATTGATTCGAAGTGTAGATGATGAGATAAGATGAGAAGAAGGGATGGTAGAAGATGGGTAGTAGAGATGACAATGGTTGGGGGCGAACCGGGATAGATGTGGCTTTGCACCACGGTAGTTAACCCTTCGATAAAGGGAGGGCTTCGCACCCAATTAGGCTTCACAACTCAAAGAGTAGGAAAATGCAGAATTTTTATTAATTTTCAATTAAATGAAAAAAAGCTACAAGGGATGCCTATTTATAAGAAAACCCTATACCCCAAAACTCACGCCATGTGCGCAATCTATTACTTCGTGACGAAGTAAACCAAAATAAAAACCAATCAAAGAAATCTAAAACGTTCATGATGTTCTAAATAACATAAATAAGCAAAACCTAAAATATGATCTAAATCTGACTAGTGGGCTATGATCATGAGATCTCATGATGAGCTTTTCGTGACTATCAGGCCTACTCTTGTGAATCAAAACTTCGTCTTCTAACTAGGAGGCCCTCTCTGGATGTCGTCATCGATCCAAATCGACGGTGGGGCCCTCATTCTCTTGCGTATGTGCGTTGGGGGGCGGCATGCGTGTGCCTGCACGTGTGATGTCCCCATCATTTTTTGAGGTCAGTTAATAAATAAGTTGGGTTTGGATATGCTCCAACCCCTACCTGCAGCTATGTATTTTGTGTACATGCACACAGAGATGCATACATGGTTCCGGAGCCAGACCCCAAAAAAGCCTGGGCTAAATCTTATGATAGTTCATCACCATTTTCAAATGTTCGGTGACTCGTCCTCCTCATATGTGACAATCATGTATGGCCATTTGAAACATTCAAATTGTGGGTCACATTGGATGAGCCATCTCTAAAATCTCACTGATCAGAACATCTTAACCATCAAATTGACAACAATGAAAGGGGTGGTTAAAAGTAAGATAAAGAGCAATTTGGATTCTAAGGACAAAATTATGTAGTAAATCTCCCCATTTGGTTTAGCAACTTACACGGTCTGGATTACTACAAAACCATGCTCATGTGCATAGGACTGGTTGAAGAGTTTTTTAAAATGGCCGCAAACTATCATGGCTACAAAACTAAGCCATGTGCATGGCACATTTAGAAACCTTTCTTGAGGATGATGCTTACTAAACGAAGGACTAAAAAGAAAAATGGGTTTGAGTGGTAGACTCGTGGGTTTCAACACTGTGGTCATGGGTTTGAGTACCCATGAGGTGTGTGTATGGGTGTGAGAGTGTGTAAATAAAAAGAAAAAGGAAAAAAAGGAAAATGGTCACTAGTTTGATTTATATCCAACTAGATCAATTGAAAATGAGGATTGCATGTGTGCGATCATGTTAATAATTACATCATACTGCTCTCCTTTCATTAGTTTTTTTTTTTTGGTCAAACATGGACGTCCAAACAAAAATTTAAGAAAAAACTGTAAAACAAGTAATGTCTTCAAATAACATTTCTAAGTAAAGTCAATTTTAAGAAATTGATTTGAAAATTATTATTTACACAAACTTTCTGTCAGAAAAATCATTTTTGGATTGGCATCCAAATTGGCATTAGAGTATTTGGTTTGTTCGAAATCTTCCTGTACTGATTTCACTCTATCCAACTTTTTGATTTTGAAACATTGTTACGGGAAATAAGCCAATAAAATGAACGACTAATGGAACCTCACACTTGTAATGGAAATCGGGAATATTAGTAAATCACAGTAGAAGTTTCACATTCGGTGTTTGGTTGATGCTCATACTAAGTCGCTCTCTTTGAAATAGTTTGCTCCCCTCAATGAAATACACGGTACATAAGGCTTTCGACGTACTACTTACAGGATACAATCACCCAACGGATGGATTCGTACAGCATGCACAAGCCGCATAGAATTCTAACACCAAACCTCATAGAAAAACACCCCACTTTATACCTTTAAAAAAAGTAAAAAAGAATCATGACCTCTAGAGAGGAGACAAATTCGACAGGGAGAGTGAGCGAGGGAACGCCCATTTTAATAAAGTGCCGCAACACATGCATTATGAAACATATCCGTGATTTTCTTACGTTGGGTGCCGAAAATCTCCACGGAAGAATGATCCAGCAATTTCACAATATGGTGACACGATTTTTTTATTTTTATTTTTCAAGCAAATGAAAGCACATGTGGATATCATTGTCTAGATCTTTCACAGCAATATTGGTTGCATTTTGGTGAACCCCAATTTGGTCACATGTTGTTTAGGACCTGTTTGAGTTGGAGGTAAAATAAGGAGAAGGCATATATAGAATATAAACTGACATCAGCACTGAGAGAAGCAAATACCTTGCACCTGTTTTTGCTGCTAGAGAAGCTGTGAAGGAAGTGCTTTCAATTTGCATTTCTATTATTTTGTATGCAATTTTTCAAGGGAGATCTTTTCCCTTTAAATTTTCATTCAAAACGTCACATCAGAGGCAAACATCCCATCTATTTGATTGTTTAAAAAAAAAGTTTGCATCCATTGCTGAGAAAAAGCAAATTTGGTTTCATTTTCTTTTTGTGTAATCCAAATAGAGAAGGTATGAAATTAATGGGAAATTGTTGCTTGGGGTGCTTTTGGATTGGGTGAGGATAATTTATTTATTTATTTATTATTATTATTTTTAAAGACAGAAAAACAAACATCATAACATGAGCTTAGTAGAAAGGAAGTACCCTTCATTTGTTTGTTTTAAAAGGAAAACTGTAATGGAAACAAGTTTGTTTTCTAGCATTTCAATTGTTTGGATTCCACAAATGAATGAGTGGGATATGTGAAAAATATACAAACTAGAGTAAAGAACAATCTTAAAAGTAGACAACTAGAATTTAACAGTTTTTATGGGGTAAACATCAGACCGGAGGTGCAAAGGAATGGAAACAATTTCCTTCCCATTCATGCATTTCCAAACATGGGTACTGGTCTAATCAAGGGAAAACAGTATGTTTGCCATACTTTTTTATTCAATCCAAACATGCCCTTAATACTAAATGTTTTTTGGCCCAAATTAGTATTAATTTGGCATGCCCTGTGGAGAATGATCACAGTGTTAGAAAGGATGGCAATGGTGAAACTTTGATTGTTCATTTCTCTTGGGAATTACTTTTGATTGATTAGATGATAACAACTGAAAACTTCTTGTGAGCCACAAAAGATATGGATCAAGCTAAGGGGTCGGTTGGATGCCTGTAAAATCCTTAAGTAGGAATTTATTTATAGGTAATCAAAATACTTGGGGTGTTTGAATGGGTATATCTGGCTGTAATCAGATTCTGGGCTGTAATCCAATTACAACTTTTAGCTGTAATATGAAATGTGAGGGAAAAAAAAAAATTAAAAAAAAAATCATATTTTAGATTACAGGTGAAAGGAATTTTAGGTAATGACTATAATTTTTTAAAATTTCAAAGTAAGAAGAGTTGTGGATCATCTTCCAACAGCTATAAAGACCTAAAATGAAAGAAGAATATGAAAAAAAGAAAAAGAAAAAAAAGAAGTAAAGAAATGAAGGCATACCTCTCATTCTCTTTTTGTTACTATTGCTGGGGTTGAAACATTACAAGTGTTAGGTTGAATTACTGGACCCATTTTTGTGGCCTACTGAATGATTTGTTTATTGTAAAAATCAGCCATAATCTTTATTGATTTATGCTTATTCCAATGATCTATTTTACATAAAAATTTTATATGTGGTTTAATTATTTTTAAAGCATTTAATACTCCAAGTTTTATTGTGAGTGAATACTTAATTATATGCCTTGATGACTTTACAGATATCCAAACCCTAATATTTGAGCTTTCAGTGCATCAAGATCTGCATAACCTAATCAACTTGTGGGGTATCAAATAAACATTGTAGTGGACCCTAAGAGGTTTTTAATGATGGTTGTTCAGTGACCACTATTTCATGTGGTACAGTCCACCTAGGAGTTGGATCTGCTGCATTTTTTAGACCATGCATTAAAATGAACCGTAAATGCTGATGGACGGTCTGGATATACAATACATAGATAGAGGTGGCCCCACAGTGAGTGAAACTCCCACTAACGCGTTACACTGGTAACACCCAACCTACTCTCGCAAAACTAATGGCAGTAAAAGAAGCAATTTTCCCCCCTCTTTTCTTTTTAGCGTTTCCGCATTTCCTAAACGGGAAAAGATTCTCTCTCTCTCTCTCTCTCTCTCTACACGCACTCCCACCACGGTGGGATTTCACCCCAAACGGTAAAAAGGACTTAACTTGATGAAATCCACACCGTCAATCGGTACACTGATTGTTATTTGGCCTTGATCCCAATAATCAGACTCATTCATCTCTCATTGGTTAGCCAAGTCAAGGTCATGGTGATGGTCGAGTGGATTTACGTCATCATTACGGTGGGCCGTGTAAAAATCAAAGGTGGACGTACGTTTCTATCAACTGTTTCTTTTGGTGCAGCTCATTTGAATAACAGGTCAGCCTAATTTTTAGATTCTGGGCGTAAAGATGGATGAAAAAACTGATGGTTGGAGTGGATTGTCTATACATATCACGGTGGACCCCGTAAAAATCAAGGGTTGGTGTTCCTCTTCCAACTGTTTCTCTTGATATGGCCCATCTGAATCACAAATCTGCCTGAGTTTTTACTTTTAGCCTTAAAACTGGGTCAAGCTACTGATAGACAGAGTGGATTTCAGAAACACATCACGGTGGGGCCCACCCGAGCCACTCACCCATTTTCTCGCACGGACGGAGTCGGAGAGTCCGAGACCGGGAACACACGCACACTCGCTCTTACCTCTCTTCCCTCTCTCTTCTGTCTATAAAATCCCTGGCAAATTTCAACCCATCTCTCTTCCCTCTCCACCCCAATAACCCATCTCCCTACTCTCTCTCTCTCTCTCTCTCTCTCTCTCTCTCTCTCTCTGTAAAAACCCTGGCAAATTTCAACCCACCTCCTCTCTCTCTTTCCAAGAACCCATCTCCCATCTCTCTTTCCAATCCGACCTGACGAAACCATTGCAACACCGGACAGCCTTTTGTGCATTACTTCAGGTTCGACTCTGAACTGTTTTGGCTCGCCAAGAAATGTACCTAACCAGGGCAATTTGCATGATTTTGTTTTCATTTTTTATTATTATTTAACTTTTTTTCTTTTAAATATTGCTCGTATTTGAATTTTATTAATAAATATCGATTGAGTCATATAAAACTCGATTGGGTTCTTGACCCATCTTCCTTTGTGGGGCCCAGGAGGACTCACCTATGATCAACAGTAACCGTTGGATAGGAGAGGCCTACCTTATGTTGATCGTGGATGGAATGATGACCATTTTATTAATAAATATTGATTGAGTCATATAAAACTCGATCGGGTTCTTGAACCATCTTTCTTTGTGGGGCCCAGTAGGACTCACCTATGATCAACAATAACTGTTGGATAGGAGAGGCCTACTTTAGATTGATCATGGATGAAATGATGATTCTTTTATTAATAAATATCGATCGAGTCATATAAAACTCCATCGTGTTCTTGAACCATCTTTCTTTGTGGGGCCCAAGAGGACTCACCTATGATCAACAGTAACCAATAGATAGGAGAGGCCTAGCTTCCTTAGATTGATCATGGATGAAATGATGATCATTTTATTAATAAATATTGATTGAGTCATTTAAAGCTCAATTGGTTTCTTGAACCATCTTCCTTTGTGGGGCCCAAGAGGACTCACCTATGATCAACAATAGCTGTTGGATAGGAGAGGCCTACTTTAGATTCATCATGGATGAAATGATGATTGTTTTATTAATAAAATATCGATCGAGTCATATAAAACTCGATCGCGTTCTTGAACCATCTTTCTTTGTGGGGCCCAAGAGGACTTGCCTATGATCAACTGTAACCATTGGATAGGAGAGGCCTACTTTAGATTGATCATGGATGAAATGATGATCATTTTATTAATAAATATTGATTGAGTTATTTAAAACTCGATTGGGTTCTTGAACCATCTTCCTTTGTGGGGCCCAAGAGGACTCTCTTACGATTAACAATAGTCGTTGGATAGGAGAGGCCCACCTTAGATTGATCATGGATGAAATAATGATCATTTTATTATATCAATTGAGTCATATAAAACTTGATTGGGTTCTTGAGTACCATCTTCCTTTATGGGCCCACGAGGCCTCACCTATGATCAACAATAATCGTTGGATAGGAGGGGCCTACCTTAGATTGATCATGGAAGAAATGATGATAATTTTATTAAGAAATATTGATTGAGTCATATAAAACTCATTTGGGTTCTTGAACTATCTTCCTTTGTGGGGGCCAAGAGGACTCACCTATGATCAACAGTAATCATTGGATAGGAGAGGCCTACCTTAGATTGATCATGGATATGAAATGATAATCATGATTCAGTAATTACGCCCTACAATTTAGGGCATGTAAAACGGTAGGTAAGATTAATAAGGGGTATAACTGTTTTTACACGCCCTTTTATTATATGGGTTTGATCATCCCGTGGGAGTGGGAGTGGGGCAGTGATCAATGTAAAGTGTATCCCTCCTTTCCAATGGTCTAGCTTTATGGTATGCGAATAATCTACTTATTTAGTTTGATTATTTCTTGCGAAAATCCACGTAGTGGATCCCCACTATTACGTTGAATCCAACCATTTATCTGGTGGTCCAGAACTGCGTGCGGTTATTTTCGAACAAATTGTACTGGTAGGATTCCTGTAGCCATCTAGTTATTGGACCTCGTTTTGATTGTGAAGGGTCCACACACATTGAAATTTTCTGATTTGGATTGTGTGGTGTAGAACACAGCAATGACCTTGGTACTCTGTATACATGGCAAAACTCTGTGGGCCCCACTATGATGTATGTGTTTTATCCGCCCTGCCTTCCATTTTTCCAGATCATTGCAGGGCATGAGCCCAAAGCTCAAGTGAACCACACCATAGGAAGTAGTGGGGACAATGACTGCCATCATTGAAACCTTCCTAGGGCCCATATGATGTTTATTTGCCATCCAACCTCTTCATAAGATCATACACACAGACCTGGATGTAAGGAAAGCACAAATCAGCTTGATCCAAAACTTCTATGGCCCCTAAGAAGTTTTCAATGGTAGGCATTCAATCCCCACTGTTCCCTGTGGTGTGATCCACTCGGGCTTTGGATCTGCTTCTTTTTTGGGCTCGTGCCCTAAAACGATCCAGCAAAATGGATGGACTGTGTGGATATAACATATACATCATGCTGGGGCCCACATCGCTTTGCCACATCAACACAATACTAACCTTAGTGCTGCATTCTCTAGCCCACACTAGATGGACCCTCTTGATTGCAAAGGGTCCACACACATTGAAATGCTCTACATCACACAATTGTTGTTGTTGTTGTTGTTGTTTTCTTTGGTTTTGAGGAATAATCTCTAAAGATTTTGGTGTTCGTAGGTAGTGCAACAAAAAGAAGAAGAAGAAAGGTATGGCCAATGTTGAAGATCGAAGCTATGTTTGTGATAGAATTAGCAATTTACCCGACGACATTCTTCATACTGTGTTCTCTTTCCTTGGCGCAAAATCCGTCGTCCAAACGAGCCTTCTGTCAAAAAGATGGAGAGACCTTTGGATTTCTAACCCAAATCTGTACTTGGATGATACTGAATTTCTCAATCCTAGAACCAATAAGCGCAAGAAAGATAATGGATTTGTGGGCTTCGTCAATTATCTATTGATACTCCGTGATGGTACGAACATACAAAAATTCTGTCTCTCCTGCAATGGATTCTGATATGACAAATCTGAAGTGGAGAAGTGGATAGGCTTCGCGATACAACATTTCGTCCAAGATCTCGATCTTGAAATGAAGACTAAGATTGAGTTGCCTTTTAGCCTATTCACTTGCAAATCTCTGGTGAATTTGAAGTTGAGCTCTCCGTGGACTTTCCTCAAACTCAAGTTGCCTTTGAATGTTCTTCAAAATCTCAGAGTCTTGCATCTTCATCACATAAGATTCTCTGGGACTGAGGTCTTCTTGTGCTGTCCCTTGCGTGAAAATATTAGTATGAACAAGTGTGATTTGGGTGCCCTCAAGAGCCTCAACATCTCTAGTCCAGAACTACAGAAACTGGTTATAACCAGTTGGGATAATTTGAAGGGGTGTGAGATTTCTGTCTCTGCACCAAGGCTACAGTCACTTGAATTTCAAGGCGACCTCTCACATGGAATTTATCTGAGTAAACCTGCACCATTTGAGGCGATCATCGACTTCAAATATATGGAATATGTCTCGACTATGAATGGCATTCCATCATATGGAAGGATTATCGAGTTCTTAAACGGGCTCGAGGAAGCAAAATCTCTAACATTGTCTACTAAGTTTCTCGAGGTACTGATTCCTATCTTTACTGTATATGTAGATGGGATGGTGGATCCAAACCATTCATCTAGTGGGTTGTCTATCTTGGTCACTTCTACTTGGATTCAAGAACATGAAAATCAACCTCATATGATGATCACACCATCCTACTATTCATACGAGTCATTTGGTAACTTGGGATCTGTAGAGTACTAGATCTTCTAAGCTGAAATTTGCAAGGGGACTTTACTTAGGAATCCAGCTGCAATGTCTCAAATTCAAGGACACCAGACACGAGATGGCCATTGGTGATCATAGCTGGGACTTGTCTTCGCGACTGAATTTGTATAAGAATAAGAAGAATCCCTGTTTGATCATTGCTCTAGGGCTGTCAATGGGCTGGGCAAGTTGATGGGCTTTTGGGTTAAGAGTTGCTGCTGGCTCAATCAAGTACTGTTTAGGGTGGCGAGATAGAGACCACATTGATGTCAATGAAATCGACTATGAGAAATGGTTTAAACAAGCAATCTAGGCAGGATACTCTTATTGAGGGTAGGTAGGCGTCATCAAGATTCCTTGCATATATTGCTGGTTTAGACAAAATTCCAGGGCGATTTTATTGAGGTTGTATGGTTTCTAGGTATTCATACCAGTGTTCGATCGCATTACGTATCGCACACTGGTGTTCGAAATATTAAGCATCGCATTACGTATCGCACACTTGGGATACGGATACATATCGTTATCGCGTGGGATATATCGGTTATATTATGGAACCTATCATTATTATTGGAAATATAGGAAAACATTGGGAAATTGGTCTAATTTTTCAATGAAACTTCAGTGATTGTTAAAAAAGATATCAATATATTTATAAATTAATCAAAACATTACAAAAAACAAGTGCGTGTAATAGGTTTTCTTTGTATGGGATCATTTTCATTTTATTTTTCTATTTTTCATTTTTTTACACACGTACTTACAACCAGGTTATTTTTCAACACAATGAATACTCAAACCCATGACTTCATGTTGAAACTCTTGTGAGTCTACCATTGAGGCACAAATAAGGACCCAAAATCTATTCATATATTGTCTAATTGAATTGATGTAAGTATATTGAAATTCTATTCATATCATTTATAAATGTAAAAAGACACGTAGAAATACAAGCAATACATTCAAAAGAAAAATAAGAATCACTAGATCAGGTTACATGTATGTTTAATTTTATGTTTGGATACAAAGATGGCAATCTATTTGTGAGAAATTAGAAAATTTTGATTATTTTTAAATTTTTCTGCAACTAGCCATCTCCTCCAAATCTCGAAATTGAAGATTCCAAAGTATGAAAAATCATGGATTTGTCACAATTTGACATCGATTTAACATTATTTACAGAAAAAAAAAGGACCGAAAATTGAAAATGGTCACCGAATCGAACATGTGAGATATATCCCAGTATTTCGTATCGCACGGGTGGGACACAAGATATATCGTGGGATATATCGGCCGATACCATCAATACTTAAACACCGATACACACTAAATTCTAGTTGAATAAAGGAAGTGGTAACCCTTGAATCCATTTGATTTGAGATTGAATCGGGATTGCTGTCTTTGCAGCTGGCCTGGGCTGAGTTAATACCATGTCCAAGCCCATCCATTTGATTGGATGGGCTTGGGCCTGCTTCTCAATTGATATCTTACTATTTTTTTTCTCTATTTCATGTGCTCAACGATGGTCGATACCGCTGTTTGTAAATCTTAAGTATTTGAAGCTGGTCACGAATTACATCGTGAAATATGACGCAGAACTCTCCCAGCTTAAAGACATTTGTTATAGATAGGAGCACGGTAATGACCCACGCTTAACTTTTCAATCAAGAAATGAATGCAGGCTGCTTGTTTGGTTTGCCTAATGCATGGGCCAGAAGATGTTTCAAGCATGCAAGGTCTGGCCCACCTGACAAGAGTCTGGATCTCTTGGGTGCAGCCCAAACCTAGCACTGTGGCCTACCATGCTGTTCGTGTGACATCTATTCTGTCCATCATTTTCGCTAGCTTATGTTAGGATAATAGTAAAAAGTTTAGGCATCCATTTCTCAAATGGGCAACAACACAAGAAACAGTGGGGATTGAAAGCTCACAGATGAAACTAACTTGGGGTCCACAAAAGTTCTGTTTCAGGTAGATATTCACATTTTCCCTTTATCCCGACGAGAATCATCTTTTATACAGGTAGAGCTGGGCATCGAGTTGAGTCGTACCGAGTTAGGGCCGACCCGACTCGATCCGGTTTTGAAATAGGCCTGACTTGAACTCGAACCAACTCGGTACCGAGTCCAGCATGCTTGACCTGATCCAAGTCTGGGTTTGGCCTGAACTAATCTAGACTGAGTCCAACCCAGTCACAAGTACCAAGTGGGGTCGAGTTGGCACCGAGTCGAGTCGGGTGCAACGGGTATTCACGGGCTAAAATCACCACTCAAAGCCTAGATTCACTTGCTAGAAATGTAGCCTCTCCATCAGCTACAAGGCATCTCAGATTTGAATTTTATTTATTTATTTATTTATATGTACGAGTCAAGTTTCAGATTGAGTCAAGTCAGTACCGAGTTGAATTTCGGGTCGAGTTGAGTTACTGGGTGACTCGAACTTGACTCGATTTGAGTTTGGATTGGACGAAATCAACTCGATTTGGATTGACTCACCCACTCGTTTTGGATCGAGTTGGATGAGTCGAGTCGTCCCGTGCCCAGCTCTACTTCCAACCTGTACTGTAGAGGTTGGAAGGCATGTAAAACATCACAGTGGGGCCCGAGAAAGTTTTCAATGATGACCATCTAATCCCCATTTTTACCTATGGCGTCGCCCACTCGAGCCATGGATCTTACTCATTTTGGACTCTCATCTCAACATGAACTAGCAAAATTGATAGATAAGAGTGAATGACACACAGACTTCATGGTGGGCCCAAGACAGGAATAGGCTCAGGACGTCTCAGCCTGGTTACAACTGTATTTATAACTGTCCAATTTCACACTTAAACTGTCTTTCTCTCACATTATATTGAACATATTCAATTCAAGCTCTGATGTGTGCTTACAAGGGAGGAAGTGGAGAAGAAAAGAAATTTTCATTGGATTTCATCTAAAATCTTCAAATGAAAGCCAAGGTGAGACAGTTTGCAGGATGTGATAGCAAGCTCGAATTCAAGAAATTTCTCCTTAGCGAAGACAATGAAGTGGAAAGATTCACTTTAGTCCCTCACAAGACAACAGTGCAATCTCATCTACAGTGGCTACAGAGGACCCACATGTCAATGTAGATGTTTTATGGGCCACAGATTTTGGCGACGTTGTTGCATTAAACATAAGGCGTGTTTGGATGGTCTGTTGAATTGAAGTAGAGGAAACAAAGAATAATGGAAAACAAACATTCCTGAATCAGGTATCATTATTCTAATTTGAATGAAGTCGGCATTGCATTTCATGTATTTTAATTCAGACTCAAAATCTTCTGAATTTGCAGTTTGGGTCTTTTTAAAATTCCTCTTTGTTGTGCTTTAATTCCTGTGATTCAAATTCAATTGTCATTCTACAAACTATTTGACATTTGTGGACTTTATTGTAGTGAATCTTTGATGCCGTTTTTCCAACTCATTTTGAAACAGATCCGAATCTAATATGGACCACACCATGCAAAACAGTAGTGATTTACCATTAAAAACATCATGTGGGCTACAAAAGTTTTGGATCAATCTGATATTTGTGTTCTACATTCATCCAAGTTTGTTTGAATTTATTTTTAGGTTGGATGTCAAATAAACATTACTGTGGGTGCTAGGAAGTTTTTAATGGTAGGCGCTCAATCACTACTGTTTCATGTGGTCCACCTGATTTTGAATCTCCTTTCGTTATGGGCATACACCCTAAAATGAGTTGGAAAATGGATGGACCGGATGGATATACATCAAATCTATCAAGGCAGGGCTCACTGTCACAACCTGTTTGAACATGGTGGGCTACCAACTTTACGGAAACCTACTAAACACGTCGATTGAAGTAACATTCCTAAACACGGAGAATTTTGTTGTTGTGCATCTCATCTCTCTCTGTAAGGCCCGTATCCTAGGCCGTACCATTCCACAGACTCCCGTGATCCTCCCCGTTGAATTCTGGCAACCCTCGACTTGTAATCGGCGTTTGCGTGAAGTCGCATCCTATGATTCTGAGTCGGCTCGACTTAAAACTTATATCATAGTGACCGCGCCGTCGCCGCAGTTCCAATGCCGCATCTTACGTACTGATGCGATACCCAGGCCAGGAGTTGTCGGCCGGCGTATATTCCGAAGAAACGCCACATGTTGCGAATTCCGAGAGAATCTTTACAACCCATCACATCAATCAATCAAGTACAAGCAAGTACACAACCCATACCCTACCCATCCCTCTCTCACCCAAAAGTTACAATTCCTATACCTTTCCATCCCATCTCTTACACAACACCACTTCATCCATCACTCACACATCACTAACCATCCCTTTTCATCTCATCACCTCTCTCTCTCTCTCTCTCTCTCTCTCTCTCTCTCTCATTCTCAACCCATTTTCCAAGCAACCCAAGAGAGAGCAATCGTCCAAGCTTCCCCAAGGAGAACCCCAAGTGTGGCCCAATTCCTACCCCCTTCATCTCTCATCCTAGCCCTTCAATCCTCATCTTCCACCATCAAAGTTGAAGCCAAGGAGCTAAGGAAGCCAAGGGACCAAGGAGTATAATTAGTGGGTGATCCATCGTTGATTTTCATTTGAGGGTCCACTTGTGATGAGACCCATTTTGATGTATGTGTTGTAAACAAAGAGGGACCCATAGTGGTGGGGCCCCTCCACTATGTCGATCTCTGTCTGTCTGTCTCTCTCTCTCTCTCTCTCTCTCTCTCTCTCTCTCTCTCTTTCCCACATTTCATGGCCCACCTATGTTGTATGTATTTTTATCCATGCTGTCCACACATGAGACCACTTAATGTAAGTGTTTCATCCACCGTCCACACGTGTGGACCACCTCGATTTATGTGTTATATTTGCACCGTCCAGCAGCAAGCACTACTGGAGATGCTAGGCACAAACATCAGCCTATTCAGATCGGGTGGGCCACGTACATGTGGACCCCACCTCAATGTATATGTTGTATTCACACTGTCCAGTAGCTGGACGGTGGGTACTGTATGATGCGTGTGTTGTATCTACTGTCCATCTATGTGGACCCGACCCGTAGCACGACTGCCATGCTGGTAGGACGTTATCAAGCCCTGATGGCCCCACATGATGCATGCGTTACAACCAGCCATCCATCATAGTTGCTGATGACGTCAGCAAGTTCTTTGGGTCCCGCATGATGTATGTGTTTCATCTATACCGTCCAACCATTTGATGTGGACCCCACCATGGCAACGTGTTGGGCCCACATTGTATTGATGTGTTTCATCTACACCGTCCAATCAATGGACGGTGGGTGCAGATGGGTTGGAGTACCCCACACAGCAACAAGTTGTTGTACTGCCCGTCAGCAAGTCCTGTGATCCCACTTGAGGCGGGGATTTCATCCATGCCGTTCATCCATCTTCAGCAGCAACAACAGCTGCCGTTGACATCAGAAACTTCTGTGGGCCCCTCATGATGTATATGATGTATCCCAACCGTCCATCATCTGGACGATGGGCCCTAGCAGCATGGCTGCTATGCTGGAATGACGACATAGTTCTGTGGGGCCCGCTGATGTATGTGTTACATCCAAACTATCCATCCAGAGGGTGAGCTCGTCTTAAGGCTTGAGATTAAAAATAAGACAGATCCACATATCAGGTGGACCACACTGCAGCAAACAGTGGAGGATTGAACGCCTACCATTGGTACCCCTTTTGGGAGCACAGAAGTTCTGGATTAATATGATATTGTTTTTCCTCTTAATCCAAGTCTTTGCGACCGTATGAAAAGATTGGGTAGAAAATAAACGTTATGGTGGGCCCTGGGAATTTTAAACGGCGGAAATCACTATCTCCACTGCTATTTGTGGTATGGTCCAGATGATCCTCCGATATGATTCATTTTTGGGGTAATGCTCTAAAATGATATCCCAAATAGATGAATGAAGTAGATGGTGCGGCCCAATGTGATGTATTTGTGGCCCGTGCATAGGGCCAATTGTGGTATATTTAAGGCCTAAATAAGAGGCCCATTGTGATATTTTATATATATATATATATATATATATATATATATATATATAGGGAAAAGGTAATATGCGCTTGAGCTCATGATAAGCTCCCATGAGGTCGAGCTGTGTGGGCCCCACCGTGATGCGTGTCAACCATCTACCCCATCAGTCAGATGCACCATTCCATGGTGGGCCTAGGTCTCAAAAATCAAGTCAATCCGTGACTTGTGTGGGCCACACCACATACAGAAGTTGAGAGGGGCTACCCTCCATTAAAACGTTCATAATCATTTAAAGGGCCCACCGAGATGTGGCTTGCAAATCGAGCCCATCCATTATGTGTGTCTTACTTGAATGAGGGTTCAGACCAAGTTTCAGATGCATCCAAATTTCAGGTGGGCCTCACCAAGTGATTTAATATGTTTTAGGCATGTCTTCACATGATTTTAGATGGTATGGCCCACCTGAGTTCCCTATATGGCTGATTTTTGGGATATCCCATAATTTAGAGGGGACCCATCAATTGCATAGTGTTGATGGTCAACATGCAACACGGTGGGGCCCACACAGCTCGACCTCATGGGAGCTTATCATGAGCTCGAGCGCATAGTACCTTTTCCGATACACACACACACACACGGCTCGTGTATGAGGCCCATTGTGATGCATATTCAGCCCATATATGAGGCCCATTATGATGTATATTGGGCCCGTGTGATTGACCCATTGTGATTTATTTGAGGCCCATGGGATGTGGCCAATTGTGATGTATGAGGCCCACCTTGATGTGTGTATTGTATGCATACTATCCATCTGTCCCTCCAGAGATTTTAAGGGCCGAGGGCCCCGTTGTGATTCCGATTCCATTCTCAAATGGACCTTACCTTGGGAGCATGGTGGTTAAATGTCCACGTTGTAAATGGTGGTTAAATGTCTCTGTTGTACATCTCCCTAGGGCTCATTGTTAAGCTCATGACCATCTTACCTTTTTGGGGCTATCCTAAACCATTGGGCCCCCATAAGTGTTACCTGTCTTACCCTAGAAGGCTAACCCAAACCATTGGCCCCCATTCATGATAGTGCTCTCCACCACCCTTGTGGGAATCACCATAATTTGTAGACTCACCTTATTGTATTAGGCCCATAAGAAAGCCCAACTTACCATATAGAGTGGGTGAGGAAGCCCACTTAATATACTAATTAGGGTCATCATCTTGACTTCCATTATTGCATGATTCACCCCATGAGGTTCATCCTCGATATAACATGGCATTTAGGCCGCCACTATATATATATATATATGGGAGAACATCATTACCATAGATCATGCTTAGCATAACCTTATGATTCTTGCCCATGCACGTCATGTGTATTGTCGGGCTACCCCAAAACATTGGACCTCATTAATAAGGATGCTTTCCACCATATTTTGTAGAACTACCCCAAGCCTTGGAACCCTCCTCATGATTTGTATCAGACTTTCCATAGTAATGTGGCCCATCTAGATGCATGTCTTGCCCAAGTTTAGTAACCGTACCTAAGGCCCACTTAGGTATTGAGCGGGCTACCCAATTCGTTTGAAGGGACACATAGTCCTAGTTGTAGGAACTCCACCAAGCCCACTTTGTGCATAAATCGAGCCCCATAAGGAGGCCCAATTTATTCATGATGAGAGGTTGAGAAAGCCCAATTGTTCACCCTGTTAGCTCACCTTGTGAGCTTGCCTTGTCATATACCCACTTGACTCACCACAAGAGAAGTATCCTACCCTCGTACCCCATTTACTAGGACCTCGTCACATGTACATATCATCCGCACCGTCCATCTCTTTGTTGAGATAAGTGCGAGGTCCATCCTTAACATTAGTGTATCATCTAGGTCATCCGTCGCTTAGTACATCATCGCCCTTGCCGTAGATAGAAGAAGTTGTAGTATCAGGTTTGGTATATTCACTATGTAGAACCTATCTCGTCTTATGGACTAGACCCGTTGTCCCCGTCTTGCAGAGCTAGAGCTGGGCATTTCTGACCCAATTCGATGGATCCGACCCGATCCAACCAGATCTGATCCGAATCGAACCGAACCAACGGCCTGGATCATTGCGGTTCGGGTCGGATCAGGCAGATCCGACAGTTTATTGGATCGGGCTTGGATCAATGTCAATCCCGGATCGGACCGATCTGAAATATGATCCGATTGGATCCGATCCGATCTGGACCAATCCGATCCGGGCCATATATGGTGTGTCTTTTATAGTTTCTAATAAATTTTATTTTATATATGTATGAACACTGATGAACTAATTCTTAATCGCATACTTTCTTTAGAGTAAATAGATAAATACACTATTATTATAAAGAGCTGGGCATGGCTGAAATAAGAAGTACAAGTGAAAATGGAAAAAAGGGGGGGAGTTGATAAGAACTTACATAGGTTTTTACCCGGTATGCTGAAAATCATGATTCTTTTGCCATGAGAGTTGTAGAGAGAGAGAGAGAGAAAAAGAGAAAGAGGTGCAATTTGTTGCTTATTGCTTGATATGTAAGGCAAACAATTCAAATGTTCAAGTGAGCAGTAGACAGGAAGCGGATTGGCTGGTGTACCTCACACCAGCCATATAGCTGCTATATTGACGTCAGTAAGATCTGTGGTTTGATATCCAAACTGTCCATCCATTTGGCGAGCTTGTTTTAAGGCTCGAGACAAAAAATAAGATAGATCTAATGTGACACCTCGAATTTCAAGAACCCGAGTACACGACTTGTATTCCTAAAACCCAGGTGTTAACTGAATAACCATGATGATTAATAGAAAATCAGAGTGCAAGTAGTGGGAAGCAACCATAGCATAGATATGAGTAAAGTGTGAACAATATCCTGATCCACTCAACTGGGGGCCAATATACAAAAATCCTTGAATATAGAAATAATAATCCCAAACATCTAACATAACTGGAAATTACTGATTTAAGCCATAATATGCAATCGCTTCTTGATACGGCTCTTCATCGCAAGGCTTCTCCTCGACTGCGGCCTCCTCCTGATCCATCGTGAGTCCATTTACCCCTGTATCCTTTATACGGTTGAACATTGATAAATGAGTGGCCAGCTCATTGTGATCTCCCCTTAAGATTACACACCGCCGCCATTGACAAGAAATAACATAAAACATACAGGCAGTCCAAAACATAACAAATGTAGTCTTATTATGTGCATGAATGTATGAATGCAATCATCGCCCCGGGGATGATCATCCGTGCGGTTAGTGGGCTTGTCACCCATGTAATCATTGTCCTAGGAAAGACATCCAGACGGACATTGGGCTCGTCACCCATGTAATCATTGTCCCAAGAAAGACATCTAGACGGACATATACGTATGTCACGTACGATAGCAATAGATGCTGGTTTGTGCCATGTATGCATGGTTAACTATCCATTATTAGTCCAATTACAATCAGCTGATTTAAATAAGCTCACGGTCACTACGGGGAGCTCATGACCTAGCGTAGGCCGACGGCTTGGGAATAGTGTCTCATGACTACCATACCCGGCCCATGAAGTTACCACCTTAGGGTGTGTGTAGAACCGGCAAACACGTGGCCAATCAATTCAATATGAAGGGGGCCACCACTAATGTTAATTGGGAGTGATATGTCGAAATTACTAAGTACGGCGATTAAAACATGACGACATGAATGGTTCAAAGACGAGTAAACAATGATATTTAGAAGTTGTAAGGTTCATCCCAAGTTAGTTAGGTGAAACCACACATGAATGGTAAACCCCCTAGTCAAATGCCCACAACCAAAACCTCCATGTCAGGAGCCTACTCATATTACAACCAGTCTAGTTACACCCTAAGCACGGACTCTCCCTTGATAGAATTTCCCTTGGGGAGATTTCAATAATGTAAACTTACAATCAATACGATCTTGTAGAGATCCAGGCATTCTTGGATGTTCAAAGTAAAACTCATGTATGCGAATAGTTCAAGAATCATGTAATCCTAACTTATCATGTTTTGAAGTGTGCATTTCAATTAAACAACAAGTACCCTAGCAAGTCCGAGTCATGCTTTTGAGTTAAAATAATTAGTGATTCGACAGGTTCCAAGAGCATATGATAGATGGATCCTATAACATGTGACAATATAGATTAAGGGTTTAATTCATTCTAAAGATATACGTACAATCGTTAACCAATGGTAAATAAATTATGAGGCATGTAACTACTTTAACAAGTTGAATGATCATCCACTCCTCTGAGTTCATTTACAACTATGATAAAAGACTACTTCTAATCTAGTTTAGAGATGAAAACTTTAAGGGGAAGAAAGTCATCACCGGAGTCGTTGAGGTCTTGCCCTTGATGTAAATTCCTGAGTGAAGCTAATGGCTCCGAGCTATGCAAATAGTTCCCTAGAGAACCAACTTGCATTAGATAACATTTTCTAAGCATAATAAAAGTTTGTGGGGGGTTTTGAAAGGCTTATAAATACATTCATTTGGGCCTCCTATAGAATGGATAAACCCACCAGGCCTTTGTTCATCAAATGGCTTAGATTGGGCCTGGCCTTGGCTTGATTCAGCCCAAAGCCTACCTGGCCAATTTTAGCCCAAACTGGGCCTGCTCGTGGCCCAGTGTGACTGGCCATTGATGATCCAGCAGGAGTTTGTAGTTAAGCCCACCTAACATTAGTGTGTGGCCCACCGGCTTTGAGCATGGTGCGGCCCACCTATTACTAGCGTGTGGCCCACCAGCTTTGGGCATGGTGCGGCCCACCTGCTGCTACTCAGGTGCAGCCCACCCATTTCATGTGGTGCGGCCCATGTGTGGCTGGTCATTGATGATCCAGCGGGAGTTTGTAGTGAGCCCCACCTGACATTAGTGTGTGGCCCACCGGCTTTGAGCATGGTGCGGCCCACCTATTACTAGTGTGTGGCCCACCAGCTTTGGGCATGGTGCGGCCCACCTGTTGCTACTTAGGTGTGGCCCACCCACTCCATGTAGTATGGCCCATAGCCTGCAAGGTGCGGTCCACTGAAATTTGAACTCAGGTGCGGCCTACTGCAGTGTGGTGAAATCCACAGCAAGTGAGGCCCACACTATATGAAGCACCGCCCACCTGCTGGGAAGGACTGAGAGTCCGACGGAGAGCTTTTCTCGGCCCGGCTGCAAGGCCCATCCTTGGTCTGGTTTGGGCCTGAGTGCTGCCCATATAGAACTTGGTTTCCAGCCCAGTTCTGGGCTAGTCTTTTACTTAGAAAACATCCCACTCCTGGACTGATCTATCATCCTTTCGGCCTAAATTGATGGGTGATTTCAGCATCTAACCTGGTCTAGTTGGGGCTAGTTCTCACCACAAACTTCGGCCTGATGGCTGTTGGATTTAAGGCTCAGATGAGAGCCCAACTGGGTTGTTTTCCAACCCAAAACACAGTCCGTTGGAGGACTGATTCTTATCTGTTTTCAGCCTAACGTTCGAAACATTTAAGAGGCTGACTTCACCACCTGATTGCAGCCATCCCTAGCCCATAGCAGAGCTCGTTTACGAGCCTCTTTTCTTCCACAATCCTGGCCCCGTATTTGGCCATTAATCGGCCTAATTTTGGCTTGAAACAGAGCCTTGACTTTGGCCTAGTTCCAGCCCAAGACGCAGCCATGAATTGGCCTGGTTCTGGTTTAAAACAGAGCTTGTTTCTTGGCCTTGTCTTGGTCCGAAATGTAGCCATGGATTGACATGATTTCGACCCGAACCATTGCCATTATTTGGCCTAGTGTTGGCTAGAAACGGTATTATCAAAGGGTCTGGTTTTAGCCCCAAAACACCACCACTATTTGGCCTGATTTGGGCCCAAAAATACCATCGTTGTTTAGCCCGAAACATTGCCATTATTTGGCCTAGTTCCGGTCTTGATTCACTGGCCCACTAGAGCTCGGCACGGCCTGTCTTCATGGTCTGAAGAAGGCCGGCAACAAATCCCCGATTGTCATGACATGGGTTGAAAGAAGGGGAAACATAAGGAATGAAGAGGGGACTGATCAACTCGGTTTAGGGACCCATACCTGAGGGTAACTCGACCGATTCGAGCAACGGGTTGGGTCGAGCCGACTCGCTCACTCAGCCACTCACTCTCTCTTTTCTTCCTCTTTTTTTCTCCTTTCTTTCTCTCTCTCTCTCTCTCTCTCTCCCCCCTTGGTGCGAATCCCAAGGTCTATAGGACCCTATTTATAGAGATGGAGGAGGGAGCTCAACGGTTGGAAATGGCCCACCTTACAATGGTTGTGATTGATCCTTGGCTTTAACTGGGGTCCATCCACACGCTAGGGTGGGTAGATAAACCCCAGGCCCACCAGAAAAGTAGCTTTTCTGATCTGGTGGGCCCATCTCGTCATTTCGTTTGAGGTTTTACCGGGGAAGATGATCTGGCCTCTAATGGTAGATCATCATCTGATGTGTATGGTTATGATCCGGTCCGTTTAGTCGGTCCAGATGAGGCCTCAGATCAGTGTGGAGCCTACTTTTCGGGTCCCAAACGTTAGTTTTAAAACATCTCACGAGAATCTCCAATTCTTGTGAGATAGCATGCATTCTCATCTCTTACTCATTTCATCCAGAACCAGTGGCAAAGATGGAGCCACGTGGCTCCAGGAACGGCTAAAAATGAGCCAACACTCCTTTCCTGAAGTGGAAGTTTGCTTTTCGCTTTACTATGGGCAGGACTTGCTCGACCATTTCCGGAAAGGAGAGAGCACGTTTCTCCCTGGGGATGGACAACTGGGATGACCAGATTAGGACGATCTCGGGCCACCTAGGTGGTCCTAGATGGGTCTCACCTTGTGGATATCCACCACATGCAATGCATTGGATGGTTGCAACCCATCTCCTTCGTCCATTTACATGGGCTTAAAAGCCTATACGGTTTTGGTCGAACGGACCCCACGAGCTTAATGAACGGTTTAAATTTTTCAAAAA
Organism: Magnolia sinica; assembly: GCF_029962835.1. Lineage (NCBI taxonomy): Eukaryota > Viridiplantae > Streptophyta > Magnoliopsida > Magnoliales > Magnoliaceae > Magnolia > Magnolia sinica. The sequence goes on along the minus strand of NC_080573.1, from coordinate 5,238,045 downwards.
GTGACCTGGGTGGGCCACTTTGGGGTTGAAAGATCATCAGTTTAAAAATCAAATGGGCGGGAGGGCCTGCTTCCTCGTTTTCGAATATGGCTCGGTCAAAGGTCATTTGACCGAGCCCACCTTTCCAATGCACGAGCATACTCAGTGCACTTGCATGCTTTGTAGGGGACCACTATAATGTTTGTGACTCGATCCACACCGTCCATTCACCTTAGAATGTTGAGGTAGGGGTCTCGACTCGTTTTGGAGTGGAACCGAGGCCCAAGCGGGCCATATTGTACCTCTACAAGCTCTTTTTGGACAACATACCTTGATCCCAAGGTTGGATTGTTTTGAAAATTAGTTTTAACAGTCAAAATGGGGTCCAGGTCATGATGAGGTCTCGAATTGCCACTAATTGACCCTCAAGAGTTGGTTGTAGGAGCGTTGTCCCTAATATGGTTAAATTAAATGACACCGAACCATCATAAATTGGGGTTTTTGGTTGATCTTACCTTCCTGGCCGTCATGGAGTTCGTCTCAGCTCCTAGGGCCCTTGATGGATGACTTTACTACTGACTGGAACTCCCATCCTGCATGTGTTGAGTGCAAACTATCTAATTAATCCATCCTGATTTCTGATGATGTAGGTTTAGAAAAGGTAACACCTGCGTACCAAGGGTACGTCGTGTTACATCTAACCATCAACTGGACCACACTGCAAAAATTAGTGGGAGATTGAACGTCTACCATTGAAACCCTTTTTAGGGTCACAAAAGTTTTGAATCAATATGAAATTTGTATTTCCTCTTCATTCAGGTACTTGTGACCTTATGATTTGTTTTTCCTCTTCATTTAGGTACTTGTGACCTTATGAAATTTGTTTTTCCTCTTCATTCAGGTACTTGTGACCTTATAAATAGATTGGATGTAAAATAAACATTATGGTGGGCCCTACAAATTTTTTAACAGTGAAAATCATTATCTCCGCTGCTATTTATGGTGTGGTCCAGATGATCTTTGGATATGATTCATTTTTTTGGATAATGCTCTAAAATGATCTCTAAAAATAGAATGGTGTAGATATAATAAATACATCACTGTGGGGCCATGTAACTTTGATCTCCTTTGAACCGTTCGTATAACTCAGAGCTCGAGGAGCGTCAGTGCTCATCTTCGCACGACACGTACCTAGAGCAGCTATATAGCTAGTTTTAACTACAGACAGCTTTCAAAGCTTCTTCAAGAAGCTATATAGCTGGTGTGAGCTGTAAACAGTAGTACGTTTTTATCTTACCGTGTAAACTATGTGGGGCCCGTCTTGAATTTTTTTGGTTTATCCACACCGTCCATCAATTTTTCCAGATCATTTTAGGGGGTAATACTAAATTTTAAGTATATCCAATAATCAAGTAGATTGCAACATAGGAAACAGTGAGAATAATGATTTCCACACTTTTGGAAAAAATGAACGACCCGAACCTTGCCCAATCCGATCCGACTCGGTTTTCCTGACTGAGTCGGACTCGGATTGGTTCAGGCCAGCAGGGGTTCGGATCGATTCGAGTTAGATGACCCGGACTCGGTCCCGGATCGGATCGAGTTCGGGTCAGGCCCTGTAAATTTCGAACCGAAGCGAGTTAGACCCAATCCGATCCGACTCGATCCGATGCCCAGTTCTATGCAGAGTCTTGGAAGGCTAATGTAAGACATACCGCATAGGCTCCTATAGTTGTAAAAGGAGCACGTCGTTCAGTTTATACTCATAGTATGTGACATGCCGGTGATGGTCGATTGTGGATTATTGTTGTCTGCTCTATCTGATAATCATGCCTATGCACTTTATTACATCATGATATATACCCATACGCATCATATACATGCTTGATATGAGGAGTGATTGATTATGGCATATGCCATTGGGCTGATTGTTTATGGGACTCCCTGAGAGACGGAGTTGCCCCACATGAGCGCGCGGTACGTGCAGGTTTGATGCATGACTAGATAGTATGACTCATGCATATCACATTTTGTGATATAACCACTATAAGCCCGAGTGACATTAGGGCCATAGCCTCCACAGGTATATCGTGGATGGCCAGATGGGACATCAATTTTTTTTTCTACATGGGGTGTCATAAATGTCCCTAGGTGAAAGTCCCTAGACCCTCTTGGTACCAGAGGACGCCCTAACGTCTAGACCAAGTGGATATATATGAGCGCATGAAAGTCGTATACCAGTTAGGCTGCATCTCACAGTGTTGTAGTCGGTTGGGAGGGGGTGTAGCCTTACCTGTTTGAGGGAGTAGACAATATTAGGCTGAGTCTGACTAGCTCATAAATGGGTCCGCTATCGACGAGCTGAGCCCAATATTGGCAGACGGATAGTGAGGTCTCTTCCACTTACCCAGTTGTGTGCTTGATGGGGCGGCATGTGACGTAGAGTGTACTAGACCCCAGTGATGATCCCAGAGATATACGGTACTGATATGTGGACTTATTGAGCAGGAATTGCATATTCATGAATATTTTACTCATTCAGTCATTCATTTACTATCCACTCGGGCTGGTGGTGCGCAACTAATTTGATATGTGTACCTTTGAAATGGCCAGGATTTCGGTTAGGCGTGCAACTAACGTAAGATCAGAAGTTTACCACATTGAGTCTAGCTATCTAAATTTAGGTATGGGACTGGTTTGGATAAAAGTCCCTTGTGATGGACCTTATAGCTTGCGATACTACGCACTATCATCCCGACTTCATGCTCTAGCTTGGTCATTTCATTCACACCGCATATTGTATTGCATTCTCAGCACATAGCATTTGGTTTACTATGCTCATGTATTGTATATTCTGAATGAGGTTGATGGTATTATGGACTCATCAGGATCTGCATATTGCATTACATTCGTGGCATATGGTATTTAGGTCGCTACGTTTCTGCATTTATATGGCCTAGATGAGACTGGTAGTATTTGTGAACTCGTCAAGATTTGCATATTGCATTGCATCCTTAGTATATGATATTTGACTTACTATGTCTCCACATTACATAGCTGATCTACATTGCTTCCTCATTATATGATATTGGCTTATTATGTTTTTACATCGCATAACTTGGATAAGGTTGATGGTATTTATGGACTTACCAGAATGTTTCCGTATTGCTCTGATATTGCATAATTGACACTTACCTTGAGCACACTTGTACCACCCTCTAAGCTTTTTATAAGCTTATGCACGATACATACGTGCAGGTGGCATTAGGTTGTAGTATCGTCGAACTTGAAGTGCGCAGTTTGTCTTCGATATATGTATTTCCCTTTCAGCATTGTATTCAACTGTTTATATTAGTGGATATGTGATGATGATGTTGCCTTTGTGATTTGGGTAAACTTGTGGTTATGCTTATTACGAGATAAATGTACGTTTGAAAATCCTCCTTATAGGATCCTAAGATCGGAATCTGGCGTATGGGTGCCAAAAGCCGAGAATATGGCACTACGGAGGCTGTTGGCGGCAGATTAGGCGATCGATAATTCTATGAGCCCGGTTTTTGAGTTTGAGGCGTGACACACACACACACACACACTCTCTCTCTCTCTCTCTCTATGGAGACCTGGTAAACGTTTTGAATTGATATTGTAAACGGGGATAATTTTCTTGGTATGCATCTCATCTATCTCTTGTTATTTCTTTATTATAGAATTAATGGATTGTTTATGCATCAATAATAAATATTCAATGCTATGATTTTAAAAGTGTATTTCTCGATATCGCGTTGTAGTCGAGAGATGCTAAGTCTTTTGCACCTTACTCCCTTACGAGAACCTCTCAATAGGACTAAGGTTCTCTTTTATGTGGGTGAGGGGACCAAGACATATTTATATGAAAGAGAACCAGAGAAGCTTACCCATCATACTTCTCTCCTCTAGGATCTCCTTACGGTAGGTTTTCATATCCAACTTAATAACTGTGTATAGGGACCATGGTTCAAGAGTCCCGCCCCAAACCTATTCGCAATGATAACAACTATAGTGGGGCCCATTGAATCATTCAATCTAAATAATCCAATGGTCAGATGTAAACCGATGATCATGTGTGGCCCACTTGATGAAATCTTATCTCTCTCTCTCTCTCCATGGAGGCCTGGTAAACGTTTCGAATTGATGTTCGTCAACACGGAGAATTTTGTTGGTATGCATCCCATTTCTCACTCCACGCCATGGAAACATTGTAAACACGGAGAATTTTGTTGGTATGCATCCCATTTCTCACTACTCGCCATGGAAACATAGTAAACACGGAGAATTCTCTTGGTATGCTTCCCATTTCTCACTCCTCGCCATGGAAACCAAGTAAACGCGTGGGGACATTCCTAAAGACAGAATTTTGTTGATATGCATCCCATCTCCATCAACAAGAAACTCCAAGAAAATTTTCCTCGACGTATACGTGGGACACCAATACATTTCAAAGATGCTTGGTCCATCGTTTCTATTATCACACTAAGAAATTTCAACGAACCTCAGCCCCTCTTATTTGTTATCATCCTATAAAGAGGTAGGCCATCTACAATGCTCCACACCCTCATCTTTTGTTTCTTCTTCCTCTTCTAAGGGTAATATGGCTTTCAAGACATCCCTTCTCTTCCACTCCCTGCATTTTGTAGCTTTGATCCTCATCCTCTCCATAACAGTAACTGAGGAAGCAGCGGTGAGGTATGGTTACTCACACTCTCACTAGTCTTACAACTTAAAAAAACCCGGACTGGGATTCGGTAGTGACATAGTTCGGACGCCTTGGTAGTGGTTGGTGCTGTGGGCCGTACCATGATGTACGTATTCTATCCATGCCGTCCATCCATTTTTTCAGCTTATTTTAGTGCATGATTCCCAAAATCAGGCAGATCCAAATATCAACTGGACCACACCACAGGAAACGGTGGTGATTGAACACCCATCATTAAAAACTTCCTAGGGCCCACTTTCATGTGTTTTTACCATCTAACCTGTTTATTGGTCACGTAGATCTCTATGAAGGGAAAACACAAATATTAGCTTGATACAATTTTTTTCTTTTTGTCCCAAAGAGAATAGTGGGTTTTCAATCATCACTGTTTCCTATGGTGTGGTCCGTGTGAGATTTGGATCTGCATAATTTCTTAGCTTATAATCTAAAATAATAGGGGAAAGTGGATGGACGGCTGGATAAAACACATACATCATGGTGGAGGCCCACGCAATCCAAGTCCGAGGTTCTTGAAAATGGACGCGGATTGCGTAGTGTCAGGTGGACCACACCACAGGAAACGGTAGCTAGGTGAGTGTTCCATCACCACCACTTTCCTACCTATGGTGTGGACTACTTGAGATTTAGACCTGTGTCATTTCCTCCCGCCCTAAAATGATCTTGGAAACATAGATAGGCAGTATGGATATATAAAACGCGTATATCATGGTGGGGCCGGGCCCAGAGATCAATGTCCATATATCATGTTGGGCCCTGTGGAAAAATAGATAGACAGCATATGGATAAAACAAATAAATATATCATGGTGGGGCCCACAGAGTAATGTCCAGTAGCCACCTCGCTGCTGGCAATCCTGATTCTTGTACAAGATGGACAATCGTAAATATTTCATGCACGCTAAGTCCATTACCCAGCTGACAGACCCAGGTCTTTTTCTTAAAGATAATGTGTGCTTGGATAGTAAACTTTGAGTTAGCTTTTACGGTGCAGAGGTGAAGGGCATGGGCGATCTGTCTTCATGAACCCAATAGATGTGCTTAAGACTGTCGATGACTTCAAAACCAAGTATCAACCTGTGTATCAAGCTGCGAAAAACACAGAACGTGTTGCAAGTAAAACCGATGAAATCTATGAGAAAATAAACAAAGTACTCCAGTCAAACTGCCTCAGTAACAGTAATGGTGGATCCGGATCTGGCATAACATGTCCGTCCGGCAACGATTGCCAACAGAACTGCAACGATTGCCAACCTTACTGCAACGATGGTGCAGTACTTAAAGTCGTCAACTGCTACAATTCGGGCCCTGAGGGTTTACGAGAATGTTTTCCAAGTGGCACACCAGTTGTTCCAAACCAAGACACGACCCCAGCTATTGCTTCTGGAGAGCGAGAGTATAAAACAACTGGACTAAGTTGGGTATTATTTATGTTCGCTATTTCTTTTGCATGGATGTTTTAATAGGGGATTGATACTGTCGTTTCCTATCTATGCCAGAAAGTATCATATATGTTGCAGATATGTGTTTTGGAGTCTATGGGGATGAAAAGACTATGTTTTCGTCGTGCTCTTTATAAATTTTATGGGTATTTGTATTGCTTCAGTGTGATTTTGGGATTATATTATATTGTCGCTGGGCTAGTTTAACATGATGTAATTTTATTTATAATAAGGGAGGAGGGAGAAATCATTCTCTTGACATCTCTTTTGCCAATAAATATATAAAATATGGTATTAAAGCAGAGAAATGTTAGTTTCTTTTTTTATTTTTTCTCTCTTTTCTTTTACTTCTTCCACTTCTCTTTATTGTTTTTCATTTTTTGTTGTGCATGTATAGCCTCTTTCTTTAGTCTGCCCAAACGTGTACTCAACTGCGGTCAGCCATTGACATAATGTCAATGATTGTTGAACCATGTTCCTATTGCTTAATGCTTAGAATCTCTTGGGTTTGATTGTCTGCACATATGAGTAGATGCGGAGCATGCCAAATATATAGTTCGCTCCATCCAACTTGATTGTAGCAATCTGCTTACTTGGATGTAGTGATATACCAATATGTGTGATCTTATGAGCACGTCAGATGGAATATAAGCATGATGGTTGGCCTTAGGAAGGTTTCAACGGTATTGTTTAATCTTTGCTACTTTATGTGGTGTGGTCCACTTTTTTATTTTTTTGTTAGTTTGTTAGTACACCCCACTGTCAGTTCACACTTCACTGTTAACCACCCCCACAAGGGATCGATACCAAGACCTCAGTGTTGAAATGAGGTATCTTTCACTCAGTCTGCCACTTGAGCTATGGATCTGGGTCATTTTTGGGCTCATGCTCTAGAATGATATGTAAAAACTGATGGATGGTGTGTATATAAAACATAAATCATTGTGGGGCTTAAAGAAGTTCCACACGCTAAAGGTCTTGTTGTGTAGCATGGCATTCTATTTAGGAGTAGAGGTGGGCATGGAACGACTCGATTCAGCTAACTCGACTCGTCCAATTCGTTTTGATCTGACTCGACCTGAACTGAATGGGTGAGTCAATCTGAACCAAGTAGGCTTTGCCCAATCCGAACTCAAATTAATTGAGTCGAGTGCTAGTTATCTAGTAACTCGACTCAGAACTCGATCCGGTTAGACCCAACTCGATCTAAAACCCGACTCTCTAACCCTACTCGCCGCACCCTACCCCAACCCGATCCCAAAATCTCTCTGTTCCTCCCTCATCCTCCTCATCTTCCAAGCCCCACCTCTCTCTCTCTCTCTCTCTCTCTCTCTCTCTCTCTCTCTCTCTCTCTCATCCTCCTCCAAGCCTGGCAACCACCCACCACCATCACCCTCCTCCTCCTCTCTTCTCTCCACTCTCTCGGTCTCTATCTCCCTCATCTCTCAATCCGACTCGGTGCCAACTCGACTCAACTCGATACTTCTGACCAGAACGAACTCGATCCAAATCAGTCTAGGCCAGACCAGACTTGGATCGAGTCAGGCATGCTGGACTCGATATTGAGTCAAATCGAGTTCGGGTAAGGCCTATTTCAAAAATGGATCAAGTTGAGTCAGGCCTAACTCAATCCGACTCAACTAGATGCCAAACTCTACTTGGGAAAGAAATCTTGCGTATAGCTGGAGTCATCGGCCATCACATGGACCAATCAAAAGCAATGGCACTAAATTTTCCCGAGTCTTCAACACAGCAATGCGATTGCGGATCGTTAAAATTTAGTACCATCGCTTATCATTGGTCCACGACATGGCCCACCAGGTCACAAAACACGCGGATTTTCTTAATCTCGAGTAAATTTCATAACACACAATCCAACTTTTAACATGCGGTATTTCTTTATGCCCACCATGATTTATGTGTTAGATCCACACCATTCATCAATATTTATAGATTATTATAGAGCATGAGACCAAAAATGAGGCACATCTAAAGCTCGAATGGACCACAACACAAAATGTAGTGGGGATCGTACAATTGTAATTTAAAGCTTCATGAGTCCATTGTGAAGTTTACTTGCCACTAACCTCTTTATAAGGACACACAGATCTGAATTAAGAGAAAACACAAATATCAATTTGATAGGGCCATGCATCCCAAGCACAAGCTCTGCCGTACCATACAACTAGTTGATGTGTGGGGCCCACCATGGTGTTTGTATGACATCTCTCCGTCCAATAATATTATCCTACCATAAAAATTGGACGCCCAAAACATATATACATGTATATATGATGAACACAAGGTCACCACCTGATGCATGGCCCCAAAGAAACAGGGCGTACGTTTTACTTGTTGTGTGGAACAGCTGTCGTGGACGATTCTAGTCCCCTTACAAATGACCATCTCCTTATCAGATGCAACATGCATGTGAAATGTCAGCCAATGACCCGTTGAATGGTAACCTGCCATAAATAATTTCCACCCCAGCCTTGATTTACAGATAATCAATTTTGGCCTAGCTGGTCTGACTCTCTCCCTTTGGACCTTATTATACAAGCCCGGCTCAATCAGAACCAAAAAAAAAAAAGCCCAGACCCAGACCATGGGCTTTTTGCTTCAACCAAGGTGTTTTGTAACGGTAACGGTGGCCGTAATGGCCACTACCATTACCTTTACGATACGGGTTGTAACAGTTGTTACGGCTCTCGTGACAGCTGTTACAGTTTTTTTTTTTTTTTGAAAAAAAAATCCTGAAAAACCTGTATTTACCATGTAATGTTGATTAAAAAGTATGGAAAACATGTATCTATCTCATAACAGACAATTACGGGATTGTTATGGCCTTTATAGGGGACGTATCGTGCCATTAATGACAATTATGGGCCATTTTTTTTCCATAACAGTTGTTACAACTGTTACGACCCGTAATGCATAATGGTTGCCACCGTTACCTTTACGTAACAGCCTTTACGGCACACCATGACTTCAACTCAAAGCAGGCCTGTTCTTGATGAGGCTTGGGCCTATGTGGCCCACTTCAACCCCACTCTCCCTGGATTTCAAAGTTTCTCTCTCATGCAAGTTTCTATGCAATGGGTTGTAGGTGACCATTATTCCTCTCCATGAATCAAAGAAAACAACTGTATCTCACTCATGAAACTCTAATTACATCTTATTCTTTCCTTATCATGGACCACTCCATCTACTAATCTCAAATGCTTGAAGCTAAGTACATATCTTAGTAGAGAATGTTTTGGAGCGATAGCCGGCTTACCCAATATCTATCATAATCTCAAAAAGCTCATTATAGAAGAGGTTGAGGCAATTACTAAGCCCTTATTATCTCAATTATCACATTTTTAGCCGTTAATTTATGTCTCTAGGCGCTGATTGAACACATGGAAAACATGTAATTTGTGGGCCTCTTGATTGATGGAGCATGGCCCATGACGTATTATTGGACAATCTTAATCATCTCATATTACCTGTTAATTTTACACATGACCATTTGTCGTTTATTTCCGTATCTGTGGTCGCCATTTAATCGATTGCGATCATCAGACCATACTGATTTTTGGGCATATGCTCTATCCATGAACGGTCTACATTTTGGGCCATTTTGAATTGGCCCACCAATACAGTGAATATCTCTTTGAGCACCCTAGTGAATTTCAGTTGGCCAGATTTCTAATTTTTTTACTTCTGTTTGGGAAAGTGGAAAACATGAAAAGGAATATGAATTCCTAGACAATTTCTTCCATTCGGTTATAAAAATTTCTAGCAAAATTGGTGGAAATTAAACACTATTTCTGCTATGTTTGTTTTCTCACCAATTTTGGTTGATTGTACTTGGTCTGATTTTCCATTTTGGTTGATTGTAAACCACTTCATCTGTTAGATATGTAAGTGTTTCTTGTACACAACGGAAGATAGAAGAAAACGATAACGAAATGATCAAATCTATCGGGTTCAAGGCTCGACTTGAATAGTCAATTTCTCAAGACAGATTTGCTGCCCTTTTTCTAGAAGTTACAGCAAGTGCAAAGGAAGGAAATCTCCAAATTGTCTTCAAGATACAATGAACTCTCAATCAGATTTTCAACACGAAAATTTGCACATTTAAGTGTTGAACAGATCTCTACTTTTGATACCAATATGCCTGAAGACGTTCGGAAAAAACTCAGCAAGAAATCAGATTGAGAATAATTGCACAAAAGATGATATAATATTAAGAATTACGATTATTTTCTTCTGGATTATAGTATTCGGGATTTATATTAATTGAAAGGTTATGGATTTCTTCCTAAAGAGGTATTAAAGTGTCTCTTCAAGAAATCCATACCCATTCACAACAACTAATTGCTTTCCATGAAAAAACATGACTCTTTGTCATATGACAGTTATTTCTATACCTAATCAGATAGAAACAGTTATCCAACAGGAAAAACTATATCCATATAAGCGACACATGGCATAGGTGCCGGCCACATGTACAATCATGTCACAATTACTCTCAATCAACAAAAAAGGTAATAAAACATCAGGGTACCATGACCCAAAAAGTTTGAACCGAGTGCCAAAAAGACTAAAGCTCTCTTAGCTCTTGCCACGATCGATCCGCACGTGCGAAGTGCTAAGTGCGCCTTGTAAAGCGCCCAAGCAGCCCTACATCCCACGCCGCGTGCGCATACGTGGACGGTACTTTACACCATCCTTAAGGAGATTTGAACCCTGGTTGCATAAGCAAAACCCCCTTCTCTTATCGACTGACTATACACACTATTTATAGAAAGTTTAAATAATTAATATATTTATTTACTTTCTGAACATAACTTTTATTTTTAAAAATTATTTTTTATTCTAAAAAACACAACATCATCTCCATAAAAAAATCATGACTTTGTATGTTTAATAAATGGCCTGTGCCTTGCTGGGGCACATGGCAAGATGGTGAGGATCGAGCAACACGGGCCCACGTAGTTAAGATCATCCAAAGATGGCTCCATGCATGTGGAAATATATGTGGTTGGGCTCAACTAATGATGAGCCTACAAGAAAACAGGCATAGCTAAGATCGAGTAACAATGGGCCCCACAATGTTAAGATAATCTTGTGGTGGGCCCCATGTGAAAATATATATGGTTATGATTAGGGCTATACATCGAGCCGAGTCGAGTCGAGGTGGGCCAAGTTTGGCTTGACTCATCTACGCTCTACTCGAGTTCGAGCTCGAGCTCGGCCTCGAGTTTACCATTGGACCTTGGCTTGTTTACCAAACCTTTCGAGTCGAGCTCAAGGCGAGCTAGTGGATCGAGTCAAGGCGAGCTTACCTTAAGTCAAGTCGTGCCTACTCCCAATCCCACCCAACCCAGTACCCAACCTGCACCTAACTAAACCCAACAACTTAACCCAACCACACCTGATTCAACCCAGCCACCTGACCCAACCTAGCCACTTGACCCAATTTACTCGACCCGCACCCGACCCAACTCACGAATCAAATATTCATTTAATAATATATATAATATTTGATAAATCCATAGAATTACCTTGTTGTTGATGCAGAGAGAGAGAGAGAGAGAGAGAGAGAGAGAGAGAGAGAGTGTGGAGCTCGGGCGCGGCGAGTTGGGTAAGGAAGGGATGGACAGAGTCAGTGGGGTTTAAGTTATATATATATATATATATATATATATATATATATATATATATATATTTATATATATATATATATATATATATATATATATATATATTCCAAGTCAATATCCATTATGATCAAACTCAGCTTGTTTTCAAAATGAGCTGGATTATATGAAGATTGGCTTGCCTCGAATTGTCGTTCGAGCCAAGTCAAGCCGAGCCAAGCGAGCTTTTCGAGCTAGCTTGGCTCATGTACAGCCCTAGTTATGATTGATTGAGCAGCAAATTTCCCACATGGTTAAGGTCATTCAATAATGGGCCCAATATGAAAATTACATGGTTAAGATCTTATTTAACAATGGGCCCATGTGGAAATACACATGTTTAGGATAAAAAAAAATTAATGGCCGAGGTTCTAAAAAATGAGTAAAATCATTTGTCACAAAAACCTAGTTAAAAGTATATTTCAGCTATTATAAGAGACGGTCTCTATTTAACCGTTGACCTTTTATCATTTTCATGTAAAAACACTTTAAATCAAATAATAATAGAACAACAATTGAATTTTGTAGTTTCCATTCGGTGAAGATCCCATGAGAGTTTTTTCCATGTTTGTGTAAAAAATTCCTTAAGATTTTAAATTTTACAAGATAATATCTCCAAAAATATATATTTATAAAAACAAGGTAGTGTCTTCTGAGGGATGAAATACAACTAGCCTCATAAGTTTTTTTCTTAAAAATGTGACAAAGTCAAGAATTGTGGGGGCCATGTTGTACGTGTACAACATCTAACCCGTCCAATAGATGAATCTTGTCACGAAGATCAAAATAATGAAAATCGTGGTGGATCCAACCAAAAGTTGGGCTACACCATAGTAAAAATATATACACTGCCCAAAATAATATAAATTGAAGTGTTGCCCATGTGATTATTTAATTGATGAGAATTTTTTTATTCCAGTGATCATCAAGGTAAGACACGTATGTTAAACGGGTTGAATGTCATACACATATCAAGTAGACCCATATGTAGTTGGCCCTACCACGATGTCTAGTGATCAGGCTCGTTGATTTAGTGGGACCTCATCCCCACATGGATGGGCCATGTACCAAAAATTAAAGGGGTCAGATTGCGCCAGTGATCCAATCAGTGGCCAGAAGAGCTAGTGGTTCTATCAGGACCTGATAAGGGTCCACACCCAGCAGGCAAAAGGCTAGCTTGGAGCTGTTGATTACATTGAATTTTCTTTGCTTGTGCATCCAAAGCCATTACTTCAGTGGGCTATTTGGGACGTTCAATAAGCACTAGAGGTGGGGATGGGACAACCCGATCCAGCTAACTTGACTCGTCCAACTCGGTCCGAGTCAACTCAACCCAAATTGAATGGGTGAGTCGGTCTGAGTAAGCTTCGCCCAATCCAAACTCAAACCGAGTTGAGTTCGAGTTACCCAGTAACTCGACTCGACCTAACCTGAAACTCGATCCGGTTAGACTCGACTCAACCCGACTCTCTAACCCTACCCCGACCCGATCCCAACCTCTCTCTCTCTCTCCCTCATCCTCTTCCTCTTCCAAGCCCCACAACCACCCACCACCATCACCCTCCTCCTCCTCCTCCTCTCTCTCTCTCTGTCTCTCTCTCTCTCTCCCCTCTCCACTCCCTCCCTCCCTCATCTCTCAATCCAACTTGGTGCCAATTAGACCCACTCGGTATTTCTGATTGGATTGGACTCGGTCCGGATCAATTTAGGCCAGACCAAATTCAGATCGAGTCAGGCATGCTAGACTCGGTATCGAGTCGGATCGAGTTCAGATCAGGCCTATTTCAAAACCGGATCGAGTAGAGTCAGCCCTAACTCAGTCTGACTCGACTCGATGCCCAGCTCTAATAAGCACCATTGGTCTGCGGGCTTCTGGGCCCGGCCCACAACTAGGCTCACAGCCTAGTCCTGGGCCTGATTTTTGGTTTTAAAAGGGGCCAGTTCGGCTTACTTGGGCCACGAACCTTTGAAATACGGCTCACCATATATACTTTGGCACACGGGTACAAGATCCACTCGTCCATCAGGTGGACCCCACTTTGAAAATGTATTCGGTAAAAAATCAATCCAATCCATTGGTCAAGTTGGCCAGAGTATATGAAACAAATGAAAGGCTGAAGAAAACTTAGGAAACTTTTTGCTAGGTGGTACAGCTGTTTCTATCATTGTGGCCCACCTGAATAGTGAAATAACCTCAACTTTGTACCATGTGATATAAATGGCCAGACCCAACGGTGGACAGCCTGGATCATGTTCTTAAATGCCATTTTGGTTTATGCCGTGGCTTGTAGTGGGATCCCTTGTACAAGATGTAGGCCTAACTTGGACGGCCTGATTTTTACGGTGGGACAACCCACTGGACATATTCGAATTCGGATTTATCGTACTGAGTAAACTCTGTTGTGCCCACAGTGAATGTATATGGTTAATCCACACCGTCCATCTGTTTTTCCAGCTCATTTAACGGGTTGTGACCAAAATTGAAGCATATACAAAGCTCAAGTGCACCATACCACGGAAACAGTGGGAATAATGATTTCCACCATTGAAACCTTGCTAGGTCCCACAGTGATGTTTATTTGTCATCCAACCTGTTCATAAGATCACAAAAACATGGATGAAGGGAAAAAACAAATATAAGCTTGATTTTAGTGACCCTCAAGAAATTTTCAACGGCAAATGTTCAATGCACACTGTTTCCCTTGGTGTGGTCCATTTAAGATCTGGATATGCTTCATTTTTGGGCTTAGACCTTAAATTATATGGTAAAATTGATGGAAGGAGTGGATAAAATATATAAATCACTGTGGACCCCACAGAGTTTACTCAGTACGCTTAGCGTACTGAGTTACTCACTACGTAATTCGCTTCCAATAGATTCGATACCATATATATACGTAGGGGTGTACACGAACCGAGCTAGCTCGGTTCGCTCGTTCGGCTCGACTCGAAAAAGCTCGATTCAACTCAGTTTGAAGCTGAGTTTGAGCCGAGTCGAGCTGATTTTTTGAGGTCGAAAATGAGTTCGAGTCGAGTTCGAGCAGGCTCCAACTTGACTCGACTTGACTTGAATCGAATCAAGCTAGAATCGAACTCGGATTGAACCAATTTGGTGACTCGGTTACTTTGCCATTGATGTTGCTCACCAACTGTTTGATAAAATGACTCAACGAGATATGGTTGGTGGCAAGGAAGGTTTGACCATTGGCAAGCAAGGTATGTACATTAAACAAATACCTTTTTTTTATTTGTTTGTTTTTATGTTACTTGAAGGTGTTTGGTAAAACAGGTGTTTGATAAAACACCTATAAAACCATTACCTCTGTTTGTAAAATAGTGAGTTTTTAAAGTTGAAGTTCATGTGTTTATAAAAATGCCTTAATGGCGAACTCAGCTCGATCTTGTCTCGAACTTGGCCCAAGCTGCTGATTGAACCGAGCTGAGCTGGCCGGTCAGGCTTGAGGACCGAGTCAAGCCGAGTTCGAGTTGAGGTCCGCCAGTGTTCGAGCCGAGTCGAGCTGAGGCTAGCTCAACTCGGTTCGACTATACACCCTTACATATAAGAACGTGGATTGGGTACTACCTTGCATGTCCCTGGCTAGGATCAGACAAAGGCTCTAAGGGGCCACCTTGATTTATGGATTTTATCCACACCATCCATCCATTTTTTCCATATCATTTTAGGGTACAATCCAAAAAAAAGAAAGCCAGTTCCAAAGTTCAAATGGACCACACAGTCTTGATTAAACACCTACCGTTGAAAACATTTTGAAGGTCACGGAAGTTTTGGATCAAGCTGGTATTTGAGTTACGTGACATTATGAACAGTTGGATGATAATTAACCATCACGGTGGGCCCTAGGAAGGTGTCAACGGTGTTTATCATTCTCAACGCTACTACCTGTGGTATGGTCCACTGAGCCTTGGATCTGCCTCATTTTAAGACCTGTACACTGAATAATGTGGTAAAATGGATGGACGGTGTGGATAAAACCTATGCATGACGATTGCCCCTCAATGATGTACCCAATCCACGTCCTACATATACACGTCATGGTGGCCCCACCACGTGCACCTTACAATGACTTGTGAAGGAACTGACCTCTTACTGGTGAGAATGGATTCGGTGCCTTTGGAGCGTCCACATCAACCACCGTAGATTTTAAGGGTGGTTAGAATTTCAACCATCGGATTGAGCTGAGCCGTCCAAGCCAGTCCACAGAAAAAGGATAAAAAAAACAACGAGAAAAACCTTACGAAAGCTGCACCCTACCCATTAAAGGAAGGAAAAAGGAGCTTGCGTGACTGCGAGGGGTGCGGCTTGGGTACTTACCACCACAGGTCATGGCTAGAGATGGAAGGTCCGGTCAGGGGATCTTTTGGGCCCACCTAGATGTTTATTTATTATCCACGCTGTCCATTCATTTTTATAGATTATTTTAGGCCATTAGCCCCAAAAGAAGGTAGACTGAAGGCTCAAATGGAACACACGACAGGGGATTGAAAGTTTTCAATGGTAGGAATTCAATCCCCACTTCTTCCTGTCGTGTGGTACGATTGAGTCTTCAATATTCCTCATTTTTGGTCTCATGGCATAAAATGATCTGTCAAAATGGATGGACGGCCTGGATAAGACATGTACATAGTGATGGGCTCCAAAAATCCCGTGATAAGATTGTCCATATGCAGCTAGGTCCTGGTGGGGGTAGTACCCAATGGGCACCCGACTGCGAGTTGTCGTACAAGAGATGTACGGGCTCCACGCTGTCCATCAGTTACGTCACCCCCATTTTAGGCATCCACTCCCAACACCGCATCCAAATCTTAGGTGGGCCTCACCACAAGAGACAATGTAAAATTTACCTAAGCATATCTAGTACTATTTGTTTTCTTCAATTGCTATAAATGCTAGCAAATGGCTCATCTTTATTATTTCTTACCATTGTTTGCTTGCGAGATGAATTATTAGGATAAAAACGCTGTAAATCCTCTTGCATAAAACAAAAGAATTTTTAAGTACTTCGATACTGATAAAAATCGTGGAGCCTATCGTGATGATTATGCTATATCCATGGTGCTGTCCATCCATTCTGCCGGCTCATTTAAATGCATGAATCCAAAAATGAGGCAGGTTGAAAGCTCAAGTGGACCACATCACATGAATCAGTAATCCTAATGGACCTCAATTGTTAAAAGTTAAAACTTTCCAATGCCTCACATTGATGCTCATTCATCATCCAACCTATTCATAAGATAATAACAATATGAAAAAGGTTAAACACAAATATTAGCTTAATACAAAACTTCTTTCCGTAGGAAGTTATCAACACTAGTTGTCAATTCCACTCTATTTGGTGTGCTGCGGTTTAGTTGAGCTTTACATCCTGATCCATAGTTCAAGTGGTAGACTGAGTGAAAGATACCTCGTTAGGTCTTAGCATCGATTCCCTGGTGGGGGTGGCTAACAGTGAAGTGTGAACCCACGGTGAGTGTACTAACAAGTGTTCACTCCCCAAGTATAGGGTTGTGATGTAGTAATAAACTCGGTAAGACCGAGGTCGAATCCACAGGGACTGATACCTGTACGTTATCTGAAGCCAAGTAGAGTTAGAACTAGACTAAGATGTGATCTAACCAAATAGAATTTTAAGGAATAATTGTGGAATAATTATCTAAAACTTCAAGGAATTCAGAGGAAAGAAACTAGGGATTCAGAGGATCCACTTGTAGAGATCAGGGAGATCTTATGCCTGCATCAAGAATTATGGAATTTAAACTGAACTTACTTGATCCGGTTTTCAAAAGATGAAAGGTATATGAATTAGAATGGATTCCATCACCAAACCATGCCCAAGAGACAAAGTAAACAACAGAATTAAACTAATTACCAACCAACCAACAATGTATGAAGATTAGAAAGGGTATCGCCATCCGACCATGCCCATGAGACGATGGTGAACAACAGGGCTTCCTGACGTCATAAACATTAAAAGGGAAAAAGAAATATTCAAAGTCATCGTAGACTCATTGTAATTTCAGTCACAAACCATTAAAGACTAAGAAAAATATTCCTTTAATAATCAACTAAAATCAACATCGATTCGATCTAAACAAAAGGCACAAGCAAAAAGGTCCCCATCACGCTCCGCAAGCTTCACCTCTTAGCCCTAGCTAAGAGGTTCACCCACTCAATGGGCTGCATCCCAAAACAAATACAATAGAAAGAAAAGAATAGAAAAAAGAAAAAAACAAAAATTACTTTCCTAGCTCCCTATCGAACATCCCACGTTGAAGCCTTCCAAAACGAGCCCTCCTGTTGCCTCTCTCTCTCTATTTGACGTCCCCTATTCAAGCATGACCTCTTCTCCACGTTTGGAACTCTTTTTATAGCTTTTGGAGTGGTGGAAATCGGATTTGGGAAGCTATTGCACGCGCAGCGAAAGCCTTTTCGCAGCCAAGTTCGGAGCTTCATAACTCTCGCGTTCCTTGCGTTATTCTTATAAAATCAGCGTCTCTTGGAAGTATTTTTGCTGGTCTACACGATGGACGGTTCAGATCTGCCATATGATCAAAGATGGTGGGCCACAACTGCCTGGAAAATCCGATTTCGCGGACGTGCGTAGCCTTTCGCACGTCCGGCGCTGACTTGATCGGTGGGCCCCACAGAGGTGTTTTCGAAGAAATCCACCCCGTCCATTGGATTCAGAACGAAATTTTGATAAAGAATGGGTAGTTTTGAACGTCCATTGACACGGAATCAGAGGAGAAATCACCCAAACATCAATTTGAACGTTGCAGGGCAGTCCACTTATGGCCTCTGTATCGTGCACGTGTGCTTGCATGGGTCCAAAAGTTTAGCATGGGTTTGAAGAACTCATGCCCCTCTACAATATGGACGGCTTGGATCATTCACTAGGACAATGTGTGGGGCCCACTGGCGTCCGCAAAACGGCCAGTGTCCGTCCGTTTCCTGCGCCAATACAGCAGTTGCCGTTTTAGGAAGGAGACGCGGGTCAGCAGCGCTGACCCGCTGTACGTGGATTCGGTGCGGCTCGCGGCAGTTGTGTACCTTATGTACACGCTGTATATACAGGGCCCACTATAATGTATATGCAAGATCTGATCTATCCATTTGTTTTCTCATCTTATTTAAACCGCCGAGACCAAAGTTGAGACAGTTCCAGATATCAGGTGGGCCCAGAATCAATGGTTTATGGGCTGATCTGTCAATTGGGGCACTTCCATAGTGATCTGAGGGCTGAAATTTGATATGTACGGCTAATTTATGGCCCTCGGGCCATGTATAAAGTTTTGAGCCAATCAGATAGCGAGAACTATGTGATCTTGCATTTTTCATCAATTTCGGACCTCTTTAACGTGAATGGCTTGGTTTCCTCGGATCCTTGGTGTGTAATTCCATCGATCTTGGTCCCCTGGGGTCCGTCCCTTGCCTTGGGTGTCATCAGAGCGTTAAATCTATGGTTTAAGCACCCTTTTTCAGTTCATGCTTGTAAATACACTCTGCATCACCAACACGATTAAATCAGGCTATTAAACGGTATCAATGATTGTAAATTCATGCAATAACTGGGTCTGATATGCAATATTTGACCCTCAACACAACCCCCAACCAGCATTTTGCTAGTCCTGAGCAAAATATGCGAAAAGTAAGTTGAGAATTACAGAACAATTTCTATAAACTCGGGTGATTTTTGTAGAATAATCCAGATATGAGAATTCTCAGATTCATGAATGTTGGATATTACTTTCTCCTAGACTCAAGCGCACGGTAAACTTCCTAATCAAGTTCAAAGTATTATTCTATTAATTAGAAAAAATTCTAATCATTGATATCTATGAGCATATAGTATAATCTCAGCTTATCATCATTAAAATTCACTTCTCTATTTCAGGATATCACTGGTAACTAATAAAAAAATTCATGATAACCAAAACTTGCCTCATAGATCATCTTTTCATTCCTTCAGCTTTTGGTTTTTCCATTAAAAGTGACACCAAGAAGGGGAATCAAAATCTCACCTACAGGGAGCAAACCTATGATGAAGATTGTACACCCAAATTTTTCACATATCATTCATAGGGAATTAAATCTACACCTATAGGGAGCAAACCTATGGTATAGACCATTCGCCCAATCCTTTCAATTTCTCAGGTTAGTTCCTTTCAAGCTTAGTGAGTACCAAGTAAATCCTTCAATATCAAACTGAAACCTTAACGTGAAAGCGAGATGTGACATGTGAGATCATAACTCAATCAATGTTTACAACTTCTAATTTTGGATTAACAATTCAAACTTAACTATGAAATCCAACAGATACTGAATCCAAGCGTCTTAAATTACCAACATCACATATCTTGAAATTCCAAGTGCCCTAGATGGCCGTTAAAAATCCCTTCGAATTCACAAGAAAGTCTAGAAAAATTTTAAAAATTTCACAATTTTTGCTCAAGACCAAGAAAATGCTGATTAGGAAACCTAATCTCCCACCCCCAACCTAAAATCTACATTGTCCTCAATGTAAAAAAATAAGCATGCAATGCAGATGGGACAACAAAAATATAAGAGGAGTGATGGAAAGATAGTACCTGGATGGAGAATTAAGAGGCTTTCTCAAAAATATCAACGTAAAAGCGAGTCAGCACAAGAGAGAAATCAACAGAAGTAAAATAAAAATAACAAAAATGAAATCCTACCTACACCACTTTCGCAGGTACTCTCGATTGCATTTAGCGTATGCAACAAGCCTTTAAACCCCTAGGTTGTCCCTAGTGGACGAGTTGTAGTCTCGTGAGGGTTTGCAGTAATGTTACCCACAAACATGGAACTAACTAACTAGGGAAATGAAACAGAAAGAAAAGTTAGATTGGTTCCCATGAGCGCTAAGTTTACCGTCTATCCTAAAACAGCATAAAGGAAACTACCCTAGTCCTAAGAAAGTAAGGAAAAACTACTGAGTCAAGCCGCAAGGTTCCTCTTTCGGCCAATATCTTGATAAGTTTCTCAGTAAGTTCCTCAATAGGATCATCCAAAAGCCCTTTTTGCAATAGGCTTGGACGCCTTGGAGCATGACCTTCCAGAGAAACTTATGTACCTCATAAGAAATTTTCCGTTGAAGTGCTTGAGGTATCCATAACATATACGATTCACCTGTGACAGAAGAAGTTTCATCGTTAGTATGCCATAGTGAATCAGAAACTACAAGTAGATAAAGTTTAGAAAACTTCGCAAGAAGTAATGTAGTCTCAATACATTCCGAAGTGTCAGTCTTCGGTTCAATTTTCAGTTCCTCCTCCCTTAATGGTAAACATTCAGGATCTGTGGAAGAAGGGGCTTCAGAGTAAGGGTTCGCTTGGTCCGTGACAACCACCGAGATATTGTCATGCAAGGAGTCCACCTTTTCTTGTATCATGAGGTCATTGGAATCCACAAGGTGTGCCAAGCATGAGTTCAAAGATGTGGGAAAGTCAGCTGGGAGTGACTCGTCTCCTGCATCGAAATCTGTGATGATGAGCCCAAGGATTCCGTCATCTTTTGAAGTGGATGGACGCATGCTCTCTTGCTTCAGCCCTACACAGACAGATAGAGGGTCAGTAGACGAAGTATTGATGTGCAGACTCTGTTGAAGAGAAAGTGAATCGTCAAAATCCAATAGTTCAGATGGTGGCCTCAACTGGGTGGTTTTAAATTCCAGAGTCGTATTGAGTGACTCGTCCATCTCCCGAATCATATCATCATGTAATTCAGGGGAGTGGTCCAAACATGTCTCACAAGAGATAGGAGGGTTAGTTGTAATGAGCTCATCCACTTTTAAATCAGATATGTCAGGTGAGTGGAGTAGCTCATTATGACCACTTACTTCGTGCACTTCTTGATCATTGACCTGGACCAAACTTGAGATTAATTCCAGGGGAACTGGGGCTGCACATTCATGATCGTCATCCCAATACTCATCATATTCTAGTTCAGTGCAGTGCACATTTGGGATGAAATCACTTTCCTCGCATTCTCTTCCCAGATTGGGTTGAGGTTCACATAAACCAACCTCTCTCTCATCATTGAAATCTAGTGTATCCTGTGAGTGAAGTATATCATCATCATTATATTTGAAAGACACCCATTTATCTCCACCATTCTTTTGAACAGTCATTGAGATCGACTCATCGGGGAATTGAACCGTATGCTCATTAATGGAATCCAACTCCTCATTCCAAATTTCAGATTTCTTCAAAAGCGAGTGAGGATCATTTTCCTCGCATTGTATTTCTGGATTGGATTGTAGTTGAGATGAGTGAGCTTCCTCTATCCTATCGAGGCGCGAATTGAGTGCTTCCATTGCTTTTCTAATTTCAGCAAGACACTCCATGTTATGTTGAAATGAATTCTCTTGGATCGTTTCCGGTTGGTTCTCAAAGGTAGGGTATCCAAGAGAATAATCATTACAACATGTTGTTGGTTCATCTTCCCAGTTTTGATGGTTCCACTGGTTATAGTCATACTGATCATACATGGAAGAACATGATGGTTGATAATAATCCTCATTCCCATAATTATGATCGTATACAGACCTATTAACCGATGGAACATAATGTTCTAGTCAGTTTTCAATGTTGGTTCTCGATGGAGAAAAATCTTGATGTATACATTGAATTCCCAAAACCCTCAGGCATTCCCCAAAACTGCTTATCCATCTCAGCATAGACACGTACCCAAGCTTCCATAGTGAACCTTAATTCTGATTCTAATCCTAGAAGAAAATAAAAAATTCCTATAGCAGTACATAAAGTAAGAGGAGAAGTTAGAAGGATGTTACCAAATGAGAAGTTCCTATGTTAAGATCCTACAAAATAGAACAAAATAAGTTAGTTTCTAAGAATAGCAAGCCTATAAAATTCTTAAGAAGAGAAATATAGAAATAAAAAGAAATAAGGAAGAATTCCTAAATTAGAAAGTAGAAATTTAGAAAGAGCGTACCAAATTTAGAAATTTCTAATAAGCCTATAAAACAGAAAAGTTAGTTTCTAAACAGAAAGTCTTAAAATAGAAAATTTCTAAAAATAAAATAGAAAACAAAATTAGATTCCAAAAGAGTTAGAATTAGAAACTTACTAAAAAGGAATCCTAATCTAGAAATATAAGGAAGAGAGAAATTACCAATTTAGAAACTTATCTCAGAATCCTACAAAATAAGAAAGTTGGGTTAGTTTCTAAAAAAAGGAAAACTATCTAAAAATAGAAAGTTGTTTAAATAGAAGATTTCTAAAAAAAAATTAAAGGAAAACCTGGAATTAGAAAATTCTAAAATAAATCCTAAAAATCAGAAAAGTCCTAATCTTAAACTAATCCTAAAACCAGTTATCTTCAGAAAACGTAGCCGTCAATCCCCGGCAACGGCGCCAAAAACTTGTTCACTCCCCAAGTATAGGGTTGTGATGTAGTAATAAACTCGGTAAGACCGAGGTCGAATCCACAGGGACTGATACCTGTACGTTATCTGAAGCCAAGTAGAGTTAGAACTAGACTAAGATGTGATCTAACCAAATAGAATTTTAAGGAATAATTGTGGAATAATTATCTAAAACTTCAAGGAATTCAGAGAAAAGAAACTAGGGATTCAGAGGATCCACTTGTAGAGATCAGGGAGATCTTATGCCTGCATCAAGAATTATGGAATTTAAACTGAACTTACTTGATCCGGTTTTCAAAAGATGAAAGGTATATGAATTAGAATGGATTCCATCACCAAACCATGCCCAGGAGACAAAGTAAACAACAGAATTAAACTAATTACCAACCAACCAACAATGTATGAAGATTAGAAAGGGTATCGCCATCCGACCATGCCCATGAGACGATGGTGAACAACAGGGCTTCCTGACGTCATAAACATTAAAAGGGAAAAAGAAATATTCAAAGCCATTGCAGACTCATTGTAATTTCAGTCACAACAGACCATTAAAGACTAAGAAAAATATTCCTTTAATAATCAACTAAAATCAACATCAGTTCAGTCTAAACAAAAGGCACAAGCAAAAAGGTCCCCCATCACCCTGCAAGCTTCACCTCTTAGCCCTAGCTAAGAGGTTCAGCCCAACATGAATGGGCTGGATCCCAAAACAAATACAATAGAAAGAAAAGAATAGAAAAAAGAAAAAAACAAAAATTACTTTCCTAGCTCCCTATCGAACATCCCACGTTGAAGCCTTCCAAAACGAGCCCTCCTGTTGCCTCTCTCTCTCTATTTGACGTCCCCTATTCAAGCATGACCTCTTCTCCACGTTTGGAACTCTTTTTATAGCTTTTGGAGTGGTGGAAATCGGATTTGGGAAGCTATTGCACGCGCAGCGAATTCGCAGCCAAGGTCGGAGCTTCATAACTCTCGCGTTCCTTGCGTTATTCTTATAAAATCAGCGTCTCTTGGAAGTATTTTTGCTGGTCTACACGATGGACGGTTCAGATCTGCCATATGATCAAAGATGGTGGGCCACAACTGCCTGGAAAATCCGATTTCGCGGACGTGCGTAGCCTTTCGCACGTCCGGCGCTGACGTGATCGGTGGGCCCCACAGAGGTATTTTCTGAGAAATCCACCCCGTCCATTGGATTTAGGACGAAATTTTGATAAAGAATGGGTAGTTTTGAACGTCCATTGACACGGAATCAGAGGAGAAATCACCCAAACATCAATTTGAACGTTGCAGGGCAATCCACTTATGGCCTCTGTATCGTGCACGTGTGCTTGCATGGGTCCAAAAGTTTAGCATGAGTTTGAAGAACTCATGGCCCTCTACAATATGGACGGCTTGGATCATTCACTAGGACAATGTGTGGGGCCCACTGGCGTCCGCAAAACGGCCAGTGTCCGTCCGTTTCCTGCGCCAATACGGCAGTTGCCGTTTTAGGAAGGAGACGCGGGTCAGCAGCGCTGACCCGCTGTACGTGGATTCGGTGCGGCTCGCGGCAGTTGTGTACCTTATGTACACGCTGTATATACAGGGCCCACTATAATGTATATGCAAGATCTGATCTATCCATTTGTTTTCTCATCTTATTTAAACCGCCGAGACCAAAGTTGAGACACTTCCAGATATCAGGTGGGCCCAGAATCAACGGTTTATGGGCTGATATGTCAGTTGGGACACTTCCACAGTGATCCGAGGGCTGAAATTTGATATGTACAGTTAATTTATGGCCCTCAGGCCATGTATGAAGTTTTGAGCCAATCAGATGGCGAGAACTATGTGATCTTGCATTTTTCACCAATTTCGGGCCTCTTTAACGTGAATAACTTGATTTCCTCGGATCTCTGGTGTGTAATTCCATCAATCTTGGTCCCCTGGAGTCCGTCCCTTACCTTGGGTGTCATCAGAGCGTCAAATCCATGGTTTAAGCACCATTTTTCAGTTCATGCTTGTAAATACACTCTGCATCACAAACACGATTAAATCAAGCTATTAAACGGTATCATGCTTGTAAATCTATGCAATAACTGGGTCTGATATGCAATATTTGATCCTCAACAACAAGCTAACAGAAATTTCTTTTTAAAAAAAGAAAAAGAAAAAAGAAATGACCTTCAGACATGCCTCTAAAAAATGAGTGGGTGGAACAAATGGACGACAAGGATATGACATATACTTCACCATTGGTGCCACAATTTTTAGGCCCAAAGCACCTTTATTCACCCAACATAGGAGTTGTCAACATCAGCTTTGGAATTTGAACAATAACCATAGGTGTAAGTAATGATAACTTTATATTATATTTATAATGTAAATTGGAAAACAAACAACCCCTAAAATCATAGGGTGATGTCAATTTGAGTTTCAAAAACGTATGTTGGGCTCACCATGAAGTCCCTGATTTATCCACATCGTCTATTCATTTTGTCAGAGTAATTTTAGAGCATATCCAAAGCTCAAATGGACCATGCCACAAGCAATAGTGGAGATTGAATGCCTACTAATGAAAACTTCCTGTGGGCCACAAAAGTTTTCAATCAATTTGATATTTGTGTTTTCCCTTCATCCAAGTCTATGTGACCTTATGAACAGGTTGGATGATTAAAAAAAAACATCATTATGGACCCCAGGAAGGTTTCAACAATGGGTGTAATTATCCCCCATTGTTTCATGTGATGTGGTTTAAATGTACTTTGGATATTCTTCGATTTTGGGCTTGGGGCCTAGAATGAGCTGGCAAAATGGATGGACGGAGTGGATAAAACACATACATCACGATGGGTGGGCCCCACAGAGTCCTAATAATGTGTAGCTATGTGGTGTTCGGGTCACTAAATCCTTGTCTATAATATCATAATTTTTTAAAACTGTCATCGTTTTCATAAGAATAGTCGTATGAATGAACTGGACAACATATTCAAAACACGTTGAGCCTAATGCACCTTATGGAGATCCCATCCTAACCTTTTCTTATGGTGTGGCCTACTTAAATTTTGGACCAACCTATAAACATGGTGTAACTATGTGGTGTTGGGTCATCAAGCGATCTCAACCTATAATAGCATAATATTTGGAAAGTGCAATCTTTTTCTTGAAAAAGAGTTATATGAATGAATTCGATAGCATGTTCAAACTACAGTGGGCCTAATGAACAAGTGATAGTGATCATTCCATCCTAACTTTTCCTTATGGTGTGGTCTACTTGAGTTTTGGACCAACCTAAGCATGGCATTGCTATGTATTGTTGGGGTCACTAGGCAATCTCTGTCTATAATAACATAATTTTTAGAAATGCCATCATTTACATGAAAAGAGTCATATGAATGAATTGGACAGCATATTCAAACCACAGTGCGTTTAGTAGATAGCTAATGGTGGGCATCACATCCTAACCTTTTTTTTTTTTTATTATTATGGTGTGGCCTACTGGAGTTTTGGACCAACCTAAACATGGTGTAGCTATATGGTGTTGGAGTCACTTGGCAATCTCTATCTATAATAGCATGATTTTTTCAAATGCCGTCATTTTTATGAAAAGAGCTGTGTGAATGAATCGAACAACATATTCAAGCCATCATTTTCATGAAGAGTCATATGAATGAATTGGACAATATATTCAAAACCACAGTGGGCCTAATAAACAGCTAATAGTGGGCACCTCTTCCTAACATATTCTTATGATATGGCTTACTTGAGTTTTTTACCTACCTAAACATGGCATAGCTATAATGGCACTGGGGTCACTAGCAATCTCTCTCTATAATACGTGATTTTGAAAAATGCCATCATTTTCATGAAAGAGTCATCTGAATGAACTGGACAGCATATTCTAACAGCGATGGTCCTAATACACAACTAACACTGGGGCATCCTATCTTAACTTTTTCTTATGGTGCGGCTTACTTTTGAACCGACCTAAACATTAGATAGCTCTTTGGTGTTAGCGTCACTAGGCAATCTCCGTCAATAATGGTAGGATTTTTGGAAATATGCAATAATTTTCCTGAAAAGAGTAGTATGAATTAATTGGACAATATATTCAAACCACGTGCATGCTCAACTAATACATAACTAACAGTGGGCATCCATCCCATTCTAACTTTCTCTTATGATGTGGCCTACTTTTGGACTGACCTAACACTAATTAGTTAAGTGGAGTTGGCATCACTAGACAATCCTCATCTATAATAGCTTGACTTTTGAAAAATGCCATCATTTTCATGAAAAAGAGTCATAAATTAATTGGACAACATATTCAAACCACAGTGGGCCTAATACATGACTAACAATGGGCATCCAATCCTATCCTTAATTATCTTATGGCGTATGTGGCCTACTTATTTTTTGGATTAAACCAAACACCGCATAGCTACGTGGCATTCAGGTCACCTGAGAATCCCCATCTATATAATTGTATATTTTGAAAAATGCTATCATTTTCATGAAGTCATATGAATGAATTGGACAACATATTCGATCAAACCACAACCGGCTTAATACACAATTAACAATGAACATTTCATCCCAACTTTTTCTTATGGTGTGGTCTACTTGAATTTGATATTGATTCAAATAATAGGTAGCTAAGTCGTAAAGGAAAGATATATATTCAAACCATGGTGGCCCTAATACACAACTAACAATAAGCATTTTATCCTAACTGTTTCTTATGATGTGCTTACTTGAACACTGTGGTATTGGGTTACCAAGCAATCATTGTCTATTACAACATGATTTTTTAAAATGTCATTATTTCCACCAGAAGAGTTATATGTTGGACAGTATATTCATGCTGCGGTGGGCCTAATGCACAACTAAAGAAGGAAATCTCATCTTAATTTTTCTTGTGGTGTGGCTTACATGAGTTTTGAAATGACCTAATTTTTTATTTTATCAAGAGCCTACTACGTAAGGTACAGTGATCTCATGCGCTTGCTCCCCACGTGGTGAACAGATACATGACACGTGGAGTCAAAACAGCTTGGATCCATAGAAAAATCCATAATCAATTAACACGAATTTTTATGAAAATTTTAAGATGGTCCATTTTCAATTATTAAAGTTCTCCAACTAGCTGCAAGCATGATGGGACTACTATAATTTTCTGGGGTATAGGCCGCCCATGGAAGGGTCAACAGATGAACGGTCCAGATTCTATATTCGTGCACCAAATGTACCGTGATCAGAGTGGTTGACATGGGTACCAAGAGAAAAGTATCAAACTCGAGGTCCGTACAACATTGGACTGCATGTTAGTAATCAAGAGCATTTGGTACTATTTCAAACAGGTGTACAAGATCTAGACCGTTCACTTGTTAGTACTTACAGTACTGAATGGGCCATATCCAAAATTCTAGATTACTCAAATTATCCTAACCAATAAACCATGGATTTTTCCAAATGAACGTGGATTGTCCGTTGTAGTCCTTTAATTCGAGGATAGGGTCATCCAACCACTGTATTTTTTTTATGCAGAACAAATCCACCTTAGAGCCCAGTAGATGAACGGTAGATATGAATTCTACTAGGGACCATCTGCTCATTAGGTGGGCTGGCCACGTTTGTACGTTTTACTATGGCATGTGGGGCCACGATTCTGATTGTACTCGTACGTGTACGTGTGGCTACAATTGGCCAGGCTCTTCCTTGTACTATAGACTATAAAGCTGCCGTAAGGCAATCCTGACCTTTGAATTTGTGACCTACAGACAGGCGGGCATGAAATGAAATAAAACAATTTGGATTATCTTGGGTGGACACTCCCACGATGAATCAATGGTTGGGATTACCGAACCATAGACCGCACTTATCATGATTGGAACCCGAGTATGTGGTGGAGGGTCGTGTATCATATAAGTCTGCAAGGATGTTGGTGTATTCGTACGAGCTTTATTTACTTTTTAATGTCCTAGGCTTCTTGGAACTGCCGCTTCTTTGTTTTTTGTCGTTTTGTAGCTTTAAGAATGGCTTAATTCAAATCCATCCAACGGTTGAAATTCCACTTGCCTTTTGAATTATGCGGTTATAGATGTGGACCGGCACTGAATCATTCTCCTTTATAGTTGGAATGTTTCCATTTTCTGCTATGTTTCCACCAAACTTCATTAAGGAGGTGTAGGACCGTAAGTTAGTTTCCGTGAACTACTTATGCTATAAATAGGTTATTTTAGTTTCTTCTTATTCAATCTACTATCTAGCAAAAAGTGTTTTATTATTTTTATTTTTTAAAAACATGTTTGGTCACCCTCGTATCAACCATCCATCATGTAGGGCTAACTTTTGATGTGGACTATTCACTATGTGGGCCTTAGCTTTGATGTGGGCCGTCCATCATCAAGCCCAACATGGATGTGGGTCATTCAGGGTTATGACCCAACTTTTAATGTGTACCATTCATTGTGTTCGGTCCACCTTTGATGTTGGACATTCATATGATAGAACCCACCATTAATATTATTATCCATCATGTGGGGCCCACTTTCAAAATCCATCACCCATCATATGGAGCCCACCTTAGATGTGGATAGTCTATCATGTCGGCCCCACCTTTGATGTGGGTTGTCCATCATGCAGGACCTACCTTGGATATGGGCCACTCATCATTAGGGCTGACCTTTGATGTGGACCATCATGTAGAGCTTACCTTGATGTGAACCGTCCATCATGTGGGGCCCATCTTGATGTGGATCATCCATCATGTATGGCCCACCAATTATTACTTGCCATCATGTGGAGCCCACTTTTGATGTGGATTGTCCATCATGTGGGCCCCACCTTCAATGTGAGTTGCTCATCATGTAGGGCTCGCCTTGGATGTAAGTCATTCATCAATAGAGGTTGATCGATGGGCCATCCATCATGTGGGGCCCAACTTCAATGTCCACTGCCCATCATGTGGAGCCTACTTTTGATGTGGAGCATCCATCTTGTAGGCCATGCCTTTGAAGTGGGTCGTCCATCATACCAGCCCGTGGGCATTTTATCATTATGGGCCGACCTTTGATGTGGACATCTATATGAGGGCCCACATTAATATGGGGGCATCCATAATGTGGGGCCCACCTTTTATGTGGACTGTCCACTGCACGAGCTCCACTTTCATTGCGAACAGTCCACCATGTGGAGCCTCTCGTATGGATTGTGAGAGAGAACCCCCTTTAAATTAAAAAGCTAAAAGTAATTACTTACAAAGATAAGAAACTTTAGACATATAAATTACTTTTATATGACAAATTAACTTAAGTGAAAAAAGTAACTTAACTGCTTAACACAAGTAAAAATTTAACTTATTTGGTGGTATCCAAGCACGCCCTAAATGTCATAAAATCTGGTACCAAAATAGTTTAAACACGTTTGGTTGCACCAAATATCATCTTTAATCTTTCAATATTAATTACTCTAATTTGTGCAAGATATCACCAAATTTCATGATATTGGGTGCAGCCAAACCCATCCTAATTAATGGTGAAATGTGATGGTCGCTCGTGCCATATACTGTATGGAGCCGGTTTCCACCCCTCTGACTGCATCCTAAGATTGATCTGTTCATGCTCCCATTGCTGTTGTATAAAAGTTATGAATTTATAATCATGTTTCATTGATGATCTTATCCTTTGAATCTTAGATTAAAATGTTAGGCATTAAATATTCGTCTTCATCCACAATTACCTGCTCAACAAATATTTCTTACTATAGTATGGTTAGCATTAATGTATCTAAACCATGAATAGTTCATATCATCATTAAAGATGCACTTCAACATTGAATCTAGACCGTGAATAATTCAGACCATCATTTAAGATGCACTCAAGGGGTGGAAATGAAACCCTTGAATCTAGACCATGAACAGTTCAAGCCATCAATTAAGATGTACTCCAAGGGTGGAAATTGAACCCACACCATACTATGGTTAGGACGCACGAACTCAATGCCCATTATGAAATTTCATAATAGTTGGTGCAATCAAATGAATCTTAAGCTATGTATACTTAAAACATGATAGCAACAATCAATCTTCAACTCTCATTGTACACCTTTTCTTCAAAGCCCAAGAAACACTTCTTGTAAAACACATTCTTTTAGATGTGTGGACCTAAGAAACCATTCCTGTTAAACCACTAAAATTTCATTTTATCTAAATCCATCTTTGTAAACTCATTCCTTAAGCTTTCCCACTTATATTAGACTTAATTCCTCAAGTTCACCTTGTATTATCTAATAATTATTCTTGGGCCTGTTTGGTAGACAATGCCTACAAATGAGTTTTTCTCATTTTAGTTTATAGTAATTAATAAGTGTTGGATTTCTCGATCTCTAATACATAACTGGTTATGTAAATGTGTATTAGAGATCGAGATCTCCAATATATAATTACTGTTAACTAAAACGAGATCAATTCATTTTTAGGCATCTACATAATGGATATTTACCGTATATCTAAAAATTAAGCTTCTTTGTTACCATTTTCACCTGTTTTTAAAAATGATTCTTCATGACTAGCAAAATCATAAATTGTGGACGCGACGGTTTGCCACCTTATTGGTGTTTTAATGCCGTGCACGCACCTCTTTTATGTGTTAAAAACGGCATTTATTTTCATCATTGATGTCATTCTCGCCGGTGACCATCCCACTAAGACGATTGTCCCACTAAAACATCCATCAACCAAGTTGTGGAATTGATCCAACAAGGAGAAAAAACATCATCAGAAAGAGAAAATTTCAGGACATTTTATGTGGAATTGAGAAGAAACAGTTAAAAATGCAAGTGACTGAGAATAATTCCAGGCTGAATAATTTGATTCCAATAAGCAACTTTTTATTATTGGATTTATGCATTGTATTAGTACAAGCATAAAGGAGAAATATTCCTCTACCCAATGGAAAGCAACATTTCATCCAAATAAATATCATCGATAAGACCCATAATCGTGTAATATAACTCGGTTTCGAAAATGACCCGCCACGAATTTTCTGATGTCAAAATACTCTTAATTGTTAGGCCAGGGTTTGCTGGGCCCACCATATTCTATTAGTGCACATGCCTATCATAGCCTTTCGAGGATTAGACCATCTTTGTAGAGAAAGTCCAGGTTTCAGGATTCTTATGCTGTAACTAGCATGATCCACACGACGATAATTGACAGGTGCAATGTAAAAGAGGTTTGAGAGAGATGGACCATTAACAAAGAATAAATAAATTCATCGATTGATTAAATAAACCATATTTAGAGTCTAGCCAAAGCAATATTGTCGAACAAAGGTGTTTTAGTCATTTTCCTACAACTACCACCATAATCATCTTCGTCATCATTAGAGCCCGACTTGCCAGTTTGGGATGAATGGGGTACTTTCCTGTTGTGGGACCGATGGTTGTTTTATTAAAGCCATTGATTTGATGGCCCATCATGGATGTACCATGCCCAAGCAATCTCCCAAAATGGAGAATCCTAACCATCTCACTGAATTTGGATTTTTGGGGCATTTCTTCTTAATTAACCATGTATTTACATGCCAACAATTGAAAAGTTAAGAGTTGAATAATTGAGGGGATGTTTTGAGCTTGGTTTGCCTTGATGGGAACATCAAATCGATGACTTGGATAAACCAATTCAATGGGCTATTGGGTCTGTTTGGAATGTAGGATTAGATGAGATTAAGTAGTATAGAATTGCATTTGCTCCAATGTAAATTCCATTGGGTGCTTGGAAAAGAGGGAAAGAATTGGATTAATATAAGTATCATATCATCCTATCCCAGTGGGAAATATAGTGGGATTTCATAGTCCACCGCATTTCTGTGCCCCATATTGATGTATATATTTTATCCTGGTTGTGTATTTATATGCGCCATTTATATGCGACAATCAAGTTAGACATGTATATATGGGTGATCGACATTAGTTCTGAGATTTGATCCATTGATTACAATTCTATGGTACCAACCAAATGGAAGTTTTACTTAATACAATCTTTTTACAAAAGGAATAATTTGATCCAAATGTGGACTCAATGATAGTGTTAATTCCACATAATGCAATTCACTGCTCTTTAATCTTGCATTCCAAATTGGCCCTAGGGATTCCTAGTCTAGTTGTTGTTGTTGTAAATATTTTATAATAATAGTAATATTATTATTATTCGGGGCTTTGTTAAGCCTAAAGGAGCATAAAAGGTAAGCCATGCACTTGCTACGCTTGGTATATTGGTTCAAAATACATTCCATTTAGTAGAGGGATACCATTATGTAGATGCCCTCACGGCATCTAGAAAGAAGTCAATGTGGAAATGCTTTTTTAAGTGACGAAATTATCATAATGTTTATTAAAAATTTATAGAACTCACGTGATATTTGTATGATATCTAATCTTCATTTGCATGTCACGTGTGTCTCATAATTTTCTGACTTTATTACTTATATATATATATATATATATATATAGAAATGGTTCTATGCGGTCAACCTCATGGGAACTTCCCATGAGGTTGAGCTGTGTGGGCCCACGTGATGTGTGTCGAACATTAACAATGTGATTTTGATGGGTCTCCTTTAAATTATGAGATATCCTAAAAATCATCCATATAAGGAACTTAGGTGGGCCATACCATCTAAAATCATGTGAAGACATGCCTAAAACATATAAAAGCACTTGGCGGGGCTCACCTGAAATTTAGATGCGTTTGAAATTTGGTCTGACCCCTCATATAACTGGGATACACATAATGGATGGGCGGAATTTGTAAACCACATCTCGGTGGGCCCAATAAATGATTATGAATGTTTTAATGGAAGGGTAACCCCTCTCAACTTTTATATGTGGTGTGGCCCACACAAGTCATGGATTGACTTGATTTTTAAGCCCGAGGCCCACCGTGGAATGATGCATCTAATTGATGGGTAGATGTTTGACACGCATCATGATGGGCTCACACAGCTTTACCTCATGGGAAGTTCACATGAGGTCGACAACATAAAACGATTTCCCATATATATATATATATATATATATATATATATATATATATATATATATATATATATATATATATATATATAAATGGTCACCTTCGCACTAGTTCACACTAAACTAGTGCGAGCTTTTTTTAGAACCCATTATACTTGATGTGCATCTAAAATCTGAACCATCCATGTGAAGCAGCACCTCATGAAACCACCTAGGCCCAAGTTTTACTTTGATCCAAAACTTTGGTGGATCATGAAAAATGAAAACAGTTTCCTCCCTTGATTTGCATTTCTCTTTGTTATGGCTCACCAGAATTTTAGATCAGGGTAAAAATTTGTCACTTGAGGTTATATAGGATTCCATATCACATGGATTGTTCAGATTAGGCACCCACGACACGTGTGCAAAGCTGCGCACATGCATAGGCTCTCTCTCTCTCTCTCTCTCTCTCTCTCTCTCTCTCTCTCTCTCTCTCTATATATATATATATATATATATATATATATATAGCACTTTAGTAACATTCCCCCTTAAAAGGCACTATGCCGGTAATATATTCGTGGGGTAACTCTTAGGAAAATATGGAATATTTATATAAATTTAGAAATCCTGATGTTGACTTATACAGTAAATGGTTGGCATGTGAACCTGTACGATTTGTTTGGCTTTCAGTACGTCCACTTGGGACACGTGATTCATTGGCGCTTGATTTAAAGAGTCCCATTTTGGATGCCATTTGCGCAGAAAATCTTAAAGACAGGGAAATCCGATCCTATCAATTGGTAGGAAGTAATTTACGAGTTCAAGAGATTGGTAGTGCATGGATCATCTGTAGCAGGGCCCACTCATATCATTGGTCCTTTGGTGACCTATTAATTGGACAGTTAAAAATAAAATAAAATTCACAGTCAACTGAAATAAGCAAAATAATAGATGGGTAGGATCTTCTCATCGCCCCTAGGCAGATGGTTCATCCGTAGTGGGGTCCACCATATCCTCAAACTGAATTACTTAATTATATGGTCCACTTCTACAAACTTTGAAAGTAAAAGTTACTATTAGTCACGTATGGTGTCCTTAATTTTGTACAAGTGAGACATGATTTTGGCGATCCAGACCGTTGATGGACCGTGGCCCAAAGATCTTTCTCGATGGAAGAAAGAACAAGTATCAGATGGGTAGGATATTCCGATATGGAAAGTTTAAATAATGCTCTCCTAACACAACGGTTGGGATCACTGGGAATTAACATCCACATCCACGAGACATCATACACATTCCTCTTATAAAAGTGGAGATTTGTATGCCATGGACCACTGAAAGTCTGATTGACGGTCTACATCAGCGAACATGAGCCTTAAGCCTTGAGTAGCCACCTCAGGCATCTTGAATATAGACAATTGATTTGACCATTTTTTATGCATGTGTTGCCTACTTATCAACGGCTAGATTAAGAACATTTAAGAGGAAAATAAAGATTTTTATCCAAATTTTGGATGGACCAGATCAACCAAAATTTTTGGGCTTGAGCTTGGGCCTGTTATGCTAGGTCCCCATGGGCTCAGGCCCACTTCCACTCTCAATGAATTTTAAATGGGTTGGATTGGACGACAGGTAATGGGATCAGATCATTCATCCAACGATCCACACGTTTTCTTGGGTCCCATGAATTTACCCTAGCATTTACATGTTAGGCAGTCACTGCGAGAGTACATCCATTGACTCCCGATTGATCCGGACCGTCCATCACTGGCTCTCCGCTTCTAACTGTATGTGCGTCAAATATGGATCGGACCACCGTGGCTGTGTGGGATTTTACCAATTGGATGTAGATTTTTTAGTTGTTGTTGCTTTTCAACTGTTCATTTGCATGCTTTGGGATGAATGGTTAGGATTGTATGCCGAGAGAAAATTCATGGACATGGGCGATCCGTGATGGAGCTCACAAGTTGAATGGTCCCAATAGTTCAAGTTGAGCACATGTATCTAGAAAAAATCCTGCCCGATCACAACATAACCAATACCACATCATCACCTTTAATTATAGTATATTGCTATTTTAACGTCGGAACCCTACGCGTTCTATCTAAACCATTAATATGATGGGCCTCATCGTGGATGGTCATACCCAAAAATATTAAGACTGAAAGATCATATCAATGGCTACAAATAACCGTTAAAGGATATTCAAAGAAAAGAGTTAAATCGAAGGGTCCAAATATTCCAAATAGAAAGTTCTTTTCTATTCTTTTCTCGTAATCCCCTACCACGATAAATAAGCTATTACTCCTTAATCACAATTAGGGGATAACCCTAACCTTTGATTTTTAGAGTTAAACTGAGCCACTGAAAATTTTCTTTCCAATTTTCTAAATTCATCAACAGATGGTGATTATCAACATCATTAGTTTTTATGGTAACCTATATAGCTTACGGTGCACAACATAGACGGTTCCGATGATAAGACCAATAATCATGTGGGCCCCACTGGGCCGCGACACGTGCTTGATCCTGAGTCGCGACAGAGGAGAAACGAACTCTGAGTCTTCTCACCAATCATCCCACGTTACAATACCTCGACCAGCACGTGCGAAAGGATGAGGAATATACGCTATCCATCACCAACCGTGATAGGAAAACTCCAAGCGCAACCGACCCTGTGACGACGCCTGGACTCGGCTACAGATGAACCGTTGGCGATCGTGGGGCCCACCTCCAAGGAAGCAAAGTGGACATTCCCCACGTGTGGTGGGGCTCCTGGCTGGGTCAAATTCAGCGAGTCCAGGGAGATATACACGTGTCAATGCCCAGCACCTCACGTGCCGAGCGTTGTCACGTGTGAGATGTCAAAGCGGAGCACAGTGACAAGCTGTTCCCCCAACCACCAAAATGCCATCGCCTTCGTGAGCGTGACAGCACCACGCGGGTCACGTGAACGTTGGCGAACGGCCGGACTTTCTCCTTAGAATTTGATTATTTTAATCCAAGGGTCATTAGTTTAATTCGATTTTACATGTTTTTTTATTATTCCTTGTGCCCCTCGTGACCGTTGAATGTACGGGGCCAGTTTGACCCGGCT
This sequence comes from Magnolia sinica, assembly GCF_029962835.1. NCBI lineage: Eukaryota > Viridiplantae > Streptophyta > Magnoliopsida > Magnoliales > Magnoliaceae > Magnolia > Magnolia sinica. Next base: position 5,200,667 of record NC_080573.1, on the reverse strand, counting down.
TGGCTGTGGATGTACCGAGTCGACTCGTTAGCTGGCTCTAAAATGACGTTCTAATGAGATTCAAGAAAGTGAGTTGGGTTCCTACAGCAGTAATGGGCCCCAGTACGATATGTGAGTTGCATCCAATCCGTCCATCATTTGATCCAGCTCATGTTTGTTCTCTAAAATAAGAACCAGACCGATCCAAAACTCGATTGCACCACACAACAGGGAACAGTAGAGAAGGGGATTCCCAATTTTGAAAAATTCCAGGGCTCCACCATAATGTTTATCTACAATCCAACCTGTTCATAATATGGGTCCCACCAGGATGAAGGGAAAATACAAATATCAGTCTGATCCAGAACTTCAGTGGGCCCAACAAGGTCTTGATGATTCCCAACCTTCACTTTTTCCCTGTGTTGTGGCGCACTTAAGTTTTGTATCAGCCTTATTTTGGGAACCATATTCTATCATGAGCTGGTATAGATGATGGACAGAGTAGATGTCACACACACATCACTGTGGGCCCAACAGAGATGCACGTGCTCCATGAAATTCTGGTCCATCAACTCACGAAACCTTTTTCTTAGATGTGAAATTGGGCCGGGCCTGGGCTTGAACAATACTAGAGTATTTACAAACTAGAGCTTTGCTAGACCCACGAGCCAGAAAATACAGCACGTGTACACGCTTATCACGTGCCAGCATGTCACATTGGCAAGAGCTCCAATCCATTCTTTTGGGGGAACCACCATGCAGAATTTCTGGGCCAAGGGTCAAGCCGGTCCACTAATTAAGTGGGACCCAGTTTACTAAACAAACTTATCGTTGAAAAATCTGGGCTGAATTATTTATAACATCATGGCTCACCTGTGGAATGGTCAGGAGTTATCCATAGGCAAGAGCATCTGCACAGTCAGTTCCACCTAATGGACGGCTTAGACGTTCCAACGTGTCAGATAGGCTGGCATGTGTGGCGGCATGTAGATGTACTCTGTAAACCATACATCCAGATGGACGGTAATTTTCCAAAGAGTCCTTTAATTGTGGGGCCACTGCAATGTCCGTGTGAAATCCACTCCGTACATCAGTTTCTTCAGTTTATCTTAGGGTGAGATCCCAGAAATGAACCAGAATCAAGACTCAGGTGGGGCACACCACAAGAAATAGTGGGGATCGAATGCCCACCATTGGAATCTCTTTGATGCCTGCAGATGTGTTAGATCAGGCTCATTCTTTAAAAAAAAAAAAAAAAAAAACTTTTATCCCGGTGGGAATCACCTTACCAACAGGTTGGACGGCATAAAAATATTGAGGTGAACCCAAAGGAAAGTTTCAATGGCGCGTGCTTCTATATCCAATGTTTTATGTTGTGTGGCCCACTTGACTCTTGGATCTGGATTTTTTTTTCGGGCTCTCATGTTATATGATCTGAAAAAAATGATGGAGGGAGTGGATTTCACACAGACACCACAGTGAACCCCACAGATCATTGGGTTACAGTATCTCCCCACACAGACACCACAGTGAACCCCACAGATCGAACACCAAAGTGAAACTCGCGTCCAACAGAAACAGGTGCATGTGTCTATCAATCCAACGGGTGCATGCACCTATCAATCCAGACTCCGACAAGCAGGTGGGCCATGGGCCCAAATGACATCGAACTATTGATCTTAACCATGGAATGGATTGAAATGCACCAATTGCAGGTACATGCAGCGTTTACAGAAATTTTCCAACGTGTGGTATTGACAGCTGTATCCCAAATGAAATCCTCTTTGGAGGGCTTTTTATGCTTATATATTTAAAAAGGTGCTATATTTGAACAGGGTCACTATTAGCTAGTTACTTTGCCTCTACAGTTAGTTAGATCCTATGTAAACACTATGGAAGATGATCCGAAGATACTAAACCCTTTAAGATGACTCCTTGATATGAGGTCATATGTGAGGTAAGGGACCATAGTTATAGATAGTGAAAGTGTTACGCACCCACTTTACCCATACAAATATATGGTCTCTACTTTACAAGATCTGACTTACTTCTAAAGGTTGGATTTAGTTATCGTTTACTGTTGATGTAATAATATGTGTATAATGCCGTATTAAATGCAATGTTATCGACATACTAAAGTTTTGGATGGATAAACTTGCCCTAACTACTCACTTGTCGTGCATGAAGCGAATCAATTCAAATTTCTAATGGGTAAAATCTAATTATGTCAACGCAGAGCATACGTTTGGATCGACCACGTGCTTAGTATTATATATGTATTGTAATGCTAATAAATGAGATAAGCAGGGATTGAGAAGTGAGTATATGTTGCACAATGTTAACATGTGACTTAGTGAAGCTGGTTTAGAAATTGTATGGCTGGGTGGATGAAATTGTTATAAGGATTGGATTAAGTAACTTGAACCATGACTTGGATTGCTCAAGAGGTTAGGGATTTGACTAGGTTATGCTAGACCAGAGGGCTAGACTCTTTATTTTATGACTATTTCATTCCTTGGTGGAGGGATAAGATGGTTAGGCTAAGAAGCTTAACGGATTTCTTAAGTTCTTCTCGATGGTTAGTTGATATTGAAATGAGAAGGGAATGAGACTATTTATAGCATCCAAATTCATTAATAATAATAATAATAATAATTCCAGCAAGGTTCAACATTACAAAGGGTTGGATGGCTTTGATTTGAAATTGCCACACGACAACATCCATGGGTTGATTAGGTTGGTAAAGTGGTAAATATCGATAAAGGAGAAGGGCACTAGAGTCCGTTCACAAGGCCACACAAATAGAGGTGGAAAAGGGGAGGACAATACACATATAGAGGGCTCATACCAAGGTAGGAGCCATATCACATGGTAGGTGGCCCGCTGGGGGTTGTCGATTAACGTAGGAATGAACGTGATGAGGTTGATCACCATCTTCCTCAAGGGGATGATTACTCCAAATCCACGGAGCTTCTCAGGACTCCTCATAGAGACTCCTTGAATCCACGATGAAAAAGTAAGAAAAATAGAAAATAAATTCTATAAAATTCGTAATTTGATTGATGAATGAAAATAAACGAGTTCACAACCCTTTAAATGTGGATATTAAGCCATGGGAAAAGTTTCAGAATCAAACTACAACTAAAACTCCTAGAATTCACAACTTACTATTTATAAATGGTTGTGATGTCTACTAGTGCACATGGTTTTTAGCCAAAAATAGTAAGTGTCCTATCTGTCCGAATCACGACGTTTCTCCTAATTATTCTAAGAACTTTTCATGTTGGGCACAACTCCTAAAGCCCAATGGATGAAAAGTTATACTCAAACTAAAACTTACTATAAATAGTAAAAATGAAAATAAAACAGAAATTCAACTGTCGATCTGATGGTATTTCACAAATTCAGCATGTGCAACCCGGCGCAATAGGGTTGGGTGGCTAAAGTAGCTCGTCCGAATCACTTCCAATTGCGATCGGGCGTCTTTTGATCCATCTTGGCCACGAAACTGTTTGCAACCCCATCTACATCATCACTCCACAGATGGACCTCATCCTTTGGTAGGTGGGATCCCCACGCATGTGTTGGCCTTGCTCCCAAAAAGGTTGCATTGGTATACATATTTCTTTCCTTGATTGGGCTTTGGACTTAGGATTTGCTTGGGCCCATTTTAAGATCTAACTAGGTAATCGTTGACTGGGTATATGGACTCGGTAGGCTGACCAAGTGAGTACGTAAAATTAAGTTTAGAGTTTAAGTTATATCTAGGGTATAAGGTTTAGGCTAGAGTTTAGATTAAAATTTCGGTTAGAATTAAGCTAAAGTTTAGATTAGTGAATTTCAACCATCCATATAAATTGTCCAACATTCTGATAAGCCTGTCTACATGTAGTTGACAGAAAGTAACAGTACTACTATGCACTCATCCTCTGATGCAAACATGATCTGGACCGTATCTCCAAGATAGCATTTGAATTTGAACCATTGATTTTTTTTTTATTTATTATTATTATTTCCTTCTTCTTTCTTTTTTGTTTCATAGTCCATTTGCAGACCACCCGTCAAATGGTTATTGGTTCAGAATATTTTATGGCTGTGATCAGCTCAGTGGGTCCCACCTGACGAACGGTATAATTCTTGCTGAAATCGTGTGGATAGGTCCACCTGACTGTCTCACCTTGCTCCCTGTCAATTCACATTACTATTGTCCAAAAAAAATCAAAAGAAAGTCCAAGAGAGCCGACTCAAGGAATTAGCCGAGCAAAGAAAGGCAAGAGCCGATCTTCATTATCCGCTATAATATTAAATATTAAAAAAATGAAGAAAAGTGAATAATAATAAATAAAAAAGGTGGGCCCAGTGAGAAGGACGGGGACAAGACCTTAATGATAGTGGACCGACAAAACCCCAAACCACAGATGACAAGCCCCACGTGGATTGCTGTGCAGCGATTGGCCTTGGCCCCACACGTGTCAGGGTATCGGTACACGTCATCCGGGTCCTTTTCCAACAGGAGGAGACCCGGACGCATAAGCTGGGTCAACGCTCTGTGTCACGCCACGTGGCGTGAGGATAAGCCCTGGTCCCCACTCCAATACCATCAGCGAATATTTTTCCCGCTTTCTACGCTTCCTTCTCCCGCTTCGGATGTGCACCTGCATGGGCAGGTGGGTCCCACACCGCATGGGAATGGGTGGCTACGTGGATTTGTCTCCATCTGAATGGAGTCCGACTCGGCGACTATTACCGATTACGAAATACGACGAATCGCAGTAATCGGGCCGGGAGGCATAGTAACAGAACTCGTGTAGTCATACGTCCTACTGTGATGTTCGTGAGATGTGCATCAGATCCACCCCATCCATCAGGTGAGTTGCCACATTTTCCGCATCGATACTGAAAATCACTCCAATTCAAAATTTAAGTGGGCCACACCATGGGAAATGGTCTAAAATCATGCCTAACAACTTTTAAAATCATGTCCTATTTTTTGGAGAATCCATTCATCGTATTGCGGTGTATTAAGTGGATTGGATGGTATATTCACAAAACGCTGGACACCACACAATTTGGACGACTTTAATGGCTTAGCCCATCTGAGTGTTGAATCAGCCTGTGTTTTAGGGCTCCGTACAAACACAACGTGGCACTCCTGATGGATGGGGTGGATCTCATCCACATAGAGTCCTTGGCCATGCCTTGTATCTAAACAGGGCTGGACTCCTACATTAGCTTTTCACCATCTCCTACGTAAGAAAAAATCTTTGATACTCCTGTAGAGCTTGATGGATGATACTCCAGCACGTAAAGTTCCTTAGAAATTGCATAAGTGATGTACAAGTAAGTTAAATTAAACTATCTAAATGATGGCTATTTAGATAACTTAATTTGACAATGGGACGAGTAGACCTAAGAATATCCAATGATCTTATTTCAATAAACAAGTGTCCACCAATCAAAGGCTAGGATTACTCAGCTGATAAGATTTTGAACTCCCACTTTCTGGGTTTCACAATTTAGCTAGTTTCATTTCATTAGAGTCAATGTATGCCATGTTGTATAATTTCTGAGTGCATATTTAGATTTGTGATGATTCTATCGGACGGCACAGATTGGCCAATTGGATTGAGCGGGTGTCCATAAGCAACTAGGATCTGTCGAATAAGTGTCGGAGGACTAATATTATTATTATTAACATGTGGATAGTTCACCACATTTTACCTTATCTTAGTACACTAACATCCAGTGCCATTGAAAAGACGTCATAAGCTGCTAGATATGCGTGAAACTCACGTGGCAAAAGCATAACTGTAATTTTATACAAAGAATATTACTTTTTTACTCATGGATATGCATGAAACTCACCTGGTAAAGTCCTAATTGGAATTTGATGCAAAGAGTATTATTATTTTTTTACTGTGAGTCCCATGCATGAAACATTCATAGTGCATATTTTCATTGTGCATCCAGAGTGAATAATTTCATTGCCGATTTATTTCAAGTTGTTTGCTTCACCAATTAAATCAATAAAAGAAATAATTAGCTCATTATAAATTACTTTACTTATTTGGTGATATACGTCATCTTAGTACCGATGGTATTTACATTATTTGTTTTATCTATATAAAACTATAATAATAGCAGTTTTGTATAGCTTTAAAATCAAATCTCACACAACACATTATAATAATTACAAAAATTTTATTTGACCATCCAAGTATGTGTTGTAATAACATTTTAAACAAACGTTGAAAATAGTAAGGATGAGAGACGTTACATCATCGTAGAAATTAGCTAAACAAATAGGCCCCACATTTTTTATTTTTTACTAAGAAGTAGTCTTGGCAGATCTTTAGTACATTATCTCATCACATGGGATTTCTCTGCACGAATGTCCTTTCCTTTTCTCGTGTCCTAGTGTAGTAATTCGTGGGAACATCTGAAAGTATAACACTCAGGTCCTGCATCGTACATGTACTTATCCTCTTTGATCAAGACCACTAATCTGGCTAGTCCTGTATTAGATGTCCGGAAACACACAATTTCCACCAATTAGACCCTCTTAACCTCCATTTAAAGCACGTTTATTGTTTTCTGTGTGACTCTCAATACTTCCATTTAAACCCATATGTTATGTATATGGTGATTCTAGAGAACGAATGGTTTGGATTATATACTGGAGGACTGCTTATCTGTCAGACTATCAAGCTTTTTCCAGTCTCAAGAACCTCTCCATGTAATAGATAAGACATAATAAATTAGAAAATCTGTACATAATGTCTACCAGACCGTATATGCACAGTATACTGGTTTGAAAAATCTTGTGCTGCTTTGCGTGCCAATCTTCTGCTATCTGTCTCTTTGTCTCTATTCCGATAAGAATCTCTGTTGGTAGCTTTTTCATTAAAGCTCTTCCTCTTTCTCTTTTGTTGGTTTTTTGGTGTGGTTGAAATATCTCTCTCTCATGGAGACATGATCCTGCAAACATTTTGAATGTGTATGGCTCTTTTGTTTCTCAACAGAAAGACTGCCTCTGACGGAATTATCTCTATCTTGTCTGCTCTGCTGGAATTTATACAATCAAGAATCTTTTTCTGCCCATTTGGCAGTCCGTGTCTGGTGGTGATATAAGTAAGTGTGAAAAAATCCGGCCACTTGGCCATTTCTCCGGCGACGATTCGTTGGAAAAATGGGTCATCACTGAAATAGGATGGGTGTCAACAGTTAGGATCTGACGTCCGAAAATGGCCCACCCAAGAGATAATCAGAAGAAAAATACGAGTGAATTTTAATATGGGCTACTTGCATTTATGTCCATTACGCGTATTATAGATCATCTGGGGATGACTTGTTTGAAACTGCACATGAAAAATGGAGTTATTGGGTTCTTAGCTTTTTCCACAAAGGGGTAATTTTGTCAGAAATTATTGTTGAAGATAAGGCTGTTGTAAATAGCCTGTCTTGAGGAAAACTGGGTAAATAGAGATACGCATTGAACTGTTGAAGTTCGAAAATTAGAAATAGATTAATAATGGTAAAATAGCAAGTGATACTAAATAAGTATACTCACGGATTTGATACACACACATATATATACATATCCATATTGTTTCGGATCTTGAGACACTTGAATTGCTTTGTGGGGAGTACTATCATTACTATCATTAATATTCAGATTATCTTACTTGGGATATTGATAATGTAATTAGTCAACTTAATTTCTTACTTTATTCTCTCTTTCTTTCTTTCTTGAGAGAGAGAGAGAGAGAGAGAGAGAGAGAGAGAGAGAGACTAACAACTTCAGCTTCCCTTACAAATTCAAAAGCTGGAGGTTATGATGATATGTAGTAGTTAGCAAACTGCATGATACTCTTTTTCCACATGGCTTTTTGTTAGTACGAGTATTGATAAAAGAAAGGAGAAAGTTCAATTAGACACACACACACACAAGAAAGAAAGAATAAAGTAAGTCTCTCTAACACAGTCTCTACTGCCGTCTTAGACGTGGCCCATGAGATTTTTGTGGACATGATTCCTGGCATGAAATAAAAGCGTGATGAAAAGAACCGTAGTTTAAAGACTCTAAAAAAGGGAACCCTACTCGACTCGCCCGAGCTGACTCGTCTCAACCAGATTTCAACATGACTAGAGAAAACTCGATCTGATCATGACTCGGTCAGAACTCACTCGAGAAAACTCAACAAAACTCGGAGAAAATGACTAAATCCAACTTGACTTGGCACAACTCAACATTATTTATGTATTATCTATACTTCTAAATATTTAATAATATTGAAAAACTAGGAATAATTGTTCTAGTTTCGAGAAAGCTTGCCTGAGTTTTTGAGTCGACTCGAATCCAATTCGGTTCGAGTCTGGTCGAGTTTTCATGTATTTAAACTATCAAAAGAACCCATTAGTTGAAAGTGGGCAACAACACACACCCCTTACTTTTTCCATGAACACACCCCCTTTTCTACTTTTGGCACTAGACTAGTACCTTTTGGTACCACTCTAGAACCAAAAGTTTTTTATTTTTTATTTTTTATTTTTTATTTTTAAAGGTTGTATGACTAAAAAACATTGATGTGTAAATATCCACTCTCAAATCAACACATTCAAGAGAAGAAGGGAAAAAAAAAAAAGAAGAAGAAAAAAAAGGCCCTTAAACAAGAACTGTAATGTACACAGCTGATTTTACTCTAAATATATTAAACAACCGTAAAAAGAAAAAGGAAAATTCCTAAAGAAAAAAAAAAGGGTCTTTCTCTAATGTGATGAAAACAACATAAAACAGCTCCTTCAAACTCCCATGGAATTCCACCATCAGCAACAGCTCAATTCCCCCACTTTCAGTTCTGGGTGCTCCATTTCTTGTGTCCCGGGACCCATTTCGGGCATTTTGGGCTAAAGTAATTCGAAAGCACCCGCGAATTCAGCAGCTCGACAATGGGCTCAAATTTCACACACCGTGGCGTCTTGTACTGGTTGATCGATGCGCCGCGGCTCAAAGCATAGTCCATGAGCTTGTCGAACGTGCCTACGTCAACAATCTTGATCTCCAGTGGGCCGATCGACTTGTCGGAGACACGACCCTGTCGGTAGACGCTGTTAAGGGACTCTTCAATGGCGAGGCAACAGTCTTCGAATACCGATGGTGGGATCGGTGTTGCACCAAGGAGGAGCTCCCAGTAGAGAACATAGTGGCCCGGTATGGTCGACGTGTCCGCAAAGCTAGTGTACTCAATCAGAGATGCATCGAATGGCTCAAGATGGTTCACTGCATTCCTGACAGCATTTTGCAGCTCGACCTCATCGGTCTTGTCTGAATCGATGCTCAAAACCACGTTCTTCCGGCATATGAAGTTGAATTGGGGAGCCTTATTCTTGAATCCGGCGACTCGGAGCACATCTCCAACTCGATAGCGATAAAGTCCTATAAAATAAAAAGATGCATTAGATATAGAAAACCAAAAAATAAAATAAAAAGATTCATTACATGAAAACCAAAAAATGATTAAATTTGAATAGAGATAAGTTTTTTGCTATAGTCTTACCAGCATACGTCGTGACGACGAGCTCATACTCTTGTCCGAGCTTAACATCAACAAGATCAACCAAATCCCTTTGCTCCTTCTCATTCAATGATTTCGGTACTGAAATTGAATCAGTGGTCCCATTGTTGCGGTGCACTGGCAAGAACTCGAAGTAGGCCATGGTGGGAATGAGGGTATATGAAACCTCGCTCGGCTTACACATTGGATTAAGGTTAAGCCCAAAGTAACACTCAGAAGACGCATACATAGTGCACGTTAGTGGGAGGCCATTGCTATAGTAATCAAGGGTGGGGATGTACTGCGACATGGTCCCAGTAACGATCACGTCGATATACTTTGTGTTGGGCCACAATCGAGTTATGATCCCTTGCCAGGATGCCCTACTGCATTCTTTCTCGATCAATTCGGCAAGTTTCAGGTCTGGTTTTAGAATTTTCATGACGGCTTCTCTCACTGAAGGGTCAGTGATTTGGGCATCTAAGGTTCCAGTTCGGATATCGTTACAAAGGCTAGCCCAATTCTTTTCGAGGAACCGGATTGCACGAATGAAACCAGAGGCAAAGACCGCCCCGACTCGGAGGACTTCTTTGTTCTGGCAAAGCCCACAAAGCAATTGAGAATACATGCTTTGGTAGGAATCTGAGCAAAGGATAGTTTCATTAGGGCTAGTGTAGGCGGTGTAAGGGTCGTATGACCTATCGGTGAAATGCCGGCTTTTGTAATAGCTGGTTAGGACAGGGCGGGCGACTAATCCTCCAGGCGTCTTAGCTTCAGATTTCACAAACAAAAAGTACATTCCTTTGCCTTTCTCTAAACCTGGCACGAATTGGTCCATCACAGGCATCAGAAGGCTATAGAGCAATGATCGTCGCTCTAGTTCTTCCTCGATCGTCGGCATCAGCTTCCTCTCACCGCCAGAAGTTCCCGAGCTACCGATAACAAAAACCCATGATAGAAATCAGCTTAAAAGCCTCTTAAACAATGCCAAATGAGTAGAAGATGGCTCAAAACATAGGTGGGTGTCTCTCTCACACTTACCTTGTGAGGAATTCTGAAATGGGCTGCCCGCAGAGGATCGGCGACGTATCGCCATTGGCGATACGCTGGATGTCAGGATGCAGATCCTCGTATATGACGACAGGGAGGAGCTTCTTCAAGCTCTCCCGGTCTGTACGGCCATCAAGACCATGTCGCTGCAAGTACTCGACGTGGGCACTCTGAGAGAGGATCTCGGCGAGCACCCGCTCCTGGATCTCGTCGGCGTTCGTCGTCACATCCTCGATGAATTGGAGGGCCTTCTTGTTCTTTTCATGGACGATCTGATCGACGTGGCCCGTTGATGGATTGTTTGGAGCTTCTGGCATGGTTACACCACCACAAAGGAGAGAACCTTAGAGAAGATGTAGTAGAGAGAGAGAGAGAGAGAGAGAGAGAGAGAGAGAGAGAGAGAGAGAGAGAGAGAGAGAGAGAGAGAGAGAGAGGAATGTTTTAAGAAGGGAAGGAGAGAAGATGGTTTTTGTATACGGAGAGAGGGAGAGAAATAAGGGATATTTATAGGGAAATGAGGGTTGCTGTTATCCACTTAGAGGTCACAAACAATAGTAATTCTAGGTTTTTTTCTGAATTTTTAATTTAACTAATTTTCCCTCCATTTTTTTATATTCTTTTCCGCTTTGACCTTTATACTCTAACTAATATTTTTGAAAAATGAGAAGCTGCTTGTGCCAGTATGATTTTATTCCTACTCGCAGACACTCCTGCCAGTATGGCACACGAGCGTCAGATCGGGTCCGATCATTAAGCATGCCTATATCTGTCCACTAAAAGGTCAAGTCAATCTGCTCATCAAATGGGTCCACATTGGTAAATCGACTGCTGTAGGTTCATACCGGCCCACTGATGAACGGTTGGATCTCGTGTAATTCTACTCACGGGGCCAGCTGGCTGAAGCTATTCTTCCTTATCATACAAGTAAAACCGGAGACCGTGGAGAATCCTCCCTCTTGAAAGAGTTCAAAGGCCGCAAGCAAGGAGTGGGTGGGGATGTTTGCTGGAATATGCCCCTACGTAATGCAATGTGATGCATTGGGATTTTATCCATTGGATAAGGGATTTTTTCAGATATACAAACCGTTCATATGATGGGTCCCACATCATATGAGGGATAAGCAAAATAACTCTCGAATTTAAATATTTATTCCCATATATAATTACAAGATTACGTAAATCGTACGTTTTCATAAGTCCTATGATATTCTAATCTGTGAATTTTTTCATTTATCTACTTCACTAAATGTGAGGCCCATCATATAAACGGTATTGATCATTGAAATCTGAAGTCGATTTTAAGTTTAATCCAGAAGTATCCTACAGCAATACGTCAGGATGCATTGTAGCACACCTCGTGGCAAGGGTGATTTCTACCGGCAGTTCCCGGTAAACCCGCAGTACGTACAAGGGGTACATGCGTCTTGTAGTGCGGGTGTTGCTAAAAGAACCGGCAGTTCCCCTTACGTAAATAACATGTTTGGGTCCCACTTTTTCTCGTTCCCGGTAAAACATTAAAGACGGTCTAACCGCGGACAGCCGTTTTCCGGTCCCTGGGGTTTCTCAAATCTCATAATTCCAGAACAAATATATCGCGAGTTCTTTTTCTCGTCAATTTATCGCACATTTATTTTCATCTCGGGATGCGTTAAGATGAAGTCTCACACACAAGTAGCTGGACTATTAGTCAATGTCCAACCTTCAAAAAATTGTCAATGTATCAAACGTGTACGAAATCCGACCGTCAAAATAGTTGACCCTATATTTAGAAATAATAATTAAAAAAATTAATTTTAATACACTTAGTATATCCCCCACACTATATAAAAAATGGTACACCATCAATCTGGTCTAAAGTGCACACGTGGTGTATATGATGAGTGAATCAGCCTAACTTTTTCAATGATGATGCTGATTGTAGGCCCAACCTATTAAACACGAGGGATTTCACATGAAAGCATTTTTCACGTAGGTTGTACGGTAACATAACCGTCCAATTAGTTATATTTTCTTAATAAATGTGAAAAAATGACCTGGCGTGCAACACTGGCAGCTGAATTTTACCTCGGGTTAATGCTATCAATAGAGGGAGCAGATTCCATATCTCCGGCCTCCATGTCGTTCTGAGCACGTGCCACACGTGAATATGATTGAAACCGTCGATTTCTTTCTCTAATAGTCAATGGGTCATGGCCCAAAAATCAAAGTATGTAAAAAATTGTAGCCCTTCTATCTGGTAGCATAAAAATGAATACCGACAGACAAAAACCAGCAAAGGCAGCCATTAGAGAAACCCATTTATTTGATGGCTAAGATTGACCAATCAAAGAAATATTTGGCCAAGGGTCAATCAACGACTGAGCCTACAGGATGACCGGTTCAGATCATCATGCACATGTACCACATGTTTTGCAGACAATCTAGAAGCACAATAACGGCAGGTTGGCTCCGTATTGCAGTAGTCCCATCAGTAGCTGGTCCATCCGAGATCATCTGTATCTGGTCCATCCGTGATCCGGTGTTTATGACAATGTGAGCCACTTACCTTGACTGTTTTGAGCATGGTTGGTTTGTGAAATGACATGAAACAGACTTTCACTGTGCTTGCATGGCTCTCATACGTAGGGAGTGTAGCATTTTTAGTTTTTCCATGGTATCATGCAATTGAATAATAAAGATGGATGGATGATAGTTTAACTTTGGGCCTGTTTGGATAAAGGATTGTCAAGGTAAAATAAAGAAAAGTGAAATGGTAATTAATTTCTTTAGGCATCTTCTAAAAATATTTTCATTAGATTGATGGTTATTGACAATCAAATTATAATGATGAGACTTCTAATCATTACATCCATATACTGTTAAATATATTTGTCTGGATTTAAGATTTCCACCTATTAATGTAAGGGACTATTTGTTTTTTTTACTGAACTGGTATAAATACTTGTAAATAGGTAATAATTAATTACTACTGTAATTCTTGTACCATTTACAATGTTGATGGTGACTAGTTGCAAATTTCACATGGGCTCACTATGATGTATGTGGCTTGTGGTCCATCTGTTTTTCAAGTTGATTTTAGGACACGAGACCAAAATTGAGGTAGATTCAATGCTCAAGTGGACCACTCTAGTGAGACTTGAATGCCTACCATTAAAAATTTTATAAGGGTCATAGTAGTTTTGGATCGAGCTGGTATTTATGTTTTCCCTTCATTTATGTCTCTGTGATCTTATGAATAGGTTAGATGATAAATAATCTTGTGGACATTAGGAAGGAAAAACTTTTCAATGGTGGATGTTTTGCGACCATGGTTTTTTGTGGTTTGGGCCACTTGAGCTTTGGATCTGCCTCACTTTAGGGCTCATGCCCTAAATTGTTCCAATAAAACGGATGAGTAGCTTGGATATGTCACATACATCCGGTCAAGCCCAAAAATTTTAAGTTAGTACCATTGGGATACTTTGGAAGAGAAAATATTTGTTTCTTTCAAACATAGAGAAATGACAATAATTTGCTATTTCTTTCAAATACCCCCAGATTAAAAAGTGTTGATGCTTATTGTGTTTGTTTTATGATAATAAAATTATAATTATGAAATTATCTATTTTTTTACTATCAAATCATTAAATCCATACATTGATGTACTTATTTAGATTTAAGATTTGTAGAGTCACAAAATTAAAAAATGCAACTATTATAAATTCATTTATATGTCTTCGGAAAAAATTTGCATTTGATAGACAATTGCCCTCTTTTATTTTATGATAATAAAATCATTATAATAGCACTTTTCCACTCAATCCAAATAGACCCTTAATTATTTTCCAAACTAAAATCAAATAGTATACGTGATCAAGATTAAATTATTCATCATCGGGTGAGATGTTAACTAGTAAGCAGGGCATGCTAGAATTGAATTGGTCCAATGATCTTCAATTGGAGCACTTATATTATATCAATGTGTGTTGATAAAGAATCAGTACTTAATTAATATATATTAAAGTGGAGAATTGTACACTTGTTTCTATCAGTGTCACAGTACATGACCAGCAAACAACCTTCATTTTGGACGCGGATCTAATATTACCCCCTCCTAAGCTTGGAACAGGTATGCCGCTATGGGGGCACTGTGATGTATGAGTTTTGTTTGGAAATCATGTACCTGGAAGCGATTCATTTGATCCAACGGCAACGGAAGATGGAGGCTCGTATGTTGGATATTTTCGGATGCGTCTCACATTGCATGTAGAAGGTCACACCGCTTTTACTAGCATAAGAAAATGTCTAAAGGAATACCCTTCTTCATGCAAGATCCACACTATAAATCGTGTGGCAGTGATAGAATCCGACTTCTACTCAATCGTAGTTGATCTCTCTGTAAACTGAATTGGTGTTCGAGATCTTTTCTCTCATCATATCTGGCCAATGAGTCCTTGGCACATTTTATACAAAAAGCAACTAGGGTGATAATCAAACCGCAAGAGAAAATTGCTCATGCAGTTCCAAAGCTACAAGAGTAATGGGCAATCAGTTACCCTATAACCGCCACATCCTATCCCTCTCTCCTAGTGTGTGGGGCCCACTTGGATGACCCATATTGTAGTTACATCTCCCACTCAGACAAGTCATGTAACAACCCGACTAATGACCAAAACTCAAAGTGCGTAAGAGGTCCTCATACAACGAAATACAGCGTGCGACCAGTGAAGCCAATAACCTCAAGAGAAAATAAATATACCAAGTTTTCATCAACTGGTAGAATGTATCTCATCTTCTGCAACACTAACATGCCCCAGACATGTCTAGGTTACACTGGAATGGATAAAACTTCTTGAGGATACTCTCAACTTGAGTGTTTTTTAGTATTTGTTTGCAGCCATGAGTTTGAACATGCTAAGGGACACGTTTACCGACCATGAAATCATATTTCTCATACACATAAACATGTCAAATAAACATATAAGGCGTAAAACTAGTTAGTCTTGTCGTAACACTCATACCTATCTATATTCACCAAACCACTTTCTTAGACATCTGTCATACCCTATTCTTTATGGTCTTTGGAAACGAGTTAGAGTAGCAACATTAAGCCTCCATTTTAAGGCATAACTTACAATCATAAGACATAAGGGTCACCTACGCATCAATTTTCTCACATACAGGAGAAACTCAAATCCAATATTCTCTATTCATTGTGGGTGTTTTCAATTGTCTCTAACATATACTATATGAAAAGCATGTTATGATGGAGCTCCTAAGAAGGATTACATCAACCTCTACACCATATAAATTTTAACCTATTTGTCATCCAGGCACTTAGTTTGAGCCACTCAACTTAGTTGCTCTCACAAGTGCCTAGATGAAGTCTCACATATGGCTTATTCAAGCTGCATGACCCTAGTGGAAATGGTTACGTTCGATCCTTAAAGGATTTGATCTCGAACCTAGTTTGAGGCGATGTGCAGGTATTAGAATAATCACAATAATTCCATGATCATACATCTTATCTTGCTCGCAATCATTGTGTCAAGGAGGTTGTCATGTGAGATATATAACATTTGCCTAGTTATATACATATATCAATTCACATCTCACAAAGAAAGAAGTGATGAATGTATGTGATATCAACATGTCCACAGGAGAACAAACAATATATAAAGATCCGAATATGAACAATCTGTCTAAGAAAAAAATGCTAAAAATGTCTATATCACGAAATCACATACTACAAAAGCCCAAACTCCTGATATGAGTACAAAAAGCATCTCAGGCGATCGGCTTAGTCAACAGATCAACAACCATCGCACAAGTAGGTACATAAGCTAGGACAACCTTTTTCTTTGCCATCATATCTGAAGCGTAGTGATAGCGAATCTAGATATGCTTCGACTTGCCATGATATTTGAGATCCTTCACATAAGTAATAGTCATCATGTTATCACAATGTAATGTGATAGGGTCATTAGCATACGGTACACATATCAAATGCCGAATGAATCTTTTCATCCATACAACTTCCTGAATGGCAAAGCAACTTGTAATATACTCCAACTCTATGGTAGAAAGCACAATACATGGTTGCTTTTTACTAGGGCTGAAAGTCGGACGAGTTCAACCCGATCGACCCGTGATCGACTCAACATTGGGTTGGGCTTAGGCAGGATGTATCAGGTTCAGTTTTGGGCTTGGGCTATAAAAACACCAACCCAATAAAACTTGGGTCGGGCTCGGGTTGCCCGACCCAACTCGAACCCGATTGATATATAATTTATAAATTATAATTGAATGCAGATAGTCTGTGTTAAAGGCACGGGAAATTCTAGTGCCATTAGGTCTCATTGGTCCACGTCATTTTCGATGACTCAAGCTAACAAGATAAACTGGAGTTCTCTCCTAGACAGATTGCATGCTACACAACACGACTTTTAAAGAAGTAATTGTCTTATATATTTATCTTGTTTGTTTAGAAAAAATGAAATTATTTACAATAAATAACTACATATATAATTAATAAAATTATAGGTACGAAAAATAAGACATGTATTGAAATATAATAGACTAATATAATAACGAAAATATTAGCATGTATCCACCCAACCAACCGACTGAGCCTGCTTGGGTTGGGCTTGGGTTGAGAATTCCCAACCCGAGGTTGGGTTGGGTTGGGTTAGGGTTGAGGTATAGGAAGCTTGGGTTGGGCTAGGGTTGAGAACCAACCCGACCCAACCCAACCCGCCTGACTTTCAGCCCTACTTTTTAGTGCTCCAAGAGATGGCCCCGCTACCGAGTAAGAATGCGTATCCAGAAGTAGATTTGTGCTCATCCAAGTCGCTACCCTAATCTGCATCGCAATATCCTCGTAAACGAAGATCTGTCACGTAATAACATGGCATGTAATTTGCAGTTCCGTGTAGGTATTAGAATATTCTCTTGATGGCCCTTGAATAAGCCAGTCCTAGGTTACTCTGATAACGATTCACTAAGCCCATTATAAAACTGATATCTAGTTGAGTACATATCATGGCATATATCGGACTATCAACCACACTAGCAAATGAAAACCGTGCCATTTCAGTTTTTTGTTTCTTTTGGCATCCGTCTTAGAGTAGAGATGTAGACTAAATCCATAACCCTTCTCAAAAGGGGTGTCAATGGGTTTGCAACTGCCATTTGAAAGTGCTCGTGTACCTTCTAGATATAAGTACGTATCTTGAGAGAGACTAAGAAGTCATATAGAGCAATCCCTACATATCTTAATTCCAAGCACAAAAGATGCCTCGCCCATGTCCTCCATCTCAAAATTGAAGGACAACCACTTCTGAGTGGCGACTAACATTTTTTTGTCATTTTTTGCTAAAAGAATGTTGTCAACGTATAGACAGGATTAGAAAACTCTACTCAGAGACAGTCTGATATAAATGTAGTGGTCCTCCTCGATTATTGTAAATCCATATGATGCGATATTTCGATAATATCTTAAAGACCATTGCCTAAATGATTGTTTCAGGTCATAGATAGATTTTTAAGGAGGTAGACTTTACGCTCTTGTCCTTTGACCTTAAAATATGTAGGCTAATCTATATAAATTTTCTCATATATGTCTTCATTAAGAATGCAATCTTGACATTCGTATGATAGAGTTCTAAATCCAAATGTACAACAATAGCCGGAATAAGATAGATCATGGCGAGTTTCATCATTGGAGAGAATGTTGCCTCATAGTTCTTGTCCACCCATAGGCGGATTTCTTCGTGTCTCTCTTTGTTTCCCTCTATCTCCCTTTCTCAACGTATATCTTTATCTTTCTTTCTTTCAATCTGCTCGTAATCTAGCAATCGACGATTTTCTTGATTGCAATTGGCGGCCATAGGTGCTGGTTGCAGCCTGTGATGATAAAAACTCAATTGCCTATCCGGTCAGGGATTTAAATCCCTTCTTGATCGAGTCCCGATATTAGAAGAGAGAGAGATGGAATCCCATTTGCTTTGAAAATCAAATGGAAAGTGAAGAATGCAACCCTCTCTCTTGCTCTGATACCAATGTTAGGAAATTGTCAACTTAGAATCGATTCCTTTGATCCAACGACACCACTGTTTCTTGTAGTGGGTCCACCTAAGATTTGGATTTACTTATAGGACTAATGCCCTAAAATGATCTAAGAAAGGTTGGTCCGTGTAGATATACCATACATATATCAAGGTCGTCCCACGGTAGGGACCATACAGTGTTGGGTGAGTCCGGGCCGCACCCAATCCGATCCCGAATCTCATATGTATGTTGTTTTCTACCATCGAACCTTTTTAATTTTTTCCTAGCTATATGGTCATTTATGGTCTACAAGTTCGACCTGCATGATTAATAGACGGACGTGGATATTTGTGCTTGGATTTTGAACGGTATATTCTACCTGATGAATGATTCGGATTATTCACACGTATTCCATTCACACGTATCCTTGACGCGTAGTCCGTACCCTTACGTGAGGGCCTGCTCACTGAATCTCGCCTCTTTTATTTTGTGCAAGAATTTCGTGCATGCCGATTCCTCGGCAAAAAATCGGACTATACCGCAGGACTCATATGCCAGTTTTCACTCAAAATAGTGGTGACTCATCGATATTTTACACGTGGCACACATGTATGGCCATCCAAACCGTCCAATCGTGGGCTACCTTATAGATGGGACATATATTGGAAATCACGCTGACTAATCAATATTAATATAAAAAATATTGCAACTATCAAATATATGGTTGAAAGTAAAATAGTGAGTAGTCTAAATTCATGGGGGTAAAATGACAACGGTTGTTATCATTTTCTTAGCATTATTTTGTTAATGCCCCTTCACAAACGAGTTAGCCGTGAATTTCTGATTTTAATAAATGGTGGTAAACTATCACAGGAGTCCAAACCCCATGATAAACCTGATGGAAGTCCCACTATCTACACCCCCTTATGACTGCTAAATACGCCCATCCTTTCCAAATTAGGATATTCTCTCTATAACCCAAAGTGGAAATGATGGGATGATGGGTGTAGTTATCATAGAAAATGGGTGTCAATAGCATTTTCTGTGTGTGTGTATCTCTATAGACAACCACACACATTTAATAGAGGTATTCTGAGATGTTTGGTGACCAATTGCTTGCACGTCTCCTTCTATGAGCCCTCATGTGAGAGAGATGAGATTTGTTATTTCCTCAATATCTAGTGTGAACTAGCTTTCAATATTTAGATATATGGCCAGATACTATCAACCCATTATGTGTCCCACCATGATGTGTTCATAACATCCAATCCACTCATCATGTGTGTCCCCTCATGTTCTCTTCACCTTCCAAAATTCAGGCTGACCCAAAGCTCAGGTAGGCCACATTGTGTAAAATCATGTATAAAATCTCTAAATCATGTGGTGCGGCCCACCTGAGTTTTGAAATTTCGTAATGTTTTGGGTGTCCATTTCATCCTGTGGGGGTACATCTTATGGATGAAGTGGATGTTAGATTAAAAAAACATAGTGGGTCCACACACTGTGTTGTAGTTTAAGCTTAAGCTACAAAGCTTTACAGCGTACCCAGTCTCTTTAGACGCTGAGAATGGCTTTAATGCGCACAGGAACACGAGAGGTTAGTGTAGATATCATTCCTTCTTATTAGAAAATTGGAATGGTTTTTTTTTTTTTTTTTCCCTAACACACGCACACACACCCCCACACACTCACACCATAGTGGGATTTCACCACCTATGGGTACTCGAGCCCTTGACTCGGTGTTGAAACTCCTGAGAGTCTACCACCGGAACAAGAGTAAGGACCCATTAGAAAATTAGAGTTGATTTGTCTTCTGATTTCCAAAATCAACTTGACCTAGACAGTGAAAAACTCAAATGTTTTTTTATTTTTTATTTTTGAAATTGGACCCTAGGTAAGTAAGGGGTGAAGTATGGGTCCTAGAAATCTAAGTTGGACCGTTTAATGAAATTTCTTTTGAAACTAAAACTAGTGCAATAGACCTGACTCCTAAATTGGTCTTATGAAAGTTCCGGCTAATTAATTACTGGGTTGAGTCGAACATGTTGAGTAGGTGGAGTGCTGATGTCTCCAAATAGGAGACGTCCTCCCCTCATCTATTAAGTCTCTTAGTAATGTTGTGTTGTACATGTGTACGTACATATGGTGTGGGTTGAAGCCTGGTTCTTCTAGTTCTTAACTTTGCTTTCTCTTGTGGGGTGGTTTATATACAGGGGATCATAGGTAGAAAGAAGTAGTTAAAGTATTTTCTCTAGGATTTATCTTTGTTCTTTCTTGTAGCGTGGTCTATATATATGGGATAACAGGGAGAGAGATGTATTCCTATATTCATCTTCTGAGATAGTTTTGAGTAGGAAGTTCTTATACCATAAAAGAGAAGTGAGTCTTATATTCTGTTTGTCTTATTTTAGTGAAGAGAAAAGTTTTATGTGCTACCTCGACCTTTTAGCTTAATGATTAGGCTTGTCTTTCATCGATTATATGCGAGTGTTTTCAAGGAGACATGTAAAGAAAGTTGGAATCATTGTACTTTTACATTAACTTACCAACATTGGAATCCAAATCGGCCCTGATGTAGGCCTTTGATCCTCACCATTCATTAGCCTGCATCACCATTCCCGTCGATTTGATCGGTACTACTATAGACACCACACCCTAAGCAAGATTAATTCTTGCTCGTTGGCTTTGGTCGAGCCCTAATCAAAGCACCTATATAATATAAAGGCAAGCTCTAAAGATAATCATCAGGTCAGATCGGCCATTATCAGGACATACAGGTGGCAAGTCAAGGGAGAAATATATTCTTAGGAGCACCTATTTAAGAAAGGTGAAATGCTTATAAATGGACCAAGGTGAACTGGTCTGCAAAAGACCATTTCTACAAAAAATCAGCTTAGGAATGACTGTTTCTACACAAAAATGGTTCGTGAATAGTCATTTATGGGTGTTAGGCTAGGCCGGTCCAATCGGATGTTTTGCCCTCCTGTATGCTTCACTCTGATTGGATGTGATATATGTCGGTTGAGCTTTCATCATCTATTTAAGGGGCTCCCTGTGAAGGTAGAAACTCTAGGAGATTTCGATTGTCAAGAAAGAGTTACTAGCCAACCCTTAAAGTCAACTTCGGCTGCGACATATTCTTCCATTTCTAAATCTGCACTGCCTAAACTCACTTGACCCTTTACCCTCTCTAAAGCACTCCTCTTGCCAAGTTACTGTACCGTCAAAGTCAGAGAAATACTAAAATCAACAAGTATGATCAGAATTCGAGACATCTGATCACCCCTTTTGATAATAAAAAAAAAGTATGTTTGATTTTTTCTTTTCCTTCTCACATCTCGAATCAAGCTATCTTTCGCTCTGTACATACACAGAAGATCAACAGCTTTTACACACACACATTTACTAATTTTCTTTACTTTTCTTTGTTTTGCCTATGTAGGAACCTGGAACCCAAGTAGTATGACTTGGCTTTTTAATATGTTGTTCTTTTCTACTTTTAAAAAAATAAATGAATAAAAATTTCACCTACCTAGGGTCTTGAAACCAAGTACAATATGACTTAGCTCTCTAGGTTGTTAATATTTTTACTTTTCTCTATTGGACAATTTTTATTTTTCTCTATTTTTAATATGACTTAGTTTAGTGACATTGGAATTTTTTCCAAATTCCCTTAAAAATTATTGTACAATCTTAAAGTAAAAATTATGCATTGCACGGACAAATAAGAGTGTCTAACCTTTTCCTTTTCTGCAACAAAGGCCCTTACTCAAATCAAAATGTACAATGTAGACCAACATGAGAATCACTTGGGTCGATAAATCTTATAATTTCTTGTCCTACAGGCAATTGTAGGTTCTTAAGCCGTATCTTGGCTAGTAGCCATTCCAAGTGAAATGCACTTTTGTATGTAAGTCAACTCCATATTTAAGTGGGGGAGTTTTCCGCATCTTTGTGTGCAGAAGTGCGTTCATAATTGCCCATAGTTTCTTGAAAGACATCACAACACCCAGCATATATATTGTCCCAAACTCCAACGGCCTTTGCCTAATTACTAAAAATAGGAACAATTTGTTCATTATTCCCATTGATGTCAATCACTATCAACTTTTTGCTTATCACCTCTTGATCTATTCATAATAATACATTGCCGACAACTTGGTGTCTGCATCTAGACCTAGATCTATAACCCATCAGCAACAATTTCCATCTCCACCCACCAAATCTTCATATTGCCAAAAGTTTTCGATCATTGGCATTTGATGATTAGAAATTTCAATTTGTCACAAGTTATAGTGGCATTTGTAAGTGTGATTGTTGCGATGGATGTCTCATAATCTTTAGAACAGTGCAGGGAAGATCTAATGTCAAGAAACATAGGAGAGACCAACTTGGGAATGTTTATAGCTTCAATTTAAGTTATTATTGTTAATTTTCTTTAACAATTTAATTTTAATAAATGATGTAATTTTTCTCTCTATATTATACAATGGGGAGTTATTCAAATTAAATCAACTACATATTGTGGAACTCACAGTCTCTAAGTCACAGTCCCAAAATTAGATTTGTGGAAGGATCCTAACCTTTAATTCATGGATGCTTGTTTGTTGAAATTGGATCGTTGGATTCTTTTCACTTCTAACTGCCAGATAAACGTCCACGGCCAATTTCATAACTAGATAATTAATTAACCATAACTTTGTTTTTTAACCATACAATTGTGACCCATGATTTATACAGTTTGAGTTGAATTATTCATATGCCACATCTACAATTTCAAAATGCCTCCATGGTAGCAAAATAAGAAACGTTTAAAGCTACAAAGACGGGTAGCTAATTTTGGTAGGCTAAACATAGGAAATTGAGCCTGAAAACAATACAAATAATTGAAACCTAGAAGAAAATTTGGAAAAATCCCACATGTGCAAGCAAGGAACATTGAAAACAAAAATCTTCATATGAAATGAAATAAAATAACACCAAAGCCCTTATGGTGAGAACATATGGTACG
This sequence comes from Magnolia sinica, assembly GCF_029962835.1. Taxonomy (NCBI): domain Eukaryota; kingdom Viridiplantae; phylum Streptophyta; class Magnoliopsida; order Magnoliales; family Magnoliaceae; genus Magnolia; species Magnolia sinica. The sequence goes on along the minus strand of NC_080573.1, from coordinate 5,177,045 downwards.
TTAGTTGAATGAAGAAATTCGGTAGGGTTTCACTAACATGCGCGTGTAGCTCATGACATATCTTCTGACTATAGATATTTAGGTAGTTCTTGTCAGAAGTAGTTAATTGTAACAAGAAATTTTCCCTTTCATTGACGTCCATAAGGAAATGAAAATGAAAGGGATTGCCTAACTATGTTTGTAAAGGAAATGGAATCTAATTTGGAGGTATTCTAGCTCTACAAGCAGCACGTGTGCCAACCTTGCACGTGTACAAGACATCTGAGTGGTGTGCAAGGAGGACCGTGATTTGAAATTGACGGTATAGAAAAACCAGGCCGTCCACTTAGCAGGTGGGCTACACGTAGACGTTGAATGTGGACCTTTGGAAATTTCATTTAAACCGTTCATTCCTTTTTAGTATCGGATGACCCACGAGATGAATGGACCGTCCAGATTTTTGCGGATGGTCATCTTTCCTTAGAGCCCACCTAATGCACAGCATTAAGATGTCACATACACTTTTTGGGTTGGCAGGTATGGAGAGAATGAGTGTGGGGTTAACTTGAATTAAAATCCGAGACTTTCTTATTCGTGTACATGACTAATTTCAGGTAAGAAAAGTATAGGTGGGCGATAGACTTAAATGGACTTTTATAAATAGAATATGGTTTTAGCTAGTGGTGGTACCCACCAATATGTTTTGCTGGACTTGGCTTGTCTAGAAGAAAATATTTAATGATTTTCCAAAGGGGATACAAGCATCAATTATACACTGAAACCCAGTGTATAAAGTGATGGTCCATACCATGTTCCACGTCATGGCTTAGTGGTGAAACCCCATGTATGAAGTGATGGTCCAGACTGGGTTACACTTCATGGCTCAGTGGTAGACCGAGCACATTTCAACGATGAGGTCATGGGTTCAATTTTCATGTGGGGTGTGGGTGTATGTAATTGTAAGAACCGTACCTTAATTAACCTTCTGTATGCTTCGTTTTCGGTGCCGATACGTTGCAAGCGGACTAGGTTAGTAAGCTTCGATCATAACCCTATTTCAATACCGCAACGACCTGAGAATGGAGTACTACGAAGGCTGTCATTACTGGATTCGAAGCTCGAAAATTTTGTAAGACCATTCACCGAGTTTGGAGTATGACAATAATAAAAAAGAAAAAAGAAAAGAAAAGTAATGGTCCAAACGTTTGCTTCAAAATCATATTATCACATTGGTGGACTCCTTTTTTGGGACAACTATCATAAGTTTAGCTCATTAATGCATTAATTGATGTGACCAATGTTGAATATCCACGGAAGCAAATCTCGAATTCAGATCATACGACATTAAGCAAACGTAAATAAAGCAATCACAAGCACACACGAATTTTACATTTAAAAACTCTTGTAGGAAAAAACCACGGTGCAAAGCGACAATAAATTACTATGAAAGCAAAAGTATAAGAGATTGAATTACTTATAATAGTCAGAAAACCCTCATTTTCACCTCCCAAAATCCAAGAAACGATTACTTATTGATTAGCATATCCTAATCTTGCAATTACAACCATATATATAGTAGCATACCCGAAATAGGAAACAAAATGCACAATTTCGCAAAATTGTACGCACCATCGATCGATTGAGATCGATCGATCACACCCTCAATCGATCGAGTTTCCATATTCAAATTATAGAATTACTTCTTCAGATACAGATGATTCGATAATGATTTCATCATATACAAGGTATCTAACTTCTTCTAAAGTCCTGCAATGGTCTTTTAATCTAGGACACTGTGAAGGACATTATTCACCAAACATAGTTGGATCGAGATTTTCATTCTCCCATCTAACTCTTCCTCTTCCCACTCTGCATCGCTCATAGATGTGTAACGTCTCGAAAAAATTCATACAAAGACCCGAGTACCACCTCAGGTAGAAATTACTAAGGACCGAATCTTGTAGAAAAGTGGATGAAAATTAATTAAGTACTAAACTGAATAATCAGTGGAATTAGCTTGAACTACTATCTATATGAACTGCAAGACTCAAAACCATTAAAATTCTCAACTCAACATTATCTAAAAACTTAGGAGCAATCCCAAAACCCAGTTGCTCTTGGGAGCGCATTGAAACTCCGTATCGAACCTGGACCGCTCGTCGAAAGTCCGATGACTGCGAAACTATAGGGGTATGACCGCCTTATTGGGCTTGACAACCATCGTGGGAATTGAATCCAAATAGTATCCAAAAATGCATAATTTGAGCCCTGAGAAAAGTGTGTGAGAAATGTGAATATCTTTAGAAAATGAACCAGAATTTAAGTGAATTGGACATTCACTTACGAGCGAAATTGAAGACTTTAGACTGTCAGTTTCTAACCAAACTTTGCCCTTAAATAAGAAAAATTTTCCTGCACATGTAAGTATACTTGTGGCTCTGATCGAGTGACGGTGACCGTTGAACTGATACAGATCCTCCACGGTCGATCCACAAATCCGATCAGACCGAAATCATAACCTGTCTTAGATCCATGATCAGGGAACTTACTCCATGACGCAGGTGAGTAATGGGCTTCCGGATGAGTCTCGTTTACCCAAAACAGATACCCTTTGGTTATAACCTAAGTATACCATGTCCCTGTGGCCATTTGAACCAGTTCTGAGCCTATTTAAGAACCTTAAACCACCCCGTTCCCATTCCATACGAATTTTCTCCAAACCCTAGGAGAGAGAAGAGAGAAAAGTGTAAGGAAAAGAAGGAGAGTTTGGGAGATCGTGGCGGTGTTTCTCTCTTGCGACTACATGCACTAAATCGCCTCTACACCTAGCTACGCGAATCTTTCCAACTTCGATTTGGGTAAGAAATCCTAACCCTAATCTTACTTTAGGAATCCAAATAGAAGAATCGACGGAATAACTAACCTGTTTCATGATTTAGGTAGCCATTGTTCTGTAGACGGGAACGTAGTATACGAATCGAGTTCGTAACTAGCAAACCGACGAAAGGTGCGAACTATAAAGGTTTAGGTTATGGTTGTCAAGGCTTTCAATGTCAGCAATGGTTTATGTTTGACATGATTGCCGCCATATGATCTTAATTACGGCGTATTCAATAAATTATTCATGTGTGTGAACTATATGAATATATAATGCATTCCATGTGTTTGTTGAAATGTTTGAATGAAATTGAAATTATGATTTGTACCTGTTATGAATATTAAGCTAGAATATATGTTTGTTGTATGAACGACAACTCCTTTATGAAAGGATTTGCTATAATATATGCTATAACTAAATTAGTTCAAACATGTCTGAATGAGAAAGTGTTTCTTGGATCGCTTCTAATGAGGGTGTTGAGATAAGATTCTCAACTATCTTATCCATATCTAAAATTTCCTTCACGTAATATAAATTGCTACTATATGATTCATGGGTGAAATGAGTATGTATAGTAACATGTTCAATGTGTTTGATAAAATACTCAAATGAGAATTATGTTTGAATTATTTGTTAAATGATGTTATGATTATCATATGTGACTACTTATTGCATTTGAGTATAATTGGGACTACTACGTAGTCCAGGCTATCGGTAACGGTTCCCGATGGAGTGGCCAAACTAGTTTTGCCACATTAAATACGTTCGATGAATCCAAGTCGTACACTGATTGTCGACAGTGGTTAGGCCACGTGAAGTGCTTATGCATTTCATTTCGATCAATTCAACGTGCGCTCGTATCAATCATACTTTTCAAATAACCTGATTGGCCTATTGTGTGTTTACCATGTATGGACGCTACTGCTTGAATCTAAGGTACCACTTACCAATTTAAAGCCCGTTTAACCATGGTACCAAGATACGCTAAGACTCATGAGCTGTGCATGGTAGTGTATGGGATAATATGGTTGAGCTGTCGGTCTACGCTGGGGTGACGAGCCTCCCCGTAGTGACCAGTGAGCAACCCAAACTTGTGAACCGAATATGGTGATGTATGGGACACCATATTCGAGCTGTCGGCCTATGTTCAAGTGACGACCTTCCCGTAGTGACCTCGAGTATAAACTAGGCCTACGCTGAAGTTACGAGCCTCTCCGCAGTGACCTCGAGTGTAAACTCGTGAACTTACCTATCCACTATTTTTCATTAGAGGTGATGCCCTACAACTTGCCTATCATATGTGATTAACTAGGATTGACGACCCTATATGGATAATTGTTTAGGTAAGTGATATAAAGGGAGGTACCTTAGCTTCCCGAATCTGCTGTATGAATAAACCTAATAAATGACTTGGCTAACACGTTCATGCACCACATTACATGTGCTTTGGCGAGGAAGCGTACTTTTAGGGAGTTTGTCATGCGCGATCGTGAGATGATGTCGCTGAGGGAGTGTAGGCGATGGCATGCATCATTATACATATCATTCCTGCATTAACCAAAGTAGTTAGGAAATGTTTGTTATATTGCCTTATTATTACTGTTTGACTGAATTGATAACATGTTAACCTTTGCCTTATAGTACCACTGAGTTGATCACTCACTCCCACTCTAGGATGATGCTTTAAAACACCAACCAAACTCTGATTTGGATGCCGGTTACGATGAGGCTTTCGCGACGAAGCTAGATTTCCTTGATGAGGAGGAGGAGTTCTCCTACGTTTAGCTCTCAGGCGGGTCTGTGTAAACCTAGAGCTGCATCATTGGGATTACATGGATATTGGATTAGTGGAATATTCACATTTTGTCATTTTGTATATTTTAAAACAAATTATGTATATATTCAGCCCAGTAGCACGTTCATAATCTGGAGGTTATGAAACACGTACATAGTTTATATATTTAGTTTAGTCTTCCGCTTGCTTACTTACATTAACTCTGGAGTATGATATGCTGATTTAGTGTAATCAAACTCATGTTTAATATACTAATATGGACAACATTTAAACATTATTATCTATATTGCATAAGTGATGCGTTGGAACTCGGGATTTGAGCTTTGCTCGACCCTCGATTTTCAGGGCGCTACAAGATGTTATGCGCTTTACAACACCAATGAATACGTGTTGTAGCCATTAGTGAACTAGGAAGCCTCCCATCTTCACCATTTATAGTTTCAAGTTGTTTTTATCGGTGAATTTCTTTGTTTCATACTTCATGTTTGATCCCTTAACCGTCATGATGCAAGTCCAAACTCGAATCTCAACGCTTACTCTGATACCACTTGTTTGAGATCCGTGAAAGCAAACCATGAATTTAGATCACACGAGATTAAACAAGTGTAAGCAAAACAATTATAAACATATGCGAATTTTACATAAAACAATTGCAGAAAAAAATCACGGCACAAAGCAACAATGAATCACTATAATAACAAATGTACAAGAGATGGAATCACTTACAATACTAAGAAAATCCTTATTTTCACCTCCACAAATTCTAGAAACGATTAGCCCTTGAGTAGCATACCATAATCCCATCGATCGATCGAGATGAAAATAAAGCACATTCGATCAATCGAGTATACATTCGATCGATTGAGCTTTTATGTTTGAGCGATCGAACATGTTTAAAATTGTCCAGATAGTTTATAAGTAATTTTCTAATATTGCCGATCAATCGAGATGATCCAAAATTGTCTATAAACCAATCTGTATAATTTGATTTTCACTTGATTGATCAATCAAGGTGGTCGATCTATCAACCCTTGTTGCATTGAATGTACAGATTTACGACATCTCATAATTATAACTAAGAGGTAGCCCATTAACTAAATGGTTTGGATCAATGTAATGGATGTTATATATTATATTTGTTTATGGGAAAATGTATATGGTTACATCTGATTGGTGCGACCTGGGGTCCAATCCATCCATATGGCATGTCCAGCACTTGAACGGTCTAGATCTTTCTAGCTAAAAAGGAGGTTACAACACCACAACTTTTTCCAAAATAATGGTTATTATTGAAAGGGGAGTCATTTGATACACTGGCAACATCCTGACGTGCATGCAGTCTCCTACATATTTTACACGTAATACAATAAGAAAAGTATAAAAGGGAGATAGACTTAAATGGATTTTTATAAATAGCATATGGTTTTAGCCAATGGTTGTACCCGCCAACATGTTTTGCTAGACTTTGGCTTGTTTAGACGAAAATATTAATGATTTTCCAAAGGGGGTACGAGCATTAATCATACACTAAAACCCAGTGTATGTAGTGATGGTCCAGACATTTGCTAGCTTCAAAATCATATCATCATATCAGTGGACGTTTTCGTTTTTTTTTTTTTTTTCTTTTCTTTTATTTATTTATTTACAACTATACTGAGTTTAGTTCACGATTTATTAATTGGTGCATGTGACCAAGAAGTGGTCCATTGACAAAATGATTTGGATCAGTGTAATTTATATTATTATATTGGTTGATGGGCAAATGTATATGGTGACATCTGATGGGTGTGACTTGGGGTCCAACCCATTCATGGCATGGCCAGCACTTGAATGATTCATATCTCTAGCATTGTCCATGTTTTGGGAGACACTGCTTGCTAACTAAGGAGGAGGTTACTTGACTGTATCTTTTCCCACCAAACAATGGTTATTATTGGAAGGGGAGTTATTTGATGCACTGGCAGTGTCTTGATATGCAGGCACCTAAAACTATTGCGCATGTCATATATTAAGAAAATATGAGTGGGAGATAGACTTAAATGGACTTTTATAAATAACATATGGTTTTGGCCGGTGGTGTACCCACCGACATGTTTTGCTAGACTTGGATTGTTTAGATGAAAATGTTTAATGATTTTTCATAGGGGATACAAGCATTAATCATACACTGAAATCTAGTGTATGAATTGATGGTCCAGACATTTGCTTCAAAATCATATCATCATATCAATGGATGTTTTTTTTTGGACAACTATACTAACTTAGTTCAGTAGTGCATTAAATAATTGGTGTGACCAAGAGGTGGCCCATCGACTAAATGGTCTCGGTTATTATATTGGTTGATGGGCAAATGCGTGGACGCAGATTTCCTGCAAATGGCTTTGGGAGGAAGTTCCTACGCTAGAAACCTAAGTGGGGCCCACCATTATGTTTGTGAGAAATCTACCCTGTCCATCTGTTTTTTGAGCTCATTTTAGGCCATGGGGTAAAAAACGAGCAGGATCCAAAACTCAAGTGGGCCGCACTAAAGGAAAATGTGGGTAGGAAAATTCCTACCGTTGAAACCTCCTTGGGGTTGACAGTGTTGTTTACATGCCATCCATACCCTTCATAGCGTCTCTCCTACTGGGATGAACCAATAACACAAATATTATCCTGATTTCAAATTTCTGTGGCCCCTTGAATATTTTAAACGTGGACGTTCAATCCTCACGTTTCCGGCCCCTTAGTATTGGATCCGGTTCATTTTTGTATTCATGCCCTAAAATGAGCTAACCAAATGGATGGACGGGGTGTAATTCTCGAAAACATTACGCTGGGCCCCACCTAGGTTTCCAGTGCAGGAACTTGAAATTGGTGTCCGAAATGTATATGGTGACATCTGATTGGTGTGACCTGGGGTCCAATCCATCCATGGCATGGCCAATAGTTGAACGTTCCAGATCTCTTACATTGTCCATGATTCCTGAGATAGTGCTTGCTAACTAAGGGCGTGTTTAGACCGTCAAGAGAGATGGGATTAGATGGGAGTAGGAGGGTTATTGCGCGCCATCCCATCCCGTCTGTTATTTGGGATGGCGGGATGTATTTCATCCACCGCACCCTCGTAAACACCACCCGTCTTGGAGACGGATTCCACCTATCCAAGGATGCAAGTTTTCACCGCTATGCAGGGCCCATCGAGATATCAATGAGATATCCACTCCCTCCATTTTCACCGGCCTATATTCAGTCATGAACCTATTTTGAGGCATATATAAAACAATAGTTGGGTACACCACAAGCAACAGTGGAGATGCAAACCCATCCTTTTGTGACGGTCTAAACATGCTACTATGTATCCCATGGGCTATTGCAAACCCATGGGATCAACGGACAAACACTGACACCACCATCATTACCTTAAAAACTATTCCATCCCTCCTAATCCCATAGGATCGGTCAGGCCAAACACGCCTTAAGGGCCCTTTTAGCCTATCGGATTGGAAGGGACTGGATGGTATTGGAAGTTAAATCCTAGGATTGGCTGGGCGTGCCAAACAGAGTGGGTGATCTGATCGCAATCCCATGGATCTTAAGACAATCCACTGACAACACCATCATTACCTTTAAATCCCATCCAATCCACCCTAATCCGTTGGAATTTGCCTGGGACGTGTTTGGTTCCAGGGATTGGAAGGGATGGGAAGGTTTAATCCCCAAACAGACTGGATATAGCAATCCAGGGATAGAGCAATCCCATGGATCTCAAGACAATCCACTGACAACACCTTCATTACCTAGAAATCCAACCTAGTACCGTTCAATCCCTTCCAATCCACCCGGCCAAACGGGCCCTAAGGGGTTTACGTGACCACACATATTTCCAAACAATGGTTATTAATGGAGGAGTTATTTGATACACTGGCAGCGTCTTGACTTACAGGCACCTAGAAATTTTACACGTGTCATATATTAACTCAAGTTAAACCGACCAAATGGTCAAAACCACTGCTTCTCACAATTAATCCAAAAATCTGAACGATGCAATCATTTGATTCGTTAACATTTGTTTGTTGAAATAGAACCGTTCGATTTAAATGTACACCAATCTGACGGTTAGATTATCTAATAATCTTAAACTTTGGTTTAGGATGCATCTGATATGGGAACCATGATTTGTACAGTTTTATTAGACTTATATGGCAGTTATGTAATTTCTTTCTAAGTGCCTGTGTATCATCTGTGATACACGTCCGAGTATCAGAGTTTTCACTTTTCAGCGATCGAAAGTGGATTTTCCTTGAATCTGCGAGTTTTTGGTAAAGATCGCCACGTCATGCTGGCGGAGCGCTCTTCTCCACCGAAAGTGTCTGAAATTCCGAATTCAGCATAGTAAGTGGTCGTAATCTCCGGCTGACGTCATGAATACGTCATCGGAGAGCGTGTCTCCGTCGACACGTGGTCCCGGCCCGCTTCTGGCGCCGCTTGCCTTCCCGTGCCCCGAGCCGTCCGATTTCCTCGCTGCCACGTGTCGAAAGCCAATTCGGAGTTTTGGACCCTGATTTCGCAAGAACCCGAGGGGTTGACTCGTCAACCCCCAGATTGGGAATCGTCGAATCGAGTGAAATCGGGAGTAACAGACGGCCCTGATTCTCCGATCGAGGGAGCCCAGGAATGAAATGAGGGAAGGTAAGGGACAGCAAAAACGGACGCTTCAAGGGAGTGGAGGTCTGGTAAACCCTCACACTCCTCTCTACACGCACACCTACACGCAGGCGTACGTGCCAACTTGGGCCTCACACGCATCATCCAAACCGTTCATCATGCAGGCCAACCCATCTTTATGGTCTAAACCATGAGCAGCAGTCCACATGAAAAGATAGACATGGCTTAAGAGCCAGATCATCAAAACAGCAGTACAGGTTTGATGAGTTACTCATATGCCACACACGTGGTAGAAGGTTGCACGTGCGCCTGCGTGTGAAGGTGTGCGTGTTGGGTTAGTGTCTTGTGTGGACTTGGCAAAACTCCGAGGAAGAGTAGGAAGGGTGCCCCCAAGTTGGGTGCCTTGTGCTTGGTGCTCTCTCTCTCTTAAGTAAGGTGGGGTTGGAATGTCTACATGAGAATGTGTGTATTTGTGTGAGAAGAGGGAGACACATTGATAAATGTGTATATCTATCCCTTTGACCATAGACCCAAATGAAGGGATTTGAATTCTCTTCAAAGGAATGAATAAAAAACAATCTCTCTCTCTCTCTCTCTCTCTCTCTCTCTCTCTCTCTCTCTCTCTCTCTCTGCCTTTCTACCCTGTCTCCCATAATCCCATCTCTCTCCTGTTCATTACTCATTAATTAAAAATCTTCATTGTCCATTTCATACCATTAATTTAAAACTGTCACCTCCATCCTTACGATTCCCTCTATCTTAGTGTAGTGCTCTCTTTTGTTTATGTAATCCGCGTGCTCTCTCTCTCTCTCTCTCTCTCTCTGTATATCAGTGTGTACATGCAAGAAAAATTATATATAATGGAATATTACCCCACGATATATAAGAAACTCCCTTAAATAAATTAACCACTACTGTACCCAAATTAATTAATCAAAGGGAATTCACTATCACATGTGTAATTTATTCCATGATATCTTTAGAAGTCATCTTCATTACAAGGTGGAAATATTGATACTCCAGCGGAGTGTGATGCTTCATACACATGCAGTCAAGAAATTGCACATTGGCATACTTTAACCCAAATCAGACCATCTGAGTTGTGGGTCCCACTTTAGACATGTTAATTAGTCAAAGTTTAAACTGAGTCGACGTCCAATCGGATTGATTCATAGCTTGAATTTTTATGTTTCCTAGGGAATGTTCAAGTTGGCCTACTATTTTTTGAGCAATGATTAAATTTTATTTGGTTGATGTATTTAATTTTCATAGAAAAGCTAGTAAAAATTTAGATTTCTTTTAAATTCTCTAAGTTTTAGGAGGAAAAGCTGGGGAATAAATTCTTGAGGAATGTAAAAACCAAAAAACAAAACTAGGTTTGAATTAAACATGTCTTTTGTGAAAATGAGGAAATTATTAAGCCAAGAAATATAAAAACCAGCAATTCGATGTAGTACCCATGACCTATTATATCATTGGGTCCCAAGATTTGGAAGTTTTAATTTAGAACCATGTGTACAATTTCAAGTACATGCATATGAAGCATCACACTTACCCAGTCTCAAATTATTCCCAATAAAAAGAAACTAGCACCAGTTCAATCCACCTTAATAAAAGCCTAGCTGGTTAATAAACCTCCTTCCTGGGTTATGACCTGGGATTGTCTTTCCGCGGGCATTTGATGAGGGATTGGCCTGGAAATCCCACAAAAAATCTAGGTCAATGGAAGGTGTATTATATAACATTCAAATACACACACACACACACCAGTGTATATATTTGTGTACATGCCTAAATGTGTGATTGCGTTCATGCACACATGTCTGAACACAAGCCCACATGTGTGCAACTGAGCTTGTACTGCCCCTTCATAGTGGAATGCCGGCGGGCACTCACGCAGCAAATACCAATGCGGCGCCTCTGCTGCAGTGACGCGTGGCCTAGAAATCAACGGAACGAAGGAAAAGCATGGCATGTTGACAAGAATACCAGTACGATCGACATCCCAACCCTAGATTCCGGCATTTTTGTCAATGAAAAGAAAATGAACTTTATCAAGATAACATTCTTTTAATGAATCAAAGCTTTTTGATGGTCCTTGATCTCAAATCTCCCTGAGAATGTACTTTGGAATCCAATGCTAATACTGATTGGTTAACATGGAAAAAACCTTATTAAAATGCATAAAGCAACCATTGGCCGCTTCATTAGGGAGGTATCTTGGATGAGGGTGACATTATAGCATGTCGAAGATTACTTTAAGAGCTTTAGATTGGTTTTTAATAATTATATATATGGACGTTTAATAGCTGTTTAGCATCCAAATCAACGTAAAAGTATTCATTATCACATGCAACTGTTGCTTCTTTCATGTGTTGGAAATCTTGTTCCATGGTAACAGAAGGAAGTGACTTTTGAGACTTTTAAAAGGCTGGTGGTGTTTTCTTGCAAAGTTCGTAATTATTATAGCAAGTCATGTTTATGGTATTTGTTTAGCTTAAACCTGCCCATAGAAAGCTCTACTTCCAATTCATGCAATCATGGAATTGCATGTTTCTATTTCTATTGGTTGTTTACACCACATGAGTTCTTCGTGGTCAAGCTTTGTATTAATTAATATAATATCTCTATCCTATATTTTCGAACTTAAAAAAAAAAAAAAAAAAAAAAAACTATGTGTGGAAATTATCCAATGTAATGTGGGGCCCACCATGATTTTGGTCAGATGCACTCCGACCAAGGGTCACCCTCCGTTTTTCCATGGGCCAAAAAATCAGGCTGATCCATGACTCAAGTAGGATAGAAAGTAAGAAATAGTTAAAGAAGAAAGCCCGCCTAGTGTATATACGGTGTACGGTCTAACCCATGCATATGATACATTTAGGGCAGATGTATCATATCCGTGGGTTGGATGGCATGTGCATGACAGGGTAGCCTTCCCATTTTGCAACATTGGTGGGAGTCTTCCTTGGATTGTGGTCTACCTCACTGACCATTCGGGTTGATTTTTGGGCCCAAATCTAAAAAAGTGATGGAAACTATAATGATCGGAGTGGATCTGATCAAAACATCACAATGGTCTCCACAAAAATTATTTTCGCCATATTTGGGGTGAAAAGGTTTGGATTGAATTATTTACCTTTCATCCTTTTTTTTTAATCCTAATGATGATGATGAAAACATTTGTTGTGGGCCTCACTGTGATGTGTTGATCATATCCAGTCCGACCGTTGAATTTGGCATTGGGCTTAAAATTCAGCTAGATACAACACCCACGTGGGACACACTGCAGGGAATAATTAATAGGGTAAGCTCGCCGTTGGTTGCCAATGGGTCCACCCGTATTTCGAAATGGCCTGATCTTCCTGGCGTAATGGGCAGATGCTTCAAATGAATGGGTGAATTGATTGGATCACACCAACATATCATGGTGTACTGTTGTCCATGAAACCAACGGCAGGTGTCCCTTCTCAAATTTTTTCTTGTGATGTGGCCCATTTGAGTCATGTATCAACGTGATTTTTGCGTCCATGGTCAAATGAGGGCTGATTCATCTAATGGTTGGAGTAGATTTCATGAATCCATCATTGTGAGGCCCACAGATGATTTAATGTAAATGTTTTCACCATAGCTGCAATGAAAATGTTTGCATTGAATAACTTCCCGTATGTGTGGGGGGATCAGGAATTCTTTGCCTCCAGATGTCCGTGACTCGATGTCATTCCAAAAATGTGGCCCACATGATAGATAAGATCAGAATGGTCAATTTAGTATTTCCAATGGTGAATGGACCATGGTCCAAATTAAAATCATAATATTTGGTAGATTGCAGCCCTTTAATATTTGATGGCTTAGAAACAAATACCAAAAGGCAAAAATCACCAACGGTTCGGATTAAGTGTGGAAAGCTGCATTTATTAGATAATATAGGCATTTCACAACTTGGTTAGGGGCCAATCAACAGTTAAAACCGACGGTACGCCTAGTTCAGATCATCATACACCTACCACCTACTGTGCCTCCCAAAGCATGCAATCTGCGCCATTTATATATTTGTATAGGTACGTATGATGCATGCAAGTAGGTGAATGTAGGGAATAATTACAATCTAATACCAAGAACGGTATTGTCAGTCATCCTCAATGTGAATGATGATGTCGTTATGAAAGAAATAAAAGATTTAAAAAACAAAGAAAGCTTTGAAGATGTTTGTTTGAGGGGGGAAAAAAAAAAGAAGAGGAAAGAAATGTAACTTTGAAAAAAATCATGAGTATCAACTTCTGTAATTATTCTAAGTATTTAGTATTATTTAATCTAAAATTAACTTTTCAGACAAACCTCTTAATTTATTCTTCTTTTATAAAGAAAATACAACCAAGATGAGTGTGATCCGTGCCACAAAGTGAGCATGTGTGCAATGAGACAGGTGTGGACACACATGGGTGCATGCATACACATACACATGATAAAGAGGAGAAAAACTTTGATACTCTGGTAGAGCATGGTGGATAATATGCAGGCACTTAAAAAATTATCTGAAAATTGCATAGAACAAGTGATTCAAATGAAACCCTTCAAAATTTGGGTACTAGTTTAGATGTATCATGAAACAAACCATTTGGTAATCTGATTATCAGATTGGTACATTTAGAAGGCGTTTGGAATCGTTACTGAAGATAAGTTATTCATGTCTTAAAAAACTTATTTTGATTTCTACTTTTTAAACTGAAGTGATTAAGTAACTTTAAATAAAAAAAGTCTCTTATAATTAATTATAACCCAAACTTATATCTAAAATAAGTTATTTATGTACTGCTGTAAGCAGAAAAAGTAACTTATTTGGTAGTATCCTTCATGTATGCGTCCCCTTTTCAGCAGTTGCATTCCAGTGGGCCTAGTAGTTTTATTGAGCAGGGCAGAAAAGTGTCTATATGGTATCAAATAACTCCTATGAGAAAAAAAATTCTCTCTTTACCTATACAATCGAGCCCCATCCACACGTGTAGTACCACGTGTAAAGCATCCAATAAGGAGGAAGTACTTGAACTTTACTGTTCTACCAACATAGCCATGCATGCGAGTAGCTATCAAGCCTGCCACTATCAATCTTGCATCAGTGAAACGATCTAGTGGACCAAGTGCATGGAAACCTTCCATGCACCTAGTTGCATTTGGGTTAGTTGGTGTCCATATCACTAATCTGGACTGTCCATTAGGTCCAGTTCATTCTTCATAGTCTGCCTTTAATATATATATATATATATATATATATATATACTGATTGGATGATCAATCCATACAGTCAGTAGCATTAAAAAATGGATGGACATGATCATAGGTAGGTATGGGTCAATCACAGACATTTAGGACCATCTGATCGCTTTGATTTTTGCAGAGAGTGTAAGAAGAGTGGACTGAACATAATGGATGGTCCAGATAGATGAGATGCATGTGAAAGGGTCCATATGCAAGTGGGTGCATGGGGAAGTTTCCATAAACTAAGCCCACTAGATGATGCTATGATAGCGTACCATGTTCTCCACTTCATGAAGTCACAGTACACCAACATCCTCAGAGAGAAATCTCTATCAGTCGTTTGAAGTTAGAACCAAACTATTCATAGAGCCCACTGAGCCAAAAATCTTCTGGGAAATCGGTTTCTACAGAGATTGGATGGTGATGTTCTTTTTAAGTTGATGAATTTTGGTTGTGTGGAGGGAGATCATTGTCTTTGGCTTTTCTCTACTCCTCAAGATAACACATGGATGTATGCAAACGTGGCCTCTGAACGTGCACACTTTCTCATCCTACACCCCCCCCTTTTTTTTCCCTTTCGCTTTCATGGATAATGATCTATTAAAGCCTTTGATTTCTAGGGTAGGCTACAATGTAGGCTTTCCACCATACCTTCAATGGTGGTGATTCATCCACCATACACGTGGCATATGTTTATGTCAATCCGAACTATCCAAATCATGTGCCTCATCGTGTGTGAGGCATACTGTAAAAATTGCACCTATCAGATGATCATAACCCTCTAAAATCACCGATCGAGTTTGGATGGGTGAAAATCTTCTTTTTAACTGTTCATTTTATGCTTTCAAATTAGACCGTAGGATCATCCAATCAGCATGTTTTATGTAATTTGCTCCACTGACACTATAGCCCACAATTTAGATGGTCTAGATTAATGCAAATGCAAACGACATGATTAATACATGAATTACTACTATTTAGAAATGATAGAAAGCACACAAAATATTCTAGTCATTGAAATTTAGAAAGAGATGGGAGCCTTACTTTGATGGGGCTTGGACACCTTTTCTTCTATTGGGTCATTTTAGGTGTGTTGGTACAGTGTCTCTATCCACATACTGTTTGTACACTCATGTCGGTCAAGTGCCCTTAAGTTAGGGGCACTATTCATGTCTTTGTAATAAATCTAAACCTGTATAGAAGAATCTAGAGTCATTCATGTCTCAGAATATATTTTTTTTCCATGTCTAGCAATCAACAAGGCTGGAAAAACAGCTAGACTAGAGTTTGATTCCATGGTTTATCCGAGTAGGGTTAAGTACTAATGATGATAGAGATGTGCCCATGGTTCCAAAGGCCTTATGGTGGCTGATTTTATTATTATTATTTTATTTATTTACAGTGGCTCATCTAAAGCGTTTACTACATATCAAATCCTCTGCAGTGTTACGTGACATTATGATCGGGATGTGTGTGTGGACGCACGTGTACACACGCACGGATGGGAGGTTATCATCATACAGTTAGTACTTAGTGGATAACTTTCAACCTGTCGTGTGCATGCTACATTTAACCTGTCCAATAGGTCAGTCACACCAATGGAATCACTTTATGTAAAAATCAGTCCCATCAACTCATCAGTAGGCCACACCATAGAAAACAACGCATAGTTACCGATAAACAACAAAATACAAGTGTGGTTCACCTCATGAGTAGATGGGACTAATTTTTATACAAGGTGAGCTGAGTCTAAATAATTGAGTGGGTTAGATGTCGCATGAAGGGTAGAAGTTATCTATTGGATGAATGGTAATGTATTATCTAACAGGCTAGGCACGGGGTTTCTATGGAGCTCACGGGAATATATTGGGCAAGGGTGGAGCTAGGCACACTCACATCATAAACAAGTCAGGCTTGATTTTCCTGACTCCGGTAGGAGAATATATTACGGCTATATATTTGCTAGTATAATACCATGTTAAATAATAAGTTGATTTAAAAGCTTGAGCCATTAAAAAATGGTGTATCAATGTATATCAAAAGACTTTAATAGGTAATCTCCGTACATTTCTCCTTGGTAGACAATACATTTCACTAAGGTCATGGTTTTGATTGCCCATATGTAAGATGTGTGTGTAAAAAGATGATTAGGAATGAGACCTATCTGTACGTGTGTGTACACACTATACAATTAAGATTTGCCTTACTGTTATGTGTGCCGGACATCCACAACTGCTTATACATGCGTCAACATATTAGACCTAGAGCACAAAATCCAGCCTAAGCCATGACTAAGTGCATCACGCCTAAGGAGGCAAGTGACAGTGGGATGCCCGTTCTAGGTTTGTGTGTGAGCCAACCGGCCCATTGTGTGCATCCCACCTAAATGGGGTTCCGCTAAATTTCAGGCCATTCCGGAACTTAGGTGGGACCCACCAAGTAATTTTGAATGTTTTAGGTATGATTTTTCCTTATTCCAAATGGTGTGGCCCACATGAGTTCTAGATATATGAATTACTTTTAAGAGAAGAACCAACACATCCATGATTCAGATGTCATATACAAGTCAAGTTGGAGCCCATAGAGCTCAACCTTAAAGGTCGTCCTTATAGTAGCATTTCTCCTTTTCCTCTTTTTCCCCATACATACATATATATTCTCAATGGTTTGAGTGCACCCCATGAGTATCCAAACCTGCCTGACATGGGCTGTATGGCCTATGGGTGCAGCTTAAAAGGGTGTGAGTGTAGGCATGGGTATTTTTTTAGCCTATTAATGAATATACCAAATGTGGGTATACCTCAACCCATACCCAAACCTCATATATATGTGTGTGTGTGTGTGTGTGTGTGTGTGAATTCCACTTACTAAAATGGTGAACCATTTAGATTAAATCTATCAACCATCTTACATAGACATGTGCCCACAGAGGTTGTGAAAGAACCTTCGGACCAGTGTATAATTTATAAAGCTTATCAAAGGCCCTAATATAAATTTAATTACATACCTAATTAAGAGTGATAATTTTGATATTTTGGCCATGTATGATAGTTGCCATGCAAGCACTCAAAATTGTATGCATGACAAATAATATCTCAAATTACACTGAGTACATTGTGGAAATCATTGTAGTTGAGTAATTAATAGTCCCAACTGCAAATTAGTTGAACAACTTAATCTAACCTTTCGTTTGTGGACACTTGGTTGTTGAAATAGGAACATCAAATATTTTTCAATTTTGTTGCCTCAAAAACTTTCACGAATCCGATAAACAATAATTCTATTTCATGAATGGCTAATTACACACACACACACACACACACACACACACACACAGAGGCATGATCCCCTCTAAAAATCCAGGTAGCCGCCTATCGTAAACTGCTGATAAACAATAATTAAACATGCTTAACTTTTGGTTTCCATATCTAATGTTGGCCCCAAAATTTGGAAATCTTATATTTTATTTACTTGTACTCCAATTAATTACACAATTTTACTGTGGTATTTTCTACCTTTTAATCATGTGATGAATCGAAAAGAACATGAAGAATCATTGATATCTTTAAATTGATCAATAGCATGCATCCTATATTTATTTATTTTTAATGAAAAAATCGTAGGTTATATATATATATATAAAATTTTAATCTCTACTATAAAAATATAATCTAGTGAGTTAATGGTGTATTTGTGTGTACGTTTTTTTTTTTTTTTCTAAATCTTAAATCATAAATGGTACCACGACACCTTTGAGGGTACAAGTACGGGTGTCCTCTTCAAATTGACATGAGTGTGGGTGTAGCTTTAGGTGCGGTACCCATTAGTAGGTATGGGAATGGGTACCCCTACACCTAGCAAGAACTTGGTGCATTGGCAATCCTATTAACTTTTGCTATTGGATGGAAGATGTTATATTGGCCGGTTGAACATGACTTTCAAATTTTCACTGCCCTACCTATATTCCATCATTCCACAATACAAAATTTCAAAAGCGTGTTTAAAAATGCATGTTAAGATTCCCGCCCATTTTGGCTGCATTGTTACTACGTACGTGCATTATGCAAGCATGTGAACTTTTCCAAATTTTCTTTAAATAGTTGTTTAAGCCCATGTAGGGTTTCTTCCTTTGCCTTGGTTGATAGACAAACAACAGGCGAAAATAAAAGGTCCATGGTTAGATACATTCCTAATTGGAAAACTCTACACATGGTTTAAGGAATGCACCCTAGTGTGAAAGTTTAACTAGGATTTGCTATCCTTGTTCTGGCTATGTGGAGAAACGCCACTGACAACATCTAGAAAATGAAAAAGAGAAAAAGTGCATGGTCTCCTACATTTGTAGTGGCAAATTGGAAAAAGTTGTATAGATTCGTACACGCATGGCCTAAGGAGTGAACCATCGTGCTACACCTAAAACTGCCCGTTTCTTTCTTTGGTTTTGATTGTGGGAAAAGCTACTACTGACAACACCACAAAATAAAGGTGCATTGTCCTCACATTTGGAGGCCGTTTGCTTTTTAAAGTCCTTTAGGACAAACCCATTCTATAAATTGGTTTACTTGCATGAAAAAAGTTATTAACCTAGCTACTTTGTTTAAATGGGGCTTACTTATTTATGTGTCATGGCTAATCTTTACTTTAAGTGGGGTCCACCATGTTGATGAGATGCTACAAAAATCAGGCATGTCTAATTATTCTATGCGTCATACAATAGAAAATAATTGACAACCATCGAAAATCATGTTGGACATAGGCCTGTGGGGTTCATTGGGCAATCACTAGTGGGTGGGTCCCATGAGATATGCCCTCCTTTTTATTAATCATTTTCCTTTCTTCGTTAAATTTCAAATTCATTTTTGAATGAAGATTTAGATATGGAGATAGGTATAAAACCGGATAATTTCTGACCTCATCCAAACTCTTTATCCTTTCCTGTAAATAGAGAGGGCTATTTTGTGAATAAGATATTAAGTAACAAGAGAAAAGTGAGAGATTGATATTTATCTATTTAGTTTATCCTTGGGATGATCTAAGCCATAAATTGTAATCCGAGGTCATCTATACCGTAGAATCAGAAGGGTGATTAGACTCATCTGCTCCAATAGTGGTTAGGCGGACCGTTAGATCTGGACTGTTCATCTTCAACTTTGTGGAGGTCACATATCATGTAAACCATCAGATCTTGAGGGCTCGTTCTTCTGCATAGACTTTCAAATCCTAACTTCAAGCCATAGTTAGTATAATTGTTAGATCAACCTAATTTTTTGGCCATCCAATTTTCACAATGAGGCAACCCTTCTTTATATAGGTTGGATGCCATACACATAGATGTTGAGCACCATGAGCGACTCTGGTATTAAGCTTCCTCTACAGTAGAGTAGCGGCCTTGTATTTGAAGTAGAAAGTTTGAAAATATACATAAGAGTAATTGAGGGATGGTCTAAAGAGTGCACACTACTGTGAACTAGGGTTTTGTTTCCTGCTGTTAGGATATTGGGGAAGTGCATACTTTTCTATATTTGAGGTTGAAAACTGGAAATCTTTGGCCTTTTGTAGTTAACAGTAAATTTATATTAGAGATTGATTTCTAATACATACGGAATTCGTGTTAATAATAATTTTGTATTAGAAATCTAATATAAAATTACTATTAACTAGAATGAGATGAAGAAACTTCGAAGGCATCTACCAAGAATAGTCTGAGAGATTTTCCATACAAATGGTACAAGGAATGCACCCTAAGGGGTATATCCAAAAAGTAGACTTTGGATATTTTGGGTTGGTTTGGTGGAAAACAAAATCACATAGTTTCATATTTAGATGTGAATTGGAAAAGTTGCAGAGATTTATATAGAATGCACCGGAGATAGAGGACTCCACTTGGACCTGGACATGTAGTACACAAGCTAGCCTGGAATATCCGAGACATCAGAGCCATGCATGGGGTGGGTCCGACTGTGCAGATGACTTGTCACAAACTCAGGCAGGTCCATTAATCAGATGTTTCAACCCTGCATGAAAACAATGGCCGGTGTAGAAAACATGATAATGGTCCACATTCAACTAGTTGTTAGCTGATCTGATTTTTCGAGTCAGATCATCTTGACAGTGGAACCACCTTATGCTTTGGGTGATGTCCTACTCATGTTTCATGTTGGCACGTGTTCCCACATGTGTAAATGTGCATGATGGGCTAGCAAATATCACCAACAAATGGGCAGCTCCACACACAAAAATTCACTTTTATAGTAAATGGGTTTCTTTAATTGATCAATAAAAACAACTCCATCAATACAAAATGTATTTTAACTGGATTGGATTGGAGAAGGTAGAGGAGATAGACTTAATCTCATTTCTTCATTAACTACACTCAATTACAAAAGAAAAAAAAATGATTAAGAAAAAGAAAATTAGATTTAGGTAGAATTAATTTTCATGTTTATTTCTATTTTATCTTTAATGCAATCAATGTCAACCTGTCAATCAACAAGTCGTACTACTTTTTAAGCGATTATTATCGTCTTGCGATGCTACTTTCAATTAGTTAGGGTTTCCAACTACTTGATGTAACACGAAAAAAACCCAGCACTAATGCAACATCCAATCAGAGTGAGAGCAGTGCTAGGATGGGTGACCTATTGGCAAGTATTCATGATGACAATAAAATATCTGTCGATCACAAAAAGTACACCTAGCCAAAAACAGGCTCAGCATTTCATTTTGTTCCTCTAATTTTAGACCATGGGGTCAATGGAAAAAAAATAAAATTAAAAAGACCCGGTTGATTAGACACATTGGCTGATGACCACAGAATTCTGAGTGGGCTCTAGCAGGCTGCTTGTCGGCAAGCATTCAAAGACCTGGCATCGCGAAGTGACGGTCCAAAACACTTGGACACATTAGAGCACATTGATTATGTTTGGTAATGATGATAGATAAGGTTAACTTAAAAGGTTGGGCAGCTTGAAATGATGGTCTTAAAAGGTGGGATGGAATTGAGTTTGTGGTTTTCAGGTCTCCATTAGCGAAGATTCCCACTTATGGTGGTTTTGGGTTTTCCATAATCAAACACTAAAGATGCTCTATCAAGTGTGGAAGTAAGGAGTTCTTGACCAATCCTATATGGATGGTCACATAAGGGGGGCCTTTCGGCCCGTCGTTTCCTGTCGTGGGTTCGGCATGCGTGTGGGCCACTGATGTGTGGCCCACCACTTGACTACAAGTACTCACAAAGTATCATTCCTTTTAGTAGATGATTGTGGTCATATGGAGGAGGCAGTTTTCAGCATACTTTTCAAAGTGATTTCATTGCTTTTTCTTTCTTTCCTTTGTTTGGGAATGAGAGAGGGGGGGCCATCTGAGAAGGTGGCCAGCACATTTATGTAGGGGTTGAGAAAAACATCAGGCATTAGGATATGTGCTTGTTGAGGAGTGTGATGAATACTCGCGCATGTGAGGTAAGTGGCAGGTCTTGCACAAGTCAATGAGATCTGGACCATCTATCAGGTGGGGGCTGCTGTTAGTATATGCTGACTCAGAAATCAAATATGTCCACTCATCTGATGGGCCACGCTTCCATTGATCATTCTCTTCTAACTGACCCTTCTTTTGATACATGTATAGATCACTTGATGATGACCAGAGTGGCCTGATTTTTGGGGCCGACAGTTTCTACTGTTGGGGATTGTCTCATGGACAGAATGGATCTTGTGAACATGTGCCACGATGGTGTCTATGTGGAGGGGCGAGTAAGTTCAGATGGGTAGTCTTTCGAGTACCCCAAGCACAGGATTTGAATGTGTCATTGCCTTACATGGGGATATGATGACCACAGATTCCAATAGAAACAGTTAGGTGGGCTAGAGGGGGAGGGTGTGGACCCTGGTCCTATGGAGGAAACGCTGGCTTGTCTAGATAGTGCTTGAGAAGATGGGATAGGGGGGGATGGGCCTTTGATTTTTTTGTTTTTTTGTTTTTTTTTTTACCTGGATGAGAGAGAGAGAGAGAGAGAGAGAGAGAGAGAGAGAGAGAGAGAGAGAGAGAGAGAGAGAGAGAGAATGCAAGGGGTGGTTTTTGGGTTGGGTCCCCCTTATATATATATATATATATATATATACTACTGTAAATGCATGTATGTCGTGTCCCCCTCCCATTGACCCAATTGGAATGGAAGGGAGATGGTATGATTGTGTCTGTGTAGTATTCTTATGTCCCCCCTCTCAATCTCATAAAATGGAAGAGTGTGTGGGGGCACAGGCCTTTGAGTATGACACCCCCTCAACACATGAATAATTACTTCTAGAGAGAGAGAGAGAGAAAGAGAGTATGCAGTTGTATCCATGTCCACCCACAAGTGTACATACTTACATGTGTAGATGCATGTGTAAACATTGCACACATATATATATATATATATATATATATATATATATATAGAGAGAGAGAGAGAGAGAGAGAGAGAGAGAGAGAGAGAGAGAGAGAAACGACAGTCACGTGTATGGTCGTGTCCATGCACACCCACAAGTAAACATGGTTACAAATGTGGATGCATATATGTAAACATTGCATGTATATGTTGTCACATGCTTGTATGAACTTCAGAATAAGTATTACATTTCCTACTCTAATGTGCATATGTCCACACCCATTTGTTTACATGTTTGGATGTGTGTTGGATACATGTATGTTAGTACAGTATATCTTTCAATTTATTTAATTTTAAAACATCCAACAAAATTGAAACGACACAGAGAAGACTAGCATAACTCTATATAAAAATAAAACATGCCTAGATTTTGAAATATGCCAACGTATGGTTTTGAGCTTACAAATCATTGCGACGGTGCTCCTGCATTCCATCCACCTACCTAAATATAGAAAGAATATTATAGGGAAATGCCGGCATCTGCCCGTTCGCATGTTAAGCTAATGTGCTTGCACTGAAATTCATGTGTATGTGCACGTGTTTTTGTCTCTGTAGAAGCATGCATTCGCATGCAAGGGCTCTTTCTTGCTGGTACACTCGTGCAATTGTAGTATATAAATCCATACGTGGGAAATTTAATAGTAATCTTTCTTAGCTTAAGAACTTCGAATCTGCTTAAAAAGCTAAAGGTGATAGCCACTCATTCCCACTCCACCAACATGTGCCAACATGGCACCTGTGCGTGAGATCCTATTCGTTCATCAGCTGGGGCATGTTGAATAATTTCTGTGGTCTGAAGACCAGGCTGGCTGAGTCATTGGGTGGGTCACACTTGCACATAAACTGGATAATTTAAAAGGAGTAATTAGGACATTATACACATTTAATACATAAGTGGCCCACCCAATGAACGGAACAGCCTGATTTTCGGGCTAGTGAGCATGCTCAGTGGGGCCCACCTAATGTTCATTGCCATGGTCCAAAGATCAGGCTGGTTGAATCATTGGGTGGGTCACACTTGCATATAAACTGAACAATTAAGGGGTAAGGACATTATACATTTAATACGTGTGTGTGGCCCACCCAATGCATGGAATGGCCTGATTTTCGGGCTAGTGAACATGCCTGCTGGGGTCCACTGTAAGACTCTTATCAGGCGGGCCACACATGATCATGGGTTTAAATTTGATCGTTGGAATATGGAGATTGAG
Source organism: Magnolia sinica (assembly GCF_029962835.1). Classification (NCBI taxonomy): domain Eukaryota; kingdom Viridiplantae; phylum Streptophyta; class Magnoliopsida; order Magnoliales; family Magnoliaceae; genus Magnolia; species Magnolia sinica. The sequence goes on along the minus strand of NC_080573.1, from coordinate 5,152,851 downwards.
CGATTCAATTGCCCCACTACAGTTGTAATCATTGTAAATAGGTTTGGGGCAGGACGCTTGAACCGCAGTCCCTATACACGGTTATTAGGCCTGATGTTCATTGCCATGGTCTGAAGATCAGGCTGTTTGAGTAATTTGGTGGGTCACACTTGCACATAAACTGTACAATTAAAAAGGAGTAATTAAGGACATTATAAACATTTAATACATATGTGGCCCATCCATTGAACAGAACGGCCTGATTTTCAGGCTAGTCAACATTCCCAGTGGGGCCCACCTGATCAATATCACGTGTGACGGTGAATACAACACGCAATCGTGCTCCTGCAAGTAGCTATGCATGGTCTGCCTGAAAAAGCCACTGAAACAATAGCACGGGCGAAATGCCATGTCATGGACTACTGATGACCGTCGGCTGTACTACATGTGGGCCGATATTTTTAAGCTACAATAAGTGACTGTACTTTGCGTATCCTCTTAAAAGTGGAATGAAGACAATCACATGGAAAGAAAAGCTAAATCAAGAAAGTGAAACATATAAACATATGGTCCCATGGCCATTAAAATGGTGGTTATAAATTGGGAGTATCTAGACATGCATGTGAACTGTCATTGCCTCAACATTCTGCCACATGTCAGAATGTGATTGGCCACTTGATCGAGATTAAGCTCCCTTATCCTTTGGTGTTAAGACAGCCATCATTGAAGGAAGCAATCCTACTAAGTACCACTTTGGTCTTCAGGTTGAAGGGTAGTACTGATGGGTCTTGTCACATTCATCTCTAGGGTGACATTGCTAGACGTTCTTCTTTCTGGAAATGACCGATTTGCCCATGGATATTCAGCTAGGTTGGCTGCATTTTTTGAAAATGACATGGTTAAATCAGTCATTTAGCTCTCATTTGAAATTCTAGTTCTTAACTGCCATTAAGCATGCATGTGATGAATTTTATAGAGCATCTTTACTATATCTATATCTACGTCTATTTATCAACGTACGCGGGGAAAGGTATTATGAGGTCACCCACACGGGAGCTTCGCATGAGGTCCAGCTCTGTGGACCCCACTGTGATGTGGGTCCCCTCTAAGTTACAGGATGTTACAAAAATCAGCCGTATCCGGAACTCAATTGGGCCACACAATCTGAAACCATGTGAAATCATGCTGTAATGCAAGCAGCCAGGGGAGTTAGACTCTCCTCATGTATGACATTCATGTTCAGCTGGCCACAGCATCCAATTTATGGGATGCATCATGGATGGGTTTATATCACTAAAATCATACTAATCAAGCAATCCTAACCATGCAATTGGTGGCTATCAACTGGATGGGTAAAAAGTGAAATGATGAGTGGTCCTACTTCCAAGGGCAAACTAAGATGGCTAAAATATGATGTTTTCTTGAAGTTCTTAGTTTATGCTCATTCCACAATTCGGTCGGCGGCAATTCGTATGGCCTGGATTAGACAAACAATGACAAGTGTTCAGCCACTTGTAAAATGGTGACTCATTCTAAGAATTTAGCTCACCAAAAGAAAACTACTTTTTAAGTTAACTATAGCTTCCCTCTCATACAAAGGTGTTGAATCCATGTGCCCAATATCATTTAGTCAATGGTAAATCTAGATCTGAAAAACATTGCAAATGCATCACCTCTATATCCGAAAACATTGCAAATGCATCACCATTACAATATGACCAACCGCTCGACATCCCGGTGGATGGAAAATTGGTTAAAAATTACTGGATGACTACTTAGAACCAGTTCTGTATATTTTCCTGTACCATTGCTCCAAGCTTTTCAAGGTCCAAACATTGGCAATAGATGGTTATGAATTTCCAACTTAATATCATGCTGCCATCCACACCCCTGTACCATTGCTCCAAGCTTTTCAAGGTCCAAACATTGGTAATAGATGGTTATGAATTTCCAAGTTAATATCATGCTGCCATGCACACCCAAGTCATCAACGGCCCAAATCCATTACCACGTACATAAATCAAGGGTTACATAGTGCTAATTAGTGTAACTTGCATTTTCTTTTTCTTCCAATTTCCATTAAAGAAAATAAGAAATTAGACAGCAAGTCTGAATAACTTGGCCAGTCGTGTGTTATGTAAGCTGCTGTCATGCGTCGTAGATTTTATTGAAAACTGGCTGCACTGGGCGAGTGACTCTGCTCGAGTCATGCAAGTCACGTCAAGTCAGCCGAGTTATCGAGTAGACTCGAAAGGTCTTCCCAAGTCATGGCCAGGTCACTGCCAGAACTGAACCTCCTGACTGACTCTGTCGAGTTTGGAGTCATTGAGTTTTAGAACTATGCTTTCAAAACCCATGTGGGCACCCTGTATATTGGGCCATTGCCATTTTAGCAACTTGCCAAATAGAGCCTCTCTCTCTCTCAAAATTCTAATTTGGTACATTCGATCACAGCATATTTCACTGATCTAAAATTGAGTACTTAAGCTTAACTAATGCACACATCACTAGATGGGTCCCACAAAAAACAGGTCTCTGATCTTCTACTCAAATACGCAGATCAGTGATAAAAGCAAGGTGCAGAAGATGATATTATTCAAACACAGAAACAACACCGTTCCAACTGCATGAAGCTATCACATTAGGCATGGTGGGATGGAAAGCAACATCTATACATGCCTGCTCATATGCCTTTATTTTCCAAACAAGCTCTGCAGATCTATAGCTATATAAATATAAATACCCATCAGAGGAACCTGAGGCAAGCTTCTCACCATCCAAGCTGAAATTGCATTTGATGGCGAAGCCGGATACACTATGTTTCTCATACCTCTTGTATTTGTCTAACTTGAATGGTGGCCTTGACGAGAAAATTGCAATGTAGTTTCCGTTTGACTGTGCAACGAAACATGATTCGATTGGATGGTACCTAATACATGGACAGGTATAGGCCTCCACGTAAACCTGATAATAACATAGGGAAACATAAGCGCTGCAAGTTATATTCTACATTATAGAAAGCAAAAGAAATATGATTCCATTTAGAATCTAGTGGTTCTTCGATTCTATTCTTTTGGTTAGTACTGATCTTTGATACTGGAAAAGACCATGTTTGAGTTATACTATGATCACGAGAGATGCACTATCAATTACTCAAAATAATTGGATTGCAATAATTCAATTCAATGAAGAGTAAATATCCAATGTGGATGACAGGTTAACCCATGCCAATCATAATAAGAGATTACTGCCATTTCAAATTCAACTTGAAATGCACAAAACTGCAATGACAGGTTCGGTTGCATCATGAAATAAAATAGCAAATTGCGTCTTTCATATGTAATGCAATTCAATTCAATTCATATACAGAAGAAAACAAAAACATCATACTGCCATAACACTGGAGATCTACAGATTAAAAAAGAGAAATCTTACGATTGAAAGCGACAATACCTGCACCAGCAAACCATCTTGTCTGGTCCTTTATTTTCTTTTCTTTTTTTGGTTGAGAAAAGCTCGACAATTTGCAATGAGTTGAGTAAAAATGACAAGAAAATGAAAGCCACTAAGCCAAGACAGCAACTTTTTTTTTAGGGAAAGAAAGAATTGTCACTGGCATACAATCAAATCTAACGACAATTTTGTGGGCCTCACATGGGGAGCAACAACTAAGACTGAAAACGATGGATGTCACTAAGTCCATGATATTCATTGCCAACTGGAACGATTCTGTATTCTGATAAATAATTACCCAATGAAGCTATACTGATAAAATTACAATGGGAAATACTATTAGGCTGCTTGCATCAGACAAGTTCTATGCAACTTGCTGCTGCAAGCATGTACAGCTACTGGGACTGTTGATTTGATGGGCCGCTGTTTGGATATGAAATATCTTGAAAAGTAAAAGGGGATTGGACTGTGGGAAGATGGTAGCAAAATCAGATCAGTGGCCTGCAAAATGAACAGTTAGCTCAGAGCAACAGTTCAAATTCAACCAGCAAAACTCACAACTGGATGGTCAGAATGTACAATCAATGCGATTTTTGGAATGTAGCCCATTCATGTGGTGGTTCACGATATCAACAGTTCCACCACTGCAAATGTTTGTCACATGTAGTCATGTACTGAGAAGGGATCTCCATAAACTATAATGCAAGCCGCACAACAACAGTTTACAATGATAATATGCAAGTATGCAAGATCTGAAACTGGGGGGGGCGCGGGGGTGATACATGTACCAAATTGGCATTTAGGACATCAGATCCATGCATTAGGCAGGCCCCATCTTGTAGATGACCTGGCCCAAAAATCAGGCCGGTTCATGTAATAGACAAGCACGTGCATACAGTGAATATTTACCAGTGTCCACTAGTGTTGTCAAAATCCTACAATACAATTTGAGTCAAATCTTAAGCAAAACAATTTGAATGCCACATTCGAATCCTATGATTTACGATTCAAATCCCGATTTACTATTCAAATTATACTTGTTTTCTTTTATTTTAAGCTTCACTTGGCTTTCATTTTATGTTTTTAGATTGGTGGGGGCTTTAAGAATCATTTAGAAAGAAAAAAAAAAAAGAATCATTAGAAGAGGTAAATTATTTTATTTGGTTCTTTATAAGAGATTATATATATATATATATATATATATATATATATATATATATATATATATATATATATATATATATATATATATATATATACAACGTTAAATCATAGAGCCTTTTTTTTTTTTCCTTATGATTTCTTACTTCTTAATTGGTCGAAATACCAAAATGATATATGACTTATCTAGGATATTTTTATGGATGGTTACAATCATGTTGACTCATATGCATTGTGGAACGATGGTTAGAAATCAAAAAATATTTTTTCCTCGATCTACAGAATCAAATACCACTTTTCCAATGCAATTCTACATTCAAGAAAGGTAACAAGAACATAAATTATTAAAGGATCCTTGCATGTTTTTTCAGAAAAAAAATTCTTGAAAGACTGAAAAAAAAAAAAAAAAAAAAAATTTATTATGATTTATGATACGAACATAAGAATCATTTCATTTTTAAGTAATAACATGTCATGATAGTGTTGACATTTTTAATTTTTCGGATTTATTTATATTTTGCACATTTTTTAAGAAAATCATTAAAAAAATCTTATGATTTATGATACAATTTGCAAATCGATACGATCAAACCCCTATTATGATTTGTGATATGATAACAATTTTGACAACAATGGCGTCCACTTCTTTTATAAAAGTGGTTTCATACACGTGTGGCCTGTCTGATGAGTGGGACTAGACTGATTTCATGAACATGTAATCTACATGAAGGCCCACCTAATTCATGGGCCTGTCTCCCACACACGTCCAGCCAACTGTAGAGGTGCAGGTTGGCTTAGAAAGCTCATATATGGAAAGGCACATATAACTGCTGCTAGTATAAGTGGTTGATAGTAAAGTACCAAGAAGTGGCACTAACTATTTGATGCTTTGATAAGGATGCCAATTCTTCATACGAGCTTTGTCGGCAAGGTTCGCATCCAAAGGCCCAGCCAATTAACTAGTCCCTTCCAATGTTAACTAATCACCAACCTCCCTACATTTTCCATTCTGAATTGCATGATCCTGCTTATGGGCCATTTGCAATCTGGATCAGTATTTTTACTGATTCAAATAACAGTTCTATGCTCTTAGTATTAGGATTTATACAATGGCATGCATATAATATAACACCACATGTGTAGGATGTATAATAATGATATTCATATTTTCATATATACAAATTACAGAAGCAATTCATATGTAAAACTACATTGCAAACACTTAATGCATTGGAGAGACCTACATGATCCTAACCCTAGTGTAGTGCATCACATACTCGTTCCTGTACACCACATATTTGAGTGACCCACCATCCAGGTAAACTTGGTCCCTTTACCCACCATGTGATGATCCATACCATTCATCTATACAGTAGCACAGTATAGCCAACACGCCAAAGTTCTCATTGATCAGTGATCTTTGTGATACAGAGGAAGGTGAGTTAAAAACTGCTTTATGGACCACCTTTTCTAACTTCATATGGGGAGCTATATATTTAGTGAGGTTTTTGCCATTGGGCACATTGAGGGTGGGAACTTGTATAACAATGATCTAGATCATTACATAGTGAGGCAGAAAGCAATATAGATAGCCTTTTTCCTCTTAAGACTGTCTGCTGGGAAACGAGGGAGAACTTGATTGAATCTCTTACCTGGTTTGATAGAGGAACCTGTCGTTGCACATCCCAAACAATGATGGAATTTTCACTGACATTGCCTTTGGAGACATCACTAGATGAGATGAAATGCTTGGCATCGACACTAAATTCAACATCAAGAATGGGGCCGAGACCTCGGAGATATTCCTGTACCACCTTGCCAACTCTTATATCCCAGAGTCTCAAAAATCCCTTGGACCCTCCTGAAAGGAAGAGATTTGAATTGCCTGGATGAAATCTAACCGCTCCCACAGTTTGATCCTCCTTGAAAAGTTGCATTTCTATTGCCTTCTCAACATCAACTAGCCTCGATGAGCAGTCATACCCACAGGAAAGCAAAGATAAGCCTTGCTGTGACCACCTAAGATCCTTGACTGCTGCATTGTGGAAGGTGAAAATACGTGCTTTCTTCTGACCTTTGCTCCACACATTCCATATGCAGACATTTTGATCCATACTGGCAGATGCAAGAAGATAGGCTGCAAGACTGATTCTGTTAGAAGGCTAAAATTAAGAGATCATAATCATAATCAAGTTACAATATTTTTAAAAAAAGAGAAAAAAAAAAAAAAAAACGCACCAATGATTGCTTTATCCACTCATGTATTTTTAAAAAGTTAAGATGCTTCTCTCATGATAGCTAGATTTTTTTTTTATTTTTTTAAAATTAAATTATATATATATATATTATTTTAAATGCAAAAGATTGTAGGTGAACTGTGTGTCTCACAGTTTCCATTGTTTCCCAAACCCTGCTAACAAGACCCACACATTTAGACTTGCCAGGAGTCTCATCACCCATGCATACCAACCTTGCACATATGTTCAAAACCCCAAGCAGCTCATCATGTGGGCCCCCACCATGTGGATTCCGGGGCTCGATAGTGAAGCCAGTTCCACAATAAGGTGGGCAATGCACTCAGATTCAAGACCTTGGCTATAGTTTAAAGTATGAACAATTCTCTCTTGGTGGTTAATGAATAGAAGAAAGCAGTGAATAATGAGCAGTATCAAATGTCATAAAATGCAAATTTATTGTTCGTGCTGTGATATGGTTAGCATCACAACAAAGCTTAATGCTTCAAGGATAGGCACTCAGGTACACTTACCGAGAAATTTTAACATTTAGGTGCTCTTACCTGGATTTTTAACCTGAAAAGTGGGCATTTTCCCTCATGAACAGGCATTTTGTTGCTGCTACCAAGAATTTTAACTTGCAAAGAGGACAAAATGCCCCGAGGATAAGCACCAGGGTACCCTTAATGAGATTTTTAACTTTAAAAATAGGGCAAACTGCCTCAAGGATAGGCATTTCAGCGCAATTACTGAAATTTTTAATTGGCAAAATGCCTCAAGGGTGTCCTTACCAAAACTTTTAACATGAAAAGTCAGCAAAATACCACAAGAACAGGATTTAGGATCTAGAAAAGAAGGAAAAATGCAACAAGGATTGTCATTTAGGTGCCTCATATGGATTGTTTTACTTGAAAAGTGGTCAAAATGCTGCAGGGATAGGCATCTAAGCTCCCTCACAAAGATTTTTAACAGAAGTGGGCACAGTGCCTCAACAAATGGCTATTCATGTGGGGCACCTTTATGATACCTTTCCCTTGCAAGGATAGCCAGTGCCGTCAACCATTACGATACCGGTCATAACAGTTGTTATGGCCCTCGTAACGGCCTCTTTTTTTATTAAAAGAACAAACTCATAAAACATGTATTTGCCTCGTAACATTGAAAAAAAATAAAAATAAAAAATAAAAAAATAAAAAAAATGAAAAACCAGTATTTGCCCCGTAACAGACCATTACAAGGCTGTTATGACCTTTATAGGGGGGGTGTAACAGGTTGTTAACGGTGGTTACGGGTCATTTTTTCCATAACGGTTGTTACAGCCGTTACGACCCCGTAACGTGTAATGGTTGCCACCGTTACCTTTACATAACGACCTTTATGGCCCTGTAATGGCCTTTATGGCACACCATGGTGCCCCTACCTAGATTTTCAGCTTTAAAAGAAAGAAAATTACTTAAAGGATAAGCTTTTAAACACCATTACCAACATTTTTATCTTGGAAAAGTAGGCAAAATGCCTTGAGGATAGAAATTTAGGTGCCTTTACAGCCATTTTCAACTTAAGACATTGGCAAAATGCCTTGATTGGAATTTAGGTGTCCTTACAAATATTTTCAACTTGAGAAGTGGGCAAAATCTCTCAAAGATAGGCATTTAAGTGCACTTATCTGGATTTTCAACTTAAAATGTGGGCAAAATGGTTCAAGGATAAGCATTTAGATGCGCTCTCCTTGATTTTTTTAAATTGAGAATTGGGCAAAATCCCTCATGGATTGGTGTTTGGGTGCACACACCTAGGTTTTTATTGTGAAAAGCTTAGGAACCACTACCTGGATTTTTAACTTGAAAAGTGGGGAAATTGCCTTAAAGATAAGCATTTAGGTGCCCTTGTGGAGATTTTTAAAATGAAAAGTGAGAAAAATGCCACAAAGGTGGGCTTGTAGGTTCCATCACCCCGATCTATCTAATAAAGTGGGGAAATGCCTCAAGGATAGACTTTAAGGTAGGGCTGCAACTTGGGTTCGGTTTCACCCAAATCGAGTTCGACTCAAATTGTCAAGGTCCTCGAGTTGGGTTTGGGTTGGAAAACACTAACCCAATTTGAATTTGGGTTGACCACAGTGTTTGCGGTATCGATAACATCGGCCAATATTATCAATATCGCAGCTCCGTGAAACAAAACCCCTGTGGAGTATAAAAAATCCCATGTATCGTTAAATGTATCGCACGAAATCGCAGATATCGTGATATATCGCTACTTTTTTTTTGGTACTTTTCCTGTGTATCAATGATATCCATCGATATTAACAAATATCATTGATACCGTCCGGGAGTGTAGGGCTATATTGAGGAAAAAGAAACTTGATTTCTCGTCATTTTCCTTCTTTCTTCCCTCTTCTAAAAACCTCTAGGGTGGATTTCAGTCCATCTTCTTGAATCTTTTGTGAGAAATAAAGTTTTCAAGCCAAAATCAAGATCAAGGTGGATTTAGGGCAAGTTTTGATTCAGTTAAAAATATTAGGGTGAAAAGTTATTTATTTTTTAAATAAAAATATCAGGTAAAAAAACCTATTATGTGCACTTGTTTTTTGTGATGTTATGATTTAAAAATGTGTATTAATGTCTTTTTTAAGAATCCCTAAAGTTTCATTTAAAAACTCAACCAATTTCCCAATGTTTCCCAAAAAGTACAATAAATTTTGTGATACAAACAATATATTCCATGCGATAACTAACATGTATCTGTATTCGTATCCCAAGGGTGCAATACTAATACGATAAACACCGGCTAACCAAATTCGGGAAGGTTGAGAAATTCCACACAAGGTAAAAGGTCCCTTTTTTTGCAGCCATGAGCAACGTGTTCCGTAACGGTAACGGTGCCCATAACGGCCACCACTGTTACCTTTACGATACGGGGCATAATGACTGTTACGGTCCCCCTTTTTTTTTATTTTTTTTTATTTATTGAAAAAACCCTTGAAAAACATGTATCTGCCCCATAATGTTGATTAAAAAGTATGAAAAACCTATCTATGTCCTATAATAAACCATTACGGGGCTATTATGGCCTCTATAGGGGATGTAACGTGTCGTTAACAACAATTATAGGTCATTTTTTTTCCATAACGGCTGTTATGGCCATTACGACCCCGTAACCGGTAACGGTTGCCACCGCTACCTTTACGTAACGGCCTTTACGGCACACCATGGCCATGAGGGGTTTGAAATTGCTACTAGGTGGTTCGAATGATAAGCCACACTCCCAAGGGTTGTTCCTCAATCATCTCTTCTTTTTCTTTTTTTCTTTTTTTTTCTCCCTTTTCACCTTTATTTTTCTCTTTTAGCTTTAAATTTAAATATATTCCATTATTGCTTTAGGGGAAAAAAAAGAAAAAAAAGAAAAGAAAAGAAGAAGTGAGTAAATTACTCAAGATAGGCATTTAAGTGCCCTTGAATTTTTTATTTTTAAAAAAAACTTCAATAGTAGGAAAATTTTCACAAGCATAGTCATTTAGGTACCCTCACCTGTATTTTTAATGTAAAAAGTAGGTAAAATGCCTCTAGGCATTTAGGTGCCCAATAATTTTAACTTAAGAAGTGGGCAAAATGCCTTAATGATAAGTGCTTGCATATTGTTGCCAAGATTTTTAACTTGAAAAGTAGGTGTAAGGGGTCAGCAATTAGGTTACCTTACCTGAACCTCCAACTTGAAATGTGGGCGAAATTCCTCAAGTATAAGGATTTATGTGCCCTTAGATTTTTAACTTGAAAAAGTCAACAAAATGTACTAAGGATACACATCAAAGTTTCCACACCTAGATTTTTGTCTAGAAAAGAGGGGGAAATGTTGCATGGACAGCTATTAAGGTGCCCACACCATGATATATGTCATTAAAAGTGGACAAAATACCTCTAGTACAAGCATTTACATGCCCTTATATTGTTTTTTTTTTTTTTTTTTGAAAGATGAATATTATTGCGGCCAAACAGCCAAAAGGAAACCAAAAACTATACAAAAAGGAGAAGCACAAAGAAATTACAAACCCACCCCCAAACTAGACAGACTCATCCAAAGAAGGAAACAGAAACTACAAGGACCCCACCCAACAAAAAATAAAATAAAAAATGCTTTAGATCCAAAATCAAACCCTCCCTGCAACACTAAACCAAGAAGATACCACTCTTGGATAGACCGAATGACCCTCTTAAGAACTTGTAAGGCATCGTTACTAATATTGTTGAAAATTTGATTGTTCCTCTCTAGCCAAATATACCACAAAATTGCCAGCAAAGCCATTCTCCTTCTTCGCTTTCCAAATCTTCCACCAAAGTCCTTGTGCCAAGCATCGAACGAGGCATCGACTGAACCCCAACACCACCAATAAGAGATTGGCTTCCTTAAAAATACTAGACCAAACAATCCTGGCAAAAATGCAATGCAGGAACAAGTGATTGACATCCCCAGCTACTTGGAGACATAGCAAGCAAGCATCCAGAAGAATTGTGTTGTGCTTCGATAAGTTGTCTAAAGTCAAAATAATGTTTCCGCAAGCGAACTAGGCAAAGGCAGTGATCTTCGAAGGCATCCTATATCTCCAAATCACAAAGGTATGCATTACAACTTTGGTGCAGGACAACTAATCACTTACTCCAAAAGCTCGAACTAATAGAGCATGACAAATCAATCCCTTTATCTCATAGCTCAGGCCCCACATCCCATGGGTTAGGTCCTCCCTCGTGGGCTCCACATCACATGGGTTCTGCCTCACACAGGCCACTCACCCCGAGTGTGCCCCTGCATCCCACAAGCCACCCCACTTGAGCCCGGTGTGATAATGCCCTTGCATTAACCTTCAAAGTGAACCTTCTTCACCAAGTGTGAGTACAACACCCTAACTGAGAAGGCTCCCAACTTTTCGAATCTCCAGCTCAAAACAATAGCCACATCCAAGGACAAGTGCACTCCCTATAATCGAGAAAACAAGGAAATAAGTTGGTCGAAGTAATTCTTCCTTGAGTTCCTCCGACAGGGGATGGACCATCCACCTCTAGAGGACCAGAAATTCGCCACCAAGGCATTACCATTAGAGGAGATAGCAATGAGAGCAGTAAACAAATACCTCAACAGTAATTCCTCAAGCAAAACATCATCCCAGAACGATACTCTTGTACATTACTCACAACAAAACCCAGACCCTCCACATCCGGGGCCACTCTAGATATGCCTTTCCAAAGGAAAGAGGATCTATATTCTAATAATCCTTTCCCTTGTTACTTCGAAAGGATTATTAGAACTCGTGGTCTTCTCAAACAACGACATCATTCTGAACCTCCATCCTTCTTGAACAGATTAGTATTCTTCTTTTCATTATAGATAGCCTTTCAAGCTATAGTCATCCAAGAAGGATATGACATTGATCCATTGGAATGATAGTGTAGAGCTTGCTTTTCAAGGAGCATTTTCTAGTGGAATATGACAAAATGCAATGCCAAGTTGGATGTTCTTAACAAGTTAGAAAGTAACCTAAATTTGACAATTTCGTCACCATCTTATCCAAGATGAAATTTTTACAAAATTTTCCACCGATTATCATTTCGATGACTATTGTGCATCTAGTTTAAATATATCAACTTGTGAATCCATGGTATTTGCGACATATCTGATGCGGACACCAGGCCATTCAAAGTATATCAATGCAGGAGGCATGCGTCACCCGTGTCAATGTGGTTGGATGATGGATACGGGTCGGGTCTCTAGAGGTTGAAGACCTTACATGTGTTCGTGACATGTGTAAGTTGCTTATAGGAGACACTTAGACCGTTGGATCGTGAGGATGGTGTGATTGGACTGTTGGATCGTCACGGCCCACCTTCATTACACCACCTTCACGGCACTATCATCAGAGGCCATTAGGCATTTTCAATTTGCATTTAGTTTATGAACATTTGACTTATTTAAGTTTTGAGACAGTTTGTGCACAATTTTGTGCGAATTTCTTTTTTTTTTTGAAACTTTTTTTAGTAGGGGTATTTTGGTAATTTCATATAATTACGAATTTATAAGGGTTGCCCTAAACCCATAGCATGTGATGTTATGTTTATGAAAGGAAAAAAAGAGAGCTTTTTACTTATGATGATCTCGTCTTCGACTTCCAGTGATTGGAAGAGGGCGTGAGGCCCAGGTAAACGATTTCTCATCCCCTACTTCTTTCTCCTTCTCTCTTTTCTTAAGGTACTCTTTTCTTTAACCCCATTCTCTTCCTTTTCTCTTAGAATATTTAGATTTAGAAGCCAAAGCTTTTTTTTTTAAAATTATTATTTGTCTAAATCATTAGATCTCAAAAGCTTTTCATCCCCCCATAAAACCCATCACCCAAATCTAAATTTGAAGAACCACCATTTTTTTTCCTAAAATTTCCAGATTTCCCAATTCAGGAAATTCCTATTTTTCTAGATTAGAAAATCCACTTGGATCGTTAGACGGACCTATTGCAAGATGAAAGTTCTATCTTTCGCCGGATCCAACTAAATTCAGATTTTAAGATTCAATACTTCGTGTTTGTGATGGATGGCCCTAATCAATGCTATATTAACCTTATTTTTTTCTTGTGTTTATGATGTATAAAGCAGGCTGATATTTATTTGTTTTTTAAGATTGCATGAATCTGCCCCTTTCAAATACCATGCTCATTTAAGGTTGGATTAGGCCGTCCTACATCAATTTTGGTATCAAAGCTTAGGTTCTTGCATTGGATCGTCTTAGATCGAGTTATCAAGAGTCTAGATTTTATTTTTTTTTAGGGTTTCATGCATCGCATATAGAGTCTAGATCTGAAAATTTTAGACTTGCAAAAAAAAAAAAAAAAAAAAAGTCTAGATCTGAATTTTTCCACATTTGCATCATTTTAAAAGTTAGGATCGTCGGTGTCCATAGTCTTGTGTCAAAACAATCTCCTAGAGTCGTGTTTTAGGAAACCTAAGTTGAGTCTTATTGTGTATGCCCACTCGGACTGGTAGAGGATTTGGTCTACGCCCAATTTTTAATATGGAACAGTTAACTGAGATGATGAACACGATCAACTAATGTTTGGCAGCCATTGAGGCACAATCTAGGAACACAAATACCCGTATGGATCAGATAGAAGCATCCCTAAGAGAAATCTCTGACATTGGAGGGGATGAACAGTCTCAGTAGAGGGAGTAGTTGAGGAATGAGTAGGAAATCTTGGTAGAGGTCGTGGGGCACGTGGCTGAGGGGTAGGATGTGGAGGGGCGCGAAATCCGCAGCCCGTTGTCAAGTATCAAGACCGTTATGATGTCGATGAGAGGGTCTCAAAGAGTGTTAAAGTAGATGCTCCTAGTTTTGATGGGCGTCTTGACCCAAAAGCATTCCTTGATTGGTTAGCGGATATGGACCATTATTTCGAATGGTACGAGATGTCTGAGAACCGATAGATGTGGTTTGCGAAAATGAAACTTGTGGGTCAAGCTAAATTGTTTTGGACAAATACGGAGCGTAGGATCGAGAGATCAGGAGGTGTCCCAGTCGCACATTGGGTAAAGATAGAGTTATTAAAGGAAAAATATCTTCCCCTCTCTTACCGTCAAAAGCTCCTAGATCAGTGGTAAGCATTACGCCAAGGATCTATGTCGGTTGCAGATTACATCACAAAATTTGAGTATATAATGCGGTGTGATATTCAGGAGGATCCCTTAGTGGCGCTGGCGCGTTTCAAGGTGGGTCTTCGCATGGATTTGCAGCGTAAGCTTATGACCCATGCGGTGAGTGACTTGGATCAGGCTTACCAAGTTGTACAGGAGTTAGAGCTTTACCTAAAGTCTCCTGTCACGAGGCGCTTTGAGTCCCAAGACTCTACTGTTAGATCTGGTTTTCAGGGAACCAAACCTAACATTGGAAGTCAGCCTAGGGCGCAGGCTAGTGCACCACCTAAGCCTAAGAATTATAAGGGCAAAGGTGTCCTTAGTGCCAATCCTGGCAGTGGTACTCACTTGAGATATTATGAGTGCGGAGGTACAGGTCATTTCGCATACCACTGCATGGCAAAGACTCGCGGGAAAGCCCTAGTCATAGACGAGTCAAATGAAAATGCGGATGACACGGGTGATTATGAAGTTGAGGAATATCACCCACAGATAGGCACTAGTGATTATGAAGAAGAAGAACCAGATACTGCACTACTAGCTGTAGTTAGATGTGCTTTGGTGCAGGCCAAGGAGAGTGATGATTGGCGCAGAAGCACAATTTTCTACACGTTTATCAAGAGCGATGACAAAAATTACAAAGTCATTGTGGATAGTGGTAGTTGCACCAACGTGGTCTCAGCTAGCACAGTTACTCGTTTGGGTTTGAAGCCCATCCCTCACCCTCAGCCCTACAAGGTTTCTTGGGTTGACACGTCTTCTATGCCTGTGTCCCAGCAGTGTTTAGACCCCATCTAAATTGGTTCATATAAAGACATGTTGTGGTGTGATGTTTTACCTATGAATGTAGGTCACATCATTCTAGGGAGGCCGTGGTTATACAATAGAGATGTCACGATTTTTGGTCGCTCGAACGTGTGTACATTCACGCATGAGGGCAAGAAAATCAAGATTAATCCGTTACCACCCAAGAGCCACATGGACAAGGCTAGGGGTGTGAAAACGAGTGAGTCAAGGAAGGATGTGAGGAAATCTATTCTGAAGTCTCTACATATCATAAATGCAAAAGAGTTTGAGAAAGAGACAGAGGATGATTCGACGGTGTACGCCCTAATGGCTAGGGAAGTTACACCAGACGTTCATGTAAAGTTATCCCCTGAGGTGACTTCGGTTCTTGAGGAGTATAGTGATGTATTCCCTGAGGATTTATTGGATGCGCTTCCACCTATGCGGGACATCTAGCATGCCATTGATTTCGTCCCGGGGTCTACTTTACCGAACCTTCCTCATTACAGGATGAATCCTGCAGAGCATGCAGAGTTGTATAGACAGGTAAATGAGCTCCTGCAAAAAGGTTTCATTCGTGAGACCATGAGTCTGTATGCCGTACCAACGCTATTAACACCAAAGAAAGATGGTACGTGGCAGATGTGTGTGGACAGTAGGGCCATTAATAAGATCACAATCAAGTATCGGTTTCCAATACCGAGGCTTGATGATATGTTAGACATGATGGCCAGATCCACCATTTTTTCCAAGATAGACCTCAAGAGCGGGCATCACCAGATACGCATACGCCCTGGAGATGAGTGAAAGACAGCCTTCAAGACGAAGGATGGGTTGTACGAGTGGTTGGTCATGCCCTTTGGCTTGACTAACGCACCTAATACTTTTATACGTGTGATGACCCAGGTTTTAAGACTCTTTATGGGGAAGTTCTTAGTGGTTTATTTTGATGACATACTTATATATAGTACCACTAAAGAGCTGCATCTCGACCACTTGAGGCAGGTTTGTAGTGTCCTGAGGGCGGAGAGGTTATGTGCTAACCTCAAGAAATGTTCGTTCTTGTCTGATAGGGTTGTCTTCTTAGGGTTCATAGTGTCGTCTATAGGGATGCGAGCAGATCCAGAAAAAGTCAAGGCCATAGTTGACTGGCCTGTACCGCGGAACATACATGAAGTGAGAAGCTTTCATGGCTTAGCCACATTTTATCGTCAGTTTATTCAAGGGTTTAGCACTATTATGGCTCCCATTACTGATTGCATTAAAAAGGGAGAGTTCATATGGTCTAAGGCTGCAGCTAAGGCATTCAAAGATATTAAGGGTAAGATGATAGAAGCTCCCGTCATGCGTCTTCCGGATTTTTCTAAAGTCTTTGAAGTAGCGTGTGATGCTTCGGCGTAGGTATAGGAGGAGTACTAAGCCAAGAGGGTCATCCAGTTGCCTATTTCAGTGAGAAACTGAATAAGGCAAAACAAAAGTATTCCACCTATGACAAAGAATTTTATGCGGTTGTGCAGTCGCTACGTTATTGGCGTCATTATCTTCTACCGCAAGAATTTGTTTTGTTTTCTAATCACGAGGCTTTGAGGTATTTGAATTCCCAAAAGAAGCTTAACCCAAGGCATGCCAAGTGGGCAGCGTTTCTTCAGGAATATTCATTTGTTCTGAAACATAAAGCCGAGATCGAGAACAAACCAGCCGATGCCCTTAGTAGGAGAGTGACATTGCTCAACTCCTTAAGTGTAGAAGTTGTCGGGTTTGAGCAATTGAAAGACGAGTATCCCATGTGTCCAGATTTTGGGGGAACATACATGTCACTCTTAGGTGCCCAGCATAGTTCGGGTGAGTTCGTGCTGAAAGATGGTTTCCTTTTCAAAGGAGACCGACTTTGTATTCCCCGCACTTCCCTCCAAGATTTCCTTGTTTGGGAGCTTCATGCTGGAGGTATTGCTGGCTATTTTGGTCGAGATAAGACCATTGTTGAGGGTCAAATATTGCATATCAGGCCCAGTTGTTGCCTAGATTTATGAACATGGTACCGTTTAATAGCCCTTTTTAATCATGTTTTTGTTGCAAGGTGGAATTGCGAGCTGGGACTGGATCGGGATGCTAAAAGCATGGAATTAATGTTCAGAATGCACCAGGGCAAGGGACGGACTCCAGGGGACCAAGATCAACGGAATTTCACACCAGGGGTCCGCGAAAATTGAGAAACTGAAGCTCAAGCGGCCTGAAAGTCAGCCAAAATGCAAGATCACTGGGTTTCCATCATCTGTTTGGCTCAAAAATTCATACATGGCCTAAGGACCATAAATTAACCATACACGTCAAATTTCAGCCGTTGGATCGTTGTGGACGTGGCCTAACGTTCATATTAACCCATGAATCATCAACCTGGGGCCCACTGGATCTCTGGATATGCTTCCAACTTGGGCTCAACCCCTTAAATTAGCTGAAAGAACGGATGGACAGATTAGATTTCTCAAAACATCATGGTGGGAGCCACTTACATAGAGTGCGTGTGCTCAGCACACGTGCACTGGAGGTGCGCCGGATTGAGGAGCCCAGTCAAAGTCGGTTTTGACCGACTTCCTTCTCCAAAACGGAAACTGCCGTTACAGCAAGATCTCCTGTCATCGTCGGTTGACGCTGTGGGCCCCACCCATTGTCCAAATAAAGAATCCAAGCCATTCATCGGATCCATAACGACCCGCTCACCAAGTCCTAGGCGACAAAATTCCAATATACAGCGGATATTGATCTCTAGCTGCCCAAACGTGTGACGGACGGCTGAATGAAATCACCCCTGGACCGCACCGATTTTTATCCAAAAATAGTGAGTCCCGCCTGTTTTTTCGAGCTGATACGAATAGACGGAGTGGATCTTTCAAAACACCAATAAAGTGGGCCCCACCAAGCGTCAGCGCGTGCTCTGTTACGGGCGTCCATGAAAACCGGACGCTGCTCGGCTTTCTCGGGCCATTATACGTCCATGGTGGTGGTCGGACGCATGATCCAGACCGTCCAATATATCTGGGCAATGATCTAAACCAAGGTGTAGGTGAGATTGCTCAGTATCACGACAGGGATCGCGCTCCATCTTGCTGGACGTTGAGACAGTCGCTGCACAATTCACTTGGTGGACCACCTCAGCTGCCGGCCAAAACGGTCAATCTCAGACCGAAATCTCGCCATTAAGCCGATGGACGGTGTTGATTCCTCATGCAACACTGATCATGGGCCCCACCAACAACGAAGCTCGGTGCGCAAGCCTGGCTTGCGCACGCTGCTGCATAAGAAGTCCCACCAACAACAGCAACATCAAACGGATTTCTCTAGGGCCCTGGGGCTATAAGAAAGAGGGAGGAAAGCATTGAGTAGGGGGGCTTTTTGCTGGACGTCAGGGAAGATCCAAAGGGCTCGGTTTTGGAGATGAGAAAGGATTGAGAAGGAAGATGGACGTGGCTGAAGGTGGAGCAAGGCTTGGGCTGGACCTGAACCTGGTTTTTTTTCCTATTTCCTTTCTCCTTCTTCTGTTGTTGATTTTGAATTTAGCCCATTCATGTGTGGCTAAACCTCTTAGCTAGGGCTAAGAGGTGAAGCCTGTAGCGAGATGGGAGATTCTATTTTGTGCCTTTAAGTTAAAATTCATAAACTGAATTTGATTTAGTTGACTTTTAAAGGAATATTTTTCTTAGTCTTTAACGGTCTGTTGTGACTGAAATTACAATGGGTTTGCAATGGCTTTGAGTATTCCTTTCCCCTTTTTATGTTTATGAAGTCAGGAAGCCCTGTTGTTCATCATTGTTCCATGGGCATGGTAGGATGACAGTATCCTTCCTGATTTTCATACATTGTTGGTTGGTTGGTAATTAGCTTAATTCTGTTGTTTACTTTGTCTCCTGGGCATGGTTAGGTGATGGAATCCATTCTAATTCATATACCTTTCATCTTGTGAAGACTAGATCAAGCAGGTTCAGTTTGATTTCCGTGATTCTTGATGCAGGCAAAAGATCTCCCTGATCCCTACAAGTGGATCCTCTGAATCCCTAGTTTCCTTCCTCTAAATTCCTTAAGTTTTACATTCATCTCTCACCATTATTCATCAATTTATATTTGATTTAGATTGCATCTTAGGCTAGTTCTATTTCTATCTAGTTTCAGGAAACGTACAAGTTTCAGTCCCTGTGGATTCGACCTCGGTCTTACCGAGTTTATTACTACATCACAACCCTATACTTGGGGAGTGAACAACCATTGCCCTAGTGGAGGATCGATTTTATTGGCCAACTCTCAAGCGAGACGTATCCAAAATTTTAGGGCAATGTCGAACATGTCAACTGGCAAAACAGAAGAAGCAAAATACTGGATTGTACACGCCATTGCCAGTGTCACACGCACCGTGGCAAGACATCAGTATGGATTTCATGCTTGGACTTTCCAAGACAATTAAAAAGCACGATTCCATTTTTGTGGTCGTGGACCGTTTCTAAAAAATGGCCCACTTTCTCCGTTGTTCTAAAACCTCAGATGCATCCAACATAGCTAAGATTTTCTTTGAGGGGGTGGTTCGATTACATGGTTTGCCTAAGACCATATTGTCTGACAGGGATGTCCGGTTTACTAGTTATTTTTGGAAGACATTATGGCATATGATGGGTACAAGACTCCAGTTCTCGTCTACCTACCATCCTCAAACTGATGGCCAAACTGAGGTTGTGAATCGAAGTTTCGGAAATCTACTACGATATTTGGTGGGTGAACACATTAAAACTTGGGACTTAGTCTTGCCAGTCGCTGAGTTTGCATATAACAGTTCAGTTAATAGGTCTACGGGTATGAGTCCATTCGAGATTGTTAGTGGTTATAAACCTAGACTACCCATAGATTTGTTACCTATGTCAGACCTCAGAGTCAGCCGATGCACTTTTCCCATCACATTCATGAGTTGCATGCAGAGATTAGGAGGTGGATAAATGCTAGTAATGAACAATACAAAATTTCAGCTGACTTACATCGTAGAATTCAAGAATTTAATGAGGGTGATTATGTAATGGTTAGGATAAGGCCAGAACGGCTCTCACAAGGTACCGTTAAAAAGTTACAAGCACGCAGTGTATGACCATTTAAGATTCTGAAAAAGATTGGGTCCAATGCGTATGTGATAGATCTTCCACCTCGCATGGGGATTAGTTCAACATTCAATGTGGAGGATCTAATGCCTTGTTCAAGCCATCCCATAGACCCTAATTTTGTTCCAGACCATTGGCCACTTTCTGAATTTTCTTCCCAACCTACACCACCTATGCCTACTATACTTGAGATAGAGAAGAAATTGAAGGAATTGTGGATGAGCAAATTGTTTCCACTCGGGACGGTGGATTTCAAAGGTACTTAGTAAAGTAGTAGAACAGACCATCATCCGACTATACATGGTTGACAGAAGCAGAGGTACAACGACTAGATCCAGATTCGTTAGAAAAGCACAAGAGTTTTATCTCGTCGGAGTCGAGATCTTCTCAACCGAGGGGAGTTGATGCGGACACCAGGCCATTCAAAGTATATCAACGCAGGAGGCGTGCGTCACCCGTGTCAATGTGGTTGGATGACGGATACAGGTCGGGTCTCTAGAGGTTAAAGACCTTACGCATGTGCTCGTGACATGTGTAAGTTGCTTATAGGAGACACTTGGACCGTTGGATCGTGAGGATGGTGTGATCGAACCGTTGGATCGTCACGGCTCACCTTCATTACACCACCTTCACGGCACTATTATCGAGGGCCATTGGGCATTTTCAATTTGCATTTAGTTTATGAACATTTGACTTATTTAAGTTTTGAGACAGTTTGTGCACAATTTTGTGCGAATTTCTTTTTTTTTAAAACTTTTTTTAGTAGGGGTATTTTCATAATTTCATGTAATTACGAATTTATAAGGGTTGCCCTAAACCTATAGCATGTGATGTTATGTTTATGAAAGAAAAAAAAGAGAGCTTTTTACTTATGACGATCTCGTCTTCCACTTCCAGTGATTGGAAGAGGGCGTGAGGCCCAGGTAAACGATTTCTCATCCCCTACTTCTTTCTCCTTCTCTCTTTTCTTAAGGTACTCTTTTCTTTAACCCCATTCTCTTCCTTTTCTCCTAGAATATTTAGATTTAGAAGCCAAAGCTTTTTTTTTTTCTAAATCATTAGATCTCAAAAGCTTTTCATCCCCCCATAAAACCCATCACCCAAATCTAAATTTGAAGAACCACTTTTTTTTTTTTTTTCTGAAATTTCTAGATTTCCCAATCCAGGAAATTCCTATTTTTCTGGATTAGAAAATCCACTTGGATCGTTAGACGGACCTATTGCAAGACAAAAGTTCTATCTTTCGCCGGATCCAACCAGATTCAGATTTTAAGATTCAATACTTCGTGTTTGTGATGGATGGCCCTAATCAATGCTATATTAACCTTATTTCTTTCTTGTGTTTATGATGTATAGAGCAGGCTGATATTTATTTGTTTTTTAAGATTGCATGAATCTGCCCCTTTCAAATACCATACTCATTTAAGGTTGGATTAGGCCGTCCTACATCAATTTCTCCCTTTGAAATCTATCCCATTGAAGCAACTTGCTCAGAATCCAACAATGAAAAAAAGATGTCGCAGATAAAAGGAGCAACGTTGAGAAATGAATACTTATTCTTCATACCTTAACAAACACAATGAAAACAAATGTAGCAATGAAAACTACACAATAAAAAAAGAGAAAGAGAAGAAACAAACAATATTATAAAAAAATAAAAGCAACAAAAGTTAGGAGCCCATAAGTTCTCACCATGAGTAGGTGACCATTGTATGGCATTGACAGCCTTTGTGTGGCCATTTAAAACTATAGAGAGTCGATCTGGAATTCTATTGAGGTGTGCATGAACCTTTGATTGACACTTTAATGACGAGTAAACATCATGTGGGAGATCTGAATCTGAGATACTGCCCATAGCTGAAGAGAAGATTAAAAAAAATTGAGGCAAGCCCCTGAAGATGTTCTAAGCAATGGAGAATGAAAAAATTAAACAAGATAACACAAGTATATTAGATACTAGATAGTTAAATCCAACTTTATATAGGCAATAGAACTCAGCATATGATTCCATTTTATTTGACATGATAAAGAAAAGGGAAATTTTATATAGTAAATTAACTGATGAAAAGATCCTTTAATACATGACATTTAGAATTTTTACCAATGCATCAGTGTGGACAACCAGATTGAATTGACAAGGTCACCAAAATATTTGTTCACGTGTGGATATACATATACAAGCAATGTTAATATCACATGCAGAATATTGCAGGCAAGAACTGAATTTTGGACTATGGATCCTTGATGGGACCGTCAGATGAGTGGCCCATACTTTTTGCACACATTCCGTGTGTCCTGAAGAAAGTATGCGTGATTTTAGGATTCCTCCAAGCATATTGAGCTCTAACAGTTAGAAAGGTAAACATGGAAAGTTGAGTTGTGACCTTGAATTATAAGAATAGGAACTACAAAGTATCTAACATGATGTGCAAAAGCTATGTCCCACCTTCCTCTCTCCCTCCCTCCCTAAAGTGGTTGCACAAAATGTGACCAATCATGAATGACCTCCCGCCCTCAGCCTTCCATTAATGCTTTAAAATGCAGACTGGACCAAGCAATGAAATCAATCTGGACTAGAACCGTCCATCAAAACAGGCCGAACCACCTTTGGTTGGCTATGGGAATAACTGTTTTCTAAAAACGATGCAACCACATCTATCAAAGAATGAACCCACACCTACATCAAGAACCAAACTCCCTAACAACAAATTAGTTGTTAATTAGCTGTTCTTTATTATAAATAAGAAAGACTTCTGGAACAAAACAGGCCAACCAGGTCTGATCGATTGGATCAAACTGCCCACAAAAAATGGGTCGACGTCCGATCTGGGTTTTAAATATTGTTGTCCCTACTTGATACCATTGGGTTGAGAAAAGAAAATCATTCTTCCCCTCCATAAGGGACCAAAAGACTAAAGTTGAACTTCTACTCAGCCAGTCCACTTCACACAAATAGTTTAATCTGAGAAAATTATTCACTAACATTTGTTTAAAAAATCTCAAGTTTTTGGTAGATTAGAGAGTAAACAAATATAAGTATTTGTTGATATAAATAGGCAGTTGGCAACATAAAAGAAACAATCAAGCTTATACAAAGGCTCCCCCCAATATTCAATGAGAAATTAGAGTATGTGAAAAATGGAAGATGCCAAAGGAAAGGAAAAAAAAAAAAAAAAGATGACTTGACAAGAAACTATGTAGAGGAACTAGTAGGAGGATGTTTGCAATGTTAACAAGAAGGTAGAATGAGGCAGGAGCATATGTTCTACAAAAAGACCCGAAAAGGGTAAATGAATATCTGCTGCCAGCCCAATCCAAAGATGTTAGGCTAATGGTGAGACTTAAAATATGGAAACTTGAAGCATTGCACTACGATGAAGGCGACGGCCGAAGGTAATGCCGACAATGATAACAAAGACCTCGAGGACAAGACCGATGATGAAGAGAAAGGAAAGAACTCCACTGATATCGCGATCGCTGATGATGATGGGGAATGGAAACAGATTCATCCTAGAAGGCGCAAAAGGCCACAGGAGGACAACGGAATAGGAAAATACAAATCATTCCCTACCATTTTCGTAAAAGGCTATCCACACAGCTGGTTCCCTCTTAATCTTGAGAGAATCTTCGGACGGGCGGGTGCCGTCATGGACGTTGTGATGCCCAGAGACAGAGCGACCGGACGATATCGAGGATTCATGCGAGTAGCAAAACAGAGTTGGCTAGAGCTGTAGCCATGCTTCACGGCGTCAGTTTCAGCGGAAAGAAGATGTTGGTTCAAAGGGCTCGATTCGGGCCTGCTCGGGGAAAAGCTCGGTCCGATTCTGCTAGAATATCGACCCTCAAGCGACCTTTCATCAAATCCTTCAAACCTTCCAACCGTACTCCCCATAACTAGGGTTTATCCTTTAAAGAGGTGCTTCTAAATTCCTCTTCGGCTTCCTTGCCTCAACAATCGCAGAAAAAACTCTCTGGGGTTGCAGATGATGCTCATCATACTGATAAAGTGAAACAACCTGCCGCTTCGGAGAATCAGCTCTCGTATGACTTTCGTATTGCTCAAGATCGCTTCGATCGTTCACAGTCAGAATTGCAGAATACTGTAGTGATCTCTACAAAACATGAAGCTTCCATCTCGCAAGTTCGCAGATAGATCGAGGAGTGCTGCGGCGTCCCACCCAGTTTTTACACCATTAGACCCATCAGTTACGATGATCTTTGGATCAATGTTAGCCCGGGTGTCATTTTAGATTCTTTCCTCATCGCTGGGAGGCTTCATACGGACGGGCCAGTGACAAAAGTTCAAAAATGGGAAGAATATTCCACGTTCGGAAAGGAATCCTTCTGGATTCTTATATGGGGAATCCCGTTGGAGTTTTGGTACGATGAATTTTTCGTCCAAGCTGCTTCGGTTTTGGGCAGTCTGATTGAGCTGGATCCAAAGACGAAGATCGGAGCAGAAATGGCAGTGATTCGGATGCGCATCCGAAGAAGAAAATGGGAACCTTTTCCATCTCATATCAGGGTTGCAGTGGACGATAGGATCATCGTCCTACCTGTCCAACGAGAAACGAACGGCAAATCTTACCCCAGGTGGGGGGATTACTGGAGAACGAAGGAAAAGCTTTACAAAACCACAACGATCCCTCCTGAGGAAGATGGGGTTCAGTTACAGTGCACCCGCGGACCACGAAACCATTTCCGTCTCCCGCCAGACTGTTGCCATCATCCTCCGTCCTCGACCCACGTCCCGGTCACAACATGTGTCTCTAATAAGGCTCCATCCCAGCTGTTGGATTCGACACGCGCCCACCCATCCGCGCCCCATATCTCCGAAGGTGAAGCCGATCTGCATCCCGCTGAAACGTATCCCTAGCCGAAGATTATCGAGCCACGTGTCCCTCATCCGGACCGTTCCCAGGATTAGCGACCGACGCGTCCTTCCTTCGCTCTCGGGCGATGCACGCTCTTCGGCAGTCGCTGCAGGCATTTATGACGGACCTATTTCGTTATCTCCCAGCGAGACGCGTGTCCTGCTGTTAGTTACCCTGGCAGCGGAGATCGTTCCCCTCTCTCCTCACCTTGCGACAGGTGGAACCTCGAGCCCTGTGCAACCTACCCTTTCAGCCTTCCAAGGAAGTTGCAATCTCGAGGCGTCATCGTGCATCCTTGAGACGTCGACACGTCAACCTTTTCATTTCTCTCCACACGTCATTTTCGACAATCAGGACTCCCCCCATGTAAACCCCTCTCAATCCCTTCTTCCTTCCCCGCCTTGCCCTATCTCCCAGCAACCTGACCCTTCATACCTGTTCCCACCACATTCATCCTCTCGATCCGATCTTCAAATCATGCTCTTCCCTTCCCCCCAATCCGTAGAGCCCTCACACGTCTTGGATCTTCCTGGAAATCATAGCCCTTCGATCTATGAAGACAACCTCGCTACGGCCTTTGCTCTTCCCTTCCCCCCAATCCGTAGAGCCCTCACACGTCTTGGATCTTCCTGGAAATCATAGCCCTTCGATCTATGAAGACAACCTCGCTACGGCCTTTGACAATGGATCTTAGACCCCCCCCCCCCCCCCCCCAATCTCGGTCCTGCGGTCCTGTCCAGAGGATATGCTAGTTTGCTTGTTTCAAGAAGAATCGGAAAAAGGGGTTATCGATGTTGCACCCCTTCAGATGCGAATGGGTCCTTCAACTATCCAGATGGAGGCAGGAGATAAAGACCGGGAAGATATCCAGAAAAAATCTCGATTGATGAAAAAAATCCAGAATAAGAAATGGATTCGGGATGCTATCGGTCACGTCAGAAGAGCCGTTGGACTCTCTTTCGGAGACTGTCCAAAAGAATTTATCGCCCTCTTCCAGTGTGTGGAAGCACGGGGCCGACCCCTCCCAATTTCAAAATCATCTAAAAAGCATTCATCCAAATCCATTGCCAACAGAGATCTTCAGCCTAATGAAGGAGTTTCAAGTATTCTACAAAGTTCCAGCAGGGACGCAGATTTTCAGGGTGGTCGGGGCAGCATGATTAACCCATGAAGATCATCTCATGGAATATTAGGGGACTGGGCTCGAAGCAGAAGCGGAGCCTAATAAAGCTAACGTGCTCTAAATACAGGCCAGATGTTATCTGCCTCCAGGAGACAAAGGTGTTCAAATTCAACGATTATCGAATGGACTCTATTTGGAAATCAAAGAATATTAAATGGGAGACTCTGGATGCGAATGGCAGTGCTGGTGGAATTCTAGTGAGGTGGAATTACGGCAAATGGGAGCTCGTCTCAAAATGGTGCGAAGCTTTTTCGATCTCTGTCGTTCTAAAAGACAAAAATTCTGAAGTGCAGTGCCTTATATCCTCAGTATACGGTCCAAACTCTGACAACTTAAGAAATGACTTCTAGGATGAACTCTCTAGTAACAGATCGAATTTCTCTGGTCCTTCGTGCTTTGCCGGTGATTTCAATATGATTAGAACTCCCGAAGAAAAATCTCATGGTAATAGTTTCTCTCCTGCCATGAGACGTTTTTCTTCCTGGATCGACGATGAAGAACTCGTGGACCTTCCCCTCCTTGGCTCTCGTTTCACCTGGTCTAACGGGCGTGCGTTCCCGACTCTGTCCAGGCTCGACAGATTTCTGGTGTCTCCTGAATGGTTGGACGTCTTCCCCTCTGTTTCCCAATCTGCCCTCCTGAGAACCACCTTCGACCATTGTCCGATCCTTCTATCTACTAAGGAGCTTAATTGGGGTCTGAAACCTTTCCATTTCGATGCCTCCTGGGTTAATATCGCTGGTTTCCAAAACATGATCATTGAATGGTGGGGGGATATCAATGTTGAAGGTTATGCCGGTTTCAGACTTTGTTCTAAGCTCAAGATGCTGAAAACTAAAACTGTTCAGTGGAAATCCCAGGCTCTTTCCTCAAGACAGTCTGAAACTGCAACTCTACTAGCTTCTTTACAACAGATCGACTTGGAAATTGAAGGTGGCAAGTCATCTCATGAAGTTCTAGGTAGAAGAATCTCTATTATTCAGGACCTATCAGCAAGAGCTCTTGAAGACGAAATTTCTTGGAAACAGAAAGCTAGGGCGAAATGGATCAAAGAGGGAGACAGGAATACGAGATACTTCCATAACTTGGCCAGCACGCATGCCAGTCTTAATAAGATTACCAGCATTGTTGTTGATGGAACACGGGTGGAAGAGAAAGATGTAATCGTCGAGGTTGCTATCTCCCATTTCAGATCCCTTCTCAATTCGTCCCCCCACAGACGTCCCGGAATCGACAATCTCCATCTTAACTCCATATCCCCTGAAGACGCTATTTCCCTTGAAGCTCCTTTCTCCCCGGAAGAAGTGAAGCTGGCTATTGACTCCCTCGGGGGTGATAAAGCTCTTGGACCCAATGGATTCCCTATTCTCTTTTTCCAAATTTTTTAGGAGACGATCCAATCTGATATGATGGACTTCTTCGAATTCCATGACAGGGCTAGACTTTCAGCTAACCTCGGAGCCACCGCAAATATCATGGGGCCGCTTCCTTTAAGGATTTTCGCCCGATCAGCCTGTTGGGTGGCCCATACAAGATTTTGGCCAAAGTCCTTGCCAATCGCTTGTCTAAGCATATCAGCAAAATCACATCTTGCAATCAATGTGCTTTCATTCCTAGGAGGCAAATTATTGACGGTGCACTTATCGCCAACGAATGTATTGATGCAGCCCACAGATCGGGTCACAAATTCATCGGCTGCAAGTAAGACATCGAAAAAGCATATGACCATGTCGATTGGGAATTTCTGCATCATATGCTCCTCAAAATGGGTTTCGGGCCTCTTTGGAGAAAGTGGATTGGGGAGTGTATCTCATCTGCCCGATACTCAGTTTTACTTAACGGATCTCCTTTCGGTTTTTTCAGGAGCTCTCGTGGGATTCGCCAAGGGGACCCTCTCTCCCCCTTCCTTTTTCTCATCGTCGGTGAAACTTTCCCCAGAATTCTCCATCAAGGGCAAGAAGTTGGGCTCTTAGCTAGTATACCTATACAGGGCCTTCCCACTCCCATTTCTCACATTCAATATGCAGACGACACTCTCATTTTCAGCGAGGTATCTCGGGACAAAATTAGCAATCTCCGAACTTCCATTCTCTATTTTGAAGCCGTGTCGGGCCTATCTGTCAACCTCACTAAATCGAAGATTTTTGGCATAAATTTGGAACGGGAGGAAACTGATAGATAGGCTGATTTCTTCGGTTGTTCGGCGAGTTCCCTCCCATCCACGTTCGTTGGCCTTCCTTTGTGCATGGGCATCCCTCCTAAATCTGCTTGGGACAAAGTTGTTTCCAGATTTGATTCCTTTCTGGCTAATTGGAAGTGTCGCTTCCTCTCATTCGGTGGTCGCATTACTCTTATTAAAGCGGCCCTTTCGAATCTTCCCATCTATTTCATGTCCCTCTTCAAATGTCCTTCCTCTGTCCTAAAGGCTATCGGCCACAAAAAAAGAGACTTTCTTTGGCACAACAAGGGCGAGAAGAAGTAGTTCCACCTGGTTGATTGGAAATACGTTTGCAAACAGTACAACAAAGGTGGGACAGGTATTAAAAATTTGAAGCTCATGAACAGGGCATTACTGGGTAAATGGATTTGGTCTCTAGGGAATGAAAACAGCAGCTTGTGGAACCAAGTTATCAAAGGAAAGTATGGTCAATCGGTAGGTGGTTGGTGGTCGAACGCATCCCCTCGTTATAAAGCGTCCGCAATCTGGAAAGGCATGATCTCTATTCAAGACCAGGTCTTGCAAGGGGTGGGGTTCCAGCTTGGAAAGGGCTCGAAGATTCGATTTTGGCATGATTGTTGGATAGAGAGCATCCCGCTTAGAGATAAATTTCCCTCAATTTTTTCTGTCGCTTCGTACCCCGACGCTATGGTAGTTGATTGCTATTCTATGACAGATGGAAAGCTGGTTTGGTCAATGGACTGTAAGAGAAACCTACAAGATTGGGAGGTCCAAGAATTCGTGGACCTTCTTGAATGTATCTATAGGGCTCATCCCAACCCTCTGATTGATGACTCTCTGCTCTAGACCTTGTCCAAGACCAGCTTATTCTCGGTTCGCTCCCTATATCTACTTTTGGACAAATCCCCCCACTCTTCCGATCATCATTGTACTCAAATCTGGAAATTCCCGGTCCCTCCCCCCCCCCCCCCCCAAAATTCATAGCGTTCGGCAGGTTGGTATCTCTGAAAAAAATCCTGACGGTGGATAACCTCAAAAAGCGAGGGATGTGCATTGTGAATATCTGCTTGTGCTGTATGAAGGCGGAAGAGTCAGTGGATCATTTGATGCTCCACTGCCCTTTCATTTGCTCTATTTTGGTTGACGTTCGCTCTCGATTCGATATCAGCTAGTGCCCCCCTGAATCCGTTTCCTCTCTTTTTATGGACTGGCATGGGGTGAATCTCAATAAAAGTCGCTCCATATTATGGAAGATGGCTCTTCTCGCCATCTGGTGGTGTGTTTAGGTGGAAAGGAACAGTAGATGCTTTTGGGATACAGTGAATACCTCGGGCTAGGTCTTATCTAGAGCTAAATCACTAATTATAGAATGGGCTACCCATGTTGAATTTACGAAGAGTTCCGATCTTTTGTTTCTTGGAAAGTAGCCTTTGTCTGCTATCTCAGCGGTATTGGTTGCTGTCCTTTTCTCTTTGTATTTTCCTTTCCTTTTAATTTAAAAGTTTTCGTTATCTTTCAAAAAAAAAAAAAAAAAAAAGAGGAAATAGCAGCTGTAAGTGTCACTAAAACAGCAACATATGAAGAATAAATAGCAGGTTTATACTTTGTTACGAATAAGCTTTACTAGTGAAGTGCCATGTTCTTGCAATCAAAGAAGAGCTTCACATAATGATTGAAGCAACTAGGTGGTTGGAGACGATGACCCCCCACACATAATCAGTCGACAGAATTGAAATTGAATAATGCATACCACATACTTTTCTAATAGAAGGAAGAGATTTGGTTGCATGATCATATTTGATGGTTTGATGGATCAAGGTCTTAAAAATCTTTGGAATGATTTGTGAAACAAGATTCATAAACCCGGAAATAAAAAATTAAAAATTAAAAAAAAATGATGCTGATATTGATGAAGATCACCATTGGCTTTGCCTTGCTTTCAACAATTTGGGGTTGGTTTGATGTGGCATGCATAGTGGAGCATACCTACAAGTGCAAGTGACATGTGCCGTGTGCAAGATATGGTGAAACCCTATGTGTTTGACTTGGCAACAAGGTTTCAAATAACGGTATCAGCTGGCATATCAGCTTAGGCCCAAAAACAATGTGATACAGGGCATATCGGACCTGTATATGCTATGCATTCAAAGATATATGCCCATACCAGGTATGTATCGTCTTTAACAAGCATCCATGTTATAGACCTATATATAGATGATATGTAACTACAACAGGTATTTATGATCTACAACATGTTTTCAGGCCTATACATGACTAAAAAATGTCCCATACCATCTCATACAACAAACATGCTGAAATTTTTATTTGCTTAAAAAAATTGAAAATTTATTAGGAAAATAGGAAAATAATGTAAAACACTGGCAAAATATTAGGAAAATAGGAAATAATGTAAAACACTAGTGCATATCATTTTTGTATGTTTTAACATGTATTCAATGGTGTATCAGACTATTCTTTAATAAAAATGTTGTCTGCCAACCTGATCTACTAAAAGTGAGGGTAACAGCACTTTCAACAAAGGGAAAGATAAAGGAAAATAGGTCACCGCTAATCCGATATCATCTCGTATTGCAGACTAATCAATCATACTGCCCTCTTACTCTGGCTCAGCAGAATTACCATTCATAACCCTCTTCAAATCTCTCAGAATAGGGGCAGACCATGAAGAAATAGCCAGTATCGACTA
Organism: Magnolia sinica; assembly: GCF_029962835.1. Lineage (NCBI taxonomy): Eukaryota > Viridiplantae > Streptophyta > Magnoliopsida > Magnoliales > Magnoliaceae > Magnolia > Magnolia sinica. The sequence continues at coordinate 5,121,499 of NC_080573.1, read as the reverse complement.
AGACATAAGATAAGGAAGAAATCGCAAGAATCTCTAGTGCAGTTCTCAGGCTATGAATCATCATTTCAATTCATCAAATATAACTCAAATCTTGTGTATTAATCCCCAAAATAGGTGTAGATCTAGTACAAAATGAATTTTTACGCTTCCTCCATGGTTAAAATGAAGAAACAAGTTAAAAAAATAATAATAATCTGAAATGGGCCCTTTATGGCTGTACTGGCCTGTATTGGCCATATCGGCCCCATGTCTGTGCTGATATAATATGGGGTGCATCAGCTTATACAGGCTGATACAGACCTTTTTTTCCTGAAACCATGCTTGGCAATGAAAAATCTAGCTCACCAACATATTAACAGGGGTTGGCCAGTACAAAAAACAATATTGTAAACGATTTTCAAACCATGCTTGTCAATGACATGTGGTTAGAAAATTGAAGATTCCAAGGAGGGTCAAGTCATTCTTCATTTGGAAATTTGTTGAGAAAAAACATATCATTGCATTTCCTAAGCATGCATGGGAAAGGGTTCATGGGAAAAGGATGACAAGCTTGGGAAGTTTCACAATATGTTGTGAGGAAAGGGTACTTACTTGGGAACTTTATTAGTGGATGTTTTTCAAAAAGTTCTTGACATGGTGGGTAGCTAGAGGTCATTTGCTTAAATTGTGTGGTTTTGATGATCACACACAGGCCCAAGGTAATTCTTGAATGTGCGTGCATTCCTAGGGAAATAATATGATGTAAATGAGGCTCCATGGATAGTTTTATATAGTGTCCAAGGGGAAAATGAATTGGATCACCAATCCTCATTTGACCTAGTAAAGTTCTGTATTTTGGTAGAGCATTGCTCCCTTATAACAGCCCTTGCAATGGGTAAGTATCTACAAAGTGAAACATCTTTCTTCCCTTGTAATTTTTCCTCTTCAAGCATTCTCTCTTCCTCTTTCTCCATCAGCTTTTAAATGGTAGATTGGTAGAAGTTCTAGGGTCAACTGCCCACCAGACATCAACCTTTCTCTTTTAGCGAGGCTCTTCGAACCCACCATGGAAGATAATCTCACTGATAGCATTTGAATGTCATTCCCTCCTAGTATTTACTACCAGCCCAAATATTATATGCAGGCCCTAGAGGCAAGCAAGCAAAGTAGGGTCAGTTGATAAGGAAATTGCTAATAATGAACCCCACATACACAATGAATGGTAATCCTCGAGTAGTTAGCTGCGAAAATAGCTGGTAACTAGGTATATGACTATTATCATGGCTTACTACTAGCAGGACCTGCCAGGTAGCATCCCTTCATGATGCTATCACCATCACCACCCCAACAAGGGAGGAGGAAACAGAGCAGGCTATCTTTCACTGCAAGCTAGAAGGAATAAACAAGGACTAAAGCCCAACTGATGACATCCTCCATATCCAAAAATATATGGGCCACACCAACAATCAACGTCACAAGCCCATGGGTGCACAACCACTACTTCAAGCTTCCCCCATGGCAGCCACAACAAGAAGAGTAGAAGGTAAAAGAAACCTTTGCAGCTGAGTTCCCACACTTCTAGTAATAAACATAGACATCCAAGTTGGAGGCACACAAATGTACCGGCAACCAGTGTTCGAAATATCGGTATTGTGTTACGTATCGCACCCTTGGGATATGGACACGTATCAGTTATCACATGGGATATATCGGTTGTATCGCTGTTGTTGGAAACATTGGGAAATTGGACGAATTTTTCAAGGAAACTTTAGTGGTAATTAAAAAAGACATCAATACATGCTTATAAATCAAAACATTACGAAAAACAAGTGCAAATAATAGGTTTTCTTTGTATGGGGTCCTAATCTATATATTGTTTAACTGAATTGATGCAAGTATATTCAAAGTCGACGTGTGGGAACACAAGCAATACATTCAAAACCAAAAGAAGAATCACTAGATCAGGTTACATAGATGTTCGATTTTATGTTTTGACACAAAGATTGCAACCGATTTACGAGAAATTGGAAAATTTTTATTTCTTTTCAATTTTCTGCAACTCGGCCCATCTCCTCCAAATCTCGAAAGCTCACAATCCATGACTTTTCATGCCAAACATGAAAAATCATGGATTTGTAACAATTTGATATGATTTAACATGATATTTTTTTTTTATTTTTTATTTTTAAAAGGATCAAAATTTGAAAAGTGCTCACCGGATTGAACGTGTGGGATATATCCCACTACACTTGCGTTTCGGCTGATATATCGTGGGATGCAAGATATATTGTGGGATATATTGGCCGATATCGTTGATACTTAAAACATTACCGCCAACAAACCAAACGTGGGGCGGTCATGCTCAAGCAATTGGTTGCAGGGAATAGTACGGAGGGCAGCAATACATGTTTACATCATTCACTTCTTAAAATTAAATTATATGATGGGATGTTGATGGAGAGGGATCATATGGTGCAACTTCTCATGAAAAATCATTGTGCCTACAGGGGAACAATATGTTTAGTAATGCGGATGACACATTTATTTTTGAATCAAATCTGCAGCGCCTTGCTTTACCATTCAAAGACATCAAAAAGTTGAGGACCACACATTATGTCTTGGGCAAGGGAAAACAATGATGAATTTCATCTACACACAAGGCTTGTACATGCAATACAAGAGACAAGATGGAGGGGAAGGAACAATTAAGGCCTAGGCACAGGTTCGTAACGAATTTCTTGTACCTCTTGAGCTCATGCATGCACAAAAGGCATCGAGGGCCATGTTTACGTCAAAGGCCTAAAGCAATAACACTTGGGGAAAGAAGCACAGTAGCTGATGATAGCTACAATGTATTAGCCTATCCTTACAGAGATGTGTTGTCTATTCACCAAAGATCATCCAACCAGTTGTGCAAGTCCTAATTCTTTAAGCAGGTTGATAGTGATGAAAAGCTTGTCATGAGTTGCATTACCAAAACCATGACATCGGCCAAAGAAGAGATGTGGATTTCCTTTAACAATAATCAACAAGCAAAAGCAAACAAGAACATAGCTCACAAGATGAGATATGCTGATGCAAACCCGAAAGGGAAAGCAAATAAATCAATAAGAAAAATAAAGAGTTGCGGAAAAAGATCCAACAATCCTCTAGCCGGATGCTAGAGATCACAAATGCAAGACTGTGAGCAAGCTCAACAGTCCTCGAGTCTAGAACTAGAGATCACACCCCCCCCCCCCCCCCCCCCCTTCAACAGCCACGGTAGAGAAAAGAAGAAAATTTCATAAAAAAAATATTGATCAAGTTGTTCTATTCCATAGGACAGAAGTCTTATTTATAATCAACCTTACAATCTGTAATAAAAGAGATGAAATCTAAAAATCTATAAAATAGGAAAGCAGCTAAGTAATTATTCCCTGCCTAAAACTAAAAGATATGAAAGAAAGAGAAAATTTCCTAATCTAGAAATTTAAAAAAAAAAAAAAAAAAATGGAAAGTGAGGATGGTTAAAAAAGGAAGGTGGTCCTTTTCTTGTACACACATGTAGAGCGTGCACGTGTGGGATGCAGGACGATTGCATCAACTCCCCCCGACTTGAAAAAACTCAACTCCGTTGAGTTAATGGCAATGTACTCATAGAGCTCTAGGTTGATGCGCTTGAAATCCTCTACTGAAATTCATGTGCTTTTGAACCTTGGTCGACCCTTCCATTTGACAAGAAACTTCTAATACCCCCCTTGGCATGTGGAAACTATCTGATCATCCAACACGTCCTCAATGATTTCTTCGTGCTGGCGTGGTACCTCAAGTATCTAGATAGCCTGTTCTTTCGTGCTCTCGTTTGTATGATGTCCAATTGTAAGGTCTTCCACATTAAAAATAGGGCTGATCTTCATTTCAGGTGGCAGCTTGATTAGGTACGCATTATCACCTAGCTTCTTCAAAATGTTTTAAGGACCTGCCTTTCTGGAGTGGAGCTTTGTATAAGAGCCCGCCGGAAACCACTCAAGCTTAAGTCGCACCATGACTCTATCTCCTTCTTGGAATTGTGCAAAACGTCGTCAAACATCTGCATATCCCTTGTAATTTTCATTACCAAGGGTGATCTTTCGCCTAACTTCTTCATGTATCTCCTTAACATGCTGTGCAAAAGCTTTGGCATCCTGGCTCGATCGAGTCACACTGGGAAGTGGGACTAAATCGTTAGGTTGTCACGGTCGCATTCCGATCGCAATTTCGAAAGGAGAGTCCCGTAGTGCAGTTCATAGAACTATTATAAGTGAACTCAGCTTATGGTAACACGATGTCCCATGAGCTTATATGATCATCAACCAGACATCAAAGTAGATTCCCAAGGCTACGGTTTACAACTTTAGTCTGCCCATCTGTTTGCGGATGATACGCACTTAAGAATTTCAACTTAGTTTCCATCTTAGACCATAAGGTGTGCTAGAAGTAGCTCATAAACTTAATGTCACAATCAGATACAATGGTTTTACGAACACCATGTAGATGAACCACCTCTTTAAAGAAAACACTGGCGATGTGTATGGTATTCGATGTCTTCTTACAAGGGATAAAATGAGCCATCTTTGAAAACCTGTCAACTACAACATAAATAGAGTCATAGCCACGTTGAGTCTTAGGCAATCCTAAGACGAAATCCATACTGATTTCTTCTCATGGAGCATCTGGCACGGGTAATGGCGTATAAAGACCAGTATTCTGCTTACCACCTTTACCAAGCTGACACACTCGACATCGACGAACAACAATCCCAACGTCTTTCTTTTAACTTGGCCAGTAAAAATGATCTTCAACCAGAGCTGTCGTTTTATCGATACCAAAGTAACCACCTAGGCCCCCTGAATGAAGTTCTCATATAACAAGCTCTCGCAAAGAACTCTTAGGAAGACACAACCTCATGTCGAAGAATAAGTACCCATCATGCAAGTTATACCTTGGGTACTCGATGCCTGCACAGAAAATGAGTGTTGAAAATACCTTTCCAAAATAATCATCTGTGGCACAATCCCATTTAAGTTCTTCAAATCCAACAACGGAAACTGATAAGGTAGACAAAAGGTGCGACGTTCAACTGAGGGCATCTACTACCTTCTCTTCAATATCGGCGCAATGTTTGAGGTTGAAGGTGAACTCTTGAAGATAAGCACTCCATTTAGCATGCCTAGCTCATGCAGGAGCATTTTCACACTGGGCTCGAGTGGGGTCGCCTGTGGGATGCAAGGGCACACTCGGGGTGGGTGACCCATGTGATTTGGGGCCCAAAGGGGAGGTCTCGTGTTCGAGACTCCTCACCAGGAGCGATTAATGCACATTTCACACTGGGCTCGAGTGGGGTAGCCTATGAGATGCAGGACACACTTGAGGTGGGCAACCCATGTGATTTGGGGCCCACGAAGGGGGTTCGGCCGAGGTCCTAAACCCATGAGATGTGGGGCCTGGGCTATGACATAAAGGGATTAATTCGTCATACTTTAACAGTTCGAGCTTTTAGAGCAACTAGTTAATTATCTTGCATCAAATTGGTATCAGAGCAGGAGGTCTCGTGTTTGAGACTCCTCACCGGGGGTGATTAATGCAAGAGCATTTTCACACTGGGCTCGAGTGGGGTCACCTGTGGGATGCAGGGGCACACTTGGGGTGGGTGACCCATATGATTTGGGGCCCATGGGGGAGGTCTCATGTTCGAGACTCCTCACCAGGGGTGATTAATGCGCATTTCACACCGGGCTCAAGTGGGGTAGCCCGTGGGATGCGGGGACACACTTGGGGTGGGCGGCCCATGTGATTTGGGCCCACGAAGGAGGTTCGGCTGAGGTCCTAAACTCATGAGATGTGGGGCCTGGGCTATGAGATAAGGGGATTAATTCACCATACTTTAACAATTCGAGCTTTTAGAGCAACTGGTTAATTGTCCTGCATCACTAGCACTCAACTTCTTCTGAGAATTCCAGTAACTTAATGCCTCGTGATCAGAACGGAGTACAAACTCTTGATGAATGAGGTAATGACGCTAATGCTTCAAAGCTTGTACAATAGCATAAAACTCCACATCATAAGTAGAATACTTCTTTCGTACTGCATTGAGCTTCTTACTGAAAAAGGCCACCGAATGTCCTTCCTAGCTAAGAACACTTCCTATGCTTACGTGCGATGCGTCACGGGCAACTTCAAACACTTTTTCGAAATCAAGAAGTCTAAGAACTGGAGCCTCTGTCATTTTCTGCTTGATTTCTCGAAATGTCTTTGTTGCTACTTTAGTCCACTCAAATGGATTGGACTTCATACATTCAGTAATTGGTGCCATAATGGAACTAAAGTTCCGAATAAACCTTCGATAAAATGTCGCAAGCCCATGAAAACTACAAACCTCATGAATGTTTACGGGATTAGACCATTCAACAATAGCCCTTATCTTCTCTGAATCAACATTTACGCCTTCTGCTGAAATGACGAACCCGAGAAAGACCACGTTAGAACTCATGAAGGTACACTTCTTCAAGTTGATGTAGAGTTTCTCATGGCGCAGTACTCTCATCACTTCGCGAAGATAGTCCAGATGATCTTCTTGTGAACGGCTATAAATGAGGATGTCATCGAAGTATATGACGACAAACTTGCCAATTAATGGTTGTAGAATTTGCGTCATCACCCACATGAATGTGCTAGGTGCGTTCGTCAAGCCAAATGACATAATTAGCCATTCATACAATCCATCTTTTGTCTTGAAAGTAGTTTTCCATTCATCGCCAGGACGAATTCTTATTTGATGGTACCCGCTTCGCAAATCAATTTTCGAAAAAATTGTAGCATTTGCCAACATGTCTAGCATATCATCTAAGCGCGGAATGGGAAAACGGTAATTTATTGTTATCTTGTTGATGGTGCGACTGTCAACACACATTCGCCAACTGCTATCCTTCTTTGGTGTTAGCAACGCTAGCACAACACAGGGGCTGAGACTATCACAAATGAACCCCTTTGTTAATAATTCTTCCACTTGTCAACGAAGCTCTACATGCTCTGTCGGGTTCATTCGATATGCTGGGAGATTTGGTAATGGCACTCCAGGTACCAGATCAATAGCATCTTGAATGTCACACATGGGCAGAAGCTCACTTGGTAGTTCATCAAGGACCAAATCCTGAAATTGGGACAGAATGTCTAGAATCTCAGGTGGTTGAACAACAACATTGTTAATTGGATCGATCTTGCATCCTGCCAGAGCATACGTGATTCCACGTTCACGACTCTCCTCCATGAATCGGGCCATGCTCAACACTGTGGAAGCCGACTTTGCCTCTTTAAGTTCGTCATCTTTCATAGGGTTAAGAGTAATGAGCTTTCTTTTGTATATAAAGTTCTATGTGTTCTTGCGACCCTTGTGAGTTACATCCCTATCATATATCCATGGATGCCCCAGTAATATATGTGTGACCTTCATTAGAATGATGTCACACCAAAGCGATTCTTCATAATGACCCAGAGAGAAGTTGACTAAGCACCTCTTAGTCACAGGGATGAACGTGTCATTCACCCACGCAATCTTGTATGGCATGGGAAGCGTTTGAGGTTTCAGTTTCAACTTGTCCACCATGCTTTGTGAGACCACATTCAAGCCGCTGCCTCCATCAATAATGACCTTAACAGCCTTTCCACCACACGATACTTCTAACCACCAATGATAACTTGTTTTCGTTTAGGCCATCGAGGCCTTCCTCAAGTTTATGCTCATCATCTTCTGGATCATTTGCATGTTCATCTTCCACTTGATCTGCAATGAAGTCTTCTGTCTCACAAAATTGGAGATTGTGAGAGGGACACTCAGTCATGTGATGTCCACGACCACCACACTTAAAGCAATTGTTAGTCGACTTCCCTTGCATTACTACAATAGACTTTCCCTTGGTATCACCATTTCGGGGAAGAGGATTGGAAGCAGGTTGGGTGGAGTTCTGACCGATTTTGTAATCCCGAGGTAAGTTAGTGCGGGGCACGAATGGTTGTGGGCGCAAAGTGGAGCCACAAGTAGTGGAACGAGTGGATGCATAACCCCCACCTTGAAGGTTACCGCTACTTATCATCAACTTCTGGTCCTGCACTTTTCGGGCCATTTAATACACCTTGTCTACGCTGTTGAGCCAAACGGTTATCAACTCTCTTTGAATCTCAAACCGTAGCCCATTACAATAACGCGTCATTTGTTGTCTTCCCGTTTCTGTTAAGTGGCATCGAATGACTAAGTCATAATAACGTTGTGTGTACTCCTCCACGGTCTCTCAATTTAAACTCATTATAAAATTCCTGTAATACTATACCGATTGAGGTGATTCTTTTGGTTTCATTTGTATGGTTTAGATTTAGTTATTACATGATAAGTGAGGCCAGTTTCTTTTTATATGCCTCCTAAAAGTTGTACATTTTATGATGATCCAACAAAGTTTTAATGATGGTAGTATCCTCCCACCTTTCTTTAAAAAGAATGAAAAGAAAAGGACGTCAAAAAAATACTAGTAAAAATGGAAAGCGGATCGCATTCTACATCTCCTGTATGATAGTATCCATTGTATTAGTTAAGGTGGTCCTTTTGGTTTCATTTGTATGGTTTAGATTTAGTTATTATATAGTAAGTGGCGCACCACCAGTCTTGAGCTGCGCCTTTAAGCTTCAAGGTAGCGAAACGCAACTTGACAATTTCTTCCGTTTCATACCAACGAAAATATTGCTCCATTGACTTTAGCCAGTCATTGAACACTTTGGGATCCAAATTACCATCGTAATCTGGAATATCATTCTTGATATGCTTGGCAAGATCCGAAGTGTGAATATTCTTCCCTCCTTCGGGACAAATTGGATGATTCCGTCGGAGGTTGTTTATCCCTCTGGCTCTTGGTTGTGCATAGCGATGTTGTTGGGCCCCGTAGCCAGGCTCATATTCTTCATCTTGAAAATTACCATTCCAAGCAAGATGCCTTGAGTCAACATTTCCGGACTCTAATTCACCATCAGGGTCATCTATAGATATTTAGCGGTCTGGATTGATTCCCTTGCTTGTGTTTTTGAGAATAATAATATGTCCTTCTAAAGCATTCATTCTAACTATGGAATGGGCCTCTAGGTCATCCATTCGTTTTGTGATCAAATCAACCACTTGTTGCAAAGTTGTGACAGTTTCTTCTTGAGGTTGTGTGGCCATCTCAGGAATGCAAATCGTCCCTCTTCTAGTGTGGCGGATAAGACAATGGGCTTTGGCAAGCAAGCAAAATAAAATTTTCTTCTCCTTTTTTTTTTTCTTTTCTTTTTTTGTTAAGGAAATAAAGGAAGGGCAAGGAATTGATCTGTTGGGATGGGATTATGATGTGGTAGGATTGGAAGAGCTTTTCTTTTCTTTTCTTCTTTTTTTTTTTCTTAGTTTGAAAAAAAAAAAAAGAGAGAGGAAAGAAAAGAGAAAGACGACGGGGAAGGATGAAAGGTTAGATTGAGATAGGGAAAAAAATACCTTCTAGTTTTCCCGGGAGCAGAACTTGCTCTAATACCAATTTGATGCAAACCCGAAAGGGAAAGCAAATAAATCAATAAGAAAAATAAAGAGATTGTCGAAACAGATCCAATAATCCTTTACCAGATACTAGAGATCACAAATGCAAAACTATGAGCAAGCTCAACAGTCCTCTAGTCTAGAACTAGAGATCACTTTCTCTCCCTTCAATAGCCACCGTAGAGAAAAAAAGAAAATTTCATTAAGAGTATTGATTGAGTTGTTCTATTCCATAGGATAGAAGTCATATTTATAATCAACCTTACAATCTGTAATAAAAGATATGAAATCTAAAAATCTATGAAATAGGAAAGCACCTAAGTAACAAAGCATTCTATAATTAAGAAAATGCCTAAAATAATAAGATATTTAGATAAGAAAATATTTAAAATTATTCCCTGCCTAAAACTAAAGATATGAAAGAAAGAGCAGATTTCCTAATCTAGAAATTTAAAAAAATAAAATAAAATAAAATTAAAAAAAAAAAAAGGAAAGTGAGGATGCTTAAAAAAGGAAGGTGGCCTTTTTCTTGTACACACATGCAAAGCGTGCACGTGTGGGATGCGGGACGATTGCATCATATGCTACTCCACTTTCCACAACATACAATTAGTTTCTTTTTTATGGGTCGTTTGGATGCCTATAACTTCTCTAAAATGTGAGTTACAAGTGGTGTTTGGAAGGGTATTTTTAGTTGTAAGTCACTTATAGGTATTTTTAGTTAAGTTACAGCCAGTAAGCCACTTATAGGTAAATCTTACATGAAAGTTACATGGTTGGGAGCTCTATCTTCACTAACCTCTAACTTGCTTAAAGGCCAATGGTCTGACTTTTTTAAGGGGGGGCGGGGGGGAGCACCTACATTATAGCAAAGCTCTAGCCATTGAAGAAGCTCCAGTAATCTCTCTCTCTCTCTCTCTCTCTCTCTCTCTCTCTCTCTCTCTCTCTCTCTGTGTGTTTGCAATTGCCGTTGTGCACCTCTCTGTAGCCAGTTAGGGCAATAGGGTTTTTTTTTTCCCTTCTTCATCTGTTCTTGCATTTGAATCAATCCCCAATTCGATGAGGCCATGACAATGGAGCCCACATAACATATGTTTTGTATATCCACATTGTCCATCAAAATTTCCAGCTCATTTTAGGGCATGGGCCCCAAAATGAATAGATTTAATTTCAGGTGGGCCACACCATAGGAAACCGTGTTGATTAAACGCCCGCCACAAAAAACTTCCTGGGGCCCACCATGATGTTTATTTGATGTCCAACTTGTTGATAAGGTCACATAGACCTCGATGAAGGGAAAACATAAATATCAGCTTGATCCAAAACTTGTGGCCCATAAGAAGTTTTTATTAGTGGGCATTCAATCGTCACTATTTCCTACAACTATGTTTCTACATTCTTCGTTGTTTCTTTAGTTAATGTGTAATTAATTCTCTCTCAATGTTGTTTTATCACTTGTTTCACTTGGTTGCTATCTTCACATTATCTTCAATGTTTGTACTCAATAGTGGTTGGACTATGTCAGGATGTTTTTAAATCTGACCCACTTTTATGGCCCACCTGATGATTGGTTTAGGCTAAAGAATCGGCTCAAATATTCATCTACATGGGCTTAATAAAATGGCATACTTTTTGCTAAGTTTTCTTATGTGTCAATCAAATTTTGGAACAATTCCCTACTCCAAGGTTTTTTTTTTTTTTTAATATACAACTTCTTACTTGTAACCATTGTTCGAAGTATTAGCATCGCTACAAATTTCGCTGGCCAGAGATACAGAAACAATATCGATATCGCCGATAATATCGCTAATAACCGGAAATGTGGGGAAACATGGGGAAAATGGTGAAATTTTCAATGAAACTTCATGAGATGTTAAAATGTATATATTTGCATATTTAGAATTTTTTTTTTTTTTAAATGCAAAAAAAATGCATACATAACAAGTTTCCATTTAATGGGGCCTTAAAAGCATGTGTTGTTGTAAGAAATCAGTCCAACAATCCCATCCAGCCTATTTAACCATCCAAACATCCATCAATATTGCAAAATATCAACAACATATGATATTTGACCAAGAAATCATCAACAATTGGAAAGGATTGTGGTCTCAATATCGCGCATGTTGCAATATCGATAATATCGAGATATTATTAATATTATCAATGATAAATTGAACACTACAAACAACCATGTGCCCATAAAAAAAAAAAAAATTTTAAAAATTTGAAATATATTCTTTTTAACAAACAAATTTCTAATGATATCAATACATTGACGATATTATTGAAATATCGTCAATACACTTATGATACAAGCATTACCTAGAATTTACACAATCGAAAATATTGGCGACATTGATGCATTGGCAATACAAGTGACACCTAGAATTTACATAGTTGAAAATATTGACGATTACATTAGCGATATTGATACATTGGCGATACTTAGCGATACATTGTTAATACCTAAAATTTCTGATACTACCAACATTATCGGTATCGCTACCAGTGTTATCAAGATCGCTGAGCTGGAGATAAAGATAATATCGGAGATATTTCGATAATATCGGAGATAATTCGAACATTGCTTGTAACTAACTTATAGGTCACCCAAACACAAAATCCAACTTCACTTGCAACTTACATCCAAACAAGATTACCTATAAGTGACTTTCACCTATATGTTACTTACAACTTAAAGAACTATAGGCATCCAAACGCACCCTTAATGCCATCATGGACATTAAACCAAAACCAATCAAGAGGTTAGTGGTTCCAAATCTAAAGAGGGTTCCGTTGATTGGTCGGAGAAGATTGTTGAAAATCACCATCTTCAAACAAGAATTTCAAAACATAAAGAGCTCTATGAAATCTCAAAGAGGGTAATTTTGAAGAAAAAAGCTATTCTGTAGTGAACAAATAAGCAATGGAGAGAGAATCTTGAGGGTCTTTCAACCCTATCTACACATATCACCGAATTTGTATAAGTTACATAGACAAAGGACATTTACACCCTCTGTTCTGATACATCCACCCCTTTCCTCTACAAAGGCATAAGCACAAGACAAAGAAGGAGATGAGGCAAATGATATTTACACCCCTTGTATTTGATACACGCATACTCACTACTTCTGCCAAAACCATAGATTCAAACAAAAGAAACTACAGACGATGAAGGGTGTAATTATCAAAAATAGGGATGTAAATATCGGCACCATGGAAGAAAGGCAAAAATCGTCATTAAAAAAAAAAATAAAGGAAGGGCAAGAAAAAGCGAAAACCAGGCGATGTGATGACCGTGGAAGGAAGGATCGGATCGGGAGCCGTAGTCGATGCCGAGATCGCTCGCTCTCGCTTCGACACGTATCGCCCTGGGATTGGGGCTTCTTTCGGCCCATTGATGGAGAGAGCGGGCGGACCAAAAATCGGCGAGTTCTCGTTTCTGAGTCTCTTCCTCGGCGGGGAGATGGCGAGCTTTTCATCTTCGTCTTCGTCGGAAAGAGTGGCATAAGCGCTGGTGAGAAGATCCATCCACCTGAAAAGACAAAAACGATCGCATTTGGCCAGTTGAGAGAATCAACGGCTAAATAAGGCGATTCGCGCGGGAATGGAAGGGACACGGCTTCGGTAGATCCCTGACTATGGGGCCTACCCTGACGTATTTTTCTTATATCCACGCCGTCCATACGTTTTCCCAGCTCATTTTAGAACATGATCCTAAAAGTACAGCATATCCAAATTTCAAGTGGACCACACCACTGTAAGCAGTGGCGATTAACCATTAAACAATTTTTGTAGGCCACCAAAGTTTTGGATCAAGCTGATATTTCTCTGGTCCCTTTATGCAGGTCTTTCTGATATTATCAACAGGTTTGATGGAATTTAAAAATTCTGGTGGCGTCCAACAAGTTTTAATCGTGGGCGTCCAATCACCACTTTTCCTGTGGTGTGGTCCACCTCAGATTTGAATCTGCAGCATTTTTGGGATCATGACCTAAAATGATAGGGCGGAAAACGTGCAGGCGGGGCGCAAATGTGCGAGATCCGTGTCATCTGTTAGGAAGGAGGACGGAAGATCTGATGGTTCATTGTCCCCGAGTCCTGATTCGTCATTGGGCCAGTGACACGTGGAGCTTTGATCAAGTTTCCTCTCACTTTCGCACGTGCTAGTCGAGGTATTCTCACGTGAGATGACTGGTGAAAAGACTCAAGCTGCTAGTTCGCTTCTCCTCTGTCGCGACTCGCAGAGGTAACATGCAGATTGGTCTTATCATCTGAACCGTCTATTTCGTCCTTTGTAAGCTCCATGAGCTGTTGTAAGAAACCATGATCTTGACGAGAGGCCACAACTTAAAAAATTGGTGATTAGCACGTGTGCAACTCTGCGTGGGTCCAAAGCAACACATGTGCAACACATGTGGTGTGGGCAACTAGGGGGTAATGTGTCATTATCCCCACTGTTTCCTGTGGTGTGGCCCATCTGAGTAATGGCCATAATTCAAATTTGGGTTCATGACATAAAATGAGCTGTAAAACTGAATGGACGGCATGGATAAGACACATGATCATGGTGGCCCCCACAAAGTGTACTCCGTACGCAATCCGCGTCCCTCTGAAAAAAAAGGATTCTCTGTTAGTCATGAATAAACAGGTCTACACCGAATAAAGACTGTCTATAATCCTTCGCCCACCCATCTTGCGAAATTCTTCGGTCGAGATCGGACCGATTCGCTGGCCTTGAAACCGACAGAGTGGGGCCCGTCGAATGAGAGGCATCAATCTTTACACGTGTGCCACGTAGCTACGTGCGACACGTAAGTGCACTGCACACCCTCGAGTGTCACGAGTTGGAAGGACCGCACCCATAGGAAGCCCGCGAACGGATTTCATCCGTATCCGTTCCTCCGTTAACTGCATGGATTTCGTTAGGGTTTTTCGAATGATTTTCTTCCTCGTTATCTAGAAACTTATAGAAGGTAAAAATTCTCTCTTCCTTTACTCCTCGAACTGGTCTCTTTCTCTGCTCTGAATCTTCGTATTTCAGCTTTTTTCTTCTTTTTTTTTCTTCTTTTTTTTTCTTTTTTTAATTTCTATTGAAGAAATCATTCATCTCCTTTTTCTTGGATGCGTTTGGATGGATATATCATAATGGCAAACGTTTCTGATCCCGCAAGAAACAGTTTTTAAATTCAATGGAAAATGGCTGAACTTCGTTGATTCTGGTTTGCTATCAGCACCGCCAAACACGCCGCTGTACTTGAGACGCGATAATGTGGGATTAGGTTTGCGTTCTTGTTGCGATAATGCAATCATCCAACGCTACACAATAAAAAAGAAAAAAAGAAAAAGAAAAAAGAAACAAAACGAAAACAGAGAACTGATTCTGTTCCTCCACATCTTGCTCCATTAATTCACTCCTGCAGGTGAAATTTAAACCATCGGAAGTAGCCTGTTTAGTTCCGTGAAGCGATGGCTCAAATGGATCCAACCAAGGGTTCCTCTTTTCACCCACAAATTCAAACGGACGGTGGTAGATGTGGAGGGTCGAAAATTTCATGCATCTGGACACGCTGAATTCAAAAAGAAAAAACAAAAACAAAAAAGCTTTCTAGTGTTACTTTAAAATGTAGAATTGGGTTCCTCTACAAGTCCTTGTAGACGATGATTATTCTACAAGGGTTGCTTGTGGGGCCCACTGTGGTCTGTGTATGGCATCAAACCTGTCCGCAGGGTGACGCCACCAGGACAGTTGGATGCCCCCAAAAATCAGGCTGATCGAATTGTCATGTGGGCCACAACATGAATTATGAGTTTTTTGGGTGATCGTCCTTAATTTTCTCTGGTGTAGCCCGCCTAATGATTGGGTAAGAAATATTTTTGGGTCATCCCATCATTATGGTGGGTCTGATTTGGTGCATGGATTGAATTGCATACACACAATAGTGGACCCTACATGGTCAATAGTGTATAAGCAGGTGAATGAATAGGTGAATAGGCTTGTGAATAATTTTTACATGTAGATGAATAGTCTTTTACACTTGGGTGAATGACTTGTAGGATAAGCTGATTTTACAGGAATTTGTGGAGGAATTAGCCATGAAAATTTTATGTGATAAGTGATAACTTATACTCTTCAGCTCTTATGAATGGTTATGTAGTATTATGTCTATGAATAACTAATTTGAAAAAGGATATTGGGGACCTGAATTGGATATGTCGATCTTATGGGGCTTGGACCATTAGATAGATGGGCCCTACGTTGGATTCTCAATGAGTTGAAATATGCCCTGGACAGTCAATTCTGTCCCATTAAGAACCCATGACTGGACTGTAAGAAACTACAGACAATAGATTCAATGG
This sequence comes from Magnolia sinica, assembly GCF_029962835.1. Classification (NCBI taxonomy): domain Eukaryota; kingdom Viridiplantae; phylum Streptophyta; class Magnoliopsida; order Magnoliales; family Magnoliaceae; genus Magnolia; species Magnolia sinica. The sequence goes on along the minus strand of NC_080573.1, from coordinate 5,105,598 downwards.
TCCTAAAGTCTGTTGATTGGACAGTATGGATCACTGATTGCAATTAGAATGATTTTTGGGCGATGGGCAATCCATGGTGAGGTCTTCTATCCACCAGTTTTATTGTTTAGAATGGGGTCTTTGACCCAATAGTAAAAGAAGATAAAGGGTCAAAACATGGTGGCCAAATGCTATGTTAATCAGATGCTTAGGGTCATCCTGCTTTCCATATGCAATCCAATCTGTGGCCCTCCTATCCAATGCACGGTAGTCCGCTAGCATGGTTTGTATGCACTCTGCTAGATGATTCTCTTAGTGAAATGAAAAATTGGCCCTATGGTTTCTCATCTTTCTTCTTCTTTTCTTTTGTGCGGTGATACCTTAGGTGGGTCCGTCAATCTGAAGCAATAATTACTTACAATGGAGGTTATGCAAATACAGAGCTCACTCTCTAATGGATTGGCAACTAATATGTGTGAAGGGAAGGCAAAGAAGAAAATGACTGGATCCTTTGCTACTCAACCTTTAGTTGAAAGCAATTCTCTAACTCTAACATCTAAGAGTGGAATAAATGCTGCCAATGTCATAAGACATTCTCATCTGTCAAATGAGTGTTTGAATTCGAAGCTGTTCTTTTCAACTGAGACTGCCTGCAGAAAGCGTGTTTTGCATGTGATCAATTGTCACTCTTCATCAAGTTATGGCATAGACGCACATGATGCAGAGGACAGATTCACTCCAAAGAAAAGCCATCTTCTTGGAATTTTGATTAAATACATTACGTAAGTGTTGAGACCCACAATTCAGTTTCTCTGCTGCATAAACTGTTCAAAGCAAAATCATGTTGTTCATGCTTTCCAACTAGTGGTGGCTCGTGGGTGAGGAGTTGGCAAGACCTCCATTTCCGCATGGGGATATTTTTATCTGGAAACCTATCTTCCTCATCTGTTCACCAGTTGTGCTCATTGCATCTCTACACAAAACACAGAAAAATTATGTGATATGTATCGGCCATTTTCAAGTTGACCTGATTACTGCTAGTTACAACTTGGAATTTGGGTTTTAGCCTATAGCTCAATGAAACGCGCTTCTCGCTTCAACAGGGGTCTTGTGTTCGAATCCAACTTACCTTTCAAAAGAAGGCCTGAAATTTGATCAGATGTGCTCTTCTACATCATTCTTTTAGTTGGTGTTTGTTTGTATCAAGGATATGAGTTCATATCACTTTAGCTTAGAACATATGAGAACCAATCATGTACAACTGGTTGAACGTCAACTTAACCTACAACCCCTTTTTACAAGCATTTTGCCCAGCCCAACATTGGACACTAAAGGCATATAAGAAATGATTTGTTGCATGCAATTGGCTATAGGTGATCAGTTCTTCCATGCGAGAGTTGATTATTGCCAAAAGGAACTTACAAATAAATAAGGTTACTATGGGCTCGATAGGGAGCTTGTAAATGGAGTTAGATGGGAAATGGAATTGGAGGAAAATGAATTGGGAGTAAATGGCTTACACAGTTTTGTTTGGATGGGAGTAAATAAAATGCATTTGATATTTAAACCACTGTACAAATAAGATATTTAACAGAATTATTACAATAAGCCCATTGAAATATATATACTTTAGCCAAAAAAGAGGAAATTTTGAGCCTCGAGTGGGCCACAACCATAAGGATCACAAACAAGCAACTTGCTAACGTTTTTTAACCATCCATTTATATGGCCAACCTTTGGACAGTTTGGATCATTTTATTGGTATGATTTTAGTGATGTAGTCAATAATTAGATTGTTTTGGAGCATCATTAGCATTCCACATGTATGGTCGACATGTACATGCAACACTTTTGTTTACTCGTGTGACTCTCCAAGTAGCTCAAAAGAGCATTTCACCCCATTTACTTCCAAATCCTCTCTTACAGAGAGGATTTCAGTTGCAGTCCCATTTACTCCCATTTCATTTCATTTCCATGCATTTACTCCCATCCAAACACACTTCAACTATCATTTACCTCCATTTACTCTCAATTCCCCCCACTTACCTTCATTTACTCCCATCCAAACAACCCCTATAGAATTATAGGTACACAATGAAAATGCTAGGGAAAGGGCATTAGGAAATATGCTAGTCAATCTTTGTTGCCTTCTATACCATTAAAAAATAATAAATAAATAAAAAAGAGAGAGAGAGAAAGAATGTTGCCTTCTCTGCCAGCAATTTGTGCATGCACCTGAGGCTAACTCTTCGGAAAAGTAATACATGTTTGCATGCTCTTGAGTTTTGACAGCAAGCTCCCTTCTGTAGCAATAGAAATTTTGATTTCTCTCTCTATGTATCGCTCAATTCTTATGTTGACACAATGCTTCTTTGCATCTCTAAAGATATGATACATCTAGTTCTTACTGATACTGTTCCTTTTAAGTCATGTTATTATTCTTGTTGACTAACTAGCAATTCATTTTGTCAACAGTGAGTTACTAGGTGGTGGACCAGGTCCTGGAAGTGTCAAAGTTGAGGTCTTAATGCTTGCTTTACCAGCAATTGCTGGACAAGTGGTTGAGCCCTTGGCACAACTGATGGAGACAGCTTATATTGGTAGATTAGGTAATCTCCCCACATTCAGCTTAAACAGAGATGTTGGTTCTGTATGCCATTTAGCTGGTTTTAATGATGAGAGATACTATCCAAGCACAGCTTGATAACTAAACAATGGAAGCCCTGCCAACCACAATCTGGCACTACACGCATATGTAGCTTTTATCAAATTTTCAGTTGATTGAGTATAGCTTATCTTGTTTGATCTGCACCATTGTTCTGATGTCCTCCTGAAATTTCTCTCAGTGTCTGTTACTTTCAGTGTTATTTATTCTTCACTTCATGAATCAAGTTAAATTCTGTGTTGGTTGTGGTTGAAAGGTCCTGTGGAGTTAGCTTCAGCTGGTGTTTCAGTGTCAATCTTCAACATTATATCAAAGCTATTCAATATTCCTCTCTTGAGCATCACAACATCCTTTGTGGCTGAAGATCTTTCAAGAAATGCCAGCAGAGAATCCATCACAGGTGAAGATGATTATAGTGGAAGGACTTCCAGAGAATTCCTAACAATGAACATTTGAAGTGGAGTTTCATGTTATATCTAGCGCAAATAACTTTGGCATAGTGGTAATATTTCTCTTTCTGAATTTGACCGATTGTTCTACAGATAGGGGTTTTCTTGAAGAGAACAATGAGAGAAAATCACATTTTGATGATATAATGGAAAGAAAGCAACTACCCTCTGTTTCTACTGCCTTACTTTTAGCATCTGGAATCGGTATCATTGAAGCTTTAGCTATGTACTTCAGAGCTGGAATGTTTATCAACATGATGGGCATATCATCAGTAAGTCATCACTTGCATATTTTGAGCTTGCATGCATTTTCTCATCCAATTACATATCATGTGGAACCCCAAGGATATGCATTTTCTCGTCAACGTACCCTACAATGTAGAACCCTGCTAAGATATTTTTGCATGAAGGATTGGGAATTCTCTTCACAGCAAATATGTGAATGTGGCATGTGTTTGCAAGATCCGTGTTGTTCGTCATGTGCCCCTTTGTGGGCATGTGTCTCAAAATCCTGCCTGCTCAGTGACCAGGTCAACCACATTTGTTAGATAAAAATGGACAGTTAAAATAAACTGCCAAAGTTCCACAAAGTAAACATTTGGCCACCTGATTAGTGGACCAACCGATGTTTGGCAGGTTATGTTCATGGAGGGGCCCGTCTGACGAACGTCCCGGATTTCGCACACGTGCAATATGTAAGCATCATGCTAAAGGAGGATTCTCAACCTTCGTTGCATGAATGTACTTCGCATTTTGCTATCATATATTCTCTTGCTAAGTATTTGTATTAACACTCCGATAGAAGTGCTTTACTATTTTCTAGTACATTTTTCTCCTTCCTTATGCTATGTTCATTTCTCAGTTTTAAACATTAAATACTTCTTCTTTTTTTCTTTTTTCTTTTTTACATTTGTTCATATACATGGTTTTCTATTTACAGGGGAGGACTGTTTCCTAAAATTCATTTTCTGAACAGGCTTCACCTATGTTCAGTCCAGCACAACAATTTCTATCATTGAGAGCTCTTGGTGCTCCTGCGGTTGTAGTTTCTCTGGCCACACAAGGCATCTTCCGTGGTTTTAAGGATACAAAAACACCTTTGTTTTGTGTAGGTACGTATCATGCTAATTTGAAGCTATTTATAGAAGTCTGGTGATTACATCTTCTTTGTGCTTTCTTTCACACAGTTAAACATTAGGAACATAGTTACCAGGAAAATCATTTTAGATATTCATTCTCACTTTCTCAGAGTCACACTTAGTTCTTTGAGACCCATTTGTTACAATGGAAACCCATTTACTGACAAAATGCAGTAAACCTGTATACAAAGAGTAGGACATCCATTTTCATGAAAAAAAGTCAACAGCTTCCAAAAAGCTCAAAACATGTTTTCGTAATTTCTGAAACTTGTTTTCTATTAGAAACTTACTGTCCTTATTTGAGTTGTATTGTAAGATTGTATGCTTGAGGGTGGCATATGTGATGTTCGTGAGAAAAGAGGAAAAAGAGTTCATTCGCATTTAAGAATGTAGCTGGTTAAGATTGACCACGGTTCTACATTTAATGTACACATGCGGTGCCTCTGAATATGTTAGTGCCCTTTTCTTTGACCATATTTCACTTTACTGCCCTTTGGGTTGTGCATTTTTAGTAGGTGGGTTGGGGGTTGGTACTAGTTGGGACCATGTTGGCATGTGGCCATTGTTAATGTGATAATCTGCCATGGCCTGTTCCAGGGCCAGGGTAAAAGAGGACGGTTGAGGTTTAGCAAGCAGATGATCATAGGTACACCTGGGGTGACTAGAAAAGTAGCATTGCCATGGCTGTTGCTAGTTCTCTTATTTGGACGTGGAGGCCTTTTGGGTTTTTGTTTAGAGTTCCTCTTTTAATAAGGTAACTTTTCCTATTAACATGACTTGAATACCTCTATTGGATAATTATTATATTTTAAAATGTTTTCAATATTTTCCTTTCCAACATTACCCTTAGAAATACAGAGCAACAACTAGGTTATATTGGAAATGGTCGTAACCCCATCTCTGCTACTCATAAAGTGGTACAAACAAAAAGGCATTTTGTCTTTTAGAATACAATTAATTCATATAGTTTCTGTCTCTTTTTTTTTCTGCTTTCTTACTAACTCTTTCATTTGTCTATACACAGGAGTGGGTAATCTTTCATCCATATTTTTACTTCCTGTACTAGTGTATTTCTTTCGCTTGGGTATCACCGGTGCTGCCATTGCAACTGTGTCATCTCAGTATGTACTTCAACCAAAATGTCTTGTTGTTTATCTTGTTCATTCAATGTCCAATTGCAAATTGCAACTCCCATAGCTTTATTGGTTACAAGAATGGATGTGTGCTCTAATTTGTTATTGAATCTTGAATAAGTAGGCTTTTTTTCTTTTTCTTTTTTTTTTCTTTTTTTTTTACATTAACTCAGCTTGTAAATATATAAAGTAGTCTGAATCTTTAGATAGTTTGTGAATCTTTAATGATTACCTTGAAAAAAAAATTATTTTGAAATGCAATATCTTTATCTGAAGATGGTTTATTTCTCTATGAACAAAATCCTTCCATCATGGAAGGGGAAATAAAATAAAAAAAAAAATTTAAAAATAATAACTATTATCTGAAGTTTTTGTATGGTATGTCTGAGGTAGAAAGAGCTTTATCCACATTGGATGGAGTAAAAATGCATGTATTCAATACAATATTATAAGATGCATTTTCTATGGATATTACTATACTATACTACTGGAAGAGAATGAAGAAATGAAAACATATGATGTGAAGATGAAAAGAACTGCACAAGAATAGTAAAAAGGTTATGAAGAAATGAAAAGAATTGGACAATAATAGTAAAAAGTTACTAAAAGATTTTATCTCTGAGCAAGTTATTGCAAAACTACGTTTTACAATGGAGGAGCTTGGGATCCATAAATAAATCACATATGGCATGGCATCCTTGGCCTTCATGGTTTTCCAATAGGAGAAGTTCTATCTGTTTGTATTGAATGCATATTAGATGGCTCCCTGGTGTATGCACATTAAACGCACTTATTCACATCTCCCTATGCATAGGATATGTCTTTGTATACTCACAAGTAGTATTTATTCTATAGAGTATGTGCTTTTCATGGACTTCGTTGAACTGTTTAATCTTTTTCAACCCATTCTACATGCATATTGTTTGATAATCTTCTGATCAATTATTTCAGGTATATTATGACATTTTTGCTCATTTGGTTTCTTAAAAAGAAGGCAGTATTATTGCCTCCCAAGATGGAAAATTTGCAGTTTGCTGGCTATATAAGATCTGGTGAGTGTACTTGTGAATACTTGGGAAGAATGAAGTCTTTAACTCTCTTCTCTGGATACTATTTATGTTTGCATGTCAAAACTATAATTCTTTTTAGGTGTTTAAGTGGGTTAGATAAGCTTTTGGGGATTATCTTTGTTACTCTACATAATGGCCAAGCAAGCAACACATTGATCTTGGGGACACTTTACCATCTCCTTTCTTCACCACTCTTTGGATTATATTAGTTGGATGGCTTTAAGTGGGTGAAGTTCTCAACCACTTTTTGGAAGATTGAGATCTTTGGGCTTGATTGAGATCAGTGTTCGAAGTATCGGTATCGCTATAGGTTTCGCTGGCTAGGGATATGGAAACAATATCGATATCACCGATAATATCGTTGATAACCGGAAATGTGGGGAAACATGGAAAAAATGGTGGAATTTTCAGCGAAACTTCAGGAGATGTTAAAATGTGCATATTTGTATATTTAGAAATAAAAAAATTTGAAAAAAAAAAAAAAAAAGAATGCATACATAACAAGCTTCCATTTAATGAGGCCTTAAAAGCATGTGTTGTTGTAAGAAATCAGCCCAACCGTCTCATCCTACCTATTTAACCATCCAAACATCCATCGATATTGCAAAATATCAACAACACATGATATTTCACCAAGAAATTATCAACAATTGGAAATGAAAAGAAATATTGTGGTCTCCATATTGCGCATGTTGCGATATCGATAAGATCGAGATATTATCAATATTATCAATGACAATTTGAACACTACATACAACCATGTGCCCAGGAAAAAAAATTGAACAATTTTTTTTCTAATAAGCAAAATTTTGATGATATCAATACGTTGGCAATATTATTGAAATATCGTCGATACACTTATGATACAAGCATTACCTAGAATTTATATCATCGAAAATATTGGCGATGTATTGGCAAAACAAGCAACACCTAGAATTTACACAGTCGAAAATATTAGCGATTATATTAGCAATATTGATACGTTGGCAATACTTAACGATACATTGCTAATACCTGGAATTTCTGATACTACCAGCGTTATCGATATCGCTACCAGTGACCAGTGTTATCAGTATCGCTAGGCTAGAGATAAAGATAATATTAGAGATATTTCGATAATATCGAAGATAATTCGATCACTGATTCAGATTATGGCAAAGGATTGTGAAAATGGATCAATTACCCATGATCTTTTTTTTTTCTCTTGACCAATCTTTGATGGGGTATTAGTTTTATGGCCCTAAGCAGCGTTTTCAACTAGTTTTTGGATAATTGAGATTGTCGGGTTTCGTTTGAGTTCATGGCAAAGTATTGTGAAAAATGGATTGAATATCCATGATTTTCTACTTGTTCTTTTTTCTCTTTACTTTTCCCCATTAGTTTCTAGTATTTCCAATTTGGATTATGGAATCTGAACACCACAATACTGAGAAGTATTGTCGTTTCTTTCTTGTGTAAAAACCTCTTTCACTAGTAGTTAGGTTTGTGGTTTTTTTTTTTTTTTTTTTTTGTTTAATCTTATTTGACAGTACAATGTTCATCAATAGTCTATTTTAGGTGGTTTTCGATTTTTCAAATCCCTTTGTAAATACCCATAAATAAGTCATTATTACTGCTAACGTATGTTTGGAAATTAGTGAGTATTTCCACCTTGAAACCGGTCCAGAATTGGCTGACATAAATTTGAGCCGCACCATGATGTATGTCCTTATCCACACTGTCCATCCATTTTACCAGAACATTTTAGGGCATGAGCCCAAAAAAATGAGGCAGATCTAACGCTGAAGTGGACCACACATCCACCGTCGAAAGTCGTTTCCTTTCTAGGGCCCACGTTGATGTTTATTTGTCATATAAACTGTTCATGAGGTCACACAAACATGGATAAGAGGAAAACACAAATATAAGCTTTATCCAAAATTTATGTGGTCCCCAAGAAGTTTTCAACTGCAGGCATTCAATTCCCACTTTTTCCTGTGTTGTGGTCCACATTAAACATGGATCTGTCTCATTTTTGGGTTCATGCCCTAAAATAAGATGGCAGAACGGATGGACGCTTGTTTATGCCACATGCATCACAGTGAGCCCCAAATTTTTTTTACACCAATCGGTTTTAGCTTCAGACTACTTTCAAACAACAAGCTGTCACCGTCTGCATTAAGAATGCTATCGGAATTGTGTAGGTAAATAATTATTACTTATTTACAAGGATTTACAAAGGTAAATTGAAAAACAAACAGGCCCGTAGAAATACTCCTGAGTAGACTGCTATACAGGATTTTGGTCATGTGTAGTCCATTTTTAATTATTATCCAAACCTTAACCTGTAGGTGATGCAAGACAACTAACCGCTTGCTCTAAAAGCTCGAACTGATAGAGCATGGTGAATCGATCCCTTTATCTCATAGCCTAGGCCCCACATCCCATGGGTTAGGACCTCTGCCGAACCCCCCTCGTGGGCCCCACTTCACATGGGTTCCGCTTCACACAAGCCACCCGCCTCACACGGGCGGGGCCCACCTCATGCGAGCCACCCACCTCACACGGGCCGCCCACCCCAAGTGTACCCCTGCATCCCACAGGCCACCCCACTTAAGCCTGGTGTGAAAATGCCCCCGCATTAGTAGGCCCCTACCAAGATGGGGAATGACCCACCAATGGCCCTGGTTGGTACATCTAACATTTCATCCTTGGCCTGCTAAGTGACAATTAAGAATGAAATTAAGCAGATGTCTGCAGTGAAGTTAAAGTCACCAAACAATGGGTATATAAAAGCTTCTAATTTGAGAGCTTTCTGGTGCATCCACCATGGTGCACGTCAGATCGATGGTCTGGAACACCAAACCATGGGGCCCACATTTGTAGAATCCTTCACTGCAGAAGCTATGTTTGCTGCTGAGCTGTTGAGCAGGACGATATAATTCCTAAGGAATGTGGAATGTCTTAACCTTATACTTGTTCACAATTGCACATTTCTGCATTTCCTTGACACATTTAAGCTTCATTTTTAGGTGGTTTTCTTCTTGGGAGAACCCTATCAGTGCTAATTACCATGACGCTGGGCACATCAATGGCTGCTCGTCAAGGGCCGTTGGCTATGGCAGCTCATCAGATATGCTTGCAAGTGTGGTTGGCTGTATCTCTCCTTTCAGATGCTTTAGCTTTGTCCAGCCAGGTATGTGGTTTATTGCTTTGAGTCTCCTTTCAGTTACAATCACATCCAGTCTATTGTTCTTTCATATCTAGTCTATCCTTCTTTGTAGCATTCTGTTCTGTTTACATTCTTGCTGAACTTCTAATTGTCAAAATTTCCACTTTATGTGAAGTGCAGTCTTCATTTTTCCTTTGTACAACCAGCATCTAAATTTTAGTCATTTACCAGAATTATTTCTTTGCTTTTCCTAGTATGAAAATGGAAAAAATAAAAAATGGAGTCTGTGAATCAGACTACAGATAAATAAATGACAACTACATTATGAATGAGACATTATTGGTGTTTGATCAAAAGAAACAAGAAACAGTTCTCTTTTGTTTGACCCAAAAACGGTATCATCAAAAACTTTACTAGTTCTTGAAACATGGACAGATTATTCACAGTTCACACTGACAATAGTTAATCAATCAATAGCCCAACTTTGAGGATCTATCTCTTCAGTTTCAGAAGGTGACAAGCCCATGAAGAAATACCAACTGATAAATGCAAAAGGGATCCCACAATTTTCCACTCTAACACCTCCAAGAATGGTTCCAGTCTTTGAGACATTTTGTTGGCTCGTTTGTTATGAATTTCATCACAACTACATGAATGCCTTAAGTGTAGGTGTGAAAATTTGACGAATAAAACAAATAACACAACATACAGAAATTGCAAGCAATGAAATAAAAAACTAAAATGATTTAAAAACTCGTTATTGCTCCTCTTTAAGTTAAGTGGTTTGGCTTGCTGAATTCCATACCTGCTTTTAACTGCTGAAATCTATCCTTCGTGAGAGCTTTGATAAAGAAGTGAGTTTCTGGTCACTGACTACATTTAGAACTGGGATATCTCCAACTGCAACTTTCTTTCGGATAAAATAATAGATGATTTTTATATATTTAGTCTGCAGATAAAAAATAAATAATAAAAAAAATTGATTCTGCAACGTAAACTGTACTCAGATTATCAAAATGAAGAAGTATGAGCTTAGATAGCAAGACCTCAATAACTTAAAGAGGAGGTGGGACCTATATAAGTTCATCTATGGTTGACTGAAGGGCATTAAGTTGTTTCTAGTGCTCTCGGAGATAAGATAGGTAAACACAGTAGCCTACTGCATAGGGTCTGTTATTGTGAAGCTGTCCCAGCTAGCATCAGAATAAATTAAAGAGCACGGTTATATTGGACAGCACCCTTTAATATCATAAGGTCCTGTTGACTGTACTGAAATGAATATATGTCAGTCAGTGCATGCATTGATATACCAGATTCACTGACAAGCTCAAACCCAGTCAAGGTAAAGATACTGATAGCACCTAGAATATTTATTTTATTTATTATTATTATTAGTTTGTTTTATCTGTTGGTAGAAAAGCTCTTGCTTCATTTTTATTGATCTCTGACTGCCAAAAGGCTCTAAAACTCCCAGCTATTGCAACAGCCTGAATGATAAGAAATCAGTATATAGAGTTTTCAAAGAAGTAAAGAAAGCTGTTTTTCCATCTACATACTTTTTTTTTTTCTCGGTTTGGGGATTCATATATATGCCCATCCTGGTTCATAGATCCTTCTATTACTACTTTGGCAATACATTAGTATGAAGCCCTTCTATCTCATTACCAAAAATTGAAAGGGCGTCTTTGTCTACAAGGATGGTTATAAAATTAGCTCCCTCTTTTTATTTTGATTGTGAGTATTATCTTTTATTTTCTGTTCATGCAACTAAAAGATTGCTTATTTACTCCTAGGCTCTAATATCAAGTTCCTATTCAAAGGGTGACTTCAAAAGAGTGAAAGAAATTACCTTTTTCGTACTAAAGGTGATCGCTCTCTTATGCCTATTCACTTTATTTAGAATTTATGCTACAGATCAAGCATCAAATTATCTTGTTTTGTTCCCTTAATTTATATTCTTTGGTTTCCTTTTCCATTGTGCGGAGTGCTGCTATGCATTTGCTTGAGTATGTAGTATATCTGAATTCACATGTTTCTCTGTCATACTCAGACAGGACTCTTCACTGGTGTTTGCCTAGCTATAATACTTAGCGCATGGTTTGGCTCTTTTGCTGAATTATTCACCAAGGACATGGATGTGCTACAAATTGTTAAATCAGGAGTGCTGGTAGGTTGGAATTTTTATAAACACAACCTCTATTTCTGCTTTTTTTTATAATACAATAAGCAGAAAGAAAGCGAGTATGCATTGCATTAAAAGAGAGGCTGTAGATATAAGTTTTGTTTTACTTTCAACTTTGATTATATTCTTTTGATTGAGTTTTTATTTTGCATTACCATTCAAAAATTTTCACAGTTCGTGAGTGCCAGCCAGCCCATCAATGCTCTGGCTTTTGTTTTTGATGGTCTACATTATGGTGTTTCAGATTTCTCATATTCAGCTTTCTCCATGGTATGTTCTATCTGAAGACACCCTGAACATATATATGTGTCCTCAATTAGATTGTTTGATCAACTCCAATAGCTGCCTCTAACATGGATTTAATTGACTGCGTAGATGCTGGTTGGAGCAGTATCTTCTGCATTTTTGTTTTTTGTTCCTTCAGTTTTTGGTCTTAAAGGAGTTTGGGCAGGTTTGGCTCTTTTCATGAGCTTGCGAATGGCTGCAGGTATTATGAGGTAATGTGCAGTTTCTTTTAGTTTGGTCTCACTCTCAAGTTCTGTTTGTCAGCAGGGTCCTTCTGTCTTCAGCCTTAGTATATGGCAATGAACATTGCTCATTTCCATTGAGTTTTGTGCAGCCAAGAAGGACCCTTCTTTTTATTTTTCATGTCCTTTTACCATAACTTCTTGTTTTCTAGAAAATTTTCATAAACTGAGTCCCCAAGTGTTTAATCGATTCAACTGAGTTGAACTTCATTATCCAAACAGCTTAACCTTTTGAGTTGATTTTGACCTTTTGTACAGACTAAAGCTCTTCTTAGGGCATAAAAATTCATTCGGTCCAATCAGATGCTATTACCATCTAAATCTCAACTAGTCTTTGAAGTATCGGTATCACTATAAGTTTCACTGTCCGGGTATACGGAATCAATGCCCATATCATCGATAATATCGTCAATAACTGGAAAACAGGGAAACGTGGGCAAAACAGTGGAAATTTTAAGTGAAACTTCAGCAGATGCTAAAATACACATATTTGCATATTTACGAATAAAAGAATTGCAAAAAGAACACAGATAATTAGTGTCCATTTAATGAGGGGCCTAAAAGCATGTGTTGTCGTAAGAAACTGGTCCAATCATTCCATCCAACCATCTCACCATCCCATGTATCCTTCCAACCTTCCATTCGAATATCCATTGATATTTCAAAATATTGACAACTTACGATCTTTCACCGAAAAATTGTCGACAACTGAAAAGGAAACGAAAGACTGTGATATAGATATTTCCCATGTTGAGATAACAATAATATCGTGATATGAACGGTATCAGTGTCGATAATTTGAACACTAAATACAACCATGAATCCGTAAAAAAATGAAATGGACTTTTTTTTTTAATAAACAGATTTTTTGCAATATCGATAAATTGGCGATATTATCAAAAATATCTTCAGATTTTTTTTCTTTAAAAAATAATTACTATTATAGCCCACAATGTAGCGGTTGAATGGCTGGCCGTTATCCCATCTGTCACCGTTATTGAATACCTTGGGCATACTAGATTCCAACAAAGGTGCATCATCAGGGACCACACAAGGACGATAAAACAAATGGTTGGAAGAGAGTTCTCCAATGCAAGATATGTTTTGATTGTGAATAAGAAAATCATGGCTTTGTTTAGATCCTTGCTATAATCGTGGTCGACCATCAAGAAAATCCTCAACTACAATGATTCTATCAAGACCTTTGAGGACTTGGAACTTCAGTTGTCAGTTTTCCATGTTTCGGCTCCCCAATTCAGTCTCTTTAAGTAGTTGTATCGCTCTATCCTCAAGGGGGTGTTTGTTTTTCCATTTTCCACGGTAAATGGTGGTAAATCAACAATGATGACTTCTCTACGTCGTTTGGAAAAGAAGGTAATAGCCAAGAAATTACGCCTTGAAAACTAGGATCGCATACAGTGAAACTGGACAAGGATTGCATGAGTAAAATCTGTGGGTCCCACCGCGATGTATGTGTATGATGCACACCGTCCATCCGTTTTACCTACTCATTTTAGGGCACGAGCCCAAAAAATGAGGCAGATCATAAGCTCAAGTGGACCACACCACAAGAAACAAGGGGGATAATGACGTTCATCGTTGAAAGAAAAAACCTTCCTAGATTCCACAGTGATGTGTATCCGCCATCCAACCTGTTCATAAAGTCACATAGACATGGATAAAGGGAGAACACAAATATCATCTTGATCCAAAAATTTTGTGGCCTTCGAGAAGATTTCAACGGTAGGTGTTCAATTCCCCTTGTTTCCTGTGTTGTGGTCCACTTGCACTTTGGATCTGCCCAATTTTTGGGCTCACGCCCTAAAATGAGTTGTTAAAACAGATAGATGGCGTGGATCAGATACATTCATCATGGTGGCCCCCACAAATTTTACTGATCTCGTGTTTTCCCTCCACGGGATTAGCATCAGCACCTTTCAAACGCCATATCTGTTAACGTCGTAGGGGGCGGCTGGCATGAATTCCTCAAGTAAACAATAATTACTTAATTACCACTATTTACAGGTATTTCCTAGTAACCAAACACGCCATAAACTGCAACCAGCAGAGTCACCATTTACCACCACATCTTGTAATGCACACAGCCCATTTTAGTTTGGTCATTAACATATTTTGTAAATTTTGTATCAATCCCTTTTAAAATCTTGAAACTGTTTATTTTATTTCTTGACTTTTAAATCTGTGAGATCATCGTATACATGTTTTTCATCTTCATCATGTCTCCCTTTTTTTCAGATTAGCATCAAAAACCGGTCCCTGGTGGTTCTTGCATGACTCGCAGAAAACTCAGGTTGGTTAACAAGCACATTTATTTGATCGTTTACCATTTCTTTATCTTCTTTACTAGTATCATGTTCAGAATAATATCAACTAGATCTTTCAAAAAAAAAAAAAAAAACGAGAAGAGGAAGAGTGGGATCCTACTCCTTCCGCATGTTTCAACGTTGCTGGCACATGCGTGTGAGATTCAGGGTGTTCATAGGTTGGCCCCACCGGCCACCATTCTGTTTTGTGGAATCAAAATCAGGCTGGTCCAATAATCCAATTGGCCACATGTTCGTCAAATGTGTACGGTGGATTTTCTTTTCTTTTGTCACATGCGCCCCACCTGATAAAGGACCGGCCTCTTTTTTTTTTTCCAAGCCACACATAAGGTGGGGCCCACCCAATGAATGCCCTGGATGCGGCACATCCACAATATGCCCAATTAGCACGGTGGTCGGTGGGTCACATCCACAATATGCCCAATTAGCATAGTGGGTCTTCTTCTTCTTCTTCTTCAAATGAAAATGGTCTTTACTTGGAAATTAAGTTTGAGGAGCATCATTTTGATTGGAGACCCTTGATGGGGCTGGTGGGTGTTTCATGCCTGAAACCCATGTAGTAGAGATCTAGATCCCTTAAAACATACCTACATAACTAGGAGCAAGAAGATCAAAAGCTCATGATGACTGTAGTCCCTGCTCTTCCACGCGAGTAAACTATGCATCCCCACCCCGCCTACCTCTCTACACTACGATCCTGACCAGAAGGATTGCTTGATGTTGGATAATTAGTACACTCTAGAAGGTCTGGTCAAGTGGTAAAAAGAACCTACAGGTTTTCGTGGAGAGATTTGCTTGAATACATTGCTATGTATTGCGATCAATGTTTTAAATATCGATGATATCAGCCGATATATCCCGCGATATATCTTGTAACTCACCGGTGCGATACGAAACGCACAGGTAGGGCCGATAAATCGCACATGTTCGATCCAGTGAGCATTTTTAATTTTTTATCCTTTTTTTGGTTGAATTTATGTTAAATTAGTGTCAAATGGTTACAAATCCATTGGTTCTTCATGTTTTACATGAAAAATCATGGAGTTGGAACTTTGATTTTGATATTCTTTGGTTCTTCATGTTCTCCATGTTTTTTTTTTCGAAAATTTCCTTCAACCAGCTGTCAATTGAGATTAATTTTGAAGTATTTAGGAGTATTTGATGAAATGATCATCACATATACTCTAATTTTGAAATTTCAGTGTAGGTGGTCCGATTTGGGAAAATTTTGGGGATTTTTGGAATTTTTTCCATTTTCTCCCAAATTGCTTACAATGTTACACTCCAAACATGAAATCAAGCATTTATGAGGGCTGATCTACTGATTTGTTGAGTCCTTGTCAATTTTTGGAAAATAAAAATCATTTTTTAATTAAAAATTATTAAAATGTTTTTTTTTTTTGAAATTTCCCTTCAACCAGTCGTCAATTGAGACTAATTTCAAATTAGTGTTTGATGAAACCTATACAAAAGAAACTATTATCTGCGCTTCTTTTTTTGAGATGTTATGATTTAAAAGTGTGTATTAAGGTCTTTTTTAACAATCCCTGAGGTTTCATTGAAGAATTCAAACATTTTCCCAATATTTTCCTATGTTTCCCAAGAAGTGCGATAAATTATCTGATACAAACGACATATCCCGTGCAATAACCGATATGTGTCATATCCTAAGGATGTGATACGTAATGCAATACTGATATTTTGAACATTGATTGCAATAAGATATGTTGGGACTCAAGCCGTTGAATTTGGGTTTTCTCAAAGATCCAAACCATTTATTTGATAGGCCTCCCCTTGGATGGGAAAAAAAAAAACTTACGGATTGAATATTTCTTCAAACCTTTGATTATACAGAGGCTATGCTGGTCATGTTCAAAGCAAAAGAGCCAAATTAAGCGATGTTTTATATAATCCAATTGGGAAGTTTTATTTGTTGTTAATCCACCGTACAAAATGAGAAACATCTCATAAATTGTGTGGATCATCCAAAGATAAACCAAATCCAGCAGATCGTATTGCAAGGGGCCAGGATGTATCCAAGCAAACCTGTTGCTGGGAATCAATAGTCATTGTCTGGATGGGGCCTCAGATGTTGTGTATGGCCCTGGTTCCAGCACCCAGTGAGGTTCCCTAGCCCGATCAGTCTATATTTGCACGGACTTCTAACCCAGCTTCCTTGAAGCTGAAATACTTGCATAACTATCATGAGGAAACAATAATAAATGATTACATCTGAGATTCATTTTCTCTCCCATTCTTTCCAATGGTTATATCAATGTATATATGAGGCTCATGTCCATACATCAATCGTTGGAGGGCAGTATCATGTAGCCTACTTTGTTCATTAACATCTTGCAAGACCACACTTTCTTGATGAGAAAGGAAGATTGATGAAATGGATATGAATCAAACGGAACTTTGTATGTATGCTCGTTTTAAGGCTTCACAATGCCACAATCTACTCATTCTGATGATCTGCAAACAAGCTTATTAATATTATTTTCCTCTCATGATGGGCCAAGGAAGCCTAGATTTCAGCATCTGTTCTCTTCCCGGTCTTCCATTTTTGTTCATCTGGTGTGGCATAATGATCAAAATTTATAAGAATAGACTGCCTTGAGTCCATGTTGAGTCTGAAGTTGCCATCTTCCACTGTATTTATCCATTTCAGTCATATTGTTACTGAAGCTTAGCCACTGTAATTTACTGAAATCATGTTAAGTCATGGTTAGTTTTCTTTTGATTGTAGCAGGATTTGCTGTTTTCTAATTTCCAGCATGAAAGTTGCTGACGTTTACCATTTAACAGGTTAGTGGTTGAGATGAGCCAAAGCAGACTTATGTTAATTTCAGCCGGATGAGGATTATATAGCTTTTGAACTATAGACGGCAAGGTTTTTGGTTTTTGGTTCTTTTTTTTTTTTTCTTTTTTTTTTTTAAATCATTATTTTCTGCTCCAGTGTTGATTGAGTTGAAAATGAACCGAAGGACCATGATTTCTTCATGACTACTGTAGAGCCCTGCTAAGTGCACTCAAGCATTGTGCACTTATTTTTGTACAGGACTCTTGCTTCTGCCAACATGGCTCACGAGGGTGAGATTGACATATGAGAAAGACTATCATCTTCAATTTCCATGATGGAATTGCATCCTTTTGGTCAAGTCCAGTTGTCCTTAGAAGGGAAAAGGCCAAAGAATAGAGGGCCTGGATGTTCATCTTGGAGGTCTTCGAGGACAATTTAATCTCTAGTGTGGCCTCTGATATGGATGGTATATGATCTAGGATCATGATTACTTGCTGTTGTGCAAACTTCCGTTTGAAGTATTTATATAAGAGGGTAGGTATCCAATGATAAATGCTAATATCTAAGCTATCAAGCATTCAATACCAGCACGTGGCAGTCCTGTCTAGGATCTGGACTGTTCATCTTCTACTCTAGAGTGCACACGGGGAGTTTGTGACCTAAGCTCTGTGGGGCCCACTGGTGATCTATGTAAAATCACTTTGTCCATCAGGTTTGCCAGTTCATGTTAGGACATGATCCAAAATTGAGAGAGGTTGAAAGCTCAAGTGGGCCACGCCACAGCAAACAGCACTATTTTTTATTTTTTATTTTTGAAAGGTACGTAATGTCCACCATTGAAACCGTTCTCGGGATCACTGATGTTTATACGAAGTCCAACCTGCTTGAATGGCAGTTCTCAGTTCTAACCAGGAGGATGAAGGGAAAGAACAAATATCAGCATGCTTCTATGGCCTTCCGAGAAGGCTTGAATGGTGGCATGTCATACCCACTGTTTCTTGTTGTGTGGACCTAAATCTTTGAGCAAAACCAATGAACAGAGCAGACATAACACTGACATCGCACAGCTTAGGGTCACAGACCACTCCGCATGACCCCATTGCAGGATATTGGCGTCCTAGTCCGAAAGCAATAAATAAATAATTTAAATAAATAAATAAAAAGTCACACCGGTCAGACGATCCTAGCGCTTGCTTGGAAGATTCTTATTACAGACCATTTGCAATCCCTCGGGAGTTCTTTAATGGCCCGGCTCATCTGACTGGTTCGAATTATGGGGGAATGACCCATCGAAAGGTAGGAACCCCAGAGATGAAAAGTAGGGATGGTGAATGCTTGATAACATTGATGACAGTGGATTGGCTCTGTAACGTCTTCTAACAATGAGGTCCACAAGTTCATGGGTCTCATGGTGTGATGGATATAGTGGCAATTGATAATCTAACCATCCACCGTGTATAGAACGATGACGACCTTGTTTACTTCCTCCAAGCAGAGGTTGAATCCTCCACAAACGTCTGGAAATTAAATCTTTTTTTCTACAACGCTCAAAGGTTATGGACATGCCTCCAGATTTATTCACCCATCCCATAAGTTATTCGACAATGTATGTATACCAGCTGTGCATGAACAAGTGTTGTGTGCATGCCATCCAAACTATGTTTAAGTGAGTCCCATTGATGTCACGTCTATACAATCATTAGGTGGGCCACACTCAACAACTTCCAAATTCAAGTACTCTAGACCACGTGATGGTTGGCCGGGTCTCAATTTCTTGGTGGGCGACCCGTGGACGGGTTAGATTTGACATACAAGCTACAGTCATCTATACAATCATTAGGTAGACCACACCATAGGAAGCAGTGGCGATAATGATTCTCACCGTTGAAACTTTTCTAGGGCCCACCGTGATGTTTATTTTCCATCCAACCTATTGATAAAGTTACATAGACCTGGATGAAGAGAAAACAAAAATATCAGCTCCATCCAAAACTTCTGTGCCCCCAAGAAGTTTTCAACGGTATGAGTTTAATCTCAATTGTATAGCCCACTTGATCCTTAGATCTGCCTCATTTTTGGGCTTATATCCTAAAATGATAGGAAAAATGGATGAACGGTGTGGATAAGACCCATACATCATGGTGGCCACTCAAAGCTCCTGCCGTTCCCAGCTGGAGACGTGCGGGGTTAGGACGCAATCCACGTCCCACAAGTAGAGTGTAGGCAAATCTTATACTGCCAACCATGCAATTGGAAACGGTCACCAAGGATGTACCTGGACCCGACTCTGTGAGGCCCACCGTGATGTATATCTTTTAATCCAGGCCATCCATCCGTTTTGCCAGATCGTTTTAAGGCATAAGCCCAAAAATGAGGCAGGCCAAGCTTGAGTGGACGACACGAGGAATCAGTGGGAATAATGACACCCACCATTGAAACCTTCTTAAGCCTACTAAGATGTTTATTTGCCTTCAAGTCAGTCACGTCGACTTGGACCAAGGGAAAACACAAATAACAACTTCATCCCAAACTTATGTGGACTTCAAGAAGTCTGCAATGGTAGGTGTTCAATCCCCACTTTCCTATAGTGTGGTCCATTTGAGCTTTGGATCTATCTCATTTTTGGGCTCATGCCCTGAAATGATCCGTCAAAACAGATGGGCGGCGTTGATAAAATAAAATTAAAAAAAAAATACATACATCACGGTGGGCCCCACAAAGTCGGTCCAGGCCTTCGTTGGGTGCTCAAGACATCTCCCCCTCGCACACTAGTTCGAGTTATTGTCATAGATAACAAACGTGTCATAAGTGATGTACAAAATCAAACCCGTCCAAAAGGTCGGCCCACCTGATGAACTCCTGATGCAAAAATTTCAGATCAATCTACTTATCTATGGGCCACACCAATAAAAAAAGTGAAAAATGGTGAACTACAATTCTGGTCCAAGGCACATGTGTGGTGCCATTCTATTGGACGGGTTGGATGTCACACCATTTAAATGATAAAACTATCATTCAATTAGTTGTATTTGGATCTTATTGGAGATGATACCGATAAATCGTTCACCATGTATACATGTCCACCAAGTCAAATCATTATTGTGGGGCCACAATCAAGACTTTCGTGTGCAGTAAGTTCTTGGATGGTAGGTGATACTCACCATGATGTTTCTAAAGCCCATTCATCCATTTTGGGCAATACAAGAAGTGTAAAATGGGAGAGATTTTCCTACCGTTGAAGCCTTACTGGGTTCCACCTTGATATTTTTATGCCATCTAAATCATTTATAAGTTCATCCCCACTAGGATCAGGGGCGGCTCTAAGGGGTAGGCAGGTGAGGCAATCACCTAAGGCCTCTTAATTATTAAGGCCCTATATTATAGCAAAATTAAAATTTCTTAATTATAAAGATTGTATATTATAGCAAAATTAAAATTAAAAAGAAGAAAAAAAGCATAAAATTTTTGAAATAAAACTTATTGAAAAGCCTTCAAAATAGGAATATTTAAAAATTAATTTACAAATTTAACTCTATTATCTCTTTTCAAAATAATAGCACCATTCCCATTAAATTCTTCTCCTAAAACCTAGGACTACAACTAACTACTTTTTACTAATTAAGTTCTCAAAAAATTAAATCCTAACATAAATTTTCTAAATTAAATTCTAATGTCATTTTTTTAAACGGTACAGTGGCACACCAATGTCTAATTGAACGGTTTAGCAATTTTATCTATCGAAACTGATTTATTAGGTAAACTTGAATACAAAAGTTTAATTAGTAATTTTGCATTTGAAAATGTAATAAGCAAATTTATGGTTTAATTTTGAATTTATTATATTTTTTTATTTTTTAAATTAGAAAGCCTTATTTTTATGATTTGCCTAAGGCCCCCAGAAATATCAAGCCCTGCTCCTGACTAGGATGAAGTGAAAACACGCACTTAGACTTTTGTAGTCATATATATGTTTAAATAATGGTTTCTGAATATCCATAGTTTCCTTCTACGAAGATACACTCGAGTTTTTTGGATCCACTTGAGTTTTTGTCTCATGTTGGAAAATAATTTGCAAAGGTAGATAAGCAATTTGAATATTTCAATAAAACCGTGGTGGTGGAGCAATTTAGAAAACACGGAAATCTCTGTTTGGCTCGTGATGATGAGTAGATGAGGATGATTTTTTTTCTCGAAACATGGGCTGGCTGGATGGACGGTATTGTCCAACCACTTCAAATCCACTCCGTCCATCTGTTTTGCGTGTGACCCCGGTGTGGATCTTCCTCAGTTTTGGATCATGCCCTAAATCAATGATCCAAAATTGTTGGACGGTATAGATAAAACACATACGTCATCGTGACCCCACAGAGCCGTGTCAGTAAGGAATCCGCGTCCCTCTTTTGCCTCATTACTTTTCCACACATGGATTTCTTTATTTGACTTGGGAATTGTCTTTTCCTACTTCAAACATCCCCTTCTCATTCAAAGATAATAGAGCAGCCTCACTTATTAGAGAGCTTCCATGCTCTTTCCCCTCATGTTCCATCACAAGATGATAGAGGCCGTTCATTCATCAAGTAGGTCCTGCTAATACGGATACAAGGATGGTTTGGCCACTGTAACATAAAACTTCTGGACCAAGTGATCACATGGCTAGAATCATCAAATCGAACTATCTCTTTAGAATCATAAGAAATACAAAGTGGGGTTTATTGGCATTTTTATGCTATTGATTGGAAGATTTAGATAACCTGATTGGAATGATTTTTACCCATTGGCCTACTTCACCTGTATGAATGAATGAATGGTTTAGATTGACAATATGTCACAACCCATGCTATTTAAAAGGTCTAGGAACATTGCTAACATCCTTGTGAAGGTGGGCACCTTAATAAAACCCATATTAAAATTTTAAAATTATTCCCTGATAATAAAAATTTCGAGTATAATATAGATAACTATATTTCCAAGGCTTGACCTTGTTTCAACCTCTAGTTTTGGAGAGACCATGGCCTTCAACTATAAAGAAAATGTATATAAATGTGCTAACAAAATCCAAGTGTTTGATAGTAACCACTTGTGAAGTAGTTTGGGATTGAAGGGTGCGTGGTGTACGTAGTATGTGTTTGATTTTTGTGTGGGAACCCTATAATCAAGCTAGGACCTTGTAATCATGCTTTATTAATGGACCTAAAACTTTTGGCTCTTGGATTTAAAGATGAGCTATTCAACCTTTACTTTTCAAGGTTCTAAATTCATCTGCACAGTCGTCATATGTACAACAAACATTTCTTAAGACGGCCTCTAGAATAGGATCCATAATATTATGAACAGATCAGATCATCAATCTAAAGGTGAAAAACCATCCCCGATATGTTACACATAATTGGAAAACCAAAAGCTCAACTCCACTAGATATTCAACTAGGTTGAATAAACTCAAACCAACATGGACGCAATGAGTAATAATTATAAAGTAAAAATACTAGGAATAGTGGTTGATATTTAAATTAGTTAGAAATAGTGTTAAGTGTAGGCGTTGGCTCTATATATGTGCTTCTAAGCGGGTACATGCACTTGAGTTGCTGCATATATCTCGTGTTGTTGTTATGGCTTAAATTTGTTAATGGGTATGATGTGAACTCAAGATAGTATGTTCAAATGACTTGAAGGCACCATTAGTCGATGGAGGTCTGAAATCTACGGCTGGGTAAACCAATAGAATCACATTGGGTTAGCGAATTGAAGAGTTTCCAACTTTTGATGACTCTTGAATAAGATCTATGACTGAAAATTCCAAGTAGGGAACTTATTGATATAAAAAAAAGGAATAGGCATTGAAGAGAGTCAGCGCCCGTGCGTGTATTCTCTACTTTACAAGATTTAGAACTTTTAAAGAATTTTAGAATTGAAAAAAATTTTTATATTAATTAATTGGTTAATGAATTTTCGAATTTGATGAAATGGTCATGATCATCATGCCTGACGGTCTTTCACATTTTAGGATGAATTTGGAGGAGATTTTAGTATAAGAAGGAAAGAAAAAGAAAAAGAAAAAGAAAGAACAAATGCAGTACATGAATGATATGATGACATATATAAAATATTAATAACTAATATACCACTATTCTCTTATATTATTATTAATGAGATTGTAATGTCAACCTAATGTGAGTTCAAGAGAATATTACCTAAGAGCTCTGTTTGGATGCCGGTAACTTTTCTAAAATGTAAGTTACAGGTGACTTTGTTACAGTCGGCGTTTGGGGGAGGAAAGTCACAGGTGACTTTCTCTCAACCTATAACTAAGTTACAGGAGAAAGAGCCGAAAATCTTACATACTGGTCTTACAGATTTAATATTAGAAATCGTTGGGAAGAATCGCACTTGCATTGAAGTGAAAATCGTTGGGAAGAATCGCACCTGCATTGAAGAAGCGTACCTACCTTCTCAGACGGAGTGAAGGCCTCCGTTTCCCTCTCTCAGTCTCATTCTCCCTCTCCCAGTCTCCTTCTCCCTCTCCGATCCAGCTTCAGCAGGGTTAGAAAACCCCTTTCTTTCTTTCCTTTTTTTTTTTTTGGTTTTCCTTTCCTCCACTTTTTTTTTTTCATCGGGGTTGACGGAGGCAGTTTGGCTAGAGGCGTGAGTAACGTCTGATGGTCTGTGAGGTCCACCATCCTGTATTTGTTCTATCCATGCCGTCCATTCATTATTTTGGATTGTTTTAGGGTTTGATTAAAAAATGAGGCATATCTAAATCTCAAATGGACCACACCACACAAAATAGTAATGATCGAAAGTCCACCATTAAAACTCCTTGGGCCACTGTAATGTTTGTTTCACATCCAACCTGTTGATTAGGTTAGAAAGACCTGGATGAAGGAACAAAACAAATATCAGTTTGATCCAAAACATCAATGGCCTACCAAAAGTATTTAATGGTGGGCATTCAATCAACATTGTTTCTAGTGATTTGGTCCAACCCGACCCTAATCGAAGTCTGCATAGCTTGACCCGAACTCGAACAGATCCGGTACCGGATTTGAGTCATCTAACTCAAACAGATCCGAATCCCTAGTAGTCTGAACCAATCCGATTCCGACTCGGTCAGAAAAACTTAGTCGGATCCGATTGGGCGAGG
This sequence comes from Magnolia sinica, assembly GCF_029962835.1. NCBI lineage: Eukaryota > Viridiplantae > Streptophyta > Magnoliopsida > Magnoliales > Magnoliaceae > Magnolia > Magnolia sinica. The sequence continues at coordinate 5,081,015 of NC_080573.1, read as the reverse complement.
TTCGATCGTCCATTTTTTCAATGGTGTGGAAATTTAGCGTCAACCACTCAAATGATCTGAAAAAACTGATGGACGGTGTGGATAAACTAAAAAAAGATTTAAAACGGTCCCAAGTAGTTTACCAAATGGAATAAAAAATCTCACCGCAAAAGCTTCCTGAAGAAGCTTTACTTCATGACGGCAAGCAGATTGCCTAGTCTAGTAGTCTGTACAGTAAGCGTACTGAGTAAACTCAGTGGGCCCTAGTGACATTCATTGAACATCGACCGTTGAAAAATTCTTGGGGACAATATAGGGTTTAGATCAAGCTGATATATGTGTTTTCCCTTCATCCATGTCTTTGTGATCTTATGAACAGGTTGGATGACAAATAAACATCATTGAGGGCCTTAAAAAATTTCCAACGGTTGAAATCAATACTTCCACTTTTTCTAGTGGTATGGTGCACTTGAGCTTTGACATCAAAACCCATGGAAAATCGAATGGACGGCGTGGATGAACTACATGCATTCGCGGTCCAAAACGATCGCTATGTTCTTAGGCTATATAATAGCTGCGAAGACGAGCACCGACGGTCATTGAGCTCCGTGTATTTAATCAAAGGAGATCAAAGTGGCCCCACGGGCACCGTTTCTATTTTTAGATCGATCAATCCATCGATGTGGACCACACCATAAATAGGAGCGGAGAGATTTTCACCGTTAAACAATTGTAGGCCCACCATAATGTTTATTTTCCATCAATCTGCATAAGGTCACAAAGACCGAATGAAGTGGAAAAACAAATTTCATGTTGATCCGAAACTTCTGTGAATTCAAACTTTCTGGTAAATGTTCAATACCCCACCGCTTTCCGTAGTGTGGTCCACTTAATAGTTCATCTATCTTATTTTTGTCTTAAGCCTTAATAAAATATTGCCAAATGGATGGACGGTTTGGATGTAACACTTCCGTAAACAGCTATCCACCGTATAACAGTGTATATCTCTTCGACAGAGAATTCTCTGAAACTCAACTGCAGAAAAAAAGGTATTTAATCTACCGTAGGATATGTAAGTAGTTTTTTTCTTGCCTTAATCTTCAAGAGAAAGGGAGAGAGAGAGATAAACAGAGATAAAGCGAGATAGAGAAAGATAGAGTTTGGGGCTCAAGTGTATATTGAGCGGGTTTTTTTTGGCGCCAAATGAAAAGCCAAAGATACGGAGATATTTTGTAAAATAGAGGGCTATTGACATTCCGGGTCGGGTCGGGTCGGATCATTTCGGTCCGGATTTTCGGATCGGTTCTGTCCGGATTGTTCATTTTGTATAAGTGAGGCTTGTTGGTCAGTGCAACTTGTCCCCGCGTAGGTCCCAAATCTGTTTTAGCATATGGTTTTTTAAACACTCCCAATTTCTATTTGCATTGAGATTCTTCACGTCCTCAGGTGTTTTGAAATTGAGTGCCCACTGCATTGTTAACATATCTATTTTCAAACAGTCCCAAGTTCCATTTGCATCTGGATTCTTGCCTGTTGTCAAATGGTGAGAAATCGAGGGTACATCGAAGTGTTAAGATATTTGGTTTTAAACAGTCCCTTGATATTGATCCATTTTAATAATGTCCCACTTTGAGATTTTAACTGCTAATGTAGAATTTGGTGGAAGCAACTTCCTATGCTTGTGATTTCTCTTTAATAGATCCTTGCTAACAAGAGTCACTCCTGTGGGAAATTTTTGCTTGGATATCTTACCTCTAGTTTTTTTTTTTTTTTTTCTATATTACAAGCATTTTGAAAACGTGAGCCCACTTTTATGGCCCACCTGTTGATTTGTTTAGCCTAAGAATCAACCAAACTATTCATTTACATGGGCTTGATAAAATAGAATAATTTTATCCAATCTTTTTTACGCGTTAATCTGATTTTTCAACGATTCCCTATTTCAAGCTCTACTTAGCGTGAATATGTAACTTATTACCTATAATAAAGTTACAAATTATCCAAACACAAAAAGTATACTAATGCTAAGGAATTCTCCAATACCCACAAAAATGTTCAAGTAATAGAGCCGACTGGCAAAGGAAAGAGATCAAGGAATGAAGAACCTCGTATGCCTAGCAAAGCGCCAGATGACCGCGCTCTCTGCAAGCGTCTTAAACTTCGTTGACTGGTATCTAACAAAGAAAAAGTCTCGTTGACTTCTTCTTGAGCAGGCAACTATGGTCATCCGATCAAAACCAGCGGTAAGGATGAGATGTATATTTATGGAACGTGTATGGCGGAAGAGCTACGGCAGACCCCAAAATATCGAATTTGTTCAAGACACATCTCATGGCTGCCCTGTAATTGCATTGGTTTTTCATTGCTCACTGGTCATGGCCAGCACAAGAAAGATCGCTAGGTGGTTTGTTCTTCTTCTTCTCTTCATCTTCCCAGCATTGTTTTCGCATGCGGCGGAGACGGCCATCAAACTAGGCCAATCCATAAGAGATGGGGAGACCCTTGTCTCTACAGGCGGCGTCTTCGAACTCGGATTCTTCAGTCCCATCAGTTCGAAGAATCGCTACGTTGGAATATGGTACAAGCAAATACCAGAACAAACTATAGTGTGGGTTGCTAACAGAGATAACCCGATCACAAACAATTCGGGAATTCTCACAATCAATGACACTGGTAACCTCGTGATACTCGACGAGAGAAGAAGACCCATCATGTTGACGTCCGTCTCATATCCCGCGACGAATTTGAGCAGAGCGACGCTCTTTGATGATGGGAATTTCGTTCTCAGGAATGATTTGGGTGAAGTCCTTTGGCAGAGCTTTGATCATCCTACTGACACCCTTTTGCCAGGAATGAAAATTCAGTTCGTTCGAGAGACAGGGCAGAATCTGTCATTGACTTCATGGAGAAGTTCAATAGATCCTGCTTCCGGTTCTTACTCTCTCCGAGTGGATCCAAATGGGACTTTACGGTTCTTAATTGGATTTGATGGTGGCGGCATTCACTGGAGCAGCGGAGAATGGAATGGAATGGTTTTCAGCTTAGTACCGGAGATGACGAAAGTCGATGTCTATAACTACAGCTTGGTTGCAAATGAGAATGAGAAGAAATTAACATACTCTGTCTATGATTCTTCCATATTTTCAAGGCTTGTGATGGATTTTTCTGGGCAGCTCAAGCAGCTGACATGGTCTGCAGATCAGAAATCCTGGAAGTTGCTTTGGGCTCAACCGAAAGATGAATGTGAGATGTACAATTCCTGTGGGGCGAACGCTATCTGCGACGTCTCCACTCCGTTTCGCTGCAATTGTTTGAATGGTTTTGTTGCTGATTCGAACACGTCGTCTCGGAGGTGCTTGAGGCAGGAGAAATTGATGTGTGGGGATGAAGATGGGTTCTTGAGGATGGTGAGAGTGAAATTCCCAGATTGCTCTCAGTATGAGAGGAATTCAGCAAGAGCAGGCGTCGAGTACTGTGAATTAAGGTGCAAGAGCAATTGTTCTTGTATGGCTTATGCGGCCGCTTATAGCAATGGAACTGGTGGATGTCTGTTCTGGAGTGGAGACCTGATGGGGCTTCGAGATTCTCCTCCCTACTACAATGGCGACCGTTTCGCTACAGGAGGTCTTTATGTTCGTGTAGCTGCGTCTGTACTAGGTATGTCATCTCAGTTTCTTCTAACCTTCCTCTAACTCAGTGAGGACTTTCTGCAAACACTTCTCTCAACCTTCCTCAAAATTCTGTCAGGATCATTAGGAATCTATTTTAGAGGATTTTTGGTGTCCATAGTGATACAGAACAGAGGAATTGGATTAGTGCTTTCTTCCTCTCTTTTTTCTTGGTTCTGGCCTCTTGAACAGTTTTGGGTGTTCACCATCATGGTGAGATGAACTGGTCCTAGAGATTTTTGGGCATCAGCCATCATTGGATCTGGTCATTTTCAGTGTTCACCATGCTTTAAAGACTTGTTTGAGTTAACTTGGAATTGATGGATGTTATGATCCCAAGGGTTTAATAGCCTAACTTGATGCGTTGCATCAGTCTTGGGGCTTTTGGCGTATTTGCTAGGTTCTTAACAATTGGCATTAGAGCCAACACCACTGTCTTGTGTTCGAGTCACGGAAGGGGTGACCTGTGGAAAGTGCAACTTGGACCAAAATGAAAGCTGCCACAGTGTGGAAAGGGCTACCTGAAAATGAGGCCAGAGTGAGTGCCCCACCATAGAGTCGGCTGCCGTGGACTTCAGTTACAGAGCAAGGTAGAATGTTACGATCCCTAGGGTTTAATAGCGTAACTTGATGTATTGGTTAGGTTCTTAACAACGGGACTTGGGTCTTCTCAATACCGTGACTCTTGTAAGGTGAGGAAACTCAGGCTGATTTGGACAAGTTGCTTGAGGCTCGTGCGAGTCAGTCCGACAGACAAGTTGCTTGTTATAGAGAGCCAAATTCTATATATATATATATATATATATATATATATATATATATATATATATATATTGGACAAGTTGCTTGAGGCTCGTGCGAGTCAGTCCGACAGACAAGTTGCTTGAGATTTTGTGTTTTTGTTTTGCAATTTTCTTATGATTTCGTGCATTTTCGCCTCCAAACCCGATATCGACTGAAGGAAAAGAAAATGATTTCAGGTGAAAGGAATAATTCAGGGAGGAAGAGGCAGATAGGTGTAATCATCCCAGTAACAGCTTCTCTAACACTGATTTTCGGAATTGTCTTCTTGTGTTATTTATTGAGGTGGAGAAAGCTCAAACGTAAAGGTATTTCATCTTATCTCTCACAGTTAGAGGTTGCAATGGGCTCGGTCTGGGGCAGGTAGGGGTGAGCCTGAGCTTGATCCATTCTTTATTGGGCCTAAAATTCAGTAGCCAGACCTGATTATTAATTGGGTCCCGAGTACAAGTCGTGCTGGACTCGGACGATTCTCAAAATCATACCTAGGCTAACCACAATTGAGCCTCTACTACAAATCCATACAAAACGCACTCAATGGCTGAGACCCAAAGACGGAAGGCCAGACATGCCCTTTGCCACCACTAGTACCCTTCATAAGCTTTAGTTCTGCTAGCCATGGATGTGTCCTTACATCCAACACAATGCCAACCTTGCAATGTACTACATTACCGTGAGACATCAGTTGGGCCATGTGTGTATATTTTATGTGGACCATCCACTATTAGATATAGGGTGGTTCACTTGATGATAGGACAAGCCTGAGTTTTTTTTATTTTTTGAATCACAACCCTTCAAAATAACTGCAGTTATCGTTGTACATAAGGTAATGCAGACTGTGAAGTAGGGGTTGCAATGAGTTGGGTTTGGGTTAGCCCATGGTCAACCCAAGCTCAACCTATTTACTAAATGGTCCACCAATTTCAGCACAAACCAGACCAGTGATACAACCTGACTCAGTAGTAATTGAGCATAGCTCTACCAACCTAGCCTGATCCAGCAGGACCACTGAGGTTTAAGATTGGAATACAGATACACACAAACATACATATAACCATGTGTATGTATCTATACTTTATTATTGATTTTGGGCAGGGTCGCATCAGGTCATCTCACCCAGCCCATCAAGCACAAGGTTTGAAATCATAACATATAGCTCACCACTGATACTGCTATTAGCCCTATCGTCCTGTATTACGCTGTTTTGGGCTGGTACAGGGCTGATACACATGTATTGTTGATGGGTGATATAAGTATGTATTACTAGATATATACTGGTTTCAAATGATACTTTAAACCTTGATGGAGAAGCTATATGGGTGGGCTGGATTGGGTAAAAGATCAACCCAAGCCTGATCGATAAATGGGCACATTTTCTAACCCAAGCCAGGTCAGTCGACTTGGGACTGACTGGAACCATTGCCACACCTGTTGTAGAATGACCAATGGTATTATGATGTTTTAAAGGCCTCTACTTACAGATTCACAAAGAAGAGTAAAAAAAAGAAAAGTGAAATTATCCGTTGTATTGAAACCAACCCAGGGAAAATGGATCAAAGGGTGGAGATATTATCATTTAATCAAGGCACTAACGCATCAGCAGCCAACAAGTTAATGGGTCAGGGTCGAACCAAGGGTCCAGATCTTCCATTATTCAGTTTCGCTACCATACAAGCTGCTACTGACAACTTCTCTCCTGTGAACAAGCTTGGGCAGGGTGGTTTTGGACCTGTTTACAAGGTAATATCATTTCCTTTGTTACAAAATTCTGATTTGAGAATGTGATTTGAGTGATTTTAGAAGAAAAAAATTGGGTTTTTCTTTTCTTAAAATTTTTTTTTTTCCGAGAAATGTTCAGTGCTTCTTGTAAGCATTATTTGGAATTTCTTTAAAGGGTTTTGCTAATGATCTCCACCCTCATAGGACATTAGCAATGTCCCCAAACCTTTTAAATGATTAGTGGGACACAAAACGGTTCATTCAATAGTATCATAGGGAGCAAGCCATGGTCCAAGAATCAAAATGATGGATGATCCTAACCCTTTGAATGAGGCCAATTTGTTACGACCATCCATTTTTTTATGAGCCATAGATCACATGTTTAGAAACTCGACTGTCTATTCCTCACGCTATTGATCGGATGTTTAGGATCATCCGATTAGCTTGATTTTTTCACGACGGCTTCCTCTTAGCTGCTTGAATGAATGAAGGCATCCCATGTGTCAAAAGGTCCGGGAATGTCTCCACAAAGGTGGGGAGGTTAGCAAAATTCTTTCTTTTATATTTTGAATATCTAGGCTTGTTTAGGTGCCACCTAAAATATGAGTTCATCTCATTTAGTTAATTTATTAGAGATCATATTTCTTTTTTGGTAAGGACTAAAAGTACAATCATGATCTTTAACACATAATCACGATTAACTAAAATGAGATGAACTCATTTTTAATCCGTCTTACTGAAATCGTCCGAAGAAAAAAATTCATGAATAATTAGTGTTTTTTTAATTAAAAAAATCCTGAGAATATTTTAACAGACGTGATCAGAAAGCGGGGTCCAGGCAATAAAATGAAAAATAGGAATGCCACATGCAGGTAGCACTGTCCAAGCATTGGCTAGTTCTCTCCTCACTTATGGTGGATATGGCAAGTGTGTTAAATGATCGGGACTGTAATTCTGGTAGGCCACCATGTGGATGGCATGGATCTACGACGTCTGAGTCAAATTGGACTCGGTTGAGTCGAATCTGGTTCAGCACAACAAGTCAGCAATGAAAATCTGCCTGACTCTTGGCCTGATTCAAAGGATCATCCCCTGAATCAGCTGAGTCGCGACTCAACTAAGGACCGAACAGATCAGTGCAAGTTGCGAGTCTTCATTCGATGATGGATAGGCCATGTCCTGGAAGAAAAGCGATTGGACTATGGTATCTATCTGTTCAGTGCCTTCAAAAAGAACAGTTGGATCAGAACTAGAGGGTCAAAGTTGTCCTGTCACTACAAATTTTGCCCGTATTCCATCAGTACAGTGGCCCACCAAATCAACAGTCCCAATCACCTGATACTTCAGGAAATTACATAGAACTTGTATCCAGCAAACTGCATATTAGCATTCCACAATGAGGAGAACCTGCATGTTAGCATTCCTATGGTAGGTCATTCAGAAATATCCATCATAGTGGACCCTACCATGGATGCCCATTGGGATGAAAACCATACCATGATCATGGACGGCCCATATTCGTCCTAAATGGACCCTACCAAGGAGGGAATTGATGGTTTTGATTTTCTTTTCAAGGAGGAAAATATACAATCAATGTTACTGACATGCAATTAAAATTTACAAATGACCATTTCAGGGTAAGTTGCCCGAGGGACAGGAAATAGCAGTGAAAAGACTTTCAATAAGTTCTAGACAGGGTCTTGAGGAATTCAAGAATGAGGTTATAGTGATTTCCAAGCTACAACATCGGAAACTTGTAAGGCTTTTGGGTTGGTGTGTATGTGGAGAAGAAAAGATACTAATCTACGAGTACATGCCCAATAAAAGCTTGGATTCCTTCCTCTTTGGTTTGTGATCTTCATGCTCTCAACCTCGTTTTAGGTCGTTTGGGTATTGGAAAAACAGCCCACGTGGAACTGAAATCCATAAGCAGATGCAAATTGTTGCATTTGGGCTCTTGCAAATACTTCGAATTGGTTCTGTTGAAATTCGTTTCCACCAAAGGGGATGTTTTGAAATTCCTTGGGAGGTGCTAGCTTGAAAATTCCAAGAGAAAAGAATTCCCCTCCAACGGTCATATTTTCAAATTTCCTCTCTAGTGACATTCATATTAAAATCTCTGGCACTTCTTTTCCAATACCCAAATATAGTTTATTGATTCATAGAATTGTATTCAGAGCTCCCAAACATGAAAACAAAATCTCTTTCTCAAGAATTTTGTTTCATGAAAACAAATTCTTTAGATCCTTTTAAATCCTCACATGTGAACGAGCCCATACATTATAAACTTTGTGACAGATGAAACCAAAAAATCAGAATTAGATTGGGAAAAACGCGTTCGAATCATTGAAGGGATTGCTCAAGGCCTCCTTTATCTTCATCAATACTCAAGGTTAAAGATAATTCATAGAGATCTGAAGGCAAGCAACATTCTATTAGACAGTAATATGAATCCAAAAATATCAGATTTTGGCATGGCAAGAGTTTTCGGTGGGGACGAATCCCATGCAAATACAAACAGGGTTGTTGGCACATAGTAAGTAAAAGCCACTTCATCCAGAAGCACCACGCGCATGCTTAATTTTCCCATATGGGTTCATACATATTTAGTTACTAAGAAATTTTTGGTTGACTACAGTGGTTATATGTCTCCTGAATACGCCATGAGAGGTGTCTTCTCTGTGAAATCCGACGTATTTAGCTTTGGGGTCTTACTGCTAGAGATTATTGGTGGCAAGAAGAACTCTGCTTCTCATCATTTTGATGGCTTTCTAAACCTTCCTGGACATGTAAGTAGCTAAGTTAACGCGTAATTCTTCACCTGGGGAAATAATGTGCTAGTATTGGCAACACCGTAAATTACCTTCGCGCCGGGGCCCACGTGCTATCTGTATGCCATTTGAGCCAAGTTCAAGGTGCGCGCCATAGAGAACTGTTGGTTTCTTGCTGGGACCAATCTTGATCTGTGTGTGCAATCCAACTCATGCATCAGGTGAACCCCACCATGATGATAGGATGTCCAAAAATTAGGCCGAGCCAATCATCTGGTGTACCTGACCATTTGAGTTTGTAACTGATGGACAGCTAGGATAGCATACATGTAGCACATGACTGCACGTTTGCTTGACACTACTATCATGGACAACTTACTTTCCTTTCTTTTAATTTTAATTTTTAATTTTTGTAACAATGAAATGTAGTGTGGATGAAATGTAATTTCAGGTATGGGAGTTGTGGAAAGAAGGCAGGAGTATGGAGTTCATTGATCCAATGCTCGTCGATTCCTCTCCTACCAGCGAGCTTGTGAGATATGTCCATATGGCCCTCTTGTGTGTGCAAGATAGTGCCACAGATAGGCCCACCATGTCTGACATCGTTCATCTGCTTTCCAACAAAACAGCTACAATGGCTGTTCCTAAGCAACCTGCTTTTTGTACTCGGGCTGTCACTGAAGCAGATGTAAGACCAAGAACAACTTCTGTGAATGATGTAACAGTTTCTGAGATTGAAGGCCGATAGTGGACGTGGGTTGGGTACTTTCCTGGGTCCCACCTCTAACAGCAACTTGTCGACCAATCAAATCATGCCATGTCGTGCCTATGCCAATGTTGGCAAAGGTTAGGGCAGCACCCAATCCTCATCCCTGAAAGTGGCCCGTGACCATCTGTTTGTCAAACCAAGCTTACAGACTGTCCTTCCACTTGGACCATTCATGCCAACATGCCACATGTATATGACATGAAGCCATCCAAAATGTGGGGCCCCCATCATGATGCTCACCTGGCACTTGTGATTTCCAAACATGCTGTGGATATGGCTTAAGGAACTTACACGTGTAATTGAAGTGTTGGACATGATATGAAGAATGTCAGGTATCAAAACGTGGCAGAAGAATCTAGCGGATCCACTCACCAAGCAGCCCAAACGTGTATGTTGAATCAGACCATCCCCATCTGTTCTTTTCATGCTGCAGGGCCAGCCTAATGAGGGGTTTGATCTGATTTTTGTGCCAAGTGATCTTCATGGTAGCAGCCGGCCTTTTCGATGGCTCAAATGTCATACACACATGAAGACTTTGGCACTTCTTTCTCGAGCCTTACCATCCATTGAGATTGAGATGTGTGTGAACATAGCTTGTGACGTAAATTCAGATTTTTCTTTTTCTTGTTTTGATGAATATGTTACATCAATACACCATGTGCTTCCATTCCATGTTTTTAATGATATTATATTCTCATCTTACCGAAAAAAGTACAATTGGATTAATGAAATATGATTGTGGATAATTTGAACCGGAGTGCGTCAAAAATGCCTCACACACACCTAGGGTTTATTGAATTAAAAAAAGAGGAGAGTGGACCACTAAGGCCCAAGTCCACAGACAAATAACAATGGTCCAGACCCAAGCACATGTACTGTTTTCTATATAATTAAACACATATACTCTCTTGTTCATTGGATCCCAAGTGGGTCAGGGTTTAATCTGTCTTGTTTCTGTTTTCTTCAAGTCAAGTTCTTTAAAATCAATAGTAGTGTTTGGATGCATTATCCAATTAGACTGTGAACATTGTTGCAGTAAGAAAATGACCAAAATATAGCTCCTTTAGCATTCTTATCGAGGGTCTATGCTTAAATTGCCATTACATTGTATTTAAGTTCGAGTTAAAACAATAACATAAACCAACCTATTTTTGGAAGAAAAGGGAAACCTATAAAACTACTTGTTACAGAGAACATCTTGTGTTTGCATCGAAACATATAAATGTTGACTAATCTCGTTGATGTTGAACTCAATAAAATGTAATGGCTGAATAATTAAAAAGTAAGATTATTCAAAAATACACATCAAATGTGAGGTTGCATTTAATTTCTAATAGTAGATTCATAATACAAAAAAGTGTTTGTGATTGTTGCAGAAGATAGCATTTTAATTGTTGCCATTTTCTCTTGATTAAATTGATTTTGGGCCTGTTTCGATCTTCATATTAGTCATTATGATTGGCCAATCCATAGATTGAGGAGTCCACCTACCATCTCCCAATCCCCAAAGCAGGGTTTAGAAACTTACCACTCCCTTATCCCTCCACCCCTCACATATGCTTCCTTTGATCTTCAACAGAGGCCTTTGATCCTAGTCCTAGAATCATCCTCATATTAGTCATATTAATGATGTTTGTGGGTCACTTCCTCCTACTTAAAATAAGATCCAAGAGTCCAATTTCTTGGACCCACTTTCCAAACTGTCCATTGTGATGGACTATACATGGAGAGGAGAAATGATCACCTGCAACCGGTCCTTGGATTAACTTAAAATACAACCCATTTTCACAAGAATCTTGCCCTTCAAAAATGTCTTATAATTTTCTAGGGCAAGTGAAACAAAAGTTCAGAGGAATTACTACTAGATGAGTAGCATCCAAACTTGAAATGGGAGGTCTGAGTACTGAATACTCTTCCAAATTAAAACTCAATTAAGCTTGGCTACTGCCCATAGCCATTAAGTTCAGCCCAAGCACAGCCCAAAGCTAGTCAGGCCTGAAGATTTGATGGGCTAACATGGCCGATTGCCAGCTTGGACAACATAGTTTTCTCTTTTGTGCTTGGAGAGAATGACTTGAAGATCCATTTAGTAGCATTTATAGATTCCATGTAGTGTTGAGAATCATTTCCATGTCCTAATGTAATTAGGATACTTAGTTATTAAGCAAGCTCTGGTCAAATCAAATTAAAAAATTTACTTCTTAGGGTTATATTATGTTAGTAGGATTAGGAAATGAGGAGCATTCTTATATGATGTTAGTAGGTTATATGATTCATACAAGCTAGCTGGCAAGTACATTATCTCTCTCTCTCTCTCTCTCTCTCTCTCTCTCTCTCAAAAACACACACGGTTTTATCCTTTAGTATTTCTATCCGTTTCTCTTTAGGGGTTGTTTGGTAGCTTGTATCAGGTATGATTTGAAATCCAAATCATAATTATCACGGAATGTGAATTGAGTCATCAGTTGTGTTTTGCACTCCAAATCCAAATTACAACTTTCATGGAATGTAAATTAGAATCCTTAGTTGTGACTGGCACTGCATAGATGGAATTCAATGGAATAAAAAATTGCATTTGATAAATGGAGTGAAACTACTCATTTTCGAATAGACTTAAGTTTGGCCTGGGTCCATGACAGGGCAAAATAGTCTAGCATGAGACCAACCTGAAAATTTTATGCTGAGGCGAGCCCAAGTGTTCTCTGATGTGGGAGAGAGATTTCCAAAGACAGGAAGTTGCAAGAGAAATGTGGTGGGGTAGCGGCTTGGAAGATGAGAGAAGGAAGTGTGCTGGCAAAGGAGTTAGCGGCTTAGGTGGGCCCACAGTAATGTTTATGTGAAATCCACCCCAACCACCAAGTGTGTCACCCCATTTTAAGCTGAAGTCCCAAATATCACCTCTATCCCTGATTTAAGTGGACCACACGATTGGAAACAGTGTAGAGGGCAATGCTTATCCTGCATACTATTTTTCTTGGTATGGACAGATAAATCACCTATGGGGCCGAATTTTAGGATCGATAACTAAATTTTGGTGTGGCATCTAGTGATTGGAGTTGATTTTATATAGATATCATGGTGGGCCTTGCAAAAATCAACGGTGGGTCTATCTCCACTCCAACAACTAGATGACACAGCAAAGGCATGAGGACCAAAATTTATGCCCATATGTGATTCAAGTGGACCACACCAAGGGAAACAGTTTGGAGGGTGAATGTTGCCCTGTACATTATTTTCAACTATGTGGTCCACTTAAATCACAAATGGGCTGATATTTGGGCCATGGACCTAAAATGGGGTGATGCACCTGGTGGTTAAGGTGGATTTTACATAAACATTATGGTGGCCTCTACCTGAGCCACCCATCATTAGTCCCCACTTAAGCATTAAAAAAATAATAATAAAATAAAATAAAATAAAATAAATAAGTAAAATCGCTTGCGAACCTAATGGGCTGGGCCGGACTGCAGGTTGGTTGACAGGCTATTGTACACGGTCCAAGCCTAGCAAGATTGATAAGTGAACTTGAATTTAAGCTCAAGCCTGGTCCTTGGGCCTATACTAGCCCAAGTCTAGCTAGCCCAATGTGGGTGAAGCCTGAAAGCCCAATGGGGCCAGCCTGGTCCATTGACATAGTACCAAGCCACCTAACTGCCTGAACCAAACCAAACCTGACTCAACGCGACCAAACCCAATATAGATTAGGGTTGGAGCTACGGTACATGGGTTCAGCTCGGGGTGAGGAGGTCAGGTTGCCTTACACGTGTGATGCAAGTGGCCTCTTTAACCTTTGGCAATGTAATTTATGGTAGGATCTAATAATAATAATAATAATAATAATAGTAGAAACTTAGTGGCGTTTTGGACTAAGTGCTGCCAACATGGTAATCTTCTTTCTTTTGGATTTTCTTTTGGATTTTCTGTTTTTCTATAATAGGGCTTTCTTGGATTTGTGGGAAGGAGGGAAAGAAAAGAAAAGAAAAGAAAAAAATTGTATTTTCCTGAAAACCTTATTTTCATAAAAACGTGGGAAAGGAAATTCTATTTCTTTTGAATTTTCTCAAAATTTTTTGTTTTTCTATCTTAGGGGGCTTTTCAGATTTGTATTTTCCACGAAATCTTATTTTCAGAAAAATGTAGAAAGTGAAATATTATTTCTATTGTTTGTTTATCAAAAATATTTTCTTGAAAATTATTGATGTTTATTTTCAAATCATATATTTGATAAAATAAAATTCTCTCCAAAAAAAAAAGTTACAACTTCGAGTCCCATAGTTTTAGGATACAATGGGAGCTCCACTACATGGTAGGACCTTGTTGTAACCATCAACCAGCTTATATGCCACAAGAGATTCATGAACTCTTAGCAAGTTAAAGAAAGTGATCTTATCAATATTATTCATGTGACATCCACTCCATCCATTTATTGCAGCTTCCCTATTCATTTTATAGCTGAAGGGTAAGCCAATCCAAAACTCAAGAAAGCCACCATGTGATTGAAGATCGGATCAACCTAACTCCAAAACAATGCACCTATATAGGGGCAATTTCCCTTTTTTTTTTTTTTTTTCTTACACACACACGCACACACAACACACTCACGCTGGTGGAATTTCAGCACCTATGGGTACTCAAACCCTTGACCAGGAGTTGAAGCTCCTGAGTGTCTACCACCCGAGCAAGAGTAAGGACCCGGCAATTTCCCAATTAGCAGCTCTTAGTTAAAAGGAAAAAAAAAAAAACTAAAAAGAAGAAGTGCACATTGTGATCATGAGCCAAAAAAATAATATTGGTCTACTGATCCGGTGATAGATCACACTTGTGTAAAAATGATGGATGGTTGTGATCATAGAACATGCATTGGATGCCATGCCTATGTGTCAAGTGCCTAAAGTGGGATGTTTAAAATCAATAATTAATATTGCTTTGCAAAATGGAAGTAATCCTCGGCTTCAATGACTTCGATGGATATCTGATATCCACATACAACTTATGTTTATCCTATCCAATTAGTTTCTTGTAGAGAGGCCCACTTAAGTTGTGGTTGGGTTGACTCTTTTTTTTTTGTCCTGTTGCCTAAGTCTGAGGGATGATCTTGATGGACGGAGTGGATTTGACATAGAGAACATGGTGTGGCTAGGTGAAGCTCACTTAACAAAAGTTATTCAGCCCCCTTGCATTTTCTTCAAAATCGGAATGTGAAGAGTTATTTCAGTGGGAGCCGATTATGTGCATCTCGAGATCTTACGTGCATGTATTAGATACCCACTTATTCATCCATTTTGCAAGGTTATTTTAGGGCATAGGCGAATAGATAAAAAAAGATTAAAATTTTAGGTGGCCGATGCCATAAGAAACTGTGGTGATTGACTAGTAAAAACTTAATGTAAGCCATAAAAGTTTTGGATAAAGTTAATATATATATATATATATATATATATATATATATATTCCCTTTATTCAAGTTTGTTTGACCTTATCAACAGGTTGGATGGGAACTATATGGAAACATTATGATGGGCCTTAGAAATTTTTTAATAATAGGGCATTCAATTACCACTGTTTCTTACAGTATGATTCATTTGTGATGTAGATCTACTTTATTTTTTGGTTCGTGCTATAAAATGACATGAAAAAATAGATAGACAATGTAGATATAACAACATACGTCAAGGTAGGCCCCATGATAGTAGGTGCACCATCTTGGGTGAGGCTGAGCCACACCTAATCGCTTTGCTTGGGCAAATAAATGCCCGTTCCCAAGATTGTGGGTGAGAAAATAAAAGAAAATTTTTACTAGAAAATTGATTGCATGGGATATTGAATTTCACTTCCCTTCTTAAAGTTTTCAACCGTAGGTATTCAATTCTTGTTGCTTTCTATGGTGGGGTCCACTTGAGCTTTACATCTACTTGATTTTTTGGCCCACGCTCTAAAATGATCTCGAAAAATGGGTGGACAGTGTGGATATAGTCCACACATCATGGTAGGACCTACACAATTTGCTAATATTGAGTGGAATTGGCACGAGACCCAATGCAATCCCATATAATCTAATTCCAAGCTTTTCCATTCTTCCCTAACATTAAGTGGAATTGGCACGGGACCAAATGCAATTCCATCCTACCTAATTCCATTTAATACCATGCGCCAAACGCCCCCTAAGTGTTTACAAACAACAGAAAAATGGTTTATAGAGAAATTCTATTTCCTTTTGTCTTACCATTTTGCTGAATTTAAATAAGTCTTGAGAAACAACCTCTCTCTTAAACTCAATGGATATATATATTTTTTAATTCAATAAATTATGGTAATATGATTCACCTTACCTAACCCAAAGTTATAGGAATCTCCTATAACCCCAAGCTCTTTGGGGCCAACCATGATGTTTGTATTATCTCCACTCCATTAATTAATCCTTCTCGCCAGCTCATTTAGGACATGATCTCAAAGATGAGTAAGATCCATAACTCAAATAAGCATCTTTACATGAAATAGTGAAAATGAAAACGCCGACAGTGATGTCTATTCATAAGGTGATTTTTGCTTAGACAGAGAAAAAAACACAAATATAAGCCTAATCCAAAACTCCCAGTCTCAATGAAGCTTTCAATGATAGGCATTTAATCTTCACCGTTTCTCCTGATATGCCCATATGAGTTTTGATTCTCCCTCCTATTTGGATTAAAGACATAAAACAAGTCAACTGTATATGTGTACTGAGTGGACAGAGTAGGAAAGTATATAAAAAAGAGTGCATAAAATCATGATGATTCTGACAGAGGTAGGAATTCCTGTAACGCGGGGTTGTAGGCCAGCTGCATCCATGATAATCTGTCTACACTACACATGTGAAATCAATCTGGATATGATGTTTATCCTTGATTTTTGAGCCAATGACTGCTTAGAGAAGGGTCCAACCAATCAAAGAGCTTGGACCTTACACAAAAATTTCAACGGTGGCATGTGTTGGGCACCCGTCCATTGCGGGTCTCCAGCTATTCTCTCTTTAAAAGAGAATACGTCACACTCTCAGGTGTCACCTTCGTTGAAACTTAGATAAATTCATTTTCATTCCCTTTCATGGTGCGTGACATGCGCTGAATAATATCTGTTGGTGGTGTATGAAGATTCGCAAGGACGTATACATCATATACATATCTAATTCCATATATGGTGGGAGTACTTAGAAGGTTAGGTGGTACCTATTACATTCACCAAAACTCATGACCTGACTTCATTTTTATTTTTATTTTATTACAATCTTAAATAGCAGGTTTTGTTCACTTGCATCCTAATTAAAGCACGTTAACTTGTTCTACATTCGAGCTGTGGGGCCCTCCCCATCTATGTATGTAGAATCCAAACCGTGCAATGTTAGCAGAATATCTTAAGAATCGTCCTGATATACGGATGGGGGCACAGTACAGGGAGCTATGTATAATCATGCCTAGAACATATATATTGATGTGGTGTGGCCCATTGATTTTCTTTTTTCAAGGCATGACTTTGATGTAACCTTAATCCTGGTGTTGGTGACCTGATAAATGGTTTGGATGGTACATTCAAAACATAATGGACCCCATATTCTATCTAGAGGTTTTTACGGTGAGCATTACACTCTCTAGTGTCATCCACCGCTCCCTGTGGTGTGACCTAATTGATTTATGGATCAGGATGGACCTATGGAATCTAGACCCAAATAACTGGGTGCACCAGATAAACGGTTTGGATTCCACGTAAACATTGTGGTGGGACGTCCCACACAGTTGGAACACTCATTAGCTCAAAGGCTGGAATTCCAGCGCTTGTACGCGAAACCCTACAACTACATCTCTACGTCAAGGTTTGATAGGCCTACACGCATGTATAAGGCATCCATTTTCATACAACCGAATCCGCAGGCAAGATCCGGTCCATTCATCAAGTGGGTTTGGCCATGGTCATGATCCAGCCCAAAAATGAGACCATCCAAGGGTTAGGAAGATCTTGCCGAGTTATTGCTAGCCGTTCGTTTGTTTCATGAAATCTGGCCCACCTTGTAACTGGTTTGACGTGATTTTTGGGCCAGGCACCTACTTGGTAGGACCCACCTGATTGCTGACAGCGTGAATCTTGTACCGGTGTGTGGCTAATTCAACTGCTTGAAGATTGGATAATCCTATAAAATAAAAGGTCCCAACTAGCCAAAACAAAATGCTGGATTTCATACGTATATTAATTTCACCAAATCATATATTAAAATAGCAGTTATAACAAACATGTTTTATTCTATGAAAGGGATATGATGCTGAGGCAATGACTATTTTTAAGTACAGAAAATACCTAGGTATTCACAAAAAATAAAGGAAAAGTGACCAAACAGTCCCATTTTCAACCTTAATTAGAGTGGATTTAAGACTCAGGCAACTCGGACCCAATCTTCCGAGTTCACTCAGCCTGAGTCCATATTAAAGAATTTCACATTCATGCATTTGTAAATATGTTGTGTGCATATATATATATATATATATATATATATATATATATATATATATATATATATATATATATATGCGCTCACCTACACACCCTTTCGTATGGAACTCATGTTGATCTTTTTGAGAACCCATCATAAGTGATGTGACTCTAAAATCTGAACGGGTCCACGTGAACCAGTAATTCATGAAAACCCCCCGGCCTAAGTTTTACTTTAATCCAAAACTTTGGTGGGCCATAAAAAACAAAAACAGTTTCCTCCCTTGATTTGCATTTTTCTTTGCTATGGCCTGCTAGAGTTTTAGATCAGGGTGAAAATTGGTCCCCTGGGGTTTCATGGGATGCCGCATCATATGGACCGTTCGAATTAAACGCCCATGACACGTGTGCAAAGGTGTGTGACACACACACACACACACACACACACACACGGCCACTAAAGTTTTGGATTAGAGTAAAAGTTGGGCCTAGGGTTCCATGGATGCTGCATCATGTGGACTGTTCAAATTTTGGACTCACATCAAGTACGATGAGTTATCAAAAAGTTCACATGGGTTTAGTGTGAACTAGTGTGTGTGTACCATGGGCTAGTTTTTAGTTTTTGTTCACACGAGTTTAGTGTGAACTAGTGTGTGTGTACCATGGGCTAGTTTTTAGTTTTTGTATGCCACCCACTTTTCATTTTCCATTAAATCTGTGAGCCACAAACAGATGTCAGGAAAGCTACTCTCTACCTTTTTGGTTTTTTTTTTTTTTTTTTTCAAATGGGTTAATGAGAGTTGCTTGACCACCTCTCACACAAGTGTGAAAATGGGAGGTGTTTTTGAACCGTTCATTAAAAAAAAAAAAAAACACATGTATGTGAAATTGTAGGTATGTTGGATAATTGAGTAGGCCACATCTCATATTTAATTATAGTCATTGGTATGTTGTCAACAAAGTGCCTGTCGAGAGAGAAACGTTAAAACACATTTTTAGTGGCATCCAAACACGCCTGTCCACAGAGAATCATTAAAACACATTTTTAGTGGCATCCAAACACGGTATCTTTGAGAGTGCCGTTTGTTGGGCTTGTAAAGGTCTCAGGCCCAAACAAATAATGTTTGTTGGGCCTACGGGCCGGGCCTTTTCAAAATTTATCATTAGCTTAACCTGTCCCTGCCCGGTTGCAATCCCTACTAAAGCCTAAAAAGATTTCCTTTCTAAGAAAAATATTCCAAGATCTCTGTTTCTAAAGAAGAAAAATAGGGCTGATAGTGGGTAAGCCCGATAATAAGGCCCACACAATATTGGGCCTGAAGCTGTTCAAGGCCCAACAATTGCCAGCCTAGGGAGAAGTTAGACCAATGTAAAAAAATAAGGGTTTTTTGAGCAACAAAGTCCAAAATGGACCTTTTGGCTAATTATTCTAAAATTAACTCAAAATGGTTGAGATATTTTTAGCACATTGGACGTATAAGATTGGTCGTGGCCCGATTCATGCGTCCCATATAGTGGTTCCCTAAGAGTTAATAAACTATGATTTTTAGTCTATGAAAGCAGGTTAACCCTTTCACAAATTATAATAGAGCAGTTGAGACCTTTCCTTTGGTTTTGATTTGGATTCTTGTTTTTGGATCGAAACAGCAGCAATTCATTTGATATGGTAAGAGCTTATAGGTCACGTTGTTCTTTCTAGCGGGTGCACGTGGGAAAATGGCACGTGTGCATGATCTAAACCACTCATTCGATTTGGAATTTTTTGTTAATTAATCTTAACTGTCCACTTATTTTGTGTGGATGATTGGACCTGATTTTTTTAAGACTAGGCATATAAACAATGGGGCTCCTCTTATTGCAGCTTGGATTTTCACACGTGCCATGCTGCTACGTGTGAGAGGCAAGTGCTGAGGAAAATTAGTCTCCCGAGTTCGCTTACAATTCCTCATTTGTACTCACAACACCCAACATTCTTAGATCACAAAATACCGAAGTTATTTGTTTTCAACGGTTGGATATCAATTTCATGCATTCTTTATTACTATATGGGGCAAGTTAACCATCCCAACTGCTTTAATAATTATGTAATAATGCAAATTTCGTTCCATTGGGCCCACATGCACAGACGGTCAGATGATCTGGATCGTGTGCATCTGTTTGTTGTCATCTTGGATAGGTCAACGTCCAAAAATAATACTGTTTAGATTATCCTGACTACTGATTTTTTTTCATTTAACTATGGACCGTTGACAACTGTTTTGAACGATCACTGTCCAATGTATTTCAAGGACTGTCCCATCCATGGCAGTACCCTAGATGGACAAAGATGTCCTGTGAATGGTGAAAGAGGGCTAATACATATGGTTCTGTCCAATCCATCATTGATTGATTTGATCCAGACCGTCCAATCCATCAAACATGAGTTGGGTGGTTGTCAAAATTGCTCACATTTCTCCTAACCTTTCCCACCTTCGAAAATTGGTGGTAGTCCTAATAGTTACGAACTTCCCCACCTTTGAATTTTTGGGTGTGGATCATCCAATAAGTGGTCCACTAAATAGATAATCCAGGTCCACCAAAGTAGACCAATAAATGGTTTAAAGGGCTGAATTGTACAACACCCACTCATGAGCCATGATAAGAAAAAAAAAAAAGAAACCATCTTTAAGCTAGCAGCTTTTGAATTTTTCAATGTAGCAATTCAACTTTAATACTCATAGATATTGTTTTCCCTCTCTACTGATAGAAGAGGCCTGCTAATTCCACATCCGTGTAGGACCCGTATACACCCACACGTGGGTGCATGTGTTATGATGTTACACGTGTGTGTGATTCAAGCTTTCCATCATGTGCACTATACTTCGTAAATCTTCTAGCATAAAATTCAAGCAATTTCTCACTTCAAAAAATATCTTATAGAAAACTGAAATCCAACACACGTTTCATATATGCATGTGTGTCCACATGTGGATGACTACGGCTCCACATGCGTGTGGAATTAGTAAAGATATTTCAAAAACACCAGCCGTGTGGATTCCACGTATTGGAATTTAGGATGATTCTATCATTGAATAGACTACACATGTACATGGATTTTGGACCATTTGTGGACGACTTTTTAACTAACTGTTCACACATTCCACGCTCATCTATTTTGAAAAGGTGCGTTCCACTTGAGGACCAGCTCCACACATCAGGGGTCTCCTGATGAGCGGCTCTAATCTTGTAGACATGTTCCTAAAACCCAGTGCTTCAACTATACTGATCGTTGATCGGAAGGGCCCCACGATGGATTGACCATGCCATAAGATTTTCCAGATTAGGTGATGCATTGTGGGTCTTTTTCAGTTGAAACTTGAAAGTGGACTATTAGACCAATGGTCTAGATCATTGAACTATGGCCCTCACTTGTGGAGAATACGAACCCGAGTATTCTGTGTATGTATGTCCTCGGGTGGAGTACCATACGCTTCCGCTTTAATCAAATTGAGACAACCATAGGGAGCTCTAATTTTGCTAAATTAGAGCTTTTAAAAAAAAAAAAAAAAAAAAAAGGGTGTTTGAAAATGCATTGAATATCTTGATTTTATGATTTCTCATCGCATTATCATCTATTTAAGCTTAAGGAGAAAGCCATCTTGGTCCAGATGAAATGTATCTTGATGCGCAGCACATGCATGTTTTCAATTCTCACAAAGCCCATTATCTGGTGATCCAGACCATTTATCTATTTAGGCCTACCATGGATGGACGGCTCCCAAAACATCTCCTCAATGGGACACCCTTTTAACCTTTTGATTTTGGCCTAAAAATAGACGGTTCAGAAGATAAGCATCCACGTTTAGCAAAACAAAAGACCCCGTGATAATGAATTAGGGGGGACATGGCCCCATTTGCTAGAATTGAAAACCGGCACACGCTGTGAAGATGCGGGCCATCTTATCATTCAATTCCTCTCTGCCAAAACCCAAAAGACAAAAGCTATGAATGTGTGTGTGTGAACGGTGAGTGATTTGATAGTCAGTGTGTCACTTGATACGCATGCAGGCACTTAGAAATGGTATAGTGGCAAACATAAACTCAAATTAAACTGACTAAATTGGTAAACCAAGTGCTCTTAAATTACAATATAAAAATCAGATTGGTTGAACAATCCTAACCTCTGATTTGTGGACACTTGTTTTTTTATTTTTATTTTTTTGAAATAAGACCTTAGGATATTTTTCATTTTTTAACCGTCAAATAAATGTCCAGCAATCTAATCTCTGAATAATAAAATAAGAGTAATTTTTTGTTCATAGTACATCTATATCAGTAGCAATGATTTGGACAGTTTAATTTGAATTACTTGCATTCAAAGTACGCAATTCTCAATAATTTCTAACAGACCGTGTATCATCTATCACACTCTGCCGGAGTATCAAAGTATTTCTTGTGTGTGAACAAACACAGGTTTGAATGAGGTTCCTTAACACAATAGCAATGATGGCTACACAGAAAGACGATGCAAAGAGTAGGGTCCAACCCATCTCGCATCTCTATCTTACCATCATGAAACCAACAACAAACCCTTTGCATAATTCCATGAGTCAATGGCTTTTGGAGCCATTTAACCAATAGAAAAATCACCCACAACTCAAAATTCATTGTATATGATGTGACGCAGATGTCACGCCCGTGCGGTCCGTTGCGTTGCACCGGCCCACACGTCATCAACACCTCAAAAGATCGTGGCCCACGTGTCAAAGTCTCAACGAATAATCGGCCCATTTGACATCTGAAGGAAGGTGTGCAATGAGGGGTCTTCCATGATTATCATGGTAAGATATTAAGCATGGAATTAAGAATAATAAGGCGGTTTTTCACAGAATCATAAGAAGACAAGGAATGACATATGTTTCAATCCATGTCCTCAAAATGTTGTGAGATTTTGAAGGTGAGGTGTGAAATGTGGGACCCATGTATGACTAAAAGGAATGTTGCATCAACATGGGTCAATCATCCATGTCAACCCACTCAAGAAGAGTTAGCTTGATGACATGGCAGAAGTCTACAAATCCAATGATTATGGGACCTGTCATTCTAATTTTATGGACAAGGGCTTCTTTTATGGTGGAAATGTAGCCCTAGATTCAACCCCAATGAATTTAAATGAGTCAATCTAAAGAGAAGAACAGATAGAAAACAAACCCTAAATTCAGAGAATGTATTTTGTAGATAGAAAGGAGGGTCTGATAATCCAAGAAAACAGATTAAAGACATGAACCAAACTCTTATGAAGGAGAGGATAGTTACTGGCAATCAACCATCCTCCAACACCACCAACAAGCACCCTATATGTGACGGTTAGGTCATAATATTTATGACAGATCTGAGCCGTTGATCAGGTGGGTTGCATGGTTACAGTACCCCACCCTCAAAATCAGAAGTTCATCACTTCTATGACCTTTTGATAAAGTGGGTGGTGAAAAAATGGCCTAATGAGCGGTCCACAGTCGACTTATATACATGAACCACCTGATTGATAAAACAGACTGATTATTGGCCTAGAGAAAATCTACCATTGGGCCCACCTGATGAACAGACCAGATCTGACGCATTTACTATATGATGGCATATGTGGGAGCTTCTTTCTGATATTTGCAGGTAACACTATATAACTTTTTTAAAAATAAAAATAAAAATCTTTAGATAAGCCTAGTGGAAAAGTAAGCTTGACTTTTGTTGAGCATGCTCAAAAATTTCTTTTCTCTAATTTTTAAAAGAGAGTCCATCCAAAGGTGATTGTAACATGTGGTGTCAAAATTCCATTTGAACATGTTAACATGAAAAATTAGAAAACTCAATGTGGCTTTCAAAATCCGCTTGAAATGTTTGTTTATTGATTGACCAAACGACTCAACCATAACCTTTAAAAAGGTGGAATAAGATACTTTAGCAAACCTACAGCTAGGGTTTCTAAATTCAATACAATAGGGACATTGTCGGTGTTTTAGAAAGAATAAAGGACTAATAATTCTACTCCAGCAGGGATCCATTAGTATTTTACAAGTGCTTTGCCTCTAAGGATTTCAATTTATTGAAAGAGAGAGGTCTCTCTCTCTCCTCCCCTCTATTATTGCATTTACCTAAACTCATGACTTGGATAGCGTAGTGTACCACACACCACCAAAAGCGGATTAGGTGCTGACCTGGCGTCACCCAAGATGGTGTAGCCCTTACTGTAGGGTCCACCTTGATGCATATATTCTATATCCACTCCATCCATCCGTTTTATCGGATTATTTTAGAGCATGAGCCTAAAATTGAAGCAAATCCAATTCTCAGGCGGACCATACCGTAGGATGCCATGTTTATTGTATACTTTACCGTTAAAAACTTCCTATGGCCTGCATGCTTGTTTGCTATCCAACTCATTCATAAGTTCATATAAACCTAGATTAAGGGAAAAACCAAATAGGCTTGATAATTTAAAAAAAAAAAATGGTGGCTCATTTAAGGTTAATCACCACTATTTCCTCTGGTACGATCTACCCGAGAATTAGATCTGCTTCATTTTTGGACTCATGCTCTAAAATAATCAAGCAAAATGGATGGATGGAGTGTATATTGAATACCTGCATCAAGATGGGCTTCGATAAAAGCCGCACTGTCTTGGGTGAAGCCGGGGCTGCACCTTAACAGCACCCCACACATACACGTTGGTATTGTATGCTGCTGGCAAAGCTCTGTGGAATCAAGGATAATTTATGTAATTTCTCCATGCGGTCTATCCATTTTCCTATTCATTTTAGAGCATGAGCCCAAAACCACCTTATATCAAATCTTAAGTACACCACTCTAGAAATAGTAGTGATTGAACACCCACCACTTAAAATAATTGCTAGGGCTCATGCTCATTTAACATCCAATTTGCAATTAGGTTACGTATCTTAAGTACACCACTCTAGAAATAGTAGTGATTGAACACCCACCACTTAAAATAATTGCTAGGGCTCATGCTCATTTAACATCCAATTTGCAATTAGGTTACGTGAACCTGGACAAAGAAAAAACATGGATATCAGTGGATCCAAAACATTTATGGCCATCAAAAAGCTTTTAATGGTAGGCGTTCGTTTACCACTATTTTTCATGATGTGCCCACATTAGATTTGGATTTGCCTGAGCTGGCAAAATAGATAGACGATGTTGATGAAACACAATACATCATGGTGGGCCCGCGGAGCTTTTCTATCACTATATACCCACATCACTGCGTGTGCCACACTAGGCAATCCAGAATCCCTAAACTCAAAGAGTAAATATCATTGTACCCTTTTTTTTTTTTTTTTGTTCTTAGAAAAGTCAATTGAAAATGATAAGCATTATAGTAAGAGAAAGATATAATATGTTAAAGATTTTCAATGATGCTTAGAGTGTTTTTTACAAAATCATAGCTAATCGGATGACAAAATAATGAGCAGTTGAATGGACTTCAAAAGTAAATCAAGCGACCAAGCGTCATCCAAAATGTCAATTAAGCGGCCGAGTGAAATGCGGTTGAGTCAGTAAGGAGGTCTGGAATAAATACTAGGACATATGGCAAGAAAGTTTCCAGAAGGTCGTGTAGTGTTGAAACGATAACAATGATATTATAAGAAGCATCCAGAAGATCAGTAATACTGAAATGATTATAATAACTATTAGAATGTGTAAAGTATCTAGATAGCTAGGTTAAGGCTATAAATAACAAAAGAAATTAGTAAAAAAAAAGGTCTCATATTAACCCAATCAAACCAAATTTATCTTTTAGTTATCATTTCTATTATCTATCATTGTTTATGTTCTGTAGTATAATCATTTACTTTTACATGTTATTTACATTCATTAGTATAATTCATATCGTTAATCAAGTAGTTGTCAATTTAGTTGTAATTTAAGTCTGCGCACATATGTTAGATTCAATTCAGGCATCAATCAAAGTTCTCTATTCAGAAAGGTGTTTTACCATTGTTCTCTACGATCGACTGTAAGTAGACCTATACACGAACCTAGTTAACTCGGTTAACTCACTTGACTCGACTCGAAAAAGCTCGAGTCAACTAGGTTCGAGCCAAGTCGAGTTGATTTTTGGAAGTTGAAAAAATTTCGAGCCGATTTCGAGCTTGTCCAAGCTTAAATAGACTCATATCGAACAGTTCGGTGACTCGGTTATTTTGATATTGGCATTGCTTACCAAGTGTTTGATGAAATGACTCAACGAAGTAGTGTTTCGGGTAGATAAATTCTCTATAGGATCGGCTGGTGGCAAGGGAGGTATGATACGAAAAAAAATAAACTTTTTTATGCTATTTATCTAGTGTTTGCTGAAATACCTGTAAACTACTGCTGCTGTTTTTCATACTGTGAGAAATCGAAAGTTCATTCCATGTGTTTGAGAAAATGTCGCAGAGGCTTAAACGCGGCTCGATTTGACCCGAGCCGCTAACTGAACAGAATCAAGTTGGTCAATCGAGCTCGAGGACCGAGCCAAATCGAGTTTGAGCTGGGGTCAATTACTGGCTGAGCCGAGTCGAGCAGTGTCGAGCTCGACTCGGTTCAACTCGTGTGCAACTCTAACAGTAAGAATCCATTTTTTATTATTCTTTTATCCATATTGAAAAGTCCTTTAACACGAAAGGCAAAAGTGTAACCCATTATCAAAGGATGAACCTTAACCTCTGACTATCATTTGATCATTTTAACATATTGTATGAGTGACTGAATAGGCCACTAATTTTATGCGATATCAATTACATATTATGTATCAGCCTATTTTAGTGCTTGGGGTTATAGTTGTTCGATTTGAATTGAGTCGCACATTCAATTCTCACATGCCCGCATTTATCATGCGGTTAAATCTTCGAACCACAACAAGTTTTACTCCATTTTTAAAATGGTAGTGACCCTTCAAACACACGTCATATAACACGGAGGTAATCCAAATTGTTAAGGCACATCTCTTAGTATATGCTGGATATCTGATGTGTATAATATAGCATTGATAATATTGTATTTATACAAGTAAAATATTATCTTAATAGATTTATACAGTTATATGTACGACTGCCATTACACTTCCTTATACTAAAGATGGATATCCTGCATATTTTAAGAGGACTACCTTACACAAATCACTAACCCAACTATGGTTTGAGCATAACTGAGAATTTGCACGGAGTATAACAAATAATCCATCTAAATTTTCTCCTTGAACTTGTACCACTCAGTATTTTGCTTTTAACCATCCATTTGATAGCCAACAGTCGGATGGTTATGACTGCCAGATCAGTGTGATTTTGGATGTAAGTTCCATCTACAGTGGGACCCACAATTTGGATGGTCAAGATGGATAAACATCAGCGCCACATGTGAGGAGGACGAGTCACCACCATTATTTAAGGATGCAACACTAAGCAAACCATGATGGCCCTAACAAACAGATGAAGCAAATTGTTGTTGGGACCTATTTTGTTTAAATAATCTTTGACTGTCCATATCAACGGCCATTGATAAATGGTTAAAATTTCTTAAGTTTGAGTGACGTTTGCATGGTAGCCCATGATATGTGTGTTGGAGATAATGAACCGTCCGGATCAGTGAATTAGACTGTCTAAATGTCCCAATCCGACTATGAGCACTATAACCTATAATGCTTGAGAGCGCTACAAGTTATCGTCCTCCTAGTTTCATTGGTCCACTTGGACAATCCAATCGGTCAGTTTGAACTGTCGATTAGGTCAAGAACCTAAATTATCGACTACAATCCCAAAATCATACTAATCAGATGATCTAATCCATCCTGGATTTGGCCTTATTATCTTTAGCCATCCTTTTTCTAAGCTATGAATTGGACGGCTGTGATTGTCTACCAAAAGTAATTCTTTAGAATCATAAGCAATCCATGATCGGCCCCAACAAATAGATGCACCAAGGATCTATTTAGTGTAAACAATCTTGAACGTCCATATTAAAGTCTATCCACCAATGGTTAATATTTGTTGAGTTGGTGTGACATTTGCATGGTACCACATGAAATGTGTGTTAGACATAATGAACAGTCTGGATCCGTGAATTGCACTGTCTAAGTTCCCCAGTGCGACTAGGAGCACCGTAACTTACAATGCCCTGAGAAAAATCCATCTCTCTCTCTCTGATTACTATTAGATTACCTAAGCACATCTTTATCTTTTATAATTATTGTTATAGAAAAACCCACATCCTTATTAGTGATTCATATGGTAAATTAATGTCTATTGATGGCACACATGGTTTATGCATCCCATGTTATTTGTATGTTACACTCAACTCCTTTCTTTTATAAATTTTTTAATTCATGTATCCTTTCACAATTACCAGTCGTTGGATTTACTTTGGACGGTGAAGATGATGGGCGGTGTCTATGATGCGTGTTCTACTGAATGTGGTTGACTAATGAATGAGGACGCTGGATTGAAAAAACTGATGGACCAAAGGCGATGTAGAGTTGTGTCCTTTTCTCCCCACGCAAAGGACTCTTACCACATGGTCAACCCATGGCCACTCGCTCGTGTCTCACCTTTTGTGTGCCTATTCCCTCGTGTCTTTCCCACGTGACATCCTGATACTTTCAGCGGCCACTGCCCTCTGTCCTTCCCTTTCGAAGTACGCGTCCCCTATTTTGTCCTTTTCCACTCTTTATTCTTCAGACCTCAGTCTTACATCACCCCTACATCACACGTATTTAGCTTCTTCCTACGTAGCTGTAGAGGCCTGGTGGCCCCAGACGTGCCAGATTGGCACGTGTTTGATATCTTAGTGATAGGATAAAGGTGCGTTGCACCGTGAAGATGAACTGGCGCAAAAAATAGCCTGGTCCATTCATCATGCAATATCCATACATATATTTTATTTTGATTGTGGATTGTTCGAAGTTTTTTTTTAACCATGCATTCATTTCATATAGGATAACCCACCTTATGAATGGACCAGATTGATACTTTGATCATCCCATTACATTTTGAACGGCTCAGATGTCCCATACTCTTGCCAGGTTGAGATGCACATCGTCTGTAAAGGTGCAAGCGGGAGGGCGCCCATAAGTGAAAATTTCACTCCGTTCCAGTAATCAGGTGGGCCACTTAAAACAAAAGGAATGGGCGGTTTAGATACAATTCTCAATGTTTCACGTTCGACCAAAATGTTGGTCTTTCTTAATTATTGTTACCATCTACACTGTGGAAGTGGCCACTCTATGCACGGCTCAGATGCTTGCACGCTTACCAGGCTGGCACTTTACTGAATATGAAAGGTACGTGTGGAGAGATTTCATCTGGGCCTAACAAACCTCGTAGGCATGAAATTGGACGGTTAAGATTTGCTTAATTTCTGTTGTAAGGCTTTACAACTGTTTGGTTCGATGACATGGCATCATCACCGCTAGATGATGGCCAACCATATAATGGCCCAGATCGAGCCGAACCAGTTCTTTTTTTCTTTTTTTTTTTGAATACTAAAAATGTGCGTGCGGAGGTAGACATAGATGTCAGATATTCCCACGTGTTACGCGTTTATTATATAGGACCTTACTAATGAAAACTTAGCATTTTGGGTTGGGGGCGGATTAGGTGAGTCCCCGGATCCACCAAGGTGGGTGGGACCCCTGACTGTGGGGCCATTGTGATGTATGTGACTAAATCCACGCCGTTCAGTATTGAAAGCTCATTTTAGGGTATGATCCAAAAGAAATTGAAGCAGATCCAAATCTCACGTGGACCATAATACAGGAAACAATGGTAATCGACCATTAAAAGCTTCTCGTGGGCCACAAAAGTTTTGGATCAAGTTGATATTTGTGTGGTATCTTTATCCATATCTTTGTGACCTTATCAACAGGTTGGATGGCAAATAAACATTCCTGTGGCCCCAATGAATTTTTTAATGGTGGGGATTTAATCACAACTGTTTCCTGTAGTATGGTCCGCATAATATTTGAATATGCTTCACGTTTTGGTATAATGCCCTAAAATGAGCTTTCAAAACGGTTGGACGGTGTGGATTTAAGGAACATACATCACTGTGAGCCACACAGTCAGGGGTTCTACCCACCTCGGGTCTCACCTACTCCGCTCACCCTGTATATCGTGTGTGAACGCGAATTGCCTGTGCCGCCGGCCAATAGTGATTTCCTCTGTGGGGCCGACCACAATGTCCTTGAGAAATTCACTCCGTCCATCAGTTTTGCAAGCACACGATAGGATAGGAACCCGAAAATCATGCACTCAGATGGACACACGACAGGAAAGAAAGGGGATTAAACGACCACCATCGAAACCTTTCTGTAAACCATTATGATGTTTTTACGTCATCCAAACCGCTTATATTGTTATTCGCACTGGGATGAACTGAAAACACAAATATTATCCTGATCCAAAACTTTTGTGGCCCCCACTAAAGTTTCAACGGTGGGCATTTCTATTCTCACTGTTTTCTGTCGTGTGGTCCACTTAAGTTTTAGATCTTCCTCAATTTAGGTATATGTACTATTGTGAGCTTGATAAACTGATGGACCGAGTGGATTTCTCACTGATATCGCAGTGGGCCCCACACAGCTTCCTCCTCCAGCTACGTACTTGCGGGTAGGGTATGGACATTGCAAGTGGGACGACTAGGGACGGTTCTGGAAAGTCCATAAGATATGGTTGTGCAACCGTTAAACACATGCCACCCATTCCATTGTTTTGATAAGCTAAAATATAGACCCGTTATCTGGGAACCAGTTGCTTGTGCAGTTCCTGTAGGAGGAACCTACGTGGGCCCACAACGATTTCGTGAGAAATCCACTCCGTCCATCTGTTTCTCTAGCTCATGTTAGAGTATTAACCCAAGAATAAGGCAGATCCAACATGTTGTGTATATGATCTGCTTTGTACAGGGGATATGGGACCAAGGAAACCAGACTTGCTAATTTGGATGAAGGACATGAGCATGTGAATTTTGTAAATTTATTAATTTGTTAAATTCATGAAATTTCATTGGATTTAGATTTAATAAATTTCCGAGTCTATTATCTCAAAATTAAATTACATATTCGTAGCTTTTGGCAATGTTTATGTTGTAATATATCTTAAATCTGAGTCCTTTCGTAACTGGGATGCGAAAGAGTCCCTTCGCAACTGGGATGCGAAAG
Organism: Magnolia sinica; assembly: GCF_029962835.1. Taxonomy (NCBI): domain Eukaryota; kingdom Viridiplantae; phylum Streptophyta; class Magnoliopsida; order Magnoliales; family Magnoliaceae; genus Magnolia; species Magnolia sinica. The sequence continues at coordinate 5,049,662 of NC_080573.1, read as the reverse complement.
GGAAGCTGCCTAAACTATAAATAGGTGTTCCTAGGGCTTTTCTAGGTGATGAGAAATAATTCTAAGGCTTTCTAAAGGGGTTCTAGGGAAATCAAAGGGTGTAACAAGGGTGAGATTCGAGGTTATTCAAATCAAGTAAGTCTTTTCTCTTTGTAATTTCTATTTTCATAGTGGAGATCTGTCGCTTTGTGCCATGGTTTTTTCTCGTAAGAGTTTTCCATGTCAAATATGTGTTCTCTTGTGTGTGCTTGGTGTCATTGTATTGCTATCCTAGATCTAAATCTGTGTGATTCCACAGCACAAATCCCAACAGGTGGCATCAGAACAATCATTGGAGCACAGATCTTAATCTGCAGGATTAGTAATAATGGGAAGTACTAGGTATGAGATTGAGAAGTACTCAGGAAAAAATAATTTTGAGTTATAAAATATCAAGATGATGAATTTCTTAATCAAGAAAGGCAAAGATGGTGCTCTTGAAGAGCGAAAGTCTACTATGACTGATGATGAATGGAATATTCTTGATAAGAAAGCTTTATCATCGATCCGTTTATGTCTCAAGGATGAGGTTCTCTACAATGTCATGAAGGAAAAAACTGTGATTAAGTTATGGGCAAAGTTAGAGGATGTCTATACGAAAAAATTCTTTGAAAATCGTCTACACTTGAAGCAGTAGTGGTATAACTTCAAGATGGCAGAGGGTGAAGATCTGGAAGCTCACATCAATAACTTTAATAAATTAGTTTGTAAATTGCTGGATATGGAGGAAGTGATGAAAGATGAAGAACAAGCATGTATGTTGCTGAATTCTCTTCCAGCATCGTATGAGTCATTCAAGGACACTATGTGCAGCACGAATAAAATCCTGAGTATCAACACCGTTATCTCGGCCCTTCAAGGGAAAGCTATGAGAAAACTTAACGTCGACATGGGGATAACTTCTGAAGTACTGCTTATAAGAGGTATGAATTCTGAACAAGGTATAGGTTCTTCAGGCTCTATGTCTAAATCCAAGGGCAAGGGCAAAGGAAAGGTAAAGTGCTGGAACTGTTGGAAGGAAGGATATGTGAAGAAGGATTGTGAAAATCCTAAATCGAAGAGAGAAGATTTTGAAGCTTCGTACAGGGAGGCCAATGTTGCCACGTCAGATGAATCGAGTGGATGTGATGGTGAGGTTTTGTCTATATCTACTATTAGGCGGTCATACGATGATCGTAAGGACGAGTGAATGCTAGACACAGGGGCATCTTTTCACATGACTCCTCATCGGAGTTGGTTCGCTAGCTTCATGGAGTGCGATGGTAGACAGGTGTTTATAGGCAATGGCTTTACCTATAATGTTGTGGCCGTTGGTACGGTGTGCATCAGGATGTTTGATGGGGTGGAGTGTACCTTGACTGATGTCAGGCACGTTCCTGATTTGAAATAGAATCTGATTTCTCTTGGTATACTTGAGACAAAAGGATGTAAGTATGCAGGTATTGATAGTGCTCTTAAGGCATCTAAGGGGGCACAGGTAATCATGAAAGCATAACGACTTGGTAACATGTATAGGTTGATTGGGAGTACTTCAAAAGGTGGAGCTGCAGTGGATGTAGCGGATTTCACCTCTGCATGTGTGTGGCATGTTGGGCATAGCCACATGAGCGGGCAGGGCAGGAAGGCTGAGACGCGCGGACAGGGATACAAAGCAGGTGGAGCAGTCACCTGTGAGAAGAATCACATGGCATGATCGTAGGATATCGGCGTGGTATATGGACGACTCCAATATCGCAGGGGATGATCTTCTATTTAGATGGCTCTAGGTGAGCATGGTGCTGAGAAGTGGAAGGAGAGTATGGGTGATGTGATGGATTCGTTTTACCAAACTGACATATGGGAGCGGGTGGAGCTTCCAGTGGGCTGGAGAGTGGTTGGATGCAGGTGGATCTTCAGGAGGATACAACATAGATACAGGGCGAGTTTGGTAGCGAAGGGTTATACTTAGAGAGAAGAGATCGGCTTCTCAGAGATATTCGTGCCGACAGTATAGCAGGTGTCTATTAGATCCGTAATTGGCGCTGGTTGGCCAATGTGATCTTGAGCTGGAAGGACGGATGTGGAGTCTGCACTTCTGTAAGGGAAAGTGAAGAACAGATTTACATGAAGCAACCAGAGCAGTTCGAAGTTAAAGGGGCTGAGAAAAGACTTTGCAAGAGGTCGTGGTTCAACCTGTCGCCTAGGCAATCGTTTAATTCCTTCATGGTGAGTCAGGAATTGATGACATGTACATCGCCAATTATGACATGTTTGAAATCAATGTACTGAAGACTCGATTAAATGGGATATTCAGGATGAAGGATCGGGGGGCTGCAAAGATGGTTCTCGGCATTGAGACTGAAGGAGGAGTAGGCTTTGGTAATCATAGGAGGAATACCTTGTGTGTAGGTATTGATCAAGGATGTGATGGGTCAGGTAAAGCCGGAGAGTGTTCCCTACGTGTCTCTCCTCAAGTTTTCCTCAGGACATATCCCAAAACAAATGAGGAAAAGCAGGATATCTCATGAGCCTTATTCGAATGCGATTGGCAGTGTATGCCATGGTCTGGATTAGACTGGTTATTTCACAGGCTGTTAGTGTTGTGAGCAAGTACCCCGGCAAGCAATATTAGGTAGCGGTGAGATGGTAAGAAGACTACGTATTTCCTTTTGAGAAGATAGGAGCAAAGATGGTTGGGCATGTGGATTCTGATCCAATGGACATGCTCTCCTAGATCGTTCCTATAGAGAAGTTCAAGGTCTATAAAACTTCTCTGGGCTTGGCGATGATGTAAAAGGAAGACGGAGTGTGTAAGAGAAGTTATGATGTGATGCAGAAATAAGAGAAGAGGTCAAGAAGCTACATGGTCGAAGATTAAAGACATGGTGGAGATTGTTGCGATATGTCTTAAATCTGAGTCCTTTCGCAACTGGGATGCAAAACGGTCCCTTCGCAACTGGGATGTGAAAGGGAAGTTGCCAAAACTATAAATAAGTGTTCCTAGGGCTTTTCTAGGGGATGAGAAATAATTCTAAGACTTTCTAAAGGGGTTCTAGGGAAATCAAAGGGTGTAGTAAGGGTGAGATTCGAGGTTGTTCGAATCGGGTAAGTCCTCTCTCTTTGTAATTTCTATTTTTATAGTGGAGATCTGTCGCTTTGTGCCGTGGTTTTTTCCTGAAAGAATTTTTCATGTTAAATCTGTGTTTTCTTGTGTGTGCTTGGTGTCATTATATTGCTATCCTAGATCTAGATCTGTGTGATTCTGCAGCACAAATCCCAACAGTTTAAGCATAAATTGCAAATGAATTATCTTTTATTATTATTTATTTATTTAAGTCTTTCATTCTAAGGATTTGTCACATCTTTTGTCTTCTTCTTCTTCTTCTTCTTATTCTTTTTTTTTTTTTTTTTTTTTTCAGGATATGGATTTGCCATAGTTTCTTTGATGTATCATGTTGTAGATGTTGGAAATCTATGAATTCTACAAATCCCCAATAAAAAGATAAAAGTGAGATATTTAAAATTAGGGTTGTACATCGAGCCGAGTCGGTGAGCCAAGATTGGCTTGACTCGTCCGTGCTCTCCTCGAGTTTGAGCTCAAACTCAGTTTTGAGCTTACAATTGGAGACTGGCTTATTTGCAAAACCATTCGAGTCGAGCTCGAGGCGAGCTAGTGGATCGAGTTGAGGCAAGTTTACCTCGAATTAAGTCGAGCTTGCTCCTAACCCGACCCAACCCAACACCCAACCTGCACCTGACTCAACCCAGCAACCCGACCCAACCCACACCCTATTCAACGTAGCCACCTGAGCCAACCCAACACCCAACCTACACCCGGCTCAACCTAGCAATCGGACCCAACCCACACCTGATTTAACCCAGCCACCCGACCCAACTGACCCAACCCGCACCCAACCCAACTCCCAAATCAAATATTCAATTAATAATATATATATATATATAATTTTTATCTGTCTCATTCTTTGGCTAATGACTTAAAATAATATCTCAGAATGGATGGACGGTGTGGATATAACAAATACATAATAAGTTTTTATATTTTTTTAAAATATTATATATATATATATATATATATATATATATATATATATATATATATATATATATATATATATATATATATATATATATATATAGCAAAACCATGTAAAAAATAAAAAATAAAAAATAAACATTCCTCCAGCCAAATAAATCATGCCTAATCAAAGTCCCTTAACCGGCTGCTGAATTGGTAGCCCCAAAACTTTAGTGGGCCATGAAAAATGCAAACAGTTTCTTCCCTTGATTTGAATTTCTCTTTGCTATGGCCCACCAGAATCTTAGATTAGGGTGAAAATTCACCCCCTAGGGTTTCATGGGATTCTGCATCTTATGGACAGTTCGGATTCGACACCCATGACATGTGTGCAAAGTTGCGCACGTGCGCATGCCTCTCTCGCTCTTGCTCTCTCTCTCTCTCTCTCTCTCTCTCAAATATTCGAGTCGAGCCAAGCCGAGTTCAAGTCGAGTTGAGTCAAGATCCACTATGATCGAACTCGGCTTGTTTTCAAAGCAAGATGGGTTACATGAAGCTTGACTTGCCTCGAGTTGTCGTTCAAGCCGAGCTAGATCAAGTCGAGTCGAGCGAGCTTTTCGAGCTAGCTTGGCTCGTGTACAACCCTATTTAAAATGATCGGATTTTACATATCCCTACCTATCAACTCTAATGAGGCCATTGGTAGTATGGATTTAGATTTTAACTTAAGAATCTAAATCTAGAATTTTAAAACTTAAAATTTATATTCTTTTAATTGCTTTTAGTTTAAATTTTCAATTTTATAGAATTTAAAATTATGCTTGTAGAATTTAAAAATTATGTTTGTGTGAACGCCAAAATATAAATACCCATGTGTTATATCTAATGCATTAGACCAATCACAATCGCACCACTTGGCCTCTCTTCTTCGGTTTTTTCGAACCTAACTCTATGCTAGGCTAGCAGTACTAGAGAGGCGGAGGAGAGAAAAAGGTAGGACGTGTCTCTCTCGAAATGCCTATTTAAAGGGCCTCGCAGTAGTAAAGAGAGGGGGATGAGAGAAAAAGATAAGAGAGAGAAAAAATGGAGAGAGTAGAGAACGAAAAACAGAGAGAGGGGATGAGAGAAAAAGATAAGAGAGAGCAAAAATGGAGAGAGTAGAGAACCAAAAACAGAGAGAGGGGATGAGAGAAAGGGGCAAGAGAGTGAAGATAGGCAGAGAGTGGAGATCGAAAAATGGAGAAAGATGGGAGAAGTAGAGTGAAAAAGAAAGAGTGAGAGATGGAGAGCCAGAGCCATTGAAACTATGACCTTCAGTAGTAAAGGAAAAAGGTAGAAAGCTCTACGGAGAGATTTGCAGCCTTTCTTTCTTCTTTCCTTCTTCAAACTGGTTCAACCAAAGTTGATTCCAATTTCCATTCTGTCTTTGTTTTGCAGTTGTTCAGCACATCAAGCGACATAACATTGAATTGATCAATAGAGTAAGGTTGGGATCGAGGATATTCGACTATCTCTTTTGTTAAAAAAAAAAAGTGTAAGATCTCCCATTTCCCTTCTCAAATCTCAATCAACTTGTATTATAGTCCACATTTCTCAAACACCTCACTAGTACACATATTCACATTTTATTTCTATTTACTTCTGCAATCATCATTCCTATCTATTTTCTTTTTTATTTATACAATAATGTCGAAGTTCTGCCGAATTCTCTAAAAAACTGTAAAATTTGGTAAAGTAGATATCATGTTTTGCATGGGCGGAAAAGGGTGCCTAATCCATTTATTTTTCGTAGTCAAGGCCCTTACTCAAAATCCATGGTGCATATTAACTTAGGAGTTACTTGAGTCAAGAATTCTTCGAATTTCTCATCCTCCAAGCGATTTTACAAATGTTAGCTAACCATGGATTTTGAAGCATTATTCTAACTAGTGACGACTCCCAAAGTACTCGAAATATACAAGCAAGCCATTCTATTAACCTTGAGAAATATATTGTTCTGCATCAAAGGAGATAAGTGGAGTGCACATGATGAGACTATCATTCCTAATATCATTACTTCACTTCTTGACCCATCTTTGCTAGCTTTTCATTAGATCTAAGCTCAATGACCTGTTGGAATTTTGGATCCTGTCTCATCAAATGACTCATGGTAGCCTTAGTTCTCATGCATTGCATTATAGACATTTTTTGTATGTATGTTCTATGACTTGTTGGAATCCTAATTCATATCACATTATAAATCCAAATATGCCTAGTTTTATATTTATTGTGTTCTCAGTATCCAAAATTCTTCTAAATATAATTACCTTCATATAGGGTTTGTTCAGTTTTCTGTAAAACCATTAACTCGATTGGGTTTAAAGACTTCTTGCCTGGTGACTTTAAGAGATAAAAGACAACTTGCCTTTAAAGATTAATTAATTGGTATGGTTGAAGCAACCCATACAGATGGACCGTTACTCCAAAAGATTTAGCTCCTATAGTTGAACAAAACAACTATACGAACACTTTTCTTCATACTCTTGGAGAGCAAATGAATTTGAATAAAATACCATTCTCTCCAGCATCTTCTTCATCCTCGTTAGAGCAAAGAAAAACCTCTGCATTTTTCCTACCCAGAGAAGCTGCCAAGCCAGCATTTCCAAATCCAAATTCACGATCAGATTTTATATCTGAATTAGCCAAAGAACTGGAAAAAGCAAAAAACCCTTCTGTTAATGTCCTTTCCCAAGAATTTCAAGAATCCTCTGAAATAAATAATCAACTCCAACAAATTCAACAAATTCGTCTAGATTCTACTTCTGAATCTGAATTTGAAAATGAACAAAGCGATTCAGAATCTGATTCTGGTACCGATCCAGACATTGAACGAATAAAAAATCAATTTATTGAAGCAAGAAATCTTCCCCAAATTCAAAGCATTGTTAAACCTACTAAACAATATTACCAAAGACCTACTCCTGTTGATCTTCAGATAGAAGAACAACAAACATTCTCTAGACTCCATTTCGATGGAAACCACCTCTATGAATGGAATCTAGATGGTATGACCGAATACCAAATTCTTCAGTTATGCAACCAAATGTTAATTTACCAAAACGCATGTTTAATTTACCATCATACAATTGCCAATATTACTAGTGCTATTACACAAGGTTTTACTGGCCAATTATATGGATGGTGGAATTCCTTTCTTTCTCAAAATCAAAGAGATGAGATTCTTTCTGCTATTAAAATAGATACTCAAGGAAACCCTATCCTTGATGATAAAGGAAATCCAATTGATGACCAAGTTATTAGTCTTCTTGTTAATATAATCCAACATTTTGTAGGATCTACAGATGATGTTTCTGAGAAGAACAAAGAATAATTAATGAATCTTAGGTGTAAAACCCTAACTGATTTTCGCTGGTAAAAAGATGTTTTTCTCTCCAAATTATATGAAATTACTTCTTGTAATGATGTTATATGGAAAAAAAAATTTATCTTAGGTCTTCCTCCTTTGTTCTCAGAAAAGGTTAAGGCTAAACTAAAAGATTTAAATTTCGGTACCCTAAATTATAACCGGTATACTTTTGGTGAACTCATTCAAACAATTTGCCAAGTCGGTTTAGGGATTTGTACCGAAATGAAACTCCAAAAGCAATTAAAGCAGGAACAATCTAACGGCCGAAAAGAATTAGGTACATTTTGTTACCAATTCGGATATGACCCCATTGTTTCTCCTTCTACTCGAAAACATTCTAAATCCAAAGCTTACTATCCTCCAAAATACATTAAAAGACGAAACAGAGATAAGCTTCCTAAAACCTACTCAAAACCAAAACCCAAACCTAAGTATTCAAAACAAAGACGAAATTCTTCTCCCAAATGTTATAAATGTGGCCTCCCTGGTCATTATGCAAATAAATGCTTTAAAAATACTCCAAAACGCCGAATCAGAGAAATTGCTGCTGAACTTCCTTTTGATTCTTCTGATAAGGAGGAGAATCAGCCATGTAAATGTAAATTCTCTGAAGAAGACTCACATCATTCTTCTTCTACTTCTTCCAAACCAAACATCATGGTGATTACTGCCAAAGATCAATTGATTCTTGAACTTATTAATCAAGTTCATGACCCTGACGAAAAAACAAAATATCTTAAACAAGCCCTTGATCAGGCTTTAACAACAGAAGTCCATAAAGAAAATTCTAGAAACAACTCAATGCCTTTCCAAAAAATTGTTGCTAATACATCCATGCTTGATGTATATCAACGCCTTCAAAACCATCGAAACATTTCCCTAACCCAGATTAATTTGCAAGACCTTTATAAGGAAGTAAATATCCTTAAAAAGGAAATTTCTACTCTCAAAAAGCAAGTAGAAATCTTGCAATCTCTTTCTCCAGATGAAGAACTAAATGATCAAATTGAAAACTATATTAATCCAAATATTGTCAATTCTTTGACAATTTACCAATTCCAAAAATGGTATACTCCTATTATCATTACAAATCAAAATTTTAAAAAAGATGTGATTGCTTTAATTGATACAGGGGCAGATGTAAATTGTCTTAGAGAAGGATTGATTCCTACTCAATATTGTGAGAAAACAAATTATACAATTTATACTGCTAATAGCCAAGAATCTCATATTGAATACAAATTACCAAATGTTCATATTTGCAAAAATGGAGTGTGTATTCCACTCACTTTCATTATTGTCAAAAACCTCCAACAAGATGCCATTCTTGGTACTCCTTTCATCCTGAAAATACAACCCTTTACTACCACCAGTAAAGGAATCCAAACAAAAATAAATTCAATTGATTTATTCTTTAAATTTATTAAACCACCTCAACATGGTTTAATATCTGAAGTTGTTAATTGTGTTTCTAATAAGGAAACCCAAATTCATTTCCTAAGAAATGAAATTTCCCATCTTCAAATCCAAAAACAACTTCAACATCTAAATTTCCAAAATCAATTATCAAAATTCCAAAAAACTTTAGAACATCTTTGTTCTGAGGTTCATAATGCCTTTTGGCATCGAAAAACTCATTTAGTTACTCTACCATATATAGAGACCTTTAATAAAAATCACATTCCTACTAAAGCTCGTCCTTCCCAAATGGATGCCAGGCTTCTTAAACTCTGTGATGAAGAAATCAATTCTCTTCTCCAAAAAGGTCTTATAACTCTATCAAAATCCCAATGGAGTTGTGCTGCTTTTTATGTGGAAAAAGCTCCTGAAATTGAAAGAGGTGCTCCTCGGCTTGTTATAAATTACAAGCCCTTGAATCAGGTTCTAAAAACAATCAGATATCCGATTCCAAATAAAAAAGATTTATTAAATAGATTGCATAAAGCCAATCTATTTTCAAAATTCGATCTCAAGCCAGGATTTTGGCAAATCCAAATTCATCTTAAAGATAGATACAAAACAGCATTTACTATTCCCTTCGGACATTTCGAATGGACTGTAATGTCTTTTGGTCTAAAAAATGCTCCTTCTGAATTCCAAAACATTATGAATGATATCTTTAATCCTTATAAAGATTTCATTCTCTCATATATAGATGACTTACTCATCTATTCCCAAAATATAAATCAATATTGGAAACACTTAGAAATTTTTAAATCTGTTATTGAAAGAAATGGTCTTGTCCTTTCTTTAAGAAAGATCAAGCTCTTTCAACCAGAAATTCAATTTCTAGGATTCAAAATCTCAAAAAATACAATCAGGCCAATCCAAAGAGTCATTGATTTTGCAGATAAATTTCCTGACAAAATTACTGATAAAAAGCAACTCCAAAGATTTCTTGGATGTTTAAATTATATATCAAAATTTTATAAAGATTTAGCTAAAGACAGAGCTCTTTTACAAAATCTTTTAACCAAAAAACCAAAAACTATTTGGTCAGAAGACCATACAAATGCTCTCAAAAATATCAAATTGAAAGTCCGACATCTTCCTTGTCTCAATCTTTCGAACCCCGATTTTCCAAAAATCATCCAGACTGATGCTTCCGACATCGGTTATGGCGGAATTTTTTTACAAAAAGATCCAAAAGACAGAGAACAACTTGTTTGTTTTACTTCTGGTACTTGGAACCCAACTCAACAAAATTACTCTACTATTAAAAAAGAAATTTTGTCAATGGTTTCTTGTATCCAAAAGTTTCAAAGCGACATTTTAAATCAAAAATTTATTCTTCGTGTCGATTGCCAAGCTGCCAAAGAAGTTTTGAAAAAAGATGTCAAAAATCTAGCTTCAAAACAAATATTTGCAAGGTGGCAAGCTATTTTATCAATTTTTGATTTTGATATCGAGTTTATCCCAGGAAAAAAGAATTCTTTGCCTGATTTTTTATCTCGCGAATTTTTACAGGAAAAACTGAATCAAGATCTACCCCAAACCTCCAAACATGCCACAAAAGTCCAAAAATAAAGGAAAAGAAATAATGGAATTCGAGATCAAGAATTCCTTCTTTCCTCTTCTCCAGACTCCTCTCCAGATCGGAGAACAGAAAAACCCTTCAATCCAAATTGTCCCAAAAGACCCATTTCAAACAATCCAAAATTCTCCAAAAACAGCATTCATACCAAATACCAAAAATCCCGAAGAATACAAACCAAAAGGAAAACATAGGGTATTAACCCTAGATCCAGAATTCTCCAAACTTCCAGAAGAAATTCTCATTCCAAAACTTTTTCTTCCAAAAAATCATTTTAACCCAAGACAGCTAAATTTCTCTAGAAACTTCTATGAAGCTATTCTGATCCAATCCAAAAGTGCAATTTTTGAGCATCGCACTAACCAAAACCAAAAAGAAATTTCATTTTCCAAAATGAAAATCATCAACATCATTCTCCAAAAGGAATGGGGAGATTCTCTTTTCCAAGTCCAACATATTCATAGTCCTGATGGAAAGTCTCATTCTTTTTCCTATTGGGATTATATGGTTGCCTGGAAATATGCTCTTTTATTCCAAAAATTCTGAAAATAGCCATTCATGGTTTTTAAATTTTTCAAGACCATATACCAAATATATTCCATCATGGTTTTATACTCAATGGTGGATTTTATTTGGTGGCCACTCAAACATTTTGCCAGCAAATTTACTTTCTCATTATTCACATCTTGAGAAAGCCCAAAATCCTGAATATCCAGGATATTGTCTGATGCAATACTATGCCAAACACGGGATCCCATGGATTCTTCAATGGAAATATGAGGTTTTACCCTCTGAATATCAGAATGCCAAAGTTTTATTCCAGTCCACCTACATCAAGTGATGGAATAAATTTGATTGCTCCATTGTTCTCGAAGCAACAAAGAAGCAGTCTTCCTCCAAAAAATTGCCAAAGACATTCAAAGAGGCTATTATAGCATCATCTCCTCCAGATGAAACAGCCAAATTAAAGAAAGAGCTGAGTACACTCAAAGCTGCATTCATTGCTTTCCAAGATCAAGTATCTAGCCGACAAGGATCAACTTATGTGGAATCTGAAGAATCTTCAACAGCTGCTCCTGAATTTGATCTTCATCCTGATGATCAAGATGTATTCTTCTAAAATTTTGAGAAATTCAAAATGCAAGCACGAAGCCAAATTGAAGCCAAATTAAAGCCAAATGCAAGCACGAAGTCAAATTGAAGTCAAATGCAAGCACCGACAGTCGAAGCCGAAGCCAAGCCGTATCTGCTACCTGCCAAAAGACATGACATCAGAAAACTCCAAAAGAGCTACTCTACTCTAGCAGCACGCCATTTCACTGTAGCACTTTTACTATTCACTTTCCAGAATAGTAAAACCATACAGTGCCAAAACCAGTTACTGTGCGCCCACAGTTTCTTTCCCCCTGTTTTGTAAATCCGCTCTGTAATAGTTCTTTTCCAAACTCTATATAAGGAGTGTAGTGTTCATTTTGTAAGTAAGAATTTGAATAGCGAATTCAATGTTTAGTCCAAGAGAGTGCTTGACTAGCAAGCAACTGTGAGCTTTCTTAATTTCTTGTTTTCTCTGGTTTTCTCTTTCTTTCGTTTTTGTGTGACACTGCTGTGTGTAATACTGCTGGCAAGAAGATCCTGGCGAAAGTGGTATCAGAGCCAATCTTGTAAGCAGTTGTTTTTATATTTAACGTTGTATTTTACAAATATTTGTGTTGTTTAAAGTTGTATTTGTGTTGTATTTTTCAAACCTTTTCGAATTAGATCAATTTCTTATTCTGTACTTAGCTTTAAGTTAAAAAAGGTTCGAGGCTTCCTTGTCGTAATACCCTATAGTCATTAGCCAGTTGTGCGTAAGACTGTTTCTGGGAATTCTATTATTGACAAGCCACTCTTTTAATTAAAAGTTAGGATATGAAACCAGGAAGAAAATCTCTTTCTGAAAGGTCTGCTAAATATTCAAAACTAGATAGATCTAATAGCTCTGCTTCTGTTAGCCAAAATACAATTACCCCTTCCAAAAGTTTAAAATCCAAAATAACCAGATGGTTTTCTACCCAAAGTAATTTTGACTCAGAATCTGCAAAAACAGGCAAAACAATAGAATCTACCAGCATTGGTAAGATAGCCTTTGCTGAGACGATGTCTATTAAAAATTTAGAAGAAATTCGATACTCAGATATCGAACAATCACTCCAAAATTGGAACTTGCCACAAGTTCCGCCAAATGAGATATACATTGAAGGATCTTTCCAAAATAATAAGTCACTTGAATCTGACTTCATCATTAAAACTGTAGAACAAACAATTCCTATATCTCACCAAAATGAAGATTTATCTTTACTCTCTGTTCGAGAAATAATCCAAAACTCTTCCAAATATAATTATCTTCATCTAGGGTTTGTTCAGGTAGCTGTAAAACCATTAACTCGATTGGGTTTACAGACTTCTTGCTTGGTGACTTTAAGAGATAAAAGACACCTTGCCTTTAATGATTCCTTAATTGGAATGGTTGAAGCAACCCTTACAGATGGACCTGCATATTTTATATACATCCCAAACTATGCTGTATCTTTAACTGATAAGCATTTATCAAGATTCCTAAGATTGAGAATCTATACCCAGGGATTCAATATGTTACCAGGAAGCGAAAATATTACGATAACATATCGAATATATTATAAATTAATGAAAACAAATGCCCCAGGGACAGCTTATGAAGACAGGGTTAAAGGTTTAACCACTCTTTTTATGGCCAACCTAAACCACAATATAGTGGTTCCCAAAAGAATTAAATGGGATGAAGTCAATATTGCAAAATGGCATATTGAAGACGCCCATAAAAAACTTCCAAAAGAAATAACTGAACCAGATATTATACAAGTAAACAATGATGGTTCTGTTGATATCCTCTTTTCCAAATATTATAAAGAACCAAGTTCCTCTTTTCAACCTACTTCTTTTCCACAGCCAAATTCTATTCCAAAAACAGTTCCTACTCATGTTTTTAGTCCTCGCTACCAAGAGGATGAATATAACCCCACGAAAAGTGACTTTATACCACGAGTAAATGTCATTTCCTCTGAATCCAACCTTCCAAAATCATTTGCTATAGATACTGAATATCTAAAGCAAGATTTCCAAAGACATCCTTTAACTAAATGGTATTTTAAAAATATACCTGAACTAGTAAAAAAGGACCTTAAAGAAAAATAGTATCTTCACATGAATACTGTGAAAGAAACTATTTCTTTCTTTACATGGTTTAAATCAAATATTGAACACATTCCAAATCCCTCAAAGGAAATTCTTATGCTCCAAAATCTCACAAGAAAATGGGAATCTCAAACAGGAAATCAGTTAAACCAAACTTTTCCTCCATTCCAATCCATCAAAATATCTGGTACTATAGCATCTCCCATAAAAATAGGAGAAAAGTTTCCTGCAGATAGACCAGTTACTCCAAAAGATTTAGCTCCTATAGTTGAACAAAACAACTATACAAATACGTTTCTTCATACTATTGGAGAACAAATGAATTTGCATAAAATCCCATTCTCTCCAGCATCTTCTTCATCATCATCTTCTTCATATCCGATTCTTACCCAAAGAAGCTGCCAAGCCAGCATTTCCAAATCCAAATTCACGATCAGATTTTATATCTGAACTAGCCAAAGAACTGGAAAAAGCAAAAAATCCTTCTGTTAATGTTCTTTCCCAAGAATTTCAAGAATCTTCTGAGATAAATAATCAACTCCAACAAATTCGTCTAGATTCTACTTCTGAATCTGATAATGAACAAAGCGATTCAGAATCTGATTCTTGTACCGATCCGGATATTGAGCGAATAAAGAATCAATTTATCGAAGCAAGAAATCTTCCCCAAATTCAAAGCATTGTTAAACCTACTAAACAATATTACCAAAGACCGACTCCTGTTGATCTTCAGATAGAAGAACAACAAACATTCTCTAGACTCCATTTTGATGGAAACCATCTTTATGAATGGAATCTAGATGGTATGACTGAATACCAAATTCTTCAGTTATGCAACCAAATGTTAATTTACCAAAACGCATGTTTAATTTACCATCATACAATTGCCAATATTGCTAGTGCTATTACGTAAGGTTTTACTGGCCAGTTATATGGATAGTGGAATTCCTTTCTTTCCCAAAATCAAAGAGATGAGATTCTTTCTGCTGTTAAAATGGATGCTCAAGGAAATCCTATCCTTGATGATAAAGGAAATCCAATTGATGACCAAGTTATTAGTCTTCTTGTTAATATAATCCAACATTTTGTAGGATCTACAGATGATGTTTCTGAGAAGAACAAAGAACAATTAATGAATCTTAGGTGTAAAACCCTAACTGATTTTCGCTGGTATAAATATGTTTTTCTCTCCAAATTATACAAAATTACCTCCTGTAATGATGTTATATGGAAAGAAAAATTTATCTTGGGTCTTCCTCCTTTGTTCTAAGAAAAGGTCAAGGCTAAACTAAAAGATTTAAATTTCGGTATACTAAATTATAACCGGTACACTTTTGGTGAACTCATTCAAACAATTTGCCAAGTCGGTTTAGGAATTTGTACCGAAATGAAACTCCAAAAGCAATTAAAGCGAGAACAATCTAATGGCCGAAAAGAATTAGGTACATTTTGTTACCAATTTGGATATGACCCCATCGTTTCTCCTTCTACTCGAAAACATTCTAAATCCAAAGCTTACTATCCTCCAAACTACATTAAAAGACGAAACAGAGATAATCTTCCTAAAACCTACTCAAAACCTAAACCCAAACCTAAGTATTCAAAACAAAGACGAAATTCTTCTCCCAAATGTTATAAATGTGGCCTCCCTGGTCATTATGCAAATAAATGCTTTAAAAATACTCCAAAACGCAGAGTCAGAGAAATTGCTGCTGAACTTCCTTTTGATTCTTCTGATAAAGAGGAGAATCGGCCATGTAAATGTAAATTCTCTGAAGAAGACTCACATCATTCTTCTTCTACTTCTTCCAAACCAAATGTCATGGTGATCACTGCAAAAGATCAATTGATACTTGAACTTATTAATCAAGTTCATGACCCTGAGGAAAAAACGAAATATCTTAAACAGGCCCTTGATCAGGCTTTAACAACAGAAGTCCATAAAGATAATTCTAGAAACAACTCAATGCCTTTCCAAAAAATTGTTGCTAATACATCCATGCTTGATGTATATCAACGCCTTCAAAACCATCGAAACATTTCCCTAACCCAGATTAATTTGCAAGACCTTTATAAGGAAGTAAATATCCTTAAAAAGGAAGTTTCTACTCTCAAAAAGCAAGTAGAAATCTTGCAATCTCTTTCTCCAGATGAAGAACTAAATGATCAAATTGAAAACTATATTAATCCAAATATTGTCAATTCTTTGACAATTTACCAATTCCAAAAATGGTATATATATATATATATATATATATATATATATATATATATATATATATATATAAAGCGATATAGCCGTGGTCAACTTTACCCATGCAATTAAGGTTGGGTTACGGATGATTAGTCTCCTCTCTTGGAATGTCTGGGAGTAGGAAATGCGCAGACTACCCGTTTCTTGAAACGCCTCATCAGGAAACACAACATTGGGATTCTCCTTCTGCAAGAACCTATGATCAGATAGTCAAAGCGACTGACGGTGGCGGCTAAGCTGGGTTGTGACAGCCAGATTTCAAAAGAAGCGGTGGACCAAAAAATTTGGATTCTTGCGAAAGGGAACATTCAAATTCAAACCATCTGATCAGTAAGACAATGCATTACTTTTAGAGTAACTGAAGATAGTCTTCCCCATCCTCTTTTCATTACGGCAGTCTATGCCAGTTGCTTCAAAGACAATCGGATGGCTCTGTGGGATGAGCTTCGGAACACTGCGCATTCCATGGTAGGCCCTTGCGCAGTCTGTGGAGACTTCAACACCAATACCGGCCCTGATGAAAGACTTGGCGGCCCGCTGCAGATGACTACAGCGATGATAGATTTTCAGGAGGTGATTAGCGATTCTGGGCTGCTAGACACCGGTTTCACGGGTACTCCATATGCATGGTGTAATAACAGAATTGGGAGCAGTAGGAGATGGGCAAGGCTTGACATGATTCTAATCAATCCAGAATGGCTGCGAAATTTTTCGGGCTGTAAAGTAGACCACCTTATAAGAACATGTTCTGATCACTCCCCCATCCTTCTTAGCTTTCAAGTTCCAATAGAGTCCTTTCCCCGTCCTTTTCAATTTCAACGCATGTGGACAACCCATGATGATTTTCTCTCAACAATTAACGCATCCTAGGGAGAGGAAATCGTTGCTACCCCAATGTACAAGTTTTTCCTCAAGTTGAAAAGGTTGAAGGGCATTTTGAAAACCTGGAACAAAGAATCATTTGGCGATGTCAACAAAAATGTTCAAGATGCAGAAAATGAAATCCTTAAGGCCGAATTTACTCTACTCAACTCGCAATCAGAGGAGGATGCTATCAAGTTCAATCAGGCCCAGGCCAACTTGAGAAGGGCCTACCTCCAAGAGGAGATTTTTGGAAATAAAAATCTAGGATCAATTGGCTCACCGAAGGTGACAGGAATACGCGATTCTTTCACGATTCCGTGCTCGACAAGCACCGACAGCTGGAAATTCTGAAGCTGAAAATTGTTACAAGGGTGCCAATAGAGACAACCGAAGATATTGGTGTGGAAGTTGTTTCCTTTTTCAAAGACCTATTCACATCAAACGCTTCCAACCACATTGGGGACATTGTTAATTGTATCCCCTGCCTCGTTTCCAGCCAGATGAATGATGATCTCAAGAAGCCTCCTACGATTGAAGAGGTCAAGAAGGCCACCCTCTCTATTCCGATTGACAGTGCACTAGGCCCTGATGGTTTTGGAGGAGCCTTTTACTCTTTCTGCTAGGACATTATTGGTCAAGACCTATATGAAGCAGCCAAGGACTTCTTTCAGGGAGGGCCGATTCCCCAAGCTTTTCAAAGCACCCAGTTATGCCTCATTCCCAAGAAAAAAATGCGGACTTCATCACAGATTTCAGACCCATCAGCTTGTGCAATTGCATAATGAAGATTTTCTCCAAGATCATGGCAAGGAGGCTTGCTAACATTCTCCCAAACTTGATTTCCAAAGAGCAGGGTGCTTTTGTCAAAGGGAGGTCCATTATAGAGAATGTTTCTATTGCTAGAGAGATGGCCTACAAGATTGATCGCAAGGTCTTCGGCGGTAACTTGATCATCAAAGTTGACATGGAGAAGGCTTACGACTGTTTAGAATGGGGGTTCATAGTTCAGGTTCTTAACAAATTCGGTTTTGATCCTCAATGGATATCGACTGTTCAGCGCTGTTGGGAAGACATTTGGTTCTCAGTGATGATCAATGGCAGAAGCTTTGGTTTTTTTAAATTCTCAAGGGGCTTGAGGCAGGGCGATCCGCTTTCTCCATCCATCTTCATCCTTGTGGCCGACGTCTTCAGCAGAGGCCTGTCCAAGCTGTTTTCCACGGGATGCTACCAATCGTACAAGCTGCCCTGATATTGCCCAACTATCACCCACCTTTTTTTCACTGATGATGTTATTTTGTTTTGTAATGGCAGGTTATCTATTGTTCGATCTCTTCTCAATTTCATTACCCAGTACGAGAACGCCTTAGGCCAAAAAGTGAATGCTTCCAAGACATCTTTCATAACTTCGAAGAAATCAACAAGAAACAAGACCCAGAAGTTTCGTAACTTGACGGGGTTCAGGCAGGCGTCGCTCCCTTCTATGTATCTTGGTGTTTCTCTATCGAAAGGAAGGTCTCCGACCCCTCTTTTACATCAACTCACCCAAAAGATTATCAGCAAAATTGCGGGCAGGAGGGCCAAACTTCTCAACCAGGCAGCCAAGCTGGTGTTGATCAAACACGTCCCAAGTAGTATCCCAATCCATATGCTCTCGGCCATTTCCATTCCCAAATCCGTCTCCAAAACCATTGAATGGGTGTTTGCTAATTTCTTCTGGGGATCTTCGGAGAGAGGAAAGAAGACGCATTGGATTAAATGGTCGACTTTGTGCACCCCAATTCAGGAAGGAGGTCTCGGCATGAGAACGTTTGACGACACCATGCAGGCATTCAGAATCAAGATGGGGTGGCGTCTCATTCAAGGCAACTCTTTTTGGGCCAAATTTTATTCTGCAAAATATTATCAGAAGATCATAGCAGCAAAAGGAGTTAACGGCTCAGCCACGTCTCCTTCTTGGAAGGAGATCTTCAGATCTCTGCAATTTACAATTCCACACTCTTGTTGGCTGGTAATAGAAGGGAACCTCAACTTTTGGTCCCAGAACTGGATGGGTAAAGGCCTTCTTGCGGGTGCAGCTGTCAGAACAATTCCCATTCATCTCAAGGAAGCTTCCATTTGGGATTTCTTTGCTCATCCTGCTTTTAAAAATTTGTCAAAAATCTAGTCGTATGTTTCCTCTCCAGCTTTCCAGACAATCTCAGCCCTTCCTTTGGCAATAACGACAGGACTGATCAGCTTGTTTGGGACCTAACTTTGTCAGGGAAGTTTTCTGTCAAGTCGGCCTGGAATGGCATCAGCCATCACTAACCCATCCTCCATTGGGCTAGATGGATCTAAAACAAATCCATCCCCCCGAAAATGAGCATCTTTGCATGGAAAGTAATTCATGAAGCTGTCTCGGTGGACCAGGCTGTGCAGGATCGTGGCATCGCTCTAGCCTCTCGCTGTGAGTGTTGTCGGCAGCAGTCTAATAGCTAGAACCCATCAGGGGCGCTGACCCAGTCCCAGCTTTCGCTCTCTCTTCCTTCCCCCAACCGGCATACATCCCAACAGAGCAGACTTCTTTCAGCGCCTGGGATGCAACCCAGCGGTCAACATCAATATTTCAACACCCTAATCGACCACCTTCACGTGCCAACCAGCAGCCACCATTCTGATCGTCAACCGGCAGCCTTGTTTCAAAGTCGAGCGAACAGGGGACAGCAGGACCCCTCTGTTTCTGGTTCTGATAGGGTGGAAAATCTGGATCATCTATTCAGCCAGAGTCAGATAGCTTTGCAGGTTTGGTGCCACTTCAGCAGGCTTTTTGATGTCGACGATTCTTCTCATCAGACAATATTCCAGCGGATTCAAATCTGGACTGCCAAAGCAAGAAAGAAATCCAGAATCTTGTACCTCACAGGTCTAGTCCCTAGCATAATCATTTAGGAGATTTGGCTTAGTAGAAATCGAGCTCGGTTTGAAGGCAATGCGATGTCGGTTAGTCAGATTCTTTTCAAGGTTCACTGGTGGATGCAGGAGATTGGATCGAACATCTCTGCTCCGGATAGGAGCTCTATGCTGGATTCCATCACCCTTCAGGCCCTCAAGATAAATAAATCTCGCCCTCCTCCCCCTAGAAAATTCATCAAAGTCTATTGGTCTTCATGCCCCCGGGGTTGGGTGAAGTTGAACGTGGATGGCTCCTCAAGGGGTAACCCGGGTCCGAGCGGGGGGGGGGGGAGCAGTTTGTCGAGACCACCATGAAAACCTCCTCTTCGCCTTTCATAGAAGCTATGGTACTACTACAAACAATATCGCGGAAGTCCAAGCCATGCTTGATGGCATCACGATCTCCGTCAAGCTGGGACTTTCCAATGTTATTGTCGAAACTGACTCAAAGCTCATTGCAAATTCAGTTAAGGATCCATTCTGCCCTAGCTCTTGGAACAATTGGTACAAGTTGGAAGAAATCCAACTTCTTTGGCAATCTCTTAACCTTCAATTCAGACACACCTATCGAGAAGGGAACTCGGTTGCAGATGCATTGGCCCGAATGGCAAGTCAAGGATGCCCAAATAGAATGTATGACTCTCGCGCCGCCCTACCGACACGGGTACGTGTCCCTTGTCTTGGATAAAGCTGGCATAGGGAACATTAGGATTATTTAGTTGGGGTCGCCTTCGTTTCTTCGTTTTTTCTCTCTCTTCTCTCGGCCTGTTATTGTGCAGTTGAGTTATATGATAGGAGGGGTCCGTTCCTTTTTGTATGGACCCTCCTGGATGTCTGTAAATTGGTCATGAGATATGAAATCTTCGAGTTCCAATATATATATATATGTGTGTGTATGTGTGTGTGTGGAAAAGGTACTATGCGCTCCACCTCATGAGTCCATCCCCTGAGGTCAAGCTGTGTGGGCCCCACCGTGATGCGTTTCGAACATCTAACCCATCAGTCAAATGCACCATTCCATCATGGGCCTAGGTCTCAAAAATCAAGGCAATCCGTGACTTTTGTGGGCTACACCACGTACAGAAGTGGGGAGGGGTTGTGCACCATTAAAACATTCATAATCAGTTTTTTGGGCCCACAGAGATGTGGTTTGCAAATCCAGCCCATCCATTATGTGTGTCCCACTTGCATGAGGGTTCAGACCAAGTTTCAACAGCATTCAAAACTCAGGTGGGCCCCACCAAGTGCTTTTATATGTTTTGACGGTGTTTTACATAATTTTAGACGGTATGGCCCACCTGAGTTCCGTATACGGCTGATTATTGGGATATCCCATAATTTAGAGGGTACCCATCAAATGCACGGTGTTGATGGTCGACACGCATCACGGTGGGGCCCACATAGCTTGACCTCATGGGAGCTAATCATGAGGTCGAGCGCATAGTACCTTTTCCAATATATATATATATATATATATATATATATATATATATATATATATACACACATACACGGCGCTCTACACATGCAACCGCAAACGATCCAATAGAAATATAATCAAAACCAATGTTGTAGCCGGCTATGCGCATAACTGGCCATGGGCCAACGATGTACATAACCGGCCATATGGTAGTTGATTCTCACATGCCTGGTTTTGCAAAGCCTTTGCTTGGGTGAAGGTTTCACAAAACTTGAGCTGCGGAAGGTGTGATTTTTGAAATTGTTCTTGCTCTACTAGTGGCAACTGGGTCATGCATCACTTTGGTCCTACTTTCTTGTGAGCCCTGACTATGGTTGTTTTGCTCCAATAAGTGTGTCTAAGGTATGTCATTAGCTGTATAAGATCTTTTCTCAAGGCTCACTTGAAGTCAATGAGTAGGATTAATTTTGTTGAAAGGGCGAGGCCATCACCCAGAACTGATTGACCTTTAACCATGACTGGTTTTATGCATAACCGGTCAAAGTGGGGTGTCTAAAGCCTGGGAGCTTGAATTTTGAAATAAGGGGTCATAAAAAAGAAAAGGAGAGTAGAGTTATAACAATGGGAGAGGATTGAAAATTCAGAATTTTGTACCCTACTTTTTAATTGAATTTAAAATATTGAATGCCAAATGTGATTTAAATTAAAAATAAAAGGTTTTCAAATATAATTGGAATGAAAATTTCTAAATACTAATTCTTAATTTCCCAAATTCCACTCTACCAGACAACCCCTAAGCTTTAGAGATGCATAGTTGATGGATTGTCCATCTTCTTAAACAACCCCTCAACGGAGGGAAATGGGATTGCGTCCTGAGTAACTCATTTCCCTTTATCTTACCAAGTAAACTGTCTTGGGACAACCATGAATATATGTGGTTTATCCACGCGGTTCATCCATTTTTCCAGCTCATTTTAGGGTTGAGCCCAAAATTGAAGCATATCCAAAGCTCAAGTGGTCCACGCCACAGGAAACAGGGAATAATGATTTCCACCATAAATCCTTCCTAGGGGTCACATTGATGTTTATTTGTCATCTAACCTCTTCATAAGATCACACAGACATGGATGGTGGGAAACACAAATATCAGCTTGATCCAATACTTCTATGGCGCCCTTCAAGAAATTTTCAATGGTAGACGTTCAATTCACACAGTTTCCCGTGGTGTGGTCCACTTGAGCTTTGGATATGATTCATTTTTGGGCTCATTTCTAAAATTTTCTGATAAAATAAATGGGCGGAGTGGATAAAATATGTAAATCAAGGTGGGCTCCACAAAGTTTACTCAATACCCAATCCGCTTCCCAATGGAGGATCACGTAGTGCCATGCATGAATATCCCGACCGTTGATAGATTGGATCCCCACCACAGCTGCTGAATGATCTGAAAACCACCCTAATTAGTAGATCCTACACGTTTGATGTTTGCCTTGGTTTTGGTTATGTCGACCTTTTCTATGCTAGGTTCTCAACCGTTTACACGTAGGCCACTGAACAAAGGGCCAGTATCTTCCATCGCGGAGGTTTCGTTTTACCCTATCCCCCTTCCGAAGTGAATCCTATCAAATGAAGATGTGGATCACCAATCTGTGGCCCGCATGTGTCTGTAAATGTATTATACATGGATGAGAGAGAGAGTATTGTATATTGAGAGAGAGAGAGAGAGAGAGAGAGAGAGAGAGAGAGAGATATTCTCATAGCATGAGAAAACAAGGACTAAAATCCGAGGAGTGGATGAGAGTGACCTAAAGAGACTAACGTGTCATACCCAACAAAGGTCAATCTCCTTGTTATTGCTTTATAATATCATATTCTCCCTGCTCATCCATCTCACATTAGCTTACCCCGCATAAACCAAAAGCCTAGCCACCTTATCTTAGCTCTACACGTGTCACTTGTCTAGGATGTTTGGAACCGCAAATCTAGTGGGCCACCAATTAAATAAGCTGTAACAAAAAAAAATAAAAAATCCCATCCATCTGACTTTCTTATTGCCCTTGAGCATTTCATTGGATTTAAAGTGTTGAACCCAAGTATGGAAACTCAGACCATACTGGTCCATCACATATTGTGGCCCACCACATCAACAACAATGACTTCCCTATATACATGGCACGTGTGCTAAAGATGTATTGAAAATCGACCAGCCTTTATTTTGTTCTTGTTTACACCTGACCTGTAGATCTACGTGTGGGTCCCATGACTTTCCAAATTGTATAGATGCACAATTTGGTGCGTGTGGGGCTGTTTTTGGTGATCCATGCGGTTGACTTAATAAGCCTGACCATGGATAAGGGCCCCACAACAAACCTTCCAAATCGAGAGATCATAACCCTTTGATCTTTAGCTGATTTACTAAATATGTGCCATTAAATTATTTTTCCTTAATTATCAACTTAGACTACTAACAGAGGGGACACCGTCGTCCAGGTGTTAGAAAATCCTCCGTGGGGCCACTGTGACATGTATGCTACATGCACTCATTCATCATTTGCACTGGCTCATGTTTAGGACACCATCTAAGATGGATCCAAAACTCAAGGAGACATAGATGGAGATACCTTGCATTGAGACCTTTTTGGGACCCACCAAAGTTTCCCACCAGGCTGATGGTTCATCCTGGTGAAACCACTTTATGATTAGGTTGCGTCGCATATAAATATCTCAGCTAGCCATATGAAGGTTTTAGTAGCAGGACTTTCTATCTCTACTCTTTCTTGTGGTGTGGTTTACTCTCAATTTGAACTAACATATTTTTTATATTCACATCTTAACATAAGCCCTCATAAATGATGAACAGGGAGATACCCCTCGTGCACACATACCACACAGCGGGCCCCACAAAAGAAATTCATCATTTGCATCCGCTCATGTTTAAGATGTCATTGAAAGATAAGGCCGATTACCAAGGAAAAGGTGTGGATGGAAATGCTTCCCATTGAAACCTTTTTAGGACCCACCAAAGTTCCCCATGAGGTTGATAGATGAATGTATTAGATGGCATATAAACATCATGGTGGGTATTATAATGATTTCAAGAATAGGGATTATTTCTCCACTATTTCTTGTGGTGTGGCTTACTTAAGTTTGAGCGAATTTAATTTTTATGCACACGTCTTACAATGAGGTGGCGTAAATGATGTACGGAGATGATATAGCACATGCACACATAGAACAATGGGCCCCAGAAAGGAAATTCATGTGAGGGAGATATCCCTTCCTATCTCCTATCAACGGCGAAGCCCATCAGATCAATATCGGCCCAGAACATCGGACGGTGGTCCTCACACGGACAGAATCCTGTGGCTGAGGAAACTGTATACTTGCAAGGCCCTGAAAAACATGAGAGTGGGTGCGTAATACACGGTATTTCGACGAGGATAGGACAAAAGGAGACCCGAAATTCAACGAGGCGATCCATGTAGAGATTGACGGGTTTGGTGTAAAAATACCCAAGTGGTCAAGATAGGTACGTGTGTGGTACGTCAAAATAAAATGATTTTTTAGCGGGAGGATGAGGAGGAGCCCGTCGTTCTCGGGCTTTGACTCCTCCTCAGGTGGGCCCCATCTGTCGTGGCACGCGTGCGCTCCATCTGGGCCCCACGTTGACCCACGGCTACCAGGTCATAAGCATGACGTCAGCTGGGTCAAGCCCACCTGGCGCCGCCTCGCCTCTTATTGGCTTCTAGGAACGACGCTATCAAAAACCGCGTTTCCGTGAGAGAATAAAATAGCGGACTCTCATTGGTTCCTCGCGATGAACCTATCTTTGTTCCAGCTGTGACTTGCACCAGTACTTATGCCTGTGAATTCAATGAATCTGGATCGTCAATATGGTAAACCTATTTGTGAAAGATGTTAATAACCTAATCGATGGATTTTTTTAATTATTATTTAAATTTATTCTGCTGTCCAATTGAAGAGTAGGGATAGAACAGGCAGGACCGCGAGATTGATGTAGAATTGGAATCTTGGACAGCAAATTATCGATCAAAATTTGAACGGTCTGGATTAATTGATGGAAAGGCATGTTCGTATAGCGTGTAGCTCGCGATGAACCAACATTGTATATAGATATTTGTTAAAAGAAAAGGCAGTGAGAATTCGGAGAGAGGAAATTCCGCGAACTACTTTTGTCCTTGAATTGTTTAATATTCATTGTGAAGTTACGAAAATACCCTTACCTGCCATGAGAGTATCTTAACGCGAGTAGTTTTAATCGCAACAATGAGAGGAACCGGTGGGGTGCTCTCCCTACCGTCCGTGTCCATATGTATCTCAAATCCAAATCCAAACCATGCAAATAGTGGACCCAATGTAGATCTATCTCAACTCGGGATCATATCGAACCACTTATCAATTGAGATTGTTGATGCAAAAATCTGGATCACCCTCTACCGAGTTCTGAGTGCTCAGAACTAACCCTGATCCTGCACAAATGGAAGACAAAAGAGACCTTGACTAGAGTAGGAGACCCTCCGATGCCAAAGTCAGGCTAGAAAACTGGGTCTAAGTAGCGTAAAGTTGGGGGAAGAGTATTCGATATTGCATACCTGTTCCTACAGAAATTATCTGTATTTATACCTGAAGGTCGCATTGAACATGTCTGATAATCTTGACACAGTCATCGCCACTATACGAGTACTATAAGTGCGCAGTCGTTGGCAGTCACCCGGAGATCGTGCACAGAGCATTACCCATGTCGTGCGTTATTGGGTTCTATTGATGCTGTCGTTGACCAAGCTCCCACCTAAGCTGACCTCATGGCTCGGATCTTGCTCAACAATCTGAGCCCACAAATAAGCGGATCATTTACACGCTAAGTAGGGAGATTCGAGTTCAAGGTAGGATAAGCGGGTGCGCGATGGCTATTGCTTCCCGAGCTATCATGAAATCTCTTGCAAAGGACAGCTTGGCTCGAACGAATTGTCACCGCTCCAAAGCTCTGCTCGTAGGTGTGAAGACTTCATCTCCATCCCAGATCGGCATCGCAGCTCTACTAGAGCACTTGTGTTAGACATTCACCTCGATTTGGACACTTATCAGTTTGAGGCCTTGCTCATCGATGCGAAAATTGACCTTAATGCAGCTCAGTTCGAATTTACTCATAACAGAGGCCCCCTACTTTCTAAGTTCGAGTTCGGACTCAGAGAGTAATAAACCTGGGAAAGCGAACCGAGGCCTGGGGAGGCGATCCATCGCCATCCTTGCAATGGACAGGTCCCAGACTTTGTGCACATCAGGGCCCCTTCTGCCCTTGATGGACCTGGAGTCCCCTCTGACAAGGAAGTAACATTCTTCGTCTATACCCTCCAATGCGAACTTCAGTTTTCGCTTCATCCCTTCGTACGTGCGTTCATGGAGTGGCTGAGGATGGCTCTGGTTTAGCTCGTCCCGAATGCATGATGCATCTTGGTGTCATCATACATCATTTGGCAACAGCTGAAGAACCAGGGGCTATCACCGGATGAGTTCCTGGCGATGTACCAGGCCAAGCAGGATAGGGCCGAGCTATACTGTTACTATTTCTCGGCAAAGGCCCAGTATATCCTGGGCCTCATCGCCAAGCTTCCTTCTTCCAATAAGGATTGGAAGGGAAAATGGTTCTGGTTCTCGAGAGAATGGGAGGCTCCAGCATTCGAGCTCGAACGTCTCCGGATCTGAGTACCCATCGAGTTTGCCCTCATAGGTAGATTTGCATAGGCTTGAGCTTTCTTTTCTTCGTTACTCATTTTTTTGTTCTAAATTTTACTTGTCTTGCTTGTAGATTACTTGAGGGGCTCGCTAGAACTCTCCTCCCTCATCAGAGTTGAGATAGTTAGGGCTCGGCTACTCAAGGAAGAGGATCGTATCTAGCATAGTCGGATCACTCCGGATAACCTTGCATCGTCCGGCTTTTGCAGAGTCGTGTCTTTTCCCACGGCCTTAGGAAGGTTTCATGACTTCATTTCTTTTTGTTGCTTGTTTTTCCTGAGTAGAAGAGGCTAACTCTTTTGTTAATCAGGAATAGTTGAGGCAGTGGGGTCGAAGAGGAAGAGGGGGGGGAGTAGTACGCCCCCCGTTCAACATCATTTTGGCGTTAGTGATAGAGACTCAGGTCAAGATAACAGCCCGAAACAGGAAGACTCTAACAGCTGAGCCCATTGTAGTCGAGCCGTCAGTGGCAAAGGTGGCCGCGACACTGGCACCAGCACTAACGCCAGCCCTAACACCAATGCCAGCACCAGCACCGGTACCAATCCTGGCCTCCGAGGCCTTCCTTTCCCTGCCTCCTAGGATTCAAAGGGAGGTAGTTGGAGAATCCGCAATGCCGAACTTCTTTCACGACTCGGTCACCAATGTCGAAAACCGCAATCTCGTGTTCACCGCAATGGAGGTGAATGAGATTTTGGTCCATGGAGTCGAAGCATTGGTCGGCGACTTCAATGCTTTAGAGGCCGAGCTCGGGCCTCAGCTGCCAATGGTGTCGGGGGTCCTACGAGTCCAGTCCCTTCTGCGAGACAGGAGTTGGTGACCAGCCACCAGATGTCGTTGCTGAACGACTAGGCGGCCAAACACGCGCCTGTGTCGACTGTGGTACGGACCATGACACGACTGCCCAAGTCGTTCATAAATGACTTTACATCGTTTTGTTACACAGTAAGTCTTTTAGTCTCAGTCATTTGTAGTCTTTTGGTTGTTGAACTGAAGACTTAACCCTTGATTTCTCAGGTGCTGCCTACACTCGTCTAGATCAGAGAAAGGCTGAGGATGATGACTCAGCCTGAAGGAGAGAAGGGCGAGCTGGAATAACGCCTGAAGGCCTCTACTGAAGAAGTTAAGAAGCTGAAGGTTCGGCTTGGAGAGAGTCATTTGACGGAGCTAGGGCTCCAAGGGGAGATCAACTAGTTACAGGCTCGGGCTGACTTGGCGGAGTCTGACTTGAACAATTTGAGGGCGAACAATGCTCGAATGGTTACCGTGCTTGAGGTTATCAGGATTAAGGCTGCTGAAGGTCTCGCCAAGCAATGCTCTGAGCTGGAAGCCTTGGCTGCTGAGGGTCTTGTCAAGTAGCACTTAGAACTCAAGGCTTTGGTTGCTTCCTAGGCCACGACGTCTTTGGAGGAATTCAAATCCTCCAAGGAGCGAAATGACGAGCTGGAGAAGATTTATAACTTTACCTACAACGCCAGCTTCAAAGCGTGCTAGGGCGAAGTCCAAGGTGCTTATCCAGAGCTAGATCTCGATGTCTTGGCGATGAAGGATGCTAAGGATTCTCCAGAGGCAGAGGTGGACCCACCAGTAATTGTTAAGAAAGCCCTCGAAGCTGAGCCCCCAATCAACCCAACTTCGAGCTGATCCTTCTCATTCCCCCTCTTTTTGTAATAACAAGTTGTAATCGAACATATCCAATCTAATCTTTTTACTCAGTGTGTGAATATTTATCTTTTTCAGGTTGTTGCTTCGAATTACGAGCTGACCTCTTCTTTGAGGGGTTAGTTCATCGAACGGTTCCATCTCAGTAATTGAGATGGCTCTTTGCAGCACACTTAACCATTTTATAGACTATTGTCGAATGACGAGCTGACCCCTTCTTTAAGGAATCGGTTCGTCGAAGGACTTCATCTCTGCACATGAGAGATGACCCTTTGTAACGTGTTTAGTCATTTAGTAAACCATTGTCAAATGACGAGCCGACCCCTTCTTTAAGGGATCGGTTCTTCAAAGGACTTCATCTCTGCACATGAGAGATAACCCTTTGCAGCATAGTGAAGTAACTGCATAATAAACCAAGTAGAAGAGTAGAGTATAAGAGCAGGCGATCTTTTATTAAGAGCCAAAGTAGCTAGCCGATCCGATTCGTACAAGATATAAAGCTTTCCCCCTCAGGGGTAGTAGATCTTTAAAAGATTAGTATTTCAGGGTGGAGGCAGTGGACGTCCTTCCAAGTCCTCTAGACGATAGGACCTAGTTTAGCCGAGCTGACCACTCAATAGGGTCCCTCCTAGTTTGGCCCAAGGGACCCTACTCCAGGCTCCGCAGTATTCTGGAAGACGCGACGAAGGACTAGATCTCCTCGTCAAAACTATCTCGTCATAACCCTGGAGTTGTAGAGCTGAGAAACTTGTTGATGCCAAGCCACGACTCCCTTCAAGTATATTTAGTCTCGTCACGATCTGGTCAGCATTCTGCTCTTTTTTATAGCTCCTCACTCACGTAGTGGGGAGCCCTATGTCGATAGGGACGATGACCTCCGACCTGTAAGATAATGAAAAGGGGGTTTCCCCCGTGGATGACTGAGTCATGGTTCTGTAGGCCCAGAGAACAAACAGGAGCTCGTCAGCCCAGTTGCCATTAGCCTTCTCCAGCTTCGTTTTGAGGTGATGCTTGATCACCTGGTTCACAGCTTCCACATGTCCATTGGATTGTGGATGACGAGGCGATGAGTATGCGTTGGTAATGCCGAGCCCCCGGCACGTGCCTTGGAACCTATCGTTGTTGAACTGTCTCCTATTATCGGACATGATGGTGCGCGAGATTCCGAACTGACAGATAATGTTCTTCCACACGAAATCTGTCACCTTCTGCTTGGTAATCTTCGCCACCAGCTCGGCCTCACCCCACTTGGTGAAGTAATCGACTGCCATGATTGCAAACTTGATCTGCCCCTTTCCAGGTGGCAGAGGCCCAATGATGTCGATGCCCCATTGGACGAACGACCATGGCCCACTCATAGGGGTCAGCTCTTCTGCGGGCTGCCTCAGCACAACAGCATATCTTTGACACTTGTCGCACCTCTGGACAAAGTTCTTAAAATCTTCTCGGATCGTCGGCCAAAATTACCCTTGACAAAGTATCTTCTGAGCTAAGGCACGGCTCCCAGAATGATTTTCACAAATTCCTTCGTGGATTTCTCAGATCACATAGTCCGCTTCGTCGGGTTTGAGACACCTGAGGTATGGCTAGGACCGCGTACCTCTCGGGCTCGAACACTTTACTCTTCTATTTCACCGGTTTGTGCTCTGGGTCCACGTTCAGCTTGTGATCCGTAATCTCTGGAGGGATGCCTGGCATGTCCTGTGCATCCACGCAAAGACGTCCTTGTGCTATCGTAAGAAGGTCGGCATCTTGGCTCGCTGCTCGGAATTCAGTGATGACCTGAGCTGACTGTCCTGCTTGAATTGGCTTCCTCGAGCGGGACAGTCATAAGTTCTTCAGTGGAGTCTTTCACTGGCTTGTCTTCCCCGGAGTTAAGTGCACTTATTGTGAGGGTCTGCTTTGTCGAACATTTTCTTACTGCCACCGAGTAACACCTTCGTGCCTCACGTTAGTCTCCTCTGACATATCCGACTCCTCCTTCGGCCGGGAACTTCATCATCAGATGATAAGTAGATACGAGCACCCTCATGGCATTGAGGGACGACCAACCTAAGATGGCATTGTGGGTTGATGGTATATTTACTACGAGGAAGTCCACTAGCAGAGTCACCTGATTCTGCCCTTTTTCCGCTATGACTGGGAGGGAAATAACACCCTCAGAGATAACCTTATCTCCGGCAAATCCGTGTAGCGGAGTCTTCACGGATCGGAGGCGCGACCTGTCTATCCCGATCTTATCGAATGCCTCGGAGTAGAGTATGTCGGTCGAGCTCCCCGTGTCGACCAGGATATGGTAGACCTTGTGATTGACTATTGTCATCGCAACCACCAAGGCATTGTCATAGGGATGCTGAATGCTTCGCGCGTCATCCTCCGTAAACGTGAAGCTGCAGGGGCTTACTTGGAGCTCTTTCCTCGATTTTTTGGCTGAGTAGATGTAGTGTTCGGGGTTGGTGCTCGTAGAATGGGCTTTACGGGCCTGATTCGAATCTCCACCTCCGAATGGGCCACCATAGATCGTTTGGATCTCCATGGCTTCTTTCATAGCTTTGTGGGACTGGTCATCCTTCCGAGCCTGTCTTTCTTCCTTTATATACTAGCATAGATTACCCTTGCGGATGGTCTCAATCTCTTCCTTTAAGTCGACGCAGTCGCTGGTGTTATGGTTGTGGTGGTGATGGAAGTGATAATACTTGCATTTGTCTCGCTGACTGGCATCTGTTTTCATGCAACTCGGCCAATGTAGTAGCCTCTGGTCTCAGATGTTTAGCAAGATCTGCTCTAGAGATGTGTTGAGAGGAATATACGAACTAAACTTTCTCTCAGGCATCCTGCTCGACTTCCTATCTCGAGAAGCATTGTCATCTGACCTCCTTTTATCTGCGTGTTGCGGCGCTTTGTCTCTCCGCCTCTTCCCCTTAGACGAGGACTCGGAGGTTTGGTTGCTCTTGCGTGAGCTAAAGAATTCCTCAGCATTAGCGTACTTTTTCGAGCAACTACTAAGCTCGTCATGAGTTAAAGGTGGGTGGGTTCTTCCCGATCGAGAACAGAAATCTGCCCTCCTTGAGCCCACTGATCATTGCGGACAATGCCATCTTGTCCGAGTAGTCGTCCACCTGTAGGACCTCGTTGAAGTAGGATATGTAGTCTTTCAACGACTCTCTGCTCCTTTACTTGAGGGTCAGCAAGTGGGTCGACGACTTTCGACTCCTCTTGCTGACGATAAACTGGGTCAAGAACGACTTGTTGAGCTTGGCGAAGGTGCTGATCGACCTCGGCCTAAGCTGCCAATACCAGTTCCTCACAACCCCAGTAAGGGTTATTGAGAAGGCTCGGCACATCATTGCGTCCGAGGCTGATTGAATCAACATTCATGAGCAGTAAGACTCTATGTGCTCTGTTAGGTCGCCTGACCCGAAATACTGAGCGATAGGGGGGCATCCTGAGCCTTGAAGGCATTTCTGTAGTCATCACATTGCTCATGAAGGGAGGCTCAGTTTCTTCCATCATCGCTTCCACCGCAGTCGAAGCAGGGGTTTGCTGGTTCCTCTGTAGGGTCTTGATATGATTCCGAAGCTTGTCAAGCTGAGCTTCCCATGGGTTTCGATTCTCTGTTACATTCTCCTAAGGAACCTCGACCTCAGATATTCTGCCCCTTCTTCTCCTCTCCAGTTTGTGGCAGAAGTCAGTCAGGGCTAACGCTGAGGTCGTAGAGATATAGGTCGGCTTGGCATGCCGCGTTGGCTCCGAAACTCGAGCAGACAGGTTTTGGGATGCTTTAACACGGGAGCTTACAAGCAGCAGGTACTCTTTGGCTACCGGGGCCAACTCTTCTGGATTGAGGGGCACTTATTGTTCCTTCATCCGATTGATCTCATCCCTAAGCATTTGCACTTCGTTCTGCAAAGCCCGGTAACTTCCCTGGCTTCGGGCCCGTTGAGACAGCTCGGTTGAAGCCAACTCGATATGTAGTAATGAAGACGAGTGACGTTACCTACTCGGTTCAGGCTCCGCGGTAGTTATCGGGAGTGTTTTCTTCTTTCCTCTCGCCATTCTTGGCAAAACTCTTTAGTATTTTCGTATCGTATTCCCACAGATGGCGCCAAAAATGTTGATACAGAAATATGGATCGCCCTCCACCAAGCTCCGTGTGCTCGGAGCTGACCTTGGTCCTGCACAAATGAAAGACAAAGGAGACCCTGATTAAAGTAGGGGACCCTCCGATGCCAAAGTCAAGCCAGGAAACTGGGTCTAAGTAGCGTAAAGTTGGGGGAGGGTATATTACATACCTATTTCTTTAGAAATGAACCGTATTTATACCTGAAGGTCGCATTGAACGTGTCTGATAATCTCGCCACGGTCATCGCCACTACGCAAGTACTACGCGTGCACAGTTGTTGGCAGTCACTCGGAGATCATGCACAGAACATTACCCATGTCGTGCGTTACTGGGTTCTATTAATGCTATCGTTGACCAAGTTCTCGTCTAAGCCGACCTCATGGCTCGGATCTTGCTCAATGATTTGAGCTCACGGATAAGCGGATCATTGACACGCTAAGTAGAGAGGTTCAGGTCGAAAGTAGGATAAGCGGGTGCACGATGGATATTGCTTCCCGAGCTATCATGAGAGCTCTTGCAAAGGACAGCTCAGCTCGAGCATATTGTCACCGCTCCGAGGCTCTGCTCGTAGGAGGTGTGAAGACTTCCTCTCCGTCCCATATCAGTGTCGTAGCTCTACTAGAGCACTTGGGTTGAACATTCACCTCGGGTTGGACACTTATTAGTTTGAGGCATTGCTTAGCAGTGCCAAAGTTGACCTTAATGTGGCTCGGTTCGAATTTACCCATAATTGAGATCATGAATTTACCCATAACTGAGATCATTTTGTTGAATGCTTTGATGTAATTTTGAGTTATAATCCATCTATCACATGGACGGTTCAAATTTATACTTGTACAAAAATTAAGGCTTTACAAGTAGTAAGCTAACTAGGGTTGTAGACAGGTACCAACAGACCCGGCCCGGTTTTAACCATTGGGATCCGTTTAGAAGTCGGAACTAGTTCGAGTCCACAAGTTGTGGACCTAGTAAAAGATTGAGTGAGGTGGACCTTACTGTAGGTGTTACTGCACAAAGATAAAGGTGGTCCATTCAATAGGTGTGGTGATGATATTAGAAATGAGTTTATAGGGTCAGAAAGCTTATACCAATTTTCTCATTATGGTACATTTGTTCAATTAAATAGTGCCTATCTAAGAAGTGGACCAGCTTGATTTTTGGGATGGGGAATCTACATGGTGATGTGCTTTTTATGGATGGCTTGGATATTGCATCAGTCCGCCAGCATGGTGTATGTGGTGGTGCATACAGCATACATTAGCTGAATTGTACATGCGTGTCAGCTTAGCAAAGCCATCACAGATACAGTAACTATTATATATAGAACTAGGTTTTCTAAGCCACACGTATGCGAGAGAGTCTTATTACACATCAAGCACGTAT
The DNA here is from genome assembly GCF_029962835.1 of Magnolia sinica. Lineage (NCBI taxonomy): Eukaryota > Viridiplantae > Streptophyta > Magnoliopsida > Magnoliales > Magnoliaceae > Magnolia > Magnolia sinica. The sequence continues at coordinate 5,015,567 of NC_080573.1, read as the reverse complement.
GAAAATGTCATACGTGTATGTGATATAATCTATCCATTGGGTTTATTTGACCCGGACTGAACCTTGACCCATGTAAAATGTAAGTCCGAAGAACTGACCGGCAAGGAACCCGTTTGGATCTGTGCTCTAAAAACAAGTTCGAGATCCAGATCCAGCAAGACCCGGGTCTGATCATCCCGGAAACGGGTACTCTAGGACCCGATCATGAGAACAAAACGGATTTCTCACGCCAACCAGACCGTTGTATTTTTCTAATTGGATAAGTTACGAATCTGGCCGTTGGATTACGGTTTTTTTATATTCAATGATCAGATGAAAGGAAAACAGTGGGACACGCCTGTTGGTCTACCTGAGATGAAAGGAAAACAATCAACCATCAGCATTTAATGAGTGAAAGATTAGATGGCCAGAATTGTCTGACACCTGAAAATTCAAGTGGGGTAGCCCACCTGAGTTGTAGAATGGTCTTATGCTTTTGCGTATCCATTCATCTTAGTGGGCCATGCCTCCTAAGCGGATTTGATGACATAAAAATGCACGTTGGGACTCGCAAACAATCGGACAGGTTTTGAACATGGACAGCTCATCCCGACCGTTCTGTGTGGCCGTGTGGACCACCTGAGTATTTAACCCACATGTTTCTTGGGCATCAAGGAGAACATGAGGGGGCACACACAATGGAGGGATTTAGATGACATGCACGCATCAAGGTGGGACCCACATGGTGTAATAAGCTAAACCTAGTCTGCAGACCTTTGCTATATATGGATGCAACCCCTTCCTAGGAACATACAAGTAGTAGAAAGTCCGGAATTCCATGTACATGGCTCAAGATCCAGAATGTAATGATCACTTGGATCCAGAAAAACCTGAAACTAATCATGATCTTTGAGCTAAGACGTGACAACTCAATCTAAGTGATAATGTTACATGAAGGCTGGCACAAGGAAGCATGGGTTTCCTTGTTCATGGCAACGTCCATTTGCAAATGGTGGTTTATGTTGGACATGCATCAGACGGTGATGTTTTCATGACATCCAATACGTCCATCATATGCTCTACCTCATCTTCTCTTTGGCTGCTGAAAATCAGTTCGATTGAAAACTCAGGTGGGTCGCACCAAAGGGAACAGTTGAGATGAGGACTGCCACCATTAAAGACATTCCAGATTATGTGTGGGGACCACTATGTAGTGTATATTCCATCCAATCCATTAAAAATATGCACCTGAGCAGGATCGATGGACACCAATAAAAGCAGCCTACTTCAAAACATAGGTGGACAAAAAATGCAATTTTATAGGTTTTAATCATGATTTTACATGGTGTGGCCCAAATGAGTTTTGGATATGACTGATTTTTTAATTTCAAGGAAAACATGAAGGGTATCACGTGATGGACGGATTTGATATCATTTTCACATCTTGATGGGTCCCACAATTTTTTTTTGTAAGATAAGCTTAGCTTACATAGCTTTGTAGCGGATCCGGCATTGGAAGGAGTTATCATAGTTTCTTCATGATAGTCTCTTCAGCTGATTCACCCACGAGTGATGCCAGTTGAGTAGCTAAGGAGCATGGTTTTTATTTGCATGGTTTCGATGGTCCACCCCCCTTGAGTTGAATAAAAGTAAGAGCTATTTTGGTTTTTGCCGAAAGGTATAAAACGTGTAAATCCTAACCACACAACGTAAACGTTTTGGTAGAAGAAAGTCTTCCAAACCATGCTTTATAAGAGTGCGCTCACATGGTACCAGCTATTGTGGGGCCCAACTGGTTTTTGCATCTGAATTGCTCCGTTCATCTTGTTAGCTCTGCAATGTCCACGGCACAACCCAAATATCAGACTGATCCAAGCCTCAAGTAGGTCACACCATGGGGAATGAGGTCGAATCATACATCTAAACCTCTAAATTCACCTGGTTTGGCCCACCTTTGTTTTGGAATAGACTTATTTCTTGTTTTGTTCTTTTTATCTTTGTGGGGCATGTTTGATGAATGGCTTGGATGGCATACGCCCAGGACGTCGGCCGACGAACCTCATGGGAGGTTTTATTGGTGGACGTCCCCTCCCAACTGTCCTCCATGGTATGGCTAACCTAAGTTTCTAACTCCCGGTCAACGGTTCGAGTACCAATAGGTGGTGAAATTCCACTAGCGTGTGTGTGTGGGGGTGTGTGTGTCCGTGTGTGGAAAAAAAAAAAAAACCTAAGTTTCTAACCAAGCTAAAATTTTGCCCCATGGCCAAAAATGGAAGGGCAGCCCCAGTGGATGTGGGAGATATGATACGCACATCATGTGGGGCCCACAACAGAGTTGTAACCATGTGTGTATACACGCATGCACATCTGTGTATAGATGTATATATGAATATCAGATTATTAAAAGAATTCGTCACATTTTGGAAGGTGATTTAAAGATAATAATTAGCTATCAATATCTATTAATACAATTGAGTGGAAAGTGAGAAATATAGACATAAGAAGAGAATGATTCATATTGGATTTTTCCGTAGTGGAAGTATTTGAGAGAGACAGAGAATGATATTAATTCACTATTTGCTCTCATATCTGCATTATTACTTGAGAAAACAAAATTTTAATATTTCAAGTAACATCTTTCATTTTGATCTGCTTAATACATGACATACACACGTATACATGTGCAAAAGCATGGAGAGTCTACTTCTTTTATTTTAGTTGAAAGGTTTCCAATCACTACTATTCATTGTCCAATAATTATTTTACTTCTCCATTCCTATTACTACTCTCTCTCTCTCTCTCTCTCTCTCTCTCTCTCTCTCTTATATATATATATATATATATAACCTTTTTTAAGGATTGAAACTGAAGTAACCCAAAATAGTTTACATGCCATTTGCCCATTGCTAATTGATGGCTTACCCTATTACAATAGGGCATGCTGTGAGTATCATTTCCCTTGGTGGATTATCTTAAATAGATATAATATCTTTAAATAGACATACAAAAGATGGATCCTTTAAAAAGCTTTGTGGTTAAGCTTAACCTAAACCATGATGTGTGGAGCCGACCATGATGTTTACATGGCATCCGAATCATCAGTTATGTGTGCACACTCGTGTTCTCCAAGGTGCCCAAAGATTAAGTTTATCCAAAGCCTAGTGGGCCACACCATGTAAAACCATTCTTAAAACCTCTCTAAATCTCATGTCGTGGACCACTTGAGTTTTGGACTGACTTAAATTTTTGGGATGATTGTCTCTCTTGGTGGCGTGCATCTTTTGAAGGTACTAGATGCTATATATAGTACATAGTGGGCAAAGTACAATATTGTAGGTTTTTAATGGTGGGTGTCTCCACCCTAGCTCTAACTTGCGGTGTGGTCCACCCAAGCTTTATATCAACCTGATTTTGAACACCCAGGAGAACACGTGGGGTGAACATGATAGATGAATTGGATTTCACAAATGTCGCCCCACATAAAATATTATATGTTGAGTTTAAATTATAAGGGTGTGTTTAGTTTTCTAATTTTCTTTGAAATGCAATGTAAATGAGTTATCATTATCAATTTTAAGTCTTTGTTTAAATATAAATTTTGGCTTGTAAATTGAATTTAATATATTGTAAAGGAAAGTCTATGTAGATCAAACTGTTTCAATACTAAGATCGTGAGATCAAGTGCCCATGTGAGTGTGTAAAAAACTTAACAAATAAAGTAAATTATAATTATTGCATTTTAACATTATAACACTACAGGTTTTACCATGATTTGTAGGTGAAACAAACTATATGGCAAAATTAACCTTGCAATTAAATGTAAGTGAAATCACTACACAATTAAAGAAGTAAATAATTGTTATTCATTTACCATCATTTATCATTAGAATTGGAGAACCAAACAGGCCCTAAAGCTTTGCATAGGAATTCCATCTCAAGATGCCCTACCACAAAAAGAAATTTTCCACAAAATAAAGTGCATATTGACCTTGTTTGGATACAATTTGTGAAAAACAAATGCATATTGACTTTGTTACTCAATTATCCAAAACCCTAAGTCAACTTTTTTAGCCCCTATTAAAATAGGTGGTGGATTAAGCACGCTCTACCAATGCACATCCAAACACAACATAAAAAAGGAGTTTGGCAGAAAATGGATTTTGGACAACCAAACACCCTTTTTTGAGGGTGCCGCCAAATGAGAACTAACCCGGACAAACTCTTCCATGAAAGAGCATTTCGGCATAAAGGGTAATTTGGTCAATTTCTAAAAGTAAAATGCTTTCCTACTCGACTCAATGAGGGTAGGGGCACTTTTGTCATTTCAGAAAGGAATAATCTTCCAACTCTAATCATGTAAATCTAATCCCGTAGTCGGTAAATTGTTCTTGAAGTTAAGATATCCAATTCATCGTAAAACGCGGGAAATTACAGATTTATACATTGCTTTGGTAGGTTACGGTGGACCACACTCACCACATCTTCACCGTCCAGATTGCATACTTTTCATCTATCGGATCATCCAAGTTCTGGGCCCCACTTTGGATGAGAAGCTATAATACCGTTATATATATCAATGATCGTTGATTTTTTCGGTCAGATGCTCCTTGGATCCAACCTATGAGACAGGACCGTTGGAGTATACATTCCATGCACTTCCCACTCATGGATGCGAACGGCATACATGTGTGGGATCCAATCCGCTTATAAGGTGGGCCCACCATGTGCATGCACCGTGGATTCATCTGATGAGCCACACGGGTATATGTAATGGATATTTTTAGTAGGTAGCTTTTAACCGCTTATTTATTTAGTACACGTGTCATCCACCTGATGAGCAAGCCGGCCTGATTTTTGGGCCATGACAGCTACATTGTGGGACCCACTTGATGACCGACTTTGCTGCCCCAACGTTGACAAGGCGAGCAACAACAAGAAAGTGTACGCGTACTACGGCTATTGCAATTTCTGGCCATGCTTCATGCTCAGCTCGGATCCACACCGAAGCTTTGTAGGTTAAAAGCTTAATATCCAATGCCGTGTGGGGCCCACCTTGATGTATCCATGACATCCAAGATATCTGTCCATCATGTGTACCTTCTCAAGGTCTCTTTGATGCCCAAAAAACCGGTCGATCTAGAATCCAAGTGGGCCATACTACAGGAAACAGCTTGGGATGGGGATGCACACAGTAAAAATGCTTCCAAGTTGTTTGTGGAGCCCATAATTCTTTGTATATGCAATCGAATCCATTCAGAAGAACCTCTTCATCAGTATGAGTGGATACAACAAAAATTAGTCCATTCTAAAACTCAGGTTGGCCACACCACGTGATTTTAGAGCTTAGACATGATTGTACTTGGTGCCAGGGAAAGCAAGAGAACGCACACATGATGAACGTATCGGATGTCTCACACACAACGGTATCTTAAGCTTATCCTACAGAGCCTTGTAGTGGATCCAACCTCATCCATCCATCCATCCATCCATCCCCATATGACATTATCCGCATGCTTATCTAGTGCAATGAAAATCCTTTTTATGCTCAATCCACAGCACACCCGACATTTTAAACGGACCAGATTGTGTATTACTATGCCAATATGTACGGTGAATACATGCATGAGTATAACCCACCATCGTATTACAGAATACTATACCGTATAACACCTCCCAAAATTATTCCTACATTGCTGACGTGTCACAAGGAGAAAAACACATTCATCATATCGCTTTGTTCCCAAGCCAGAAAAATAAAAAAAATAAAAGTAATATATGAATAATAATTAAAAATAAAAAAATAATAATTAATTTTTAAAAAAAAGGAAGAAAAAGAAAAATTCGATTTCAAACCCCACCTCTCTCTCTCTCTCTCTCTCTCTCTCTCTCTACTTGTCTAATCATTCACCTGAAATGTCAACCCAAGGACTCCGGTCTTCCCTCTCCGACCGTACACCCAACGGTTTGTATATAAACTAACCATAGGCACTTCCAACCTTCCATCTAGCCAACTGGACATACACCAAAACAACGGTATATACGAATTCTCCAAACCATGGCAGATGAGTTCCAGACTGGGATTTGCAGCGGAAACTGGTGGAATTCCTCAAGGACTGGATTCAGCGGCTCATCTTCGCCATGTTCTACGGCACTCAGTGAGATGGGGAGCTTTGGATGGACGGAGATGGCGGATATGAAATCTAGGTCATGCGAGGAGTCTTCTGCTTCTGTTTCTGGCAGCTCGGTCGTTTTCCAAGATACCCAGAAAGCACAAACGTCGGATTCGATTGGAAGTAGTGTATTGATCGATTCGACGTTGCAGATGGCAGGGTTTGGCCTTTCATCTCCCACCATCGATTGGAGCCAAGCTTTACTGTAAGTGTATATACCATACTTGTGTATATCTTCATTCAGACCTAATATTTGAATTCAACGGCTATGTAGTTTGAGGGTTGGACACTTGAATTTGAAACAATTTTTGAAGAGAGAATGAAAATTGGGATGGTCGATACAAAATCAGCATATAATCTTGCTAATACAATGAAAGAATTTCTTAATTATATATGTTATTATCTATTCTAATTTGGTTTTTTTTTTTTTTTTTTTTTTTGGTTTTTGGGCAGTCGAAGTAGTGGAAGAACTGAAAGCAGCTTCCACGCCATGCTTCAAGAAGATCTAACCCCACGGACGAATTTCCGTCAAGAAATGGGAATGGAATCACCCAAAGATTTCTCTGGTGGTGGTGAAGATTCATCCATAAACGCATTCAAGCAATTAAATCAGAGTTTTGGATTAGATCCACATCGTTTGAGTTCTGGGAATAACTCTGGTGACAGTACTAACAGCTTTTCAATCAGCTCATCTTCTTATGGATGCCCTTCGAACTTATTGCAAGGTCTATTTGACCCAGACCAGCAGCAGCAGCAGCAGCAGCAGCAGCAAGCTGCTTATGACAACCGTCCAATGAATTATGAATCTCCGATGACATTCCGTTTGAATTCGAACGAATTTGCCGCTACATGGCCTAAATTCCCTCCATTCCTTAAAACATCACCTCCCAAACCGCAACCTTCTAATCAGTTGCACTTCTCTAACAACGCTCCATTTTGGAATGCATCAGCAACGACCATCAGCGATGTACGGTCAGGCCTTTTCCCTTCTCCACAGACCCAATTCGTCGCTCCAGTCTTCGAAGAAAAACCCAATTGCAGTAACCTTACTGCAAAGGTAAATAATTTAAGTTTCAAATCGACATACTTCAAGATTTTTATTGCTAGATTGCGTCTTTGAAACTGAACTCTCTTGGGTAATTTTTCTCTCAGATGAAAACAGAAGATGTTCGAGAATCCAGCTCACTGATGAAGAAAAGCAGCACCGAGCCTGCATTTAAAAGGCCTCGAATTGAAACACCGTCGCCATTACCGACTTTTAAGGTACTAGCAGATTCGGACGATCTTTTTTTCGATCAAAGGGATTTCTTTCTCCTATTTTTTTCATTAAAGGTGAGAATTTTTTCTATCCTTTTTCCTAAGGTTCGAAAAGAGAAATTAGGAGACAGAATCACTGCACTCCAGCAATTGGTTTCGCCTTTTGGAAAGGTGAACATCTGATCTTTACTTTTACTTTGAGAGACTACTGTTAGAAATTCTTCATTTGAATTAATAAAAGTAGACTTTGAGTTGAATTGAATTGGATTATATTCTCCTTTACATTTTTTCAGACTGACACGGCATCAGTTCTCTTTGAGGCCATCGAATACATCAAGTTCCTCCATGACCAAGTCCGTGTAAGTTCCACTCTCCTTAACCAAATAAAAAATAAAAAACCAAAGAAAGAAGTGCAACAAGAAAAATATGGCTGCGTTTGGATGCAGTATGGCATTGGATGCAACAATTAGTTTAATATAGTTGGAAATTAGCAACAATTAGTTTAATATAGTTGCAAATAAGCAAATTGAAATTAGCTCTTTCTTTTCTTTTGGAGAAGGTGGATCGGTGCCGCCGCAGGGGTATTCATAGAAATTAGCTTCTATGGTATTCATATTACAGTCTAAATCACAATTACGTTACTTCAAAGTTGGGCATGAAAAGAATTCAACTGCAATTTGAGGGCAACTTCATCATCAAGAATACTAATGAGGGTGTTACAATTCGGCCCTTTCATCTCAATTGCCCTAATTAATTATTGCAATCCAATAAAATATTGCATCCAAACATAGCCTAAGGTGAAAAAAAAGGAAAAGAAAAACTCATTTCTAATTTTACCTTTTCATTTGAAATTTCAGGCTTTATGTTCACCATATATGAAAAATGGAGCTCCAATGCAACAACCACAACAGCAGCAGCAACAACTACAACAGGTAGTGAGAAAGGGAGGAACACTACTTTATGATGTCCTTTATTTTGGGGGGTTTGTTGTTGGCATCCACCCTAACTGATACATGCAACTAGGTCTTATGATGGTTTGTGACCTTGTAACAAATGGTTGTGGGCATGGATGTAGGCCAATCCAGACCATCCACATTACTGAGCCAATCATGGATGAGCGTAACCTGAAATTACACTGAGAAGATGAAAGTAAACATCTGATTTTTCCATTGGCATTTGGACCACTTGCTATACTTTTAACAATCCATTTAATATTCATCAATTGGATAGTTAGGATTGGTTGATCAGTATGATTTTAAAAGTTTTCTCCATCAACAATGTGCCCCACATTTGGATGGTCTGGATAGAGCTACATGAGTGCCACATGTGAGGAGGATCAGACACCACCATTTTCAAAGTGGTGTGAACTATCATAGGAGTGTGGCCCTTGACACTGTAATAGATGGGTGTATGCGTGCGAATAGTAGTTGCCCTTTACTTCCTATTACATTGTCACATGTTGTGTTTTCTTTCAAATCAAATGAAGTATTAGCAATGTATTATGCAGAATTCTGATAAATCAAAGGACGGTGAAGGGCCGAAACAAGATCTTCGAAGCCGTGGCCTGTGTTTGGTTCCAGTTTCGAGCACATTTGCAGTTACTAATGAGACTGCAGCCGATTTTTGGACCCCTGCCTTTGGAGGAACTTTCAGGTAGAGATAGAGAAGCTGAAATGTTTCAGTAGTTCTATGCAAGTAGGATGTTATCAGACCCAAGGCAAGTTGGGAAAGATACCATCAAGGAAGAAAAGAAAAACCCAGATTATTAGTAGCCTGTAAGGGAAAACAAAGCCCAAGAAATGAAAAAGAAAAGAGAGGGAAAGAAAGGGTGGATTACTGTGTGCGGTTTCCACCATTTCTTAAATGGTGGTGACTCTTCTACTGTACATGTAGCATGCATGTCATTCAATCATGACCGTTCATGTTCAAAAATCACATTGATTGGAAGATCTTAACCGTTTTATATTGTCCATTTGAGTTGGTGTCTATACACTGCTAACCATTTTACTCTTAACCGTCTAGATGTCGACCAATTTATTAGATGGTTAAGATTATCCAATCAGTGTAACTTTCATCAAATGCACAGTTTGCGATGGTCATAGTTCGAACGGTCCAAGTGATATACATTCATGCTACATACACGTGTGGACAGGTCACCACCATTTAAGGAATGGCAAATAAAGCAAATAGTAGCCCTACCCGAAGAGAAGGAAAAAAAAAAAAAACAAAACAAAAAACAAAAAACAAAGAAGGTAGTGAGCCATGGAGAGAACAGGCCATGTTGGGCCAGCTACAAGCAAAATGATGTAAGATGGACTTATATTATGGAATGTTGGAAGAGAATATTTCGTTGTGTAAGAACTGATACAAGTATTATATTCAGAGGTGGGTGTAAGAATATGGAATGGGAACATCTGCTAATTTTAGTGGAGGTTTGGATTAGTTTGGAGGTCGAACATCTGCTAATTTTAGTAGAGGTTTGGATTAGTTTGGAGGTCGAACATCTGCTAATTTTAGTAGAGGTTTGGATTAGTTTGGAGGTCGAACATCTGCTAATTTTAGTAGAGGTTTGGATTAGTTTGGAGGTGGGGTTTGTTTTTAGCAGCAGAGAGAGAGAGAGAGAGAGAGAGAGAGAGAGAGAGAGAGAGAGAGAGAGAGAGAGAGAGAGAGAGAGAGAGGCTTTTTCTTCCGGTTAGAGAAGTGTACAGGGCTGGCACCACTTTTTTAAAAATAAGGAATAATTGAGTAACAGAATAAGGGTGTATGTGTGGAGGTCATTTGATTGGGGATCTAACTTTTTCATTTTTTATGGGATATAGAATGTGGTAGTGGAAGTCAGAGGGTGGCCTACTTGTTTTCTCTTTTTTCAAGGGTATTGATTTATTTTTTATTTTTTATTTATTTTCATGTTTTTTGGAATGGAGAGGATGGGGAAGTATCAGGCATGCTTTTGTGCTTTTCAAGGGAGGATCACATTGCCTGGTATAGATTGGTGGGGAAAGCCAATCCAATCCTCTCTCTCTGTCTCTCTCTCTCGTGCATGGTAGCCAGCAGCCTTGAATTTTCACAAGTGTAACCGAATTGCTCAGTGATCCAGATGGTTGATTTTATGGATCCTAAATAATAAAACTACCCCAAGAAAAGAAAAAATAAATCCCAAATCGGATGATCCCAACCATCCAATCTTTGGGCCTTTTACATTGATTGGCATAGTTAAAGGTTAGTGATCAAAGGGAAACGGTTCCTCCTTAGGGAGAAGTCTGGATCATCAACCATCCAACTTCCGGCCCATCAGGTATATGATTTTATTGGCCAACTGGGAATTTATTTCAAATTGAAAGATCATAGGCAACCACCTTTCATCAGCATACCAATGAATCTGGACTGTCAGTCCATCTTTTATTAGCCGTCTATCGGAAGCCCACAAATCAAAGGGTTCTGACCTTCCATTCTGGGAGAGTTTTGAATTATGGTCCATCCTTTGTGGGGTCCATCAACTCAATAGTTCGGATCACAAAGATCTAGGCACACTTGTACCCACCAAAGGGTACTTCGCATTCCTTGGGTCTATGATCACATGATACCTCAGTCACTTGTGAATTTGTATCTGCTTCATTTTTGGGACCATGTCCTAAAATTTGCTGGAAAAACTGATGGACGGTGTGGATATACAACACATACATAAAAGTGGGCCCCATGGTCAGTTCCTCACCCACTAAAAGGTAACCCGAGCCCGAATCCACTCCCTCACACTAAGGGTCTTCGAGTAAGAAGTTTCACAGGGGAAATGAAGAGAACAGCTTTGATACTCTGGCATAGTGTGATGGATGGTGCGCAGGCACTTACAAATTAATTGGAAATTGCGTGTGCGGCATACAAGCAATTTGAATTAAAGTACTGTACATATTATGGGTCTCCCTTTAGATGTGTCACAAATCTAAAATTAAGAATATTTGGTTATCTGACTATAAGATTAGTGGACATTTATTGGACAACTAATAATATGAAATATCCTATGGTCCTACTTCAACAAACATTTGTCCACGCATGAGAGGCTATGGATATATAGTTCAACCAAACTAAGTTTGGGACATGAGTTAGTTATACCAAATTACACAAATTTAGTCAGTTTAATTCAAGTTGATACATGCCATGTGTACGGTTTCTAAGTGCCTGTGTATCAGGTTACTAGCTATATTTAGCAACTCCCTGGTGTTGTGGGGCCCACAGTCATGTACATGTTTTAATAAGATTATTAGGGCATAATGCAGGTCTGGATGTGCTTAGAAGAGTAGGCTTTTTAAAGAAACCCTTGGCAGTGGATGCATAGTCTTTTAGATTGTGATGTGTAAGATGCTTTTGATATTTCTACTTTCGGGTCCCTAGCTGTGAGTTTATACAATAAATGCGGCTGTTCTTTTTATAGCGCCTACCTTATTTTTACATATGCTGATTTCTTATGTCAACAAAGTTATAAGTGGTCCTGTTTGCCTTTTTGAAAGTAAGAAAATGATTGGACCACTCGTTTGAAGATGGTGATTGAACATTCACCATTAAAAACTTCTTAGAGGCCTTAAAAGGTTTTGATCAAGCTGATATTTGTATTTTCCATTCATCCAGGTCAGTGCGACTTTATCAATAGTTGGATGGCTGATAAACACCACAATGGGTAGAGGTGGGCATTTTTTACTCGATCCGATGGATCCAACCTGATCAGACCCAATCCGACCCGTTCCGAACCGAATCGACGGCCTGGATCGGGTAGGATCGGGTAAGATCATTTAGATCCGACTAGTTTTCGGATCGAGATCGGATAGTGGTTAATCCGGACCGTTCCGATCCGAAAACCCTATCCGAATAGATCCGGACCGTTCCGATCCGGCCAGATCCGGAGTAAAAAATCAATATTTTTACTTTTTCTTATGGTGTGGTCCACTTGAGCTTTGAATATTCATCAATTTTAGGTTCAAGAGCTAAAATAATTTGAAAAAACAAATGGACGGCGTGGATACACCACATGCATTCACGGTGGACCCCAACAAAGTCCACTCACATATGAGAATGAGTTACTTGCACGGCACGTCAACAGGCGGGCAACACCTGTTTACTTGCTTTGCAAGTCAACATGGTAGGTTGTGAGAGTATATGTTAAAGTGGCTCAACCAAGTTACTTGGGCCCCACCATGATGTATGTTTTGTATCCAACCTTCCATCCATTTGGAGAGATCATTTCAGGGCAATATCCAAAGAATGAATGAAATCCAAAGCTCCAGTGGACCCCAACATAGAAAATTCCATGGACAGTGACGCCCACCATTAAAAACTTTTAAAGGCTACAAAAGTTTTAGATCAACCTGGTATTTGTGTTTTCCCCTCTTTCTTTATTTTTCAACTTTTGAAGAGGTTGGATTTCAAATAAGCATTACGGTGGGCCTTAGGATAGTTTCAACGGTGGGAATCATTCTCCCCACTTTTTTCTGTGATGTGGTCTATTACAGATTTTTATCTACATCATTATTTGGCTCATGCCCTAAAATGATATCTCAAAATTGATGGACGGTGTGGATATAACACATACAGTGTAGTGGGGCCCACAGAACTTGGTGACGTTACTTCATTAGCCTGCCTGGACGTAGCCTGCCCGATGGGACAACACATTACACATGCAGCAGGCGTTGATACAAATTTTTTATAGTCACGTGAGGCCCACCTTGATGTATATATGTTATCTAAGCCGTTCATCCTTTTTGACATATCAATTTAGGCGTTGAACAAAAAATCATGATACATTAAAGATTGAAGTGGACCACACCATATGAAATTATCCGAATAGTGTCCAACCTGATCCGGCTCGGTTTGCCTCACCGAGTCAGACTCGGATTGGGTCAAATAATTCAAGCATCGGATCTGTCCGAGTCAAGTGACCTGAACTCGGTCTCGGATCGGATCGATTTCGGGTCAACCTATTAGAATTTCGGATCTGACCGGGTTAGGCCGAATCCGGTCCGACCAGGACCGATGCCCAGCTCTAACAATGGGCCCTATTTTAATGATACGTGTTAGTATCTTCACTTTTTCTGGTTGTGTGATCCACTAGAGCTTTGGATTTTTTCATTTGTAAGTTCATGTCATAAAATGAACTGGCAAAATGGATGGATGGCGTGAATACAAAACATAAATATCACAATGGCCCTATAGTGCCTGCCACCTGAAATCTGCTTCCAGATCCTCTACAACTCTTTGTAGAAAAAGCTACCTTAACTCTGTTTGTGTGACCCGCTATGGATTGGATACAGAATTTAAACCGTTCGTAAGGTGACGCAAGGATGAACGTGATAAGGTTGACCAACGTCTTCCTCAAGGATAACTACTCCGAATCTACGGAGCTTTTTGGACTCTTTACAGAGACTTCTCAAATCCACGAGGAAAGAAAGCAAGAAAATAGAAATAAATTCTAATAAATTGTAACTTAATTGATCAATAAAATAAATGAGTTCACAACCCTTTAAATAGAGATACGAAGCAAGAGAGAAATTTCAGAATCATACTATAACTAAAACTCTTAGAATTCGCAACATACTATAAATAGTAAACTTTCTATTTATAGACGGTATGATGTCTACTAGTGCCAAGGTTTTCGGCCAAAAATAGTAAGTGTCCTATTTCACTTTACCAAGTTGTTCTCCTAATTATTTTAAGTTCTTTTCACGTTGGGCACAACTCGTAAAGCGATGAAGAGTTATAGTCAAACTAAAATTCACTATTTATAGTAAAAACGGAATTAAAATAGGGAAATGATCGTCGATCTGGGGGTATTTCGTAAATCCGACTTGTGCAATCCGGCATGGCGGGTTGGGTGGATAAAGTAGCTTATTCTACCCCAAAATCAATTATTTTACGTCCGATAACTTATTCGGGATTGCGAGATATGCCCGTTTTAAGGTTTGATGGTTCGGATCACTTCTGTCTTTGACCGGGCCTTTTCTGATCCATCTTGACCATGAACCTATCCGTGACCCGCTCTACATCATAAGGTCACAGCACCAAGAAAGTTGGATAACCTAAAAATAAGGCTGATCCAACAATCGCGTGGGCCACAGCTGAAGTTTGTAGTTCTTTTGGAGACGTGGTTTGGCCGGTGACCCCAGCACTGGCCAGCAAGCTAGTGTCAAAGCTCTGTGGGCCCCATTATTCACACTGGCCTTCCATTCCTCCAGGTCATTTTAGGGCATGAACCCTAAAATATGGCAGATGCAAACCTCAGGACAAAACGCCACATGAAACAATAAATATTGAATGCTCACCGTTGAAAACTTTTTGGGGGGCATGAAAGATTTGGATCAAGCTAATATTTATGCTTTCCCTTCATCTAGGTCTGTGTGAGCATATCAACAGGTTGGATGACAAATAAATGTTACAATGCGCCCTAAGAAGTTTTAATGGTGGACTTAAACACTGTTTTCGTGTGGTGTGGTCCACCTGCTATATGAATCTGCATCATTTTTAGAGTCAAGCATTAAAACGAGCTGCAAAAATTAATGTATGACATAGATAAAACACATACATCAAGGTGGGGCTCACAAAGCTTGACACCAGCTAGCTAGTTAGTGTTGGTATCACCAGCCAAATCACGTCCTTGTTTTGGTGGATGTCCATTGTCTTCTATGGTGTGGGGAGCCTAATGACCGTAAAGATTATATTTTTGGGACATTCTATCATCATAGTGGGACTCATATGATGAGCCAATAGATTGATATATTTTAATTAAAATAGCTTGGATAAATCCAATAAATAACAGAATGGACCACGCAAGCACACATGCCACTACGGAACACTTGTACTAGATCCGAGCCTTCCATATGCATAGCTTTTCTGCCCCAAAGAATCAAGCCACTCAGGTCGGCCAAAATGTACAAACTTACAACTGAAATGATCTTTCCAAGCCGTCCTGTTCCGTGCGATATGGCCCACGTGTGGTATGAAATGGCCTGCCTGTTACTCCATAGCAAGTAAACGGTGTAAGCCAACTGATGAAACATTGATCTCGTACACGTGGTCCATATGTGCACGTGTACATACATGTGGATGGATATAGCTCCTACAAACAAGTGGAATTAGCAAACCTAGCTCCCACTAGCATATATGCCAAACTTACACTGGATGTTTGCCTCCAGCTCACCTTCGCATGATTTGGTGGTCCACAAATTCATGGCTTGCAGACCTAACCCATTGGTTCAGATGGGACTATGCATTAAGAAGCAAGCCCCACTTAAAAAGCCCAAAATAAGAAGTGTCCCAAAAGCTTGCTATGGCATTAGGCAAACCTACTTTTGAAGGGCTTTTATCAATTCCGGGATCAGCAGCCCTGGTAGCATGTGGACGTGGATTACCCGTGCTGGCCGACTATAGTCAAAAGCTAGGTGGGCCCTTGATATTTGTGAGAAATCTAACTTTCTCAAAAAATGAGGTATATCTAAAACTCAAATAAGCTAATCAAGTTTTTAAAAAAACAGAGATTAAATATCTACTGTTGAAACATTTGTGAGGCTAATGTTTGTGTTTTTAATTCAATGCAGTAGAAATGACCTTATCAGTTGTTTTGCTAATATTTTTGTGTTTTTAGCATGGTTGATGAGACTGTAGGAATTTCCCTCCCCACTTTTTCACGTCCCGTGGCTCCTTTGATATAGTCTCACTTTTTAGCTCATGTCCTAAAATGAATAAAAAATATAAATGGACATGGTTTGTTTCTTGCTAACATCATGGAGGGGCACAAGTAACTTCCGACCACACACAGTCAATCAGTAGGATGTGAAGTCTTACACCATTTGATGGCATGCACAGAACGAATCCTAAAATGAGCTCGAAAAATTGATGGACAGCATTGATATACAACATGTTGGAGGATTACAGAAGCATATAGATGAATCAAGTAAAGTACTCCAATCGCACAATCAAGTCTAATAAAAAACACTCTTAAGATAAGAGGACAAAATGGTTGGACAACATGAATATACAGTGCATACATCGAGGTGAGCCCCATGGTCAGGGTCTTATACCCACATCACTGGTTTTGGGGTCGCAGCTCATCGTGCAAACCTACTATAGATTCCTTCCCTTCAAAGGGGGGGCATTTTTCATGCCTACACTTCATCCTAAATATGTGGCACACATGGATGAGATTGAAATCATTTATTGTGTGGTTCCAATAGTGGTGGGCCATTGTCCAAAAATCACTTTGTTTAGTCAGGCAGCTCAGAACTGTACTTGGTGGCATACAAATGAACACCAAACGAAAAAAATACCCAGCAACAAGGCCTAATAAGTGACAAAAGGCCTATTTATTAGACGGTTAAGACAGTATAATCAAAGAAAATTTCGGTTAACGGTTAATCACTAGATGAGTCCACAAGTTAAATGGCTTGGATTTGCCACGTGTGGTACACAATCCAGAGACAACAAAATGTCATGACTCCACAGGTAGGCAATCCATTCTCTTTGAACCCCCAATTATGTCGATTTTCATCTCAAATATCCTTCCTCATACTATTCTATACACTTACAAACAAACGTAGGTGCCCTACCATGAACCCATTACTCCCTTCTATAAATGTTACATCCGATGGAAGACAATCCCAATCACCATCAATCATCTTCCAGTTGTCCAGATTCATGATTTACAGCCCCGTGGCCAACATCTAATGGTTTACCAAACTAAAATTGCACTCAACCTAATGGAATGATATTATGCAAGTGAATGAATTGAAGGTTATCATGCAGTAACTCATCAATTAGATGTATAATTACATGGCCCACCAATCACTCATTCAGATCATTCATACGGATCACTCATGCAGAACTACATGGATTAGAAGCATGATTACATGGCCCATTAAATATACTATATAAGGGTGTACAGGAACCGAGTTAGCTCAGTTAGCTTGCTCGACTTGACTCAAAAAAGCTCAATTCGAGTCGATTCGAAGCTGAGTTCGAGCCTAGTCGAGCTGATTTTTGAGCTCGAAAAAATTTCGAACCGAGTTCGAGCTTGCCCAAGCTCGACTCGACTCGGATCGAACCCCAACTCAAATCGAACTCGGATCAAACTAGTTCGGTGACTCACTTTGATATTGATGTTGCTCACCAAGCGTTTGATGAAATGACCCAACCAAGTGTCAGATAGTGGCAAGGAAGGTATATATATGAAACAAATACCATTTTTCCTTGATGTTGATGTTGCCTTGATAAAGTACTTATAAACGGTTGCTGCTGTTTTACATCTAGTCGAAAATTGATAGTGCATTGCATGTGTTTGTGAAAATGCCGCAGAGGCTCGATTTTGGCTCAATCTGGCCGGAGCTTCTAACTGAACCAAGCCAAGCTGGCTAGTCATGCTCAAGGACTGAGCCAAGTTCGAGGTGGGGTCAACTAGTGGCCAAGCCGAGTCGAGGTGAGGCCAACTCAACTCGGTTCGACTCGGTGTACACCCCTAATACTATATATATTGGTTGTACTAACATGTATGACTTTTTAGTTAAAATGAATTATATATTAATTTTTTCACTAAGGCTTTGTTATTTTTCATTGTTATTGTATATGCATGGAATGGATACAATTTGGACATGTTAATCGAGGACTTCATTAAGATCTCTCTATTTCTGGAAATTGAAAGATGACAAGTTTGATATAAAATATGTTGTGAGGCCTAACTTGTTTAATCAATTTTTCGTGGACCTAAAATATTGTTATAGCCAATAGTTATGATGGGGACATCACGCGCACACGCACACGCCCGCCCCCCCAATGCAAGGAGAAGGAGGGCTCCACCATTGATCTGGCTCAATGATGACGTCCAGGGAGGCCCTCCTAGATAGAAAACTGAGTTTTGGTTCATTGGAGTGAGTCCAATAGTCAAATAAAGCCCATCATGAGTTCTTATTATCGTAACTAGCTCACTAGTCCAATTAATCTCATATTCTAAGTTTTGCTTATTATTGTTATTTAGAGTATCATGGATGGTTTATATTATTTTGATTAGTTATTATTTTTTATTACTTCATCACTAAGTAATAGGTTGCACACATGGCACGAGTTTTAAGGTATACACTTTTCTTATAAATAGACACCCCTTATAGTTCTTTTTCTCATTGAAGATTAATAAAAATTCTTACGTTTTTTTACTCATCTGAGTTCTTGAATTGTGGAAATCCATGAGTATATTTGTGTGCCATGAATTTCCTTGGAAAGAATCTTTAGTTACGTACGTTAGTGGGAGTGCTTGCTAGTTTTTAGATTAGAATGGCCATCATGTTTAGACTAGAGTGATACTTGTGATTTATATTAGCTTTATCATATCCTTATACTTAATGGTGTATGGGCCAAGATGGATTTATTGTTAGGACTTTGGCTTACTTTCGAAAGCTACTACATGGTCACTAAAAGTGAGAGCCGGGTGTCTTCATTAATTCACTGAGGATCACATAACCCAAGAAGGGATCCACTTGGTATACCAGGGACATTGTTTAGTGGATTACTCTTATGGTTTAAATCATCCATCAAGTATTTAAAAGGCTAGCCAGCACTCTTATGTTCACCATTGGTTAATTGAAAATTTTCAACCATTAAATGTATTTTAAACATTTGATTTATTTAAATCAAGCATGATGGTGATTCAATTGCTAAGATATGATGGTCTAGACCTTAGGGGTAGTGGCATGTGATACACCTGAGAATGGATGTCACGAACAATGAAAGGAAATGGACGGTTGAAGTGTATGGATTAGAGAGGTAAAAGACTTCCTTCGTATTAGAGTACACAGAAGTTTATGGGATTATGAAGTACTATAGTATGGTGCTCTTCTCAAATCCTAACCTTCTCTTATTTGAGATTGTATCCACGATAGAAGATAAGAGAAAGCTAAGGATGTTAAAGCCCTCCTTGGTTGTCCACATTATGAGAGAGAAGAAAGTGGAAAAGAGAGAAGATAATAAGAAAAAGAAATTGAGAGCGAAAGAGTGTGGGTGTCCCACCACATCCTTCTCGACGTGTGCACATCTCAGGCGTGTGGTCCGCCTATTCTATGACTTTGGTTGACCTCGGCCCCTACTAGAGAAATCAACGACTTCTTTGCATCTCTTAAACCTGTGATAGATTTAGAAGAGACTCTATGCTGAGAGACCATCGTTGGCCAAAAAAGGCATTATGGGATGCATGTTTTTGTATTTGAAACATGGCTGAAATCATGGATAATTTATATATGTGTGTGTGTGTGTGTACCCACGCATGCCGTAGTGGGATTTCACTACCTATGGGTTTTGAACCCAAGACCTCGCGTCAAAACTCCTCAGAGTCTACCACTCGGGCAAGGACTGGAACTCAAAAAAATCATGGATAATGATCCTTAATTTAAAACTTGCAAATTAGTTTTGGAAAGTTCAATTCAATTACATTTATTATGATTAAAATCTAACAATTGTTATGAGTATGATAATCCTCTACCATGGGATATTGTCCTCACATGTGTAATTGCATGCATATGTACACATTAATTGGATCTAGAAAGTTAAAGTGGATTTAATTGTCTAGTTTTAACTTGCACTTCATATACTTGTTATGCTTATTCTTATACTTGAGAGGACCTAGCGTCCTAATGGGGATTTGATCGATTGTTTGATTTAATAATATGTGAGCTTTTTAGGTGAATTGCAGTGAGTTACGTAGACAGTTATGACCTCATGGGGATTAAGATTCTTAACAAAAGATCTACCATCCTTATGGCTTAACCTTATTTCAAAAATTAAAATGATTGATCAACATGGCTCACTAGCTAAACTAGTTTTGTAAATCATTTGGATTAAAAGAAATCAATTTCAAAAGCATCATATACATTGTGTTGTAAAATCAAGGGTTTAAATTTATTTTCGAATAATGAATCATGATCGTGAGGTATAGAGAGCCTTAAAATGGTACGTAGAAGAATATGTGTATTGTAGCATGAAAAAAGGAATCACGTACATCCATGCAGTGTACACGTGCGTGTGTTGCTTGCAATTTAATTTACCTACAAATATTGCCCTAGAGATATCCTTCTATGACAAGAAAAGCTCGATGGCAATGGCTTATAAGTCTATAAATACATGAGAGCAGCCTGAAAAGCCTTATAAAAGACCATTTCAAAGCTTTCTTAATACATAAAGTAGATAGTAAAGTCCATTGATATACATTAATACAGCATCCTCTAATCGTTTGAGCTCTTAGAGAAAGTGGTCGTTTAACATAGTATCAGATATCTAGATGACCCATTGGGGTGGGTCCACTTTGCTGGTGCTTAATTAGGACCATGCTCATTGGCGTATCATCCAGCCTTCGGATCAGATCTCATAGCTCCTTGTCTGACCTTCACTGCATATTTTCACGTCTAGCTGGCCGAGGAATAAACCAATGGGCTGGATGCGACGAGGCTATGTTTGGATACTTAATTAAGTTGAATGGCAATGTAGTTCAATTCAATGGATGGAAATGGCCAAAGTGAGGGTAGCCCCAATCGCTGCATAATGGGATCCGGGCTCACCAAGTTATCCGAAATTCGGTGGGCCGTTGTAACAACAGTACGGTTATATTGAAAGATCAGTCTAACAGAGCATCCAAATGCAGAGATAATCAGCTAAGCGGTCCATTCAGGCTGAGGGAGGCCTGTGTTTTAGTGCTGATATCAGCATTTGCAGGGTATGATCCCAACTTACATTGTATCAAAGCTGATGGGTCCAACATGGGATGAAAGACAGACATCATTAGTGAAATGAGCTCGATTCAGGGCCTGGCTTGGTCAGGAACCAGGATGAGAGCTGAGGCCGTGTATTGGTCCCAAGCTTGAATTTTAGGTCCGATTGCTATTGGGCTAAGCTTAAGTTTCTAACCACATCAAGGCCCACCCAACGCAGGCCCAGACTGACTCATCTGAAATTATTGGTCCGAGCATCAAGCTTGTGGAACCAGACCGGCTCAAACCCTGACCTGGATTCGAACATGGTTCCGTCCAGACAAGTCACTTCAAGAACTTAGAACTGCCATACACATGATTGAAAGATCCAGGCCGCTCATCAGGCCCAGCCCAAAATCACCCCGGCATCCTCACCAGGCTCGGAGGGCGCGCCTGGATCTTGCAGTGAAGAAGACCTACAGTCAGAAAACAAATAAATAGACCAACGAACTATATTCGTAGTACGTATGTGGCCATCCCTGGTTGGTGGACCGGCTTGATTTTTGGGCTTGGGCATAAACACCCACCTGGTGAATGTTCGGATCTCACATGCACCACTAATCGCCTCTCGGTTTCTTACCAATCTCGATTTGATCATATAAGAGATCGATCTTAGTACAAAAAGAGCATCGTGGTCAGCCTTGTAGATCCCATCCTCTTGGCTCATCTGCTGCAGAGGTTAGTCGAAAGTGCACTTCAATTGATTATTTTTTAAACAACCGTGACTACCTGATTCTGGGCCAGGGCACCTGCTGGGCGGCTTGGATCTTGCACTCGTGCCACAATAACAAATACGAGTCACAGTACACTGGCACCTGTCCCATTACGAGAGTTAGCATTTCTAAGTGCCGCTACAAATGAAATTTAAGGATGTTTTGCACTGTTTTGCACTAAACTAACGCATCTTTAACTATTTTTCATTGAATATGGGCCATCTTCTTTCAGTGTTGTTTTTTGGGTCATTGATAGAATCTTCAGATTCTTGATAGGGTGAGGCCCATCATATAAACAGTTCAGATGATTGAAAGATGAGCCAGATCAAAATGGATAAAACCCCAACATAAGAAAATGCAACATACCAGAATGATGCATTGTAAACAACCTCAGGGTCTGTAACTTTGAGGATTAGAAATAGAACAAATACTTGTATTATAAGCTTAAGCAAATGATATCATTAATAAAAACCATTGTACTGAAGAAACATATCAAACTCTCGTCCTCATCGGCTACAAACACATTCGATACGGCCCAACATATTATTCTATCATGACCAGAAGTGAAGGAAATTGAAATGCTAAAGACAGGACAAACATGGATGCCTTAAAAATCAAAATGTACAAGTATAGAAATGCCAAACAGATCCGTATGGTGGCCCACCTACCCACCTGTGTATGAATCAGGCAGCTCCCTTGAGCTTCTTCGCAATGCCAGCTATGTATTTTCCCTGGTGGAAAGCTTGCTCCAGTTCGAGCTCAGATGGTTGTCTTGAGCCATCGCCGGCGAAGGTGCCCGCGCCATATGGGCTACCACCTTTCACCTGCTCTAGCTCAAACATGCCGGCTCCAAACGTGTATCCGATCGGCACGAAGATCATCCCGTGGTGGACCAGCTGAGTTATGGCCGTCAAACTGCAAGGTGTTGAAATCACCATGATCATGTAAGATGAGGATGTTCCTGTCAATAAAAAAGTTTCTGGGCAGCTTCTAGTCTCTACAGGGGACAATGAAAAGGAAGAACTTACGCTGTCGTTTCTTGCCCACCGCCCTGTGATCCAGTGCTGTAGAATATCCCAGCTGGCTTCCCTGCAAGCTGCTGCGATCTCCACAGGCCCCCAGTAGCATCGAGGAATGCTTTGAACTGTGCAGCCATCATTCCGAATCTTGTGGGGAACCCAAAGATAAGGCCATCGGCCTCAGCGAGCTCGCTTGGTTGGATGATTGGGACGTCAGTCTTTGGAGGCGCACTCATCTTCCCAAGCACTTCATCCGAAAGCGTCTCTGGAACCTGCTCATATTACACTTAAATTCAATCAGAGCAGACCATGTCATATCTATTGAAAGAAGAGCTGTCAATGAGCCAGTCTCCTGGTCAGGCTTGGGTCAACCAACACAGGCATTAGATTCAGGCAAAACAGGGACAAGACTGTGAATGACAGCCATCAGATGAGACCTGGACCATGCCTAAATCCTAGGCACAGACCAGCCCAACCTGGCCTGTTTGTTGTTGGGCTTACAAATAAATGCAGTACAGGCACTCAGGCCAAAAAGTGAGGCTCAAGCCTGGTCTATGGCAGGTTAGGTCACCCATAATAGTTCAAGAACCCGAAACCTCATCTCAACTAGATGTTCAACTGGGTCATGTTGACTCAAAGACTCAACCCAACTCAACTCGATATTCAATTAGTATAAATTGAAAATATTAGATTTGGTAATAAATATTTAAAGTAGCTAGATCTCTAATAAGTAATATGAAGCATAACACAAGGCAACAACACTACCGTTACCTTGATAAGGTCGTTTGCTTAAGATGTTGGGGGCTCAAATCTCACCCGAACATATTTTTAATAAAATCCCACCACTAAGGCAGGTGACTTGGTTCCAGTCGCACCAAGTCGTGGCGAGTTGACCAAGCCACTGGGTCGACTCAATGAGTCCACCGAGTCCAGGCTGAGTCAGGCCAAGTACCAAGTTTCCAAGAGACTCTGCTCAAAATATTGAGTCGAGTTACGAGTCAAGTCAGCGAGTTTTATTATAAAGGAGAGAAAAAGAGTAAACACCCCCTCACGGACATATTTCAGACCAAGCACACACTTTTATTTTGTTCCAAAGCACCCTGTATTTCAGACATCCGTTCCTTCTTACCCCCTCTGTTAGCCTAAACAGCCTATCCATGTTAGTTTTGAAAATTGCTCCAATGCTCCCAGAGCACTAATGTTATAGTGCTCGTAGTTTCCTTGGTTCAGTTGGAGAGTCCAGTCAAATGGTCTCAACTGTCCTTTTTTTCTTTGTTCTTTCCTTTTTCCTTTTTCTTTTTTTTCTTTTTTTTAAACCATTCAAAAATCACTCTCATCGGGTGATCTAATCCATCCTTGATTAGGCCATATTTTCTATAGCCAGCCTTTTTCCAAGCCACGGATGGGATGGCTACAATTGGCTAATAAAAGTGATTCTTTAGATTATAAGCAGTCCATGATGGTCTCCAACAAATATGTGGATCAAATTGTTGACTGGACATTTTATGTAAATGATCTTGACCATCCATATTAAAGACCATTGATTCAATGGTTAATATTTGTCAAATTGGTGTGATACTTGCATGGTTTCCCATGTGCGTGCGTTGGACCTGATGAACAGTCAAGATCAATGGATTGGACAGTCCACGTGTGCAAATACAACTAAATGCAACTCTGAGAGCACCAGAGCATTTCTGACAAGTTTTGTAGGTTTGCAATTTTCCTTTGTTCAATTACCAAAAGGCTCAAGAACCTTTCGGCTCCTTCCACCTTACGAAATGCAAGTGCACTTGCAAAGTGTCCTGTTTAGAGCATTCACTGGTGGCAATGCCCCCATTTCATTGACAGTTTGGATCACCGAACCATAGGTCCCAAGTATACAACCTAAAAACACAAAAAGCACCATACAACCTTTCGGCCGAAACTTGGATGATAACTTCCAATCTCAGGCCAAGGAGTGTTGTTGACAATTTCCAGTTGCAGAGAGTCAAAGAGAACCATTTATAGAATATATATATATATATATATATATATATCCCTATTTTCCCTTAGATCATGATCTCTTTTATCAATCCTTTAGAAAATAACTCCACCCATAGAAAGGATTACTCTCAATCTAGAATGTGGGCTTTGGGTAGATAAAAGGAGGGCAGGCATGTGAATGTGCACTCATGCACACCCATGAGTCTTGAAACATAGGAAAGAAGAGAGGTAAACCAAGGCAGATCCACAAATGGATTTTAAGTTTGTTCTTTCCTTCATTTAGGTTTACTTGTAGGAGGGTATAATTGGGAGAAAACAATAAACTAAGGCTATGTTTGGTAGGTGCATAAAAATGAGTTGATCTTACTTTTAGGCATCTACCCATTATGTCTTAGAAATTTTGGTCTCTAACACAAAATGGGTTTATGTTCACAGTTATTATGTATAAGAGATCAAGACCTCTAATACATAATTATTGTTAACTAAAATGAGATTAACTTATTTTTAGGCATCTACCAAACAGGGCCTAAGAGGCTGAGCCAATTTCTTTGATGTAGGTGTTGCTGAGGGCTTTCCTTAACACCCCTGTTTACTGGAACCAAAACTAAAAACAGGGGGCATTTGATCCGGAAATCCTCCCTGAGGAGGTGTTTGGTCCTCCCAAGAGAAACAACCCTCACTTTGCAAGTGATTAACCATTTTGTTGTAGAGCCATGTTGTTTGTTGTTTGTGACCTCAGTTATGCAAACAGTAACCACAAGTTACCAAATCAACGACACGGATTTGCTATAGTGTAAAAAATAGGAAAATAGAATGGCCAAGTTATCGATTTTCCACTTTCCTGCACCAATAAATATTATTTTGGTTGAAAAGCATTTTGCCTTCCTATTTCCCGAGGTACTTCAAATAGGAAAAGTACATGCCAACATCTAAGGGCATGTTTGGTAGATGCCTGAAATTGAGTTATCTCATTTTAGTTGATCATAATTATGCATACCAGATCATGATCATTGGTTGTCAAGATCGTTTTTAATCCTTACCAAAAAGGAATATGATCACTAATATATATGATTATGGTTAATTAAAATGCAATGAACTCATTTTTAGTCGTCTATGAAACAGGCCCTAAGTTACTTTCTTGGTTGGGAAGCTATAGTAAGAAGTCAGAACCTTAGAACTAATCAACTAACTCAAATCCAAGACCATGTTGCACCAATGCAATGAGAGAGTAGAGAATGCAACCCCTAGCTTAACTCATTGTTCCTTCCCAAAATATTCAAGTGATAAAACGGATTTCGATTGATATACTTCACCTCCAAATATATAGTTAGTACTAGAGAGAAAACACCTTAATGTTTTTGCCATACTAATTATGTCCTGCTAAGAAAAGATCTGGACGGCCCCAGCAGAAATTTTCTTGCATTTGTTTCTTCAAGCTCATGGATTGCTTATGGAAATCAGAGATGATGAAGGTGAACAGACCTGCCATAGTTTGGCTTCCACTCCTTCAACAGATGCAGCACCTTTCTTAATCTCTTCTGCTAGCTTCTCCACATGTCCATACATAGAATAGTACCTGAAAATAGCAGTAGAAAGTCCACACCATCATTTAGACAAGAAATGCTGTTGAAACACACTAGAGTGAGTTTATGATGAGCAAATTATATAATGCTATTTTTTTACTAGGCTTCGATATATTGCCGACAGGCAGGACTCCAATGAGCATATTGCCACAAAGTACTACGTTGTGGCAACTCATCCATGACACACAGCATGAACATTTAGACCAATCTGGACCATTCATCAGCCCCATTTTAGATGTACCATATCTCAAAATCACACTGTTCAGACAATCCTATCCATCTGATTGGGGGCCATTAAATGGACAGTTAAAAGTCAAATGGACAATGGTTCAAATTAGATGGATAAGATAGTGTGATGTATGATTTTTAGGCCATGAATCAACCACGATAGGACCGATGTTTTTTAGGTTCTAGACCAGCATGCATGATTCCATATCCAATGTGGATGAGTTGTCAAAAAGTAATACTTCGCAACTTGAGCCCATCATGGACATAGTCGTCAGGAACACGCAACAACTTTTTATCACCAGAAGCTGGAATATCTCACTATGTCTAGGATGTGATAATTACAGAGAAAAATTGCAATGATAGAATTCAAAAATAAGAGAACTTTGTAGTTAAAATTATTATAAAAAATACATAAAGTAGGAATGATGTCAGAGGTGAATTGACTGCTTACCTACTAATGCATGGAATCAGGATGAAATTTACCACTAATGCAGGCCCAATAACAGAGACAGTCATCATAAAAATGAAAATTTATAAGATTAAAAGGAAGAGCACACAATGCTTTTTGACCAAAAAGGTAGTGAATGGGGAACTCATAATCATGCAGTCCAGGTCATAAAGAACAGTTGCTACTGTGCACCCACTACTACCATTTTCAGATTAGATGAGATTTAACATTACATTAAGGTTAAGAAACAAAGAAGGTCCACAGAAAGTATCTATTGCAAAGGTACAACTGGAATTCACAGCAATCCATAGCTTTCAGAAGACTAAAAACGTTATTGAGCAATTTAAAATTGACAGCCAAGAAACATAAAAAATATAGTTCAAAGATCCCCTATTTGTGAGGTGATTGGAGCCAGCCATCCTGCAACTACAGCAATATTTTCCTGACCATATGAGTTTTTACTCCTTATTACTCAACAAAACAACACCTCAACTGAGCTGAATCCAACGGGATATTAATCTATATCAGCTGGTAGTCTCAATTTGAAATTCAATAAACAAATGAATATAAATAAATAAACGAAAAAAAGATGTAACTTTTGTTATGGTCTTTAACTTTGTAAAGGGTTTAGATTCTATTGTGATGCCAACGGAACAGGACATCCACCACTCTTCCATCTCAAACCCAATTATTCTCTTTTAGTATAATTCTCTCTTGGCAAAAGGAAAGAAAAAAGTGCCATAAAAAAGATAAGGGAAGTCAAGGTCATAAATTAATCTCGGGCCAACTATCCAAATTAACATCTAGAAGCAGAAAATGATAGAAAGAATAGACACCAGGATTATAGCAAAGTCTCCACCCAAACAACCAACAATTACCCCAAACCTACCGCCTTGATGTGGACCACGAGGTCGAAGCATCAAAAGTGATTTGATTCCACTCCTTGTGAATGACGAATGCACAAGAAATACATCACATCTCAAACAGGATGAGAGTAGGAAGCTTCTACAACATCTTTTTCTTTCTTTCTATTTCTTGTTAGGTAGGAAGATACAACAAGCCAATCAGAGAGAGGAAAGAGACACCAAGCTGATAATTTCTACAGCTAGAACTAAATTCAACTGGCAACGAAATGTCTATTTACACCAAGCTTTTGTAGGCATAACAAACACAAAAGAGAAATGTTGCCATGATATATAATAAACTGGAAATGCTATCTCTGATCTACCCTTTCAGCAATTTTATTTCTCTCTTGCTATGGAGTTTTTTGTTCTTTATTGCTTTGACCTACTAACATCTGAGCAGAGTTGAACCCAAATCTGGTGCTCTTAATTTGAGACAAGAAAAGAAAAAGGTTTATCATTTATGGTCTATTACTTTGTGAAGAGCTCCAAATTCTGCTGTACTACCAATTGAAAGAATATTCACTCTCTTCAATTCCAAAAATGCCTTGCTGTGCTTTAGTAAATTCTTGCTCAACTAGCATAGAAGGAACCACAAATACCATAAAAAGATAAGGGAAGTTCTATCCTCCAATCAATCTCAGAGAAAGTAAGCCTAACACGCCATCCCAATTAACATCTGAAGGGCAGCTATTGAGTAGATGATGGAGAGAATAGATCCAGAATCAGGTCAAAAACCTTCTAGAAACACCAACCAAATACCTCAAAACCTACCACCATGACGTGGACCACGAGGTCAGGACATCAAACACTACCGACTCAGACTCCACTACTTGAGAATGACATACGTTTGAGAGTTACATTGATCTCAAACAAGATAATCATCACTCCGCTGAAACCACCGCATCTATTTTACATTCTTCTTTTTCTTCCTTTTTTTTTCCTTCTCTTGCTAAGTAGAAGGATACAGCCGAGAGGAAGTAAAATTGTATCAAATATACACAGAAAGAATAAATTTCTGCTAAACATTTAAATTCATGGATCTGCAAAATTTCAATTTGGGCCAACCTACACTTTTAGTTTAGTGCACTATACACACCCACTCTACACATGGCATGTCTGCATGTCAATCCAAACTTTCCAAATTGTGGATGGGGAATAGTCCATAAATCGAACTAATCAGACGCTCTGCCAATTGATGACCATCGAACTGATGATCCAAAAGGCAGTGGTAAACAGCCAAAATCAGATGATTAAGAAAAGCCAACTGGCACGATTCTTAGGCTACCCTCCATCCATAATGGAGCTACGATTTGGACAATCCAGATCGACGTATAGGATTGCTAATGCTCCCTAATGGTGTAGCTAAGTAACACCATCACATAGCATTTTCAAATTACATCTCGAATGGCAAGATTTCAAAACCAATCTAGCAATCACCACAACAAACACCAGAAATTGCAAGAAATGTATTGAATTCTAGCAATTTCCCAAAACAATACTCAGCGAATGTAACAAAGGCTTCAATTCCCACTTACTACAAACACGAAAAAAGCAATCGGAATCCCATTACATTGAATCCGAAATTTTCCTTAAAGAAAAACGCCAAGGCTTCTAATACATCGAAATTTCAAAACTCCAAAGAACATTTCATCGAACAACAGTAGGAAACAGTTCTAGTTCGTGATCACAACTAAATCAAACGATAATCATCACTATTAAAACGTTAACGAATTACTACAAATACCTAAACTTCGACGGATCTAAAACGGGAAAAAAGCGATTCGGGTCAGAATTTCCAGAAAGCAAACCAAAATAGCAAAAAAATAAAATAAAAAAAATCCACATATCCGAAAATCTCGTGGAGAAAAACTAAAAACACAAAAGAAATTCCAAAAATCCAGGAAAACATTAAAAAAATACAGCAAAAATTTTGAAGAGAGAGAGAGAATGAAACGCGGAAGATCAAAGACAGAGAGAGAGAGAGATTTTAGGAATGCTTACACAATGTAAACCTTCGTCGCCATTAAAGAAGCTTTCGTAGTCTCTCTCTCTCTCTCTCTCTCTCTCTCTCTCTCTCTCTCTATTTTCTCTGCTGTGGGTTTTTGGAGAAAAAAACGGAGAAGAGAGGGGTATTTATATTTCCGTCAGATCTGAACTGAGGATTACTTTTTAAATGGTTTTATTAGATTAATTAAGATTAGTGGGTTATTTAAGGTCAAGTGGGAGTTCTCTACGGGAGTTTTGACGGGGACCCTGGAGAACAGACCATCCTCGACCCGAGGATTTCGCGACTATACACGGTTTTTTAATTCTGGCAAGTGGATCTCCTTCTTCGGTAATCCAAGCCGTTGGCTTGTTGCTTCCTACATAAATGGACCATTTTCCTTATTTATTTCTGTTTTTGGCCCAGGAATAGACGGTTATGTAGAAAAATAGAGAAACGGTCCACATTCAGCTTAAGAAGGAAATGAGTTTGGTGGGTATTTCTTTAATCTCTGAGATTTACGGTAGAAACAATAGACCAATGGTCTGGATTACCGTCAATTGACCTTACTTGTTAGAACTAAAAACCCGAGTATAATTCCCTAGCTTGCGTGACCTTTTTTTTAATGGATGCTTGCGAGTCAATAGCATTCGCTGTTGACACGTGGCAAGGTTCTAAGTGAATCAAAGCTGTTGATCTGATAGGACATGATATAAAGATGATACCGCGCTAGTAAAATGGGCAGCCAGAAAAGGTTGATATTAAAAAAGAGCAATCATCTGTCTGCACTCAATATGGGAGACGAATCCAAATGGATGGCTAGGATTACAAGTAATCCTTAGTCAGTAGAATGTGATTGTCATGGCCCGCAATATCAACGGTTCTGATCAACCTAAATATGTGCCACGTGGACATCGCAGATGTGAGAGAGAGAGAGAGAGAGAGCCTGCATCTCCCGGAGGCTCTCTTGCTTTTTCTCTTTCTATGATAACAGGAGAGCAGGTTGATGTCATGCATCATCATCATTTACGTTGAAAATAATGCTGCCAGGGAGGGACGGGATATTAATTAAAATAGCCCTATGTTACGATGAAAAAAAGGTGTTTATGGCCGTTTTTAAATTTATATCTTTTTTAGCCCTTTTGTCACTTTTTTATTTTTTTCAAGGCAAAAATGCACCTTTTATAAATAGGATATGGTCCCCACTAAATCAATAATTAGGACTATATTTTGGGCATTTTGATCCATTCACTTTAACCAGGCAACCATGAACTCATATTAGGATGACTTCCAAAAAAAAAAAATGTTTATGATTATTTTTGAATTATTTCTTCCGATATGGTCCATTCATGATAAGTTTTGTTCTCAAACTTAGATAGATCGATGATATGAAATTAAAACTTCTTTCATGTAAATGGTTTGGATCAGGTACAAGACGATCCAATGAGCCCCGCATGATATATGGGATAGGTTTAATAGGTGGGTCCTCTACATGTGAAGGTCATGTAGTCCTTTATTTCTCTTTCTTCTTTGTTTTTTCTTTATGGGAGGGGATCATTTTGGCTATAAGGGTTGTTGTCACTCCCATGACACCCTGTAAGGCCCGTATCCTAGTCTCTACCGTTCCGTTGGCTTCCACGGTCCTTCCGGTCGAATTCCGGCAATCCTCGACCTGTATCTGACGTTTGCGTACGATCCTAAGCCGGGTCTCGCATACCGAAGTCAGCTCGAACCAGAACTTGTATCATAGCAACCGCGCCGTCGCCACGACTCGCGCACCGAACTGATACCCAGGCCAGGAGATGTGGGTCAGCGTTCGTTTCGAAGAAATGTCGCGCGTTGCAAATTTCGAGGGAATCTCTATGTCATGTTCCAGCAATCAATCAATCAATCAATCAATCAATGTCAAGTATAACCATACCTCAAGTACAACAACCCATCCCTCTTTTTCCACAAGTCAACCTTCTCTCTCCCTACCCATTCCTCTTTTTCCAGAATTCAAACACAACCATATCTCTTTTACAAAATTTTCAAACAAACCCATCACTCCATCACCTCTTATCATTCCCATCACCTCAGTCTCTCTCTCTCTCATTTCTCAAATCTCCCAAACTCCATACGTCCAAGCTCCCCAGTCCTAACTCCAAGTGTGGCCCACTCTTACCACCTTCTCATCTTCCATCTCAACCTTCCAATCATCATCTACCACTATTAAAACCCCATCAACCTCCATCAAAAGGCAAGCTAAGGAGCATAGGAGCCTAAGGGAACAAGGAGGAGGCCCCCATAGTGGCGGGGTCCCTCTCTCTCTCTCTCTCTCTCTCTCTCTCTCTCTCTCTCTCTCTCTCTCTCTCTCTGAATGGTGATGATGATGAAGGGGTGAATGTGGCCCACCATGAATCACATATTTCATGTGGGACCTATCAGATAAATGTGTTGGATCTACGCCATCCAGCCCATTAGCAGGCCCGGATGGAAGGAAAACATAAATATCAGGTGGTCCAAACAGGTGGGCCACATGCATGTAGGACCCACCATGATGTCCCTGTTTATCCATGCATCCAGCGTCTCTGGACGTTGGACGTGATAAGGGCGGCTAACATGGAGTGCGTGTACCGACATGGGAGTGTACTAACGAGCTAACGAAAAGAGAGAGAGAGAGAGAGAGAGAGAGAGAGAGAGAGAAGGAAATGGTTGGCCACTCATGCAGGCCCCACCTTGATGTATGTACTCAATCCAAGCTGCCCATCCTTTTCTTCAGGCCATTTTAGGCGTTGAGCTGAAAAATGAGGCCCATCTGATCATCAGGCGGGCCATAGCGTAGAAAATAGTGGCCTTACCGTCAAAACCCACCCCGATGTTTCTATATGCCAATAACACGTTACATATTGGTCTCATTTGGTCAATCAGGGGCTGTAAAATCCAATGACCGGGTTGGATTTTTTAGATGCAGGTCCTTTCTATGAAAAACCGCATGATTTTTTATTTTTTTTTTAAAAGCAAGGCAGAAGTGCCTGCTACCACCGCTGACACAAGGGACACCACAATGCCCTTGGACGCTGGCAGGCAGGGACACGGGTCCCAATTATGGGCCCCACCATGATGTGCGCTGCACATCAACACTGTGCATTTGTTGAGTCCTCTTTGGGATAGTGGGCCCTCCAAAGATCAGCCATATACATAGCTCAGATGGCCCACATGGCAGGAAACAGTGTGATTGAACGTCTGCCTTTGAAACCCTTCTGGGTATTACAAAAGTTTTAAATCATTATGAAATTTGTTTTCCCTCTTCACCACAGTCCGTGTGACCTTGTCAAAGGCTTGGATGGAAGATAAACATTATGGTGGGCCCCACATGGGACCCACTGACGTATGGATTATATCTTGTGCCATCCCAGGGTAGGACGACTTGTGTAACTCACTCCAGCAACCACTGGAGTGGCGTTACCAAGCTCTGTGGCCCCACCTGTGCCATCCACACCGTTCATTTATTGACCCACCATGATGCATGTGTTGCATCCAAGCCCTCTAACCATTTTGGAAGCCCATTTTAAGGCTGGAAACTAAAAATAAGACAGATTCAATATTAGGTGGATCACACCGTAGAAAATAGTAGTGATGAATGCCTACCATTGAAACCCCATTTTGGGTTATACAAGTTTTAGACCAATATGATATTTGTTTTCCTATAAGGTCAGGTCTTTATGACCTTATGAACAGACTGGATGGAAATTAAATGTTATGGTGGGCCCACTGGAATTTGATAGTGGAAAATGGTTCTTGTGACCTTATGAATAGTATGGATGGAAAATAAATTCTATGGTGGGCCCACTAGAAAATTTAACATTGGAAATCATTATCGCCATTGTCATTCGTGGTATGGTCCAAATGATCTCTGGATATGATATTTTTTTTATAATGCTCTAAAATAATCCCTAATAATGGTGGAAGTATGTTGTTGGTACGGTCCATTGGTATGGTCCATTTAATAGGGACCCACTCGATTAGAACCGATATGATGTATTTGTGGCCGTCATTGAGACCCACCTTGATATATATACGAGACCCATGTATGAGGCCCATTTGATATACTAGAGGCCCATGGGTCAAGGCTTAATAGGATATATGTCAGGCCCATTGTAGTATGATTCCACCATGGTGTATGTGTTGACCCTTATAACGGGCTATGCCTTAGGAGCAATGATGGTTTGATGTCCACATTGTAAGGATAATGTTGGTTAAATATCCGCATTATGACTCTCCTTAGGGCCCATTGATAGGCCCATACTTGTAGTACATAGGCCGTCTAGGCCCATCTTCATTATGACAGAGCCCATCACCACATAACTTGTTTAGTATAGATACATGATTCATGATCATACGCATCATATATATGTCTGATATGAGGAGTGACTGATAATAGCATATGCCTCTGGGCAGATCGTTTATGAGCTCCCTGATAGGCGGAGTTGCCCCATATGAGCGCTCGGTACGCGCAGGATTGTTGTATGTCTGATAGTATGATTCATGCACTTGCATTTATGTGATTGTGATTATTGTATGCCCTAGTGAAATCAGGGCCATAGCATCCACAGACACATCATGGGTAGCTGGATTGGATACCGAAAATATTGTTACTAAGCATCGGGGCGTCATACATGTCCCTAAATGAAAATCTCTAAATCTGATAGTACCAGAGGATGATTTCAACGTCGAGACCAAGTGGATATATGAGTGCACAAGGGCCGTATATATGGAGGCCGCGTCTCCTACACGTGTCATGGTTGGTTGGAAAGGGGTGTGGCCTTACTTGTCCGAAAGTAGGGGGCAATACTAGGTGGAGTTTGACTAGCTCGTGAATGGGTCCGTTATCAACGTGCTGGATAGGTATTGACAGACTATTGGTCAGGTGGATAGTGAGGTTTCTTACGCTCACTTGAACTGTGCGGCTAGGAGAGCGACAGTGTCATTTGGAGTGTATTGAACCCCGATGACTATTTAGAATGAGAACTGTACTGATATATGATGAGGATTGGCATGCTTGAGTTGCATCTCGCATCGCATGGCCGTGTTATGGCCGATAACATTCATATCCTGCACCGCATAGCCTTGGTACGACTGACTGCATTTATGTACTCATCAATATGATTCTACATTACTCTAATCTTACATTCTAAGAACACTTATATTGCACACACACTAACACTACCCTCTAAGGTTTCTATAAGCTTATGCACGATTGATGCGTGCAGATGATGTCAGGATGCAGCCATAGCATAGGAGCAGCAGGAGCGTGGAGTCGGACTTTTGGAGTTTCCGTTATCTGCATTATCTTGTATTTCCCTTCAGACGCATTGTACTCAATAGTTTTTTATCATAATGAATTTTGTGATGGTGTTCTTGTGGTTATTGTTCGTGGGTTATGCTTTTAGTTATACTCATTACAAATCAAATTGATGATTTGAAACCTTCCTTGTAGCATCCCAGGATCGGAACCTAGCGTATGAGTGCTGGGAGTCGAGAATGGGGGTACTACGGAGGCTGTTGGCGCCGGATTCGGCGATCAAGAATTTCGTGAGCTTGGTTTCCGAGTTCGGGGCGTGACACACCCACTTTGATATGCATTCGGCGTCATTCTTTCCATTCTAAGGAGCTTCTAAATGTTTAAAAAAAAAAAAAGATTTCCAATCACACTCTCCAATGTAAAAGCTACAATCACTAAAGGTAGTTTAAGTTAGGTTAATGGTGGTTTTGTGTGTTTTTTATGCATATTAATAGTAGGAGTTTGTGAAATAGATTAATTTTGTAATGGAAAAATGTTGTAATGCGTGATTTTTAAAATGGATGAATGTGATGAATATTAAAACAAATGAATATTGTAATGAATAAATATGATGAATGTTGAAATGGATTAATGTTGTAGTGGAAGAAGGTTAAAATGGATTAATGATCATAACTGCCATAACAAGAGAGTTCTGTTTTCATCGGATCCACAGTACGTATTAGTGATTCATAGTCATTGATGAACTTTGGGTTCACTTTTGGATAACCGAATGGTGCCAAAATGAGATGATTCCAATTCTATCTAAAATTCATTAAATCATCTTTCCAACAAGTATAAGATCATCCAAATCAAAAATATAACGAGTGAGTTATAACCATTTTCATCGGATCAGCGATCCATAGTCATTGACGAACTTTAGCTCCACTTTCGAGAAATAAAATGATGTAGAAATAAAATTATACAAAATTCATTTGAAAGTTCATCAAATTATTATTCCAACGAGTACAAGATCTCCCAAATTAGACATGTAATGAGGAAGATATGATTGTTCTCGTCGGATTAACAATTTACATTGCGTATCGGCGATCCACGGTGAATATCAGCAATATCCTCATTGGATATCGCCGATCCACAATAAATATTGGCAATCTATAGTTAATATCGGTGATCGTTACTGAACATCAACAATCCACAATGAATATCAGTTATTCATAGTTGATATTGGTGATCCTCACTGAATATCGGTGAGACATAGTGAATAGTGGCGATCAACCATATAATATTCATCCATTTTGACATTCATCACATTCTTTCCTTTTACAAACTCTCACCTTTCATACCAAAAATAAAAAATAAAAAAATAATTATAAAGGGAACCACCACACCCTCCTTCATCTCACAAACTCTTGCCATTGATACTCATAAAAATATACAAAAGTCATTATTATCATAATCTAAACCTACCTTTGGTTATCATAACTTATATGTCGAAGAATGCGGATAAAAATCTTTAAAAAATACTTAGAAACTTGTCAAAATGGAATGAATGATACCAAATACACACTAGAAGCTCATCGAAATGGATGCCACAGAGGTGGCAACAATCTTAATAATCAAAATGGTCCGTTGCCATGAAAAAAAAAAAAATTAATAAAAGAGGCTAAATGGCCTTTTCACGCAAATAACCGACCTATTGAACCCATCTCATATCTGGTGTGATGCCCATTTATTTTTCTTGTAGTAGATCCAAGTCGTTCATGTGAAATGAGTTTTAATTTCATATCACCTGTTCTAGTTTGAAGGAAAAACTCATCAAATACCGACTACATCGGATAAAATAATTTCAATTAACTTACAGTGTTGATACAGTTGTGAGCCATAGACCAACTTCAATATTTTTTTTTATTTGAAATATTTTTACTGCAGATTCACAACTGTTCAATTAAAGTAAATAGATCAAGTCAAGCATAAGGCGAACCTAATCATTGATTTAGTGGGGCACACTCTATTCTCAAACGGCCATTTCAACTATATAGAGCTTGATCGTTGCACGAGGGAATGAATGATAGAGAGGTATTTTCATCCTTACTAAGAGTAAAAGAAAAAATCATAAGGTAAACAAACTATGAATTAAAAATCTAATGTCATCAGCACATTTATTACATCATAATACAAGACTATTTTAATTAATAACCCACCAAGTGGACCACGGCAATGGTACCTTATGATCTTTCCCTCCGTCACGCTTTCTTGTAGAAAATCCGTACCATGGAAACTATAGGACCCACCACGGGGATCACAGTTCTGGAAAACCAAACTGCTACACTCATTAGACGGGCCACGTTTATATATGGATCAGACCGTCGGTTTTAAGTGATCTAAAGGTTTGGCCCACATGATAGGCTTCCCAGGTTGATTATTGGTTTCAGTTGATGTATTTATTTTATATCCAGCCCGTCCATCTGTTGTGCCAGATCATTTAAGGGCATGAGCCCAAAATTGAAGTAGATCCCAGACTCAGGTGACTCACACCACAGGAAAAAGTGGTGATTGAACCCCAACCATCAAAAACTTTCTAGGGCCCACCGTTATGTTTATTTGCCATCTAGACGGTTGATAAGGTTAAACAGACCTGGATGAATGAAAGGAAAACACAAATATAAGCTTGATCGAAATTTTATGTGGTCCCAAGAAGTTTTTAACTGTTGAGCGTTCGATCACCCATATTTTATGTGGTTCGGTGCACCTGAGATTTGAATCTGCGTAATTTTTGGATTTAGGCCCTAACATGAGCTGGCAAAACGTATGGACGGCTTGGATATAAAACCGACATACATCGCAGTGGGCCCCACAGTCACGTATGGTTGTTCCCCGGATCAACTGAAACCGCGTCCCAAAGCGTTCATCACGGACGCGGATTGCCTCCTACCCTTGAAGTTCCTTCGGTCGGAAGCTACGAGAGGCCCACGGTGATGTTTGGGAGAAATTCATCTAGTCCATCCGTTTTGACACGAGCACTCCACGTAGCCACATTGATGAAATCGGGACCATTCATCATATCACCTGCCACATTAGTTACACAGCTCAGCGAACTACAGTGATCTTAAGATCCTGACCATTCGATTAGCCAACTAATAAATATGTTTCATACATTCTCTGAAATGAGTTTGTAATTTTTGTGTAGGAGAATTTCAGTAATAAGGGGTAGGAATCTGGAGCCTGATTGGTGGGGGCATTTTGGTCATTGTTTTTGATATGATTTTTTGAGTAATTTCAATCTAGAAGGTGGTGGGCCATGGATTTCCAATCCAACATTTGTGGGCCTGTTGAAATAATGGTACAAATAGGATTGCAACTTACCGGAAATGACATGATAGGGCAGGTGAAGCGCAACATGGTACGTCATATCTCTGCAGTACACGTGGCAGTGTGTTTTGTCAATCCGGAGATGCATATGGATGGCCCACACTTTAACTACAACCAGGAAAAACAATTCTAGTCGTTCATTTTCTAAATTTTGCATACAAAATCTTAACCGTTGAATTATTATTATTATTTTATTGTATTATTATTATTATTATTATTTTTTCTGTCCTTGATTTAAAGGCCACGTAACCTGAACTCGAATATATTTATTTTTAGAACTTTTAATCGGACCGTAATTATTTTAAGACTGGTAATACCATGGATCTCTAATTTGACCGTAGTCATTTCTAGGACCAGCATTTGGCCCTATGTAAATGGGCTCCCTGCAGATATCAACATGCAAGGGACTATCATATGGTAAAAAAAAGTAATTAAAAAATTTAAAAATTAAAAAAAAAAAAAAAAAAAAACTGTTCACTTGCTATGAAAATGAATTATCAATATTAATTATACTAAAAATGGGTCCTAACATAAAGATAGATGGACCATCCTCTTAAATAATTGTGATTGGATGGTCCAAATCACATGATTAATATATAGCTATGAAAATGGATGGCTCATATTGATTATATTAGAAAAGGTTTGTTCATGGGTATGGACCATCCACTTTGTGGGGCCCACCCTTGATGGCACATCTACATCAAATCACTTTGATCGGATGAGATCAAGGATCAACCGCTATGGAAATTAATGAATGATTTGTATTTATTAATATAGAAATGACCCTGGTCATTGATATATACCATCCACCATATATGGTCCGACCTTGGTGGCCCATCCCTCTCAAATCACTTTAAGTAGATATTCCTAACCATCCAACCAATGAATATAAAACTGGTATGTCCATATTAATTATGCTAGAAAATGCCTGATATTGATATGAACCATTCATTTTGTGTGGGCCAACCTCGATTACCAATCCCTCTCACGTCATGTTGATCGAATGATCCTAACCATCCCCTCAGTAATTGGGAAATGTACAGCCCATATTAACCATCACGTCAAGAGACTCTCTCAAATTACTTTTATTGGATGATTGCAACCACCTGATTAATTGGTTGGGAATGGATGGTCCATATTGAGTATAGAAAAATATAATACTTCATGTGGACCATCTACCCATAGGGTCCATCTTTGACTAAAGACCTTTTAAATTACCTTGATTGGATGATCCTAACCATTGGAAACAGACACTCCATGTGGAGTATACTACAAAATTCTAAGCATTGATGTAGACATCATCATGTGTGCCTCACTTTTGATTGCCTTTCCTTCTGAAATCACTTTCATCAGATGTGTTACACACACAAACTACCATTTCTTTCTTCTAGAATTATTCAATTGCTTGATGCGACTCAAATGGATAGCAATTTTCAGCAGGAAAGTTGATTGGAGAACTCTTGCTTCCCTTCAAACTCCATATTGTGAAAGGGCCTGTTTGGATGCCGACCCATTTGGGTTTTTTCTCAACTTTTTTAGTTGAATAGTAAAAAATCGACCGCAGCAAATGAGCTTTTTAGCACCTATTTTAACTAATGAGGAATCAGTCAGAATTTGTAAAAGTGCACTTGAATGCACAACATAAACTAGGGCTTGGCTTAAAATAGTATTTGAGGATACGATGTATTATAACAATGGACCGGGCTGTAAAGATAACGGTGGCAACCATTGCACGTTATGCAGTCATCGCAGTCACAATAGTCATTATGAAAAAAAATGAGAGAGAGACTTGTAATTGTTGTTACAGCCCTATGACTGTCATAAGGTCCTATAACGGTCCGTTACAGGGTAGATATAGGGTTTTTAGTTTTTTTTTTTTTTTTCAATAAAATAATGAAAAAAATAAATAAAAAAAAGATACCGTAATGACTAGTATGGCCCATTTTGGCGGTGACTGTTAGGGAATACTTTGTTAAAAGATCAAATACTCAGGGTACATTACGCCGGTACATTGCACACCCAAAGTTGTGTTGTGAAATAGAACTCCCTTTTACATTTTTATACTTAAAAGTCAATGAGTGTCAAAAGAAAATTTGAGTTTTGAGTGGCAGAGGGATTCTCGGTTATCATATCGGTTTTATGATTCCTGCTTTTTCAAGGTTTTATAGTGGATGTGTTAAAGGAAAATATCCATGATTTTTAGATGGTCCATTATTTTTTCATGTGTCGGTGGCTCCACTAATCCAAGGGGTCCTACCCAATGCACAACTTCAAGATCACAGATCATAAGCACGAAGCGAGGCTTTACGACACTTGCCTGAAAGCTACCCACCACATGTGTAAGTGCTCATGGGGGGGTGTTTGGACGAATGTGGGCCTTACAAACTTTTGCAGTACATCTGTTGAAATTGATATTCTAAAAACTAAGAACCTTCAATATAAAATAAATCTTCAAAAATTAAATGTATTCTATGATTGAAACAAATTGGAATGTATAGCGTGTGGAGAGAGGGGGAGTGTTTTGTAAGACAGGAGAAAAAGGGTGGAGAAGATATTGAAAAAGGAGACTTAGTTGATACTCTTGCAAATGTATGGTTGATACTCAAGTACTTTTAGATTGTACACAAGGAATACATTAAGTAAATGAAACCATTTTAGACATGGGACACGCCTTAGGTTATCATTGAAAATTCAGATTGAGTTGATGATCCTAACTTTGATTTATAAACATTTGTTTGTTGAATTTGGATCACTGATGGTTTATATTTTGACTGTCCATTAAATATTCATCAATTAATTAGATAAGGAAACAAGTCACATTAATTTCCATTTAAGAGTCATTTAAATCATGGGTCACAATTTGCACATTTATGTTTGAGTTTGTCAAATGCGCCCACATGAGCAGGCCTTTTTCCTACTTTATTTCAACACACTTCCAGTAGCCTTTAACAATACAAGTTAAAACCAAAGAATACTAAAACTTGCTTGCTTAACTAGAACGCCGAGTTAACTGAACTCAACAAGATTTCAAGCCAAGTTTATGAGAAACTCGAGCCGGCTCGACAGCTCAACTACTCAATATGACTACATGACTAAAACGAAGTGAGTTACAGAATAACTTTTTACTAATATAGAATTTATATTCCGGATCGGTTCCTTTTTCAAGAAGTTTACTTGGGTCCCACCATGGGTTTATGTGAAATTCACTCTAACCACCAGGACCCTCACCCCCTTTTAGGCCTAGGGCCTAAAACTCAGTTCCATCTCTGATTCAGGTCCAATCTATGATTCAGGTGGACCACACAATTGAAAGCAATATACAGGACAATGGTCACCCACTAAATTGTTTCCCTTGGTGTTGCCAACCTGAATGATGTATGGCCTTGATTTTTGGATTGTAGTATAAATTTTAGCATGACATCTAATGATTATAATAAATTTCATCGATTCATCACAGTGGATCCTGTAAAAATCAAGGGTAGGTGTACATCTTATAATTGTTTCCTATGGTGTGGTCCACTGGAATTGCAGGTTTGCTTGATTTTTTGGCCTAATGTGGGATTAGGCATTTAATGGTGCAAGTGGATCTAAAGCACACATCAAAATGAGCTTCTTACAAATTCAAGGATGGTGAAATTCTTTATTTTAATATATGAGTGGAAATATTAGTTTTTTGGCTGAGCAATACGGAGAGGGACTCTACCCATGAATTTTCATGTGGCTCATCATGATAGGCATGTGAAATCCACTCCAAGCATTATATCTTAAATCCATGGTCTAAGGTCAGAAAGTCAGACTAACCTCTTATTTACGTGGACCCCACTAAAGGAAAAAGTTGCGCCAAAGAGACATCCACCATTGATTTTTACAGAGTTCACTATTATAATTATATGAAATCCACTCCACGCATTAGATGTCACACCAAAATTTAGGGTTGGAGCTCTAAAATCAGGTCCATCTATGATACAGGTGGACCACATCATGAAAACAACTCAGAAGGTGATTGTTGCCCTCTAGGCTTGTTTCCAATCGCGTGGAAAATATACTTAGCCTCTCCCCCTATATATAGTAATCTCGTACATTCATTAATAATTAGGATGCTGCTGTACGTCCACAATCACGTGGTATAGTACATATGAAGTATTAATGCTGCAACACACATGTGTGGGGGACTTCAAGCGCCTGGAAACGGATTGGCTACGCCCCCTGCCACCAGCCAATGGCTGATCGTTGGTGCTTTGTGGGCCCTATCATGATGTAAGTGTTTCATCCATGCCATCCATCTATATTTCCAGGTCATTTTATATTATGAAACCAAAAATGAGATATATCCCGATCTCAATTGGACCACGTTACAGGAAACAGTGTTGAATGAGCAATAACTATTAAAAACCTTTTGGGAGCCATAAAAGCTTTGGGTCAAGCTGAACTTTGTTTTTTCCCTTCATCTGGCTTGTATGACCTAATCAACAGATTGAATGTCAAATAAATTCAGGATTTTTTGTCTAAAGAACTAAAATAATATGTAAAAAGGGATGAAACATATACATCATAGTGGGGCCCACAGAGCACCGACCACCAGCCACGGGACTGGTGGCAGGGGGAGTAGCCAATACGTTTCCCAAGCGCCTATACATGACATAGTTGTAAGGCAATCCGGACCGTCCAAGTGACTGACGCAGACGTAGATGGAGCACTACTGAAAAATCGCAACATAGTTAATTTTAATCATTTTTTTCCCTTCAAATTTGGACCACTAAATGGACGGTTGAAATGGCTTGATCAGTAAGACTTAGAGATATGCACTATCCACAATTTTGGCCATAATTTTAGATGGTTTGGATACCGTTCATCAGCTCTGCATTTTAGGAGGATGAACAACAACATTTTCAAAAGGAGTTAACAAAAATCAAAATGGCAGCAGGCAAGAGTGCTTGTATGTGGCAACTGATGTAAAAGGAGAAGCAGGTCACATCGTAACCGAAAATAACGAATCCGATTCAGTCGATCTGATTCTATGATATAGTGGGGAATTTGATTGGACCACCTGCAATTGGAGATTGAGCCACCGTCACGTGACTGAATAACCTTCAACCATATTTTGCTTACGCTATTCATAACATCTGCTTACGTCACTTTTAATAGTAGCACAAGGTCTAATTAAATCTCATCATCTCAGAAATCAACAGTATTGATGTTTGTATTTTATCAATCCAATCTTATTCGAGCTTATTTTAGGGCATGAGCTAAAAAATAGATAAATCTAAATCTCAAATAGGCCAGGTAGGAGGAAACGATGGAGATTGAGTGCTTAGAATTTATTGAGGCTGATAAAAGAAAGTTGATATTTTTGTTTTCCTTTAATTTAGGTTTGTTAAATCTTATGAATAGGTTGGATGGCAAATAAATATCAATGTGGGCCTTAGGAAGATCTCAATGGTGGATGATGTAATCCCCATTGTTTAATGCGTTGTGGCTTGCTTGAGGTTTGGATGATCATTTTTGGGTTCATACAATAAAATGAGTGACCGAGCAAAATGGATGAATGCCATGTGGATAAGATGGACCTAATTTAGCTTTGGATATACTTCAATTTTGGGTTTGTGCCCTAAAATGAGCTGGCAAAATGGATGAGCGGAATAGATAAAACATATACATCATGGTGAGCCTCATAGTCCTTTTACATCTCGTAGGTACAAGGTGTAGAGTTCACCATGCAATTTGCTTCCAACTATAGGATCCAAGCCGTAGATCATGAAGGTTTCATTGTTTAAATCAAGCGTATTCATTAACTCACTACGGTTAATTAATAGACCTAATAAAATAAACCTAATTTATATGGTGCCTTACTAATAACAACTACGTATATACTAGTTTTGTATCTTTCGGCCAGGGGGTCCCGGCTTCTTTACGGATACGTCTTCTATAGGTCCTTTTTTCCTACAAAGATCCAAAAATCTGTAACCTTTTTGTCTAGAAATAAAATATATCTTTCTTTAAATAAATAAATTAAAAAAAAAACTTATATACTAGGATTGAGTATTAAAGATCAGTAAGTGACAAAATAAGTTAATTCTAACAAAAAAAAATCAAGAATTTTTTAAATCCAAATTAGCGAAATTCTGATACT
Source organism: Magnolia sinica (assembly GCF_029962835.1). Taxonomy (NCBI): domain Eukaryota; kingdom Viridiplantae; phylum Streptophyta; class Magnoliopsida; order Magnoliales; family Magnoliaceae; genus Magnolia; species Magnolia sinica. The sequence continues at coordinate 4,970,758 of NC_080573.1, read as the reverse complement.
TACACTCAGTCACCATAGTTAGTAATTTTTCTAGAGGAGTGACTCGAACACTATGAGTCTTGCTTATTGAACTGATGGTGGGAACATAGAAGGTCTTTGTTGATTTCTTAGATACATTCATTATCATGTATTCCATCATCCTTGCACCAATTTGTGATTTTTTGATCGAATTGGTGTTAACAGACAACAAACCATTCTTAGCTACATTAAATTTGGTTGAAGCATGTTTTTACGAAAATAACATTGTTCCTACATGTTTCACTGGAAGGGATAAGAATGGGCGACCAATTATTATAGATGTCAGGATTGATCCGGATAGCATATTGCAAGATATTTCTACCTTGCTGCGAGTAAATAACGATTTGTCGAATGCTATAATACTCTATCAGGTAGTTCTGAGTTGTACTATAGAAGAAGTCTCATGATGAGCTTATCATTAATTGATCAATGAGAGAATGGACGAGTGCGCGGCTACAATAAGGCAACTCGAAAAAAGCGTAAAGAAGTATGGCAATTAGAGGTGGGCATCAAATCGAGTTGAACCGAATTGGGCCCAACTCGACTAAGTCTGAAATTTTCAATGCCTGACCCGAACTCGATCCGATCCGGGACCGAGTCTGTGTCCTCTGACTCGATTCAATCCGTTACACTGCTGGCTTGACCCGAACCAAGTCCGACTTGGTTAGGGAAATCGAATCGGATCGGGTTAGGTATGGTTCGGATCGAATCTTCTTGACCCCTAAAAGAGTTTCAATGGTAGACGTTCAACCCCCACTGCTTTTTGCAGTGTGGTCCACTTTATATGTAGATTTGTCTTACTTTTCAGCTCGAGCCTTAAGACAAACCCACCGAATGGATGGACGGTTTATATATAACACATACCTCATGATGGGACACACAGAACTTGCTGACGTCTGGCCTGGTGCGTGGTACACCTGCTAATCCATGTCCGGATTTTTTTCTTGGGACGAGGATCTCCTGCATGGCTGCATTAAGTTGCTATGTGACCCACAATGATATTTGTAAGAAATCCACACCGTTCATCAGTTGTGAAAGCTCATTTTAGTACATGATACTAAAAAATAGGTGGATCCAAAGCTCAAGTGTGCCGGACGAGAGGGAAAATCGAGGAAGGTGGATCCAAATACAATGTTTCCTCTTGTAAGGGCCACTTGAGTTTTGGATACATGTCATTTTTGGTCGCATGTCCTAAAATGAGGTCCTAAAACGGATGGACGATGAGGATTTATCACAAACATCACGGTGGGACCCACCTAGCATCCTACGCGGGAACTTCAAGTGAAAGGCTTTCGCTTGAAATCCGCGTCTATTAGATAGCTCGATGCTCGATGCACCTTGAGCCACGGGTGAGAAGACGGATTGGTTACTCCCCCTGCCACCAGCCAATGGCTGGTAGTCGGTGCTCTGTGGACCCCACCATGATGTATTTATTTCATCCATGCCGTCCATCTATTTTTCTAGATCATTTTATAGTATTAAATAAAAAAAATGAGGTATATCCCAATCTCAAGTGGACAACATTACAGGAAACAGTGTTGAATAAACATTGTGTGGATCGGATCAGATTGGATTGGATTCTCGATCGGATCGGTCCGGATTGACTATTGATCCAAACTTGATTCGATTTACGGTCGAATCTGACTAGGCCAACTCGATCCTGGCCTTCAGTTTGGATTGGATCGGGTCGGATCCGTTAGATTGGTCTCATTTCTGCCCAGCTCTAATGGCAATGGATGCTTTGTTGACATAGCCGATATCACAATATTGGCCGATGAGGTAGTCGAAAACGACATAAAAATGAAAGACTTAAAGCAAGCTCCTGAAAAGCTAGACGACTCTCAAGGTCAAGTTCAGGACCCTTTGGCGCAAATAAACTTAGGAATAAAACAGAATCTCAAACTAACTTTCATTAGTTGTTTGTTAGAGCCATGGGTCCAGGTCAAGCTCATTGATTTGCTTAGAGAGTTTGTTGATTGTTTCACATGGGATTACCATAAAGGTCACATATTACCAATAAAAAATGATATTAACTGTACAAACAACCGCCAAGGCTGATGATGGCCGAAGTTACTCAAAAATTCAAAGACGAGATCGAACTGCTATTAAAAGTTGGATTCATCAAGCCTATCAAATAAGTCGAATGGATTTCCAATATGGTTTTAGTCATTAAGAAAAATGGTAAACTCAAGTCTATATGGACTTCAGGAATTTAAATCAAGCCACACCTAAGGATTAATACCCAATGCTCATGGCTGATTAACTAACTGACTGAGTAGCAGAGCATAAGATGATATCATTTATGGAAGGTCATTCAGGATATAACCAAATAAGTATTGCACTTGAGGATGTGCCAAAGACAACTTTTAGATGTCTTGGACCTTTAAGGACTTTCTGTTGGGTGGTGATGTCTTTTGAACTAAAAAATGCATGTGCTACTTATCATAGGTCCATGAATGCAATCTTCCACGATATGCTCAGTCATTTCATGGAAGTATACATCGATGATGTAGTAGTCAAATCGGCCACTAAATTTAAGACATTTCTCTCATTTGCGAAAGTAATTTGAGTGAGTGAGGATTTACAAACTGAAGTTGAAGTCCTTTAAATGTGCCTTTAGGGTTTTAACTGAGAATTTCTTAAGATTTTGGGTGCAATAAAGAGGAATTGAGATATACCAAAACACAGGTCGAGCAATAATAGATGCTCAATTGCCGAGAAACAAAATGGAGTTACAACGCTTTCTCAACCAGGTGAATTTTATATGTAATTTCATTTTCAATTATGGAGAAAAAGACTAACATGTTTTCTCCATTGATGAAGTTAAAATAAGGATATAAATTCAAATGGGAAGTTGAACATCAGCTAGCTTTTGAAGATATCAAGGAATACTTGATGAAGCCATCGGTGTTAATGTCGTCGGTTAAAGGTCGACTGTTCAAGCTACATGTTATGGCTACTACAGAGTCGATTGGTGCCTTGCTAGCACAAGATGATGATGATTGGAAGGAACGAGTTGTCTATTACCTCAACCAAACATTGTTAGATATCGAGAGACGATATTCTGTTATTGGAAAATTATGTCTATCCCTGTATTTTATAGCTACCAAGTTACGTCATTATTTGTTGGTCGAACTAGTCAATGTAGTCTCAATTACCGATCTAATTAAATATATGTTGAATTGGCCGATTCTACATAACTGAATTAGCAAATGGGTTTTAACATTGTCTGAATTCGATCTCAGGTATGTACCTAAAAGAGTAGTCAAATGGTAGGCCATAACAAATTTTATGGCCCATCATTCCACCAATCTTGAAAACCATCTTCCTCTAAAAGTGATGGATCTATACATAATTAATACATTTGTCTCCATGAAAATTGATATTTGACAGTTTAGGAACGAAAAATCATCAGGTGCATGGATTACCTAATTGCCCTGGATGGAAAAGGTAGGAGTTTGCATTTCAGTTGGAATTTGAATGCACTAATAATTACTCCGAATATAAAGCTTTGATAATCAATCTGAAAATGTTGCTAGAATTGGGTATATAAAACATATCAGTAATAAGGGATTCACAATTGGTAATAAACCAAGTGGCATGTTTTTTAAATGTACCGCTATTATGTTATTACTCTATTATGCCTTCACAATCCAACTAATGGATAACTCCGATGAGGTCGAATTAAGGCATGTGATCAGGGAAAACAACTTTAACGTCAATAAAATAACACAACTAGCAGCAGAACTCTAAATCATTCAAGGATTGACCAAAAGAACAATTGTCTTTTGTCTTTCTAAGAGAGCTAGTCTTAAAAATCTGTCAAGCTGAAATAAATGAAGACAACTAGAAATTTTCAATCATGAAATGTCTTCAGTCTCCTCAAAATAAGATAAGCCAAGATATTAGGAGATCAGTTGTAAACTATGTTATGGTCGAGAATGAGTTACATAGAAGAGGAGTTGATGGTGTGTTGTTACACTATCTTAGTAAAAGTAAAGCCATGTTAACAATGAGTGAAGTGTATGAAGAGAAATGTATAGCACACCAAGTTGGAAGAAAAATGAGACTTACACTTTGTTATTATGAATATTTCTAGCCAAAAAGGACAGCTTACTTTATCCAGTGTGCCAAAGGGTGTGAAGCATGTCAAATGAATGGGCCGATACAGTATGTGCATGTAGTTGAATTATATCATATTGATAAATCTTGGCCTTTTTGTGGGTGAGCCATTAAATTAATAGGTCAAATCTATCCACCTTTATCACGGCTAGAAAGTTTCATCATTGTAATCACTGATTATTTTACTAAGTGGGTAGAAACAAGACTCATGAAAGGAATCAAACACAATGAAATTATTGAATTCATTGAAACATACATTATTCATTAGTTTGAAATTTCTCAATCAATTATATTAGACCGAGGAGCAACTTTTTCATCCAAAGAAGTAAAGCTATGGCCGAGAAGTACAAAATCAAGTTGTTGCATTTGACATCTTATTATGCACAAGCTAATGGCCAAGCCGAAGCTACTAATAAGGTCTTCAAGAATATTCTAAGAAATATGATTGATGCAAATACTCAAGAATAAAATACAAAATTATACAAAGCAATATGGGCTTATTGAAACTCACCTCAGACAAGTACTGGAATGGGTCCATTTTCACTCACTTATTATCATGATGTAATTTTACCCTTAAAAGTGATTGTGTCATACTTGAAAATTTCATACCAAAATGGCTTGTCTCTGGCCAAGTTTACTGAAGTTATGCTCATCGAATTGGAAGAATTAGATGAAATGAGGCTAAAGACCTTGGACACAATAATAGCCAACAAGACTAAAGCACTTGAGCGTATAACAAAAAGATAAAAAAGAAAACCTTTAGGAAATGTGATATGGTTTGGAAGGTTAAATTGCATTTAAACTCTAAGAATTTTGCGTTTTGCAATGATCACCCACTTAGGATGGACCATTTATAGTTGTAAAAGTTTTGTAATGAGGATCTTATATTCTTCGTAGCATGCAAGGAAAAGTTGTAAAAAATTCTATTAACGGTCAATTCTTAAAAGTCTACCATCCCAGTCTATGGGAGATAATGAGAAACTTGGCTGAGAAATAGATTCAATCGTAATTATCATTGAAAAACCAATCGAAATCGGTCAGGTTTGAGACAAATGTAAAGGAAAAGCAATTCCATTCATAAGAAAAAACAGTAACATAAGCTTACCCTTGGCTAATTACACACACACACACACACACACACACACACACACACACACACACACAAAGAGAGATAAACAAACAACGATGAGAAAAAATAGAGAGTTCAACCGAAGGATAATTCAACGGTAATCCACAGTAATTCCCTCAGATTCCATAAGTGCGCACAACATGATGTTTTCAGATTATCTCTTATTTTTCCAAGACGTGCCTTCATTTATAGTGCGGTCGAGGACCTACACAGCATAATCCAACACGATGTTTAAGAGTTTTAGCTTTGAGTTCTGCTTCTGTCTTCCTAACACTACTTTCTTGCAATCGATCTTGAAATGTAGTAATTTAAGACTTAATAAAAGACAAAAGCTCTTATGGATGTGAACGGTCGGGATTGCCATGCGCTCGTTCACTTTCTTTAATATTATTTTCTAAATCCTTGTGTTAGGCTTGGAACACACATGGTACTCGTTCATTGCAATCATTATACATACAATCTTTCCTCATGAAGCTTGAAATGTGGAATCATCGCAAATACAAAAGAACTAATCCAACTCATTGAATCAATTTGAATCTATATGATCTTATTGAATTGGTGAATCTGAGTCCAACGGAGTCGTTCAGACCAAGCAAAATCAAAGTCGAAATAGAGAACATCGATTTCATCTTTAATGATTGTCACTTGTTTAAGTTTACAATCGACAAGTTGATATTTAGTTTTGGCCTCGAAAAAAGACTCTTCGAGGTTGTGGAGTTCTTTCAAAACTTCTAAAATCCTCCTTAGAGGTTCATCGGATTGAGCGGCATTATTATGCTTACGTATGAAATTGCTGGCATCAAACAAGAGCATCATTGGCCATAACAAGCAAGGTCCATGGTCAAAATTTTTGCCAAGAAGGTCTTAGCCTAATAAAGAACAGTAGAGACTACAGTCGTAAGACAAAGGTAAAGCCGTCATTCAGTTTTCGTCTTGACCGAGCAGAGTCAATAGGGAACTAATACGTGGAAAGACGGTCGATCGCATTAATTGCATTGGGCAACAGAGCAACGTCGTTTTCACCTTTTACCCAAAGGAGAAGCGACATTAGGGGCAATGATGTACCCTATTTTTGGTCGTTCTTAAATTAACTAATCAGGGAATGACACTTGTTATTGAACAAAGAGAATATAGCATGTAAAAAGATCTTTAAAGATATTTGGAACAATTTTTACAAAATCACAGCTAGCGTTGAGTTGGCATTACACATCATTTGATGACGGGGCACGATCGAAAAGCTCAAGGGACACAAAGCTGTCAAGAGAAGTGAAACCATTAGAAGAATACAAAGAGACAAAAGTATCTGGAAGACCGATGTGACAATGATCTATCTACTGTAACATGAGTTGAAGTAAATAGTAGAAATAGATACAAAGTATTTGCGTAACAGAGAAGTTTATAAATAAAAGAGGAAATCTACATAACAAATGGTCTCATACAAATCCAACAAATTCAGTCAAATTTATCTTATCTTAGCATAATCTATTCAGCCTTAGCTCTATCATAATTCATTCTTAATACAAGTAATTGTACCTTGACCAACCGTGAGTATTTCCTTATATTTTGACAGCAGTCCATATGGAAGGCAAAGCTGAATTCATCTTCTGATGAAGAACCTCACCCTCCGACTATCACATGATCATTCTCTAAAATAATTTGCGAGTGGCTGAATAGGCGACCGACAAATGATCACAGTCATCGTATCTACCTATGCGGGCTCTTGGATCAAGTTGTTTGGTTAGAATTGAGCCGCACAATCAATCCTACACTTACACACGTGACCACAAAAACCCAAATTAAAAAAGTATTGAACACATAAAATTCCACTAATTAAATGTTCAATAAATATTGGATTGGTGTGATGTTTGCATGTTAGTGCATGGTATGTGCATCGGACCTAATGAACGTTGAAGATCAACGGATTGGAATATTTAAGTACTCTAATTAAGGCATGCCATAATAGTAGCAGTGCTTACTGACCTATAGTTACGGTGATATCTTCAAGTAACGGTGGTATCTTATATATAGTAACGGTGACCGTAACTACCACTACAGTTATCATTATAATGCATGTACTGAAAGGAAATTTATGTCCACTTGTTATGGACTGTTACAGGGCTGCTGTAAACTATTATTATGGGACCGTTACAAATATTAAAGAGCTGATGTTGATTTTTTTTTTTTTTTTTTTTAAATTATTATAAGTTAATTCTATTACCACTACGTAACTGCTGATGCCGCCCATAACGAGCCATTACAGCACATCATGAAACATGACCCAATGCAAATTGGACCACTCGTGAGTACCGGAGCATTTCTCGCCGTCCACAATTTAGAAATGCAGATCCAATGGCTCTAAACATCTTTACATTCTCCTTCCTTCATCTAACCATCCATTTTTCCTGCCATTAGATTGAATGGTTATCATCATCTTAGGACTCTAAACAAAGTGACTTCTTAGAGCCGGAACGTGTCCAAGGTCAGGCTCGCCGAATGCATGCTTTCGATTTATGATTGGACCTAATTTTTAATTAGTATCTTGGCTGTCCATTTTCAATGCTATTGATTGGATGGACGGTCGGTTAGGGTCAGCCCATCGATTCGAGCTTCTGAAGTTCGCCTGGGTAGAATGGGTAGTGCCAAATGGACGGTCCATATCAACGATGTAGACTGCCTATATATATATGTTGTCCCAAATGCAGCCACGTGCATACAAAGGTTCCCCAGGCTGGATCCAGTACAATGTCGTGTGTGGGGCCCACATGATGTGTTTTCGATATCCAATCCGTCAATCATGTGAGTCCTCTCATGTTCTCCTTGGCTTTAAAAGTCTAGGCCGATCCAAAACTTAGGTGGGCCACATAATTTGTAATAAAGAGTAAAACGTCCAAAACACCGTAGGCCCCACACACAATCTGCCAACTCTTCTCTAGTGTGTAGCTCACTTGAGTTTTGGATCGAAATGACTTTTGGGTGCCATGGAGAAGCAGGCAGGGGCCGCAAAGAACGGATTGGATGTCATGCACATGTCATGATTGGCCCCACACAACAAGTTAGGTTAGCTTAACCTACCGAGCTAATTTGTACTGGATCTGGCATCCAGGTTCTTCTGCCGACCGGATCATTTTCTAAGAGAAAAGATTAATAAATGTATAAGAAGCATTGTTTTCACAATTAAATATCAACCATTGGATGACGCAGGAAATTGCATCCACCAGACAGATCATATGATGGCTGCGGTCGTATATTAATTTTCTATGCGCGAAACATCTAGATATGGATCGTTGAACTACTATGGAGGGATGACAGGGAACACAGTTTAAGGTGTCCTCTAAAGACACTATATCATAGTGCATTATGAATTAGGAAATTCTTTCGACATGAAGAACAAGCTAAACGTCCAAAAAAAAAAACAAAAAAGCAAAAAAACAAAAATGATTCAATAACACATGTAAGGGGTTGAGGGAACACATACATGTGAGAGATCATGCCATGGCCATTTATTATATACACTGTGAACATGTCAAGGACCAAAAATAATATCAGCACTTGATCAGACAGCTCAAACTTGTATTTAAAAGAAACAAAAGGCAAATTTACTTGATGAGTAGACTACCTTAATTTTACCTGGTCAATAAGAGCAGTTGTTGAGGCCCTGAAAACACTTACTTTGGTGAGGCTGTGATAATGGGCTCCACTTTGCTGTGTTATATATCTCATGTTGTTCCTTCATTTTACTAGCTGGCTCTCTTTCTATTTTACTAGCTCATTTTAGGGCATGAACCTAAAAAATGAAGCAAATCCAAATCTTAGGTAAATGAGTGGATTAGGTGAGACCCCGCCTCACTTGAGAAGGTACAACCCTTACCATGGGACCCACCTTGATGTATTTATTCTGCATATGTGTTGTTGATTATTTGCTTTTTTAAAAATCATTTTAGGGTATTATTACAAAAACTGAGGCAGATTCAATTATTTAGTGGACCATACCATATGAGAAAGTGGTGATTGACTATTAATGAGCCACAAGTTTTGGATCAAGTTGATATTTGTTTTTTCCCTTAATTTAGGCTTATGTGCGTCGGCCTTATTTTTTGCTATTTCTGGAAGAACCAATGCGAATGAGACAAGTATTATTACATGAAGATTATACAACACCTGTGAGATCTGTTAGGATACCTGGAATGTATTTTGCAGAAGTGATAGCCGACTCTGATGGGGAAATACACATCATTTGTAAGTGTGGCATGATTGAGAAGCGTATGTTGATTGTATTAGCACATAAACATGGGATAGATTAAGCCAAAACGCAGATATGATTCAGGATAAGTGAATAAAGCAAGCGGAAGACTTATAGTAAAATATGTGTACAAGTGTAAGTCCTCCCCGAATTACATATACAACCGGATCGTGTAAAAGTGTTATTTATCAAAATTATAAGTACAAGTTACATCATTTCGTCCCAAAAGAAATCCCAGCACTCCGCGCAAAACTGCATATAGGAGAAGGCGGCCTCGTCGTCATCCGGCTCCGCTCTGCCTCGGGCGTCGCATCCACATCTGCAACATCGGGGCCTAAGACAGTCTGGTGGGTGTGAAACACCGCCCGTGGGAGTGAGTGATCAACTCGGTGGAACAATAAGGCACTGGTTAACATGCAATCATCCATTTATGATAAAGGAGGACAATTAAATAAATCCTAAGTACTCTTATTAATGCAAGTATGAATGCGGTATGATGCGTGCCCTCACGCGTACACCCTCGGCGTCTTCATCTTACGTTACGCATGACATCGCCTCAAAGTGCGCCACATCTACAAAGCACATGTAAATGCGGTGCATGGATATGATTACCAAGTTGTTATTAGTCCAATTCATACAGCAGGATTGGGAAGCTAAGATACCTTCCTCATATCACCATCCAACAGTGATCCTTACTAGGGTCGTCATTCCTAGACATCTCATACGATCATATAGTTGAGGTCGTAGCAAAGGGCTCGTCACTAATCAATGCACGCCTTTCATGCCCTTACTACCACAGATCGGCTCGTCACCTCCTTGCGGTATCCGGGTATGCTCGAGGTCACTACAAAGGGCTCGTCACCAATCAATGTAGGCCGACGACGAATATAGTGTCCCATACCACCATAATCGGCTCACGAGTTTAGTTGCTCAGGTCACTACGGGAAGGCTCGTCACCCCAGCGTAGGCCCGGCTCGACCACGGTGTCCCATACCACCATGTCGGCTCATGAGTCTTAGCGGATCGGTACCATGGTTATTAGGATTTCACTGGTAAGTTCGGTACCCTAGATTCAAGCAGTAGCGTCCATACATGGTTAACATACATCGGACAATCGGGTTACTTGACGAACTCGACTAGCATGAGCGCACGTTGAATTGAGCGACATAGAGTGCGCAAACACTCGCGTGGCCAAACCACTGCCGCCAACTCTAATACGACTCGGGTTCGTCTAATGCGTCTCACGTGGCGAAAGCAATCTCAACCACGACCAAAGGGTCAATTACCGATTTCTTGGACTAAGGCATAGTCCCAAACATCCTACACTACGACAGATATTCATATGGAATGTAAAACAGGAATGGAACAACCACTCAAATCATGGTGCATACACATCTGAAGAATATCAATTTAACATAAATGTAAGCATAGGAATGCTTGAATTTAAATAACTTGGAATGTAAATGCATAAGGAAATCATGCGCATCCATAGAAGTATTGAGAATCACTTCTCAACGCCTGCATTTAGTGTAATCAATTACACGTAGATCATTCATGCATTTCTACAAACACTTAGCATTCATGGAACAACATACATGACGCATGTTGAAATACGTGCACTTAGACAATTCCTTCTTCCAAGGAGTTGTCATACATGCATCTAGCATACATACATGACCAAAAATCATGGCAAACATAAGTGCGTATTTTATACGTATACGGTACTTTATAAATACACTTAGAATACACAAATCTCAATATAGCACATGCATATCAGGAAAGCAATGTAAACATAACATTTGACATGTGAAATCTCATCCATAACAAGAATAAATCACTAACTGGGATTGAAAGCCTTGAAAACCATAACCTATACACTTAAAGTCCGCACCTTAAGCAAAGAAAGAACCGCCGAAGACGAGTTGTCTTCGTCAACGGCGCAAGAATACCCTAAAATAAGGATAGAAATGAGATACAACAACACCAAGTCTAATCTAAGCTCTAACACAGGTTAGGGTTAGGTTAACTTACCCCAAAAGATCTCAGAATCGTCAGAGGAACGATTCAAAGTGAAGGTTCAAAGGTGAAGAAGAACAAGGAAGAATCAAGGTGATTCACCAACCAATCTCTCTCACTAACTCTCTCTTTTCCACTCTCTTTCCAAGCTAGGGTTAGAGAAAATTCGTATGGAAATGAGAGCTAGGGTTTAAGGACTATATATAGGCCTTAAAATGATGGAAATAACCCGGTCAAGGTATACTTAGGTTATAACCAAAGTACGCCTTTCTCGATCCAACGAAGCACTTTGGGCCTATAACCACGAAAGGTCGGACTTAAGCTCACCGACCATGGATCTAGGTCAGCCTGAGTTTTCGTACCGGCTCTTCAGATCGGCCGTGGCGGACCACACTCAATTCAACGGTCACGAAACTCGATCAGTCCACAAGCACTAGGATATGCCCAGGCCAACTTCCCGATTCGAGGGTGAAATTGGGTCAATATCCAACGGTCCGACACGACTCAATTTCATAAAAAGCTTATTAAATTCCAACCGTTCTCACACTCTTCACTCCGAACTCAACCAAATCGACCGAGAACATCAGATCGACTTAATTTTTGAGGTGAAGACCAAGCCCAACTCAGTGACCACAACAGCCTAAGATCATCGCCATCGGACTTTCGACGCGCGGTCCAAGTCCGATGACAACTGGATTTAGCGATGGATCCCAGATTTCAGAGTAACGTAGCGCTCACTAATCTACACGTTTAGAGCCATGCGGATACAATTTAAAGTGATTGATGCGAATTTCACAAGCAATCAAGTAGAGCGCTAATTACCCCAAAAACAACTACTTAAGGAAAGATTAGCACAAAAATTCCAAGGTCGTTACGAAGTGATAGCCGACTCTGATGGGGAAATACACATCATTTGTAAATGTGGCATGATTGAGAAGCTCGAAAGGAGAATGAGGTCGAGAGAAAGATGGTAGTATAGCAGTTAACGGGACAGGAGTCCAAAAAGAATCTAGAAGGTCAGAATGGTGCTGAATCAATCACCATAATCGCTTGAACGTGGGGTACATCCAAATAGTTCTATATATTGAAGAATACTATAAATTCAGAAGGATTTCAACAAAGCAAAGAGTCTCACACTAACCAAAACAATCAAACCAACTAACTTATCAATCAATTATCTTTTATGTTTCATAGCACAACCAGAAGCCTTATCTTACATTAGGAAGTAATTAATCCTTAGTTGTAATCCAAGTTTACGCTTATATGTTAACTAGTAATATCTCAATACAAGTACTTCTTTCAAAAAAGTACTATGCAGTAGCTCCCGGTGACCAATTATAAGTATTTCCGTTTGTTATACTTTTTGTGCTATAAAAGTCATTTCATAAGCAAGGCAAGATGCAACCCATTTCTGAAGGATGAACTCTAGCCTTTGACAATTGCCCAATTATCTTAAACAATATTATCTTGCATAGATGTTGTGTGACCGAGAAACTCGAAATGAGAACGTGGTCAAGAGAAAGATGGTGCTGTAGCAGTTATTGGTATAAGTGTCTAAGAAGAGTTTGAAAGGCCGGAATAGTGCTGAATCAATCGCCATAATCGATTGAATGTGGGATACATCCAGATGGTTTTATATCTTAAAGAAGACTATAAATTCAGAATGATTTCAAGGAAGTAAAGGGTCTTGCACTAACCACATCAATTAAACTAATCTTATCAATCAATTATCTTTTGCATTTCTTAGCGCAACCAGAAGCCTTATCCTACATTAGGAAGTGATTCTTAGCTGTGATCTAAGTTCACGCCCATACATTGGATTAGCTACATTTCAACACAAGTAGTTTTTTTTTTGAAAAGGTACTTTACAGTTGCTCCCAAGTATTTTTATTTGTTTTACTTTTTTGCTACAAGAGCCATTTCACAAGGCAAGATGCAATTCATTTTTGGAGAATGTACCTTACCCTCTGACAATCAACCCATTATTTCAAACAATATTCTACAAGTAACTGAATAAGCTGCCGTTTTTCACAAATCTTAACAATATATACTTAGTTCGAGCGGATCTGCTTATCTTGGTGCTTAGGGTCAAATTCAAGCACCAAATTTGTTTAATCAGATTCAAGCTACACAATCAGTTCTACTATTCCTGCACATTTCACACGTACACTCATCCAAGATCTTTAACACTTGTTCCACCCTCTCACGTGTGGGGTCTTCATTGAATCACGACCCTACCTTCAATGGCTAATAAGCGGCGTGGATCTGGTACATGTGTGCCAAATGTGCAGCCAAGGCATTCCTTAACCCCATTTTAGTTTGGACCACCGACGTATGCATCTTCAATCATTTTTTTCCCCACCAATTTCGTGGTTAGGATCGTTCAATCAGATGGACTTTTGGACATGGCTTCATCAAAAATGGACACGACCGTTTGGACGGTCTGGATAGCTTTACACGTATGCCGCTTTTCCGGTAGATGAGGCACCACCATCTAAAAATAGTGTGGTCTATTTTAGATACATAGAAAAGAGGAAATGTTATAATACTCATACAGCGTATAGTAATCATACTCGTCCACCATATGCACAGCAAATGGGCGTCCAAGAGATCATCATCACCGTCCAATAGTAGGCATCAAATGGGCTTCCAAGAAGACAAACTGACCAAGTCCCATTAGCATCTGATAACTATGACTTTTGGACCATTCCCAATCTTGGACGGTTGGATCGACTCTTACGCACACCATATCTACGGTGGACCTTCGCATGCGTATGGTCCATGATTAATACCACTTGCTCCTAGTGTCGTGAACGTGCAAATGGGCTCTCATGAGATATGGTATACAGGCATCATCACATATCAATGCCATGATATGATACGGTATAGTAGGTAAAAACCGAATGTGGTGCTGTCATCGGTACATAACACACGTGGCAGGATGATTTACCGTTTGGAAGTGACCATCTCTTTGGATACTCTTCTGATGGTTGATTATTCAAAATACAGTTAGTTTGAATGATCATAGCCATCCGATCAGTTTCCTTAAAATCAACGGTGGAAGACAAAAAGGTAATGCACGTTATTCACTATGTAAAATTGATTAAAAGTGATGGATCGAATTGTCTCATACGTATGATTTATAAAAATAAATAGCATATATATGAATTAGATCGATAGATGGACGGTCTGGATTTGTAAATAAACCTGCCACGTGGACTGCTGAAAAATGGGTCTACCATACTCCAATTCTCCCGCTCTACGAGATCATCTCCCATCAATGCCTCCTCTTCGACTTCGCGCGTGCGATTTATCATCTCTATCCGCATTTCAATCTCATCCCATTTACGCATAAAACGTAATTATTAGACTTTTCTAATTATGGTTTTTTTTTCCTTGCAATTACCTAACACCACAATGATTCTCCACCGTCCAATTTATGCACAAGCATGGCCATTTTTAAACACGTGGCACCGTTGAGATGTTTTCTAAATGTTTGGTTGACCACCTACTCTTGGACGGTAAGCGAAAGGCACGGCCAAATGTCTACAAAATGTCCATCCGTTGGAAAGTTGGTGCCATGGCCCACATAAGAGGTGAGCCATGATTGGCCAATCTGGATTAAAGGCATGTGTACGGACAAGGTTCTGATGGTTTGGATACCAAACAGACAGACGCAGTCTAGTTTGTTTTGCCTTTGTCGGCATTCGGGTTCTAATGTGTGTCGCAGCACATTGGGCCCACATGCTTAGTGTTATGATGATCCGAACCGTCCATGTTGTGTAGTCTACGTTATGGAGAAAACCATTTGAAACTTATGCTGGAAGGATAATTTTGACCATCAGTATCTGTAGATTAATTTAGACCAATAAAAAGAAAATTTTCAATAGCTTTCATTCAACTCTAAAAATCAGAGGTTAGGATGATCTATGAAGATTGGGTTCAACGTAATAGCTTATCTATGTTGGTAAAGAGAATATGGACGGTTCAAATTTTTTAGAGCAGCTCGGAATGTGGGATCCAGTTGGTGGTGACACCAGGTGAATCCTGAGTCGCGTCAGAGGCATAACGAAGTCGACAGAGGACAGTTAGCTGATGCACAGTACATCATTAGAAAATGTACGGTTGGCTTGCAGCTTATCTGCATGATTCCGTACAAGGAATCTGTGGTTCCTTCATCCAAACCGTTGATATGATGAGATGCATGATTGATAATGGCTGTGTGAAAAGTCTTCAAGACTGTACGATCCTATCCCTTCAATAATGGTCCACGGAAGGATGGTCAAGAAAACCATCCATATTCGTAGTAAAATAATCCAATGATCAAAGATTTGAAATATTCCAATGCAGGAAATATTTTGAATGTCCCCAATTCATGATAAGGGCCATTGTATAAACGGTTTGGATCATTAAAACATGTTCTCTTATTAGAGGGACTCACCCTAGAAAATCATAGGGTTCCTCCATAGCTTGGTTCCACCATATAAATTCCCTAGAAAACAGTTTGACCCGCACCATGTATGAGATGGTGTAACTTTATTGATGAATGGCTAGGATCTCTAAGGACACACCCCCTCCAACATCCACCCATAACTTCGGTAATTGGAAGGTAAATCCATTATCATGGTTAGCACCATCCAGTGAATTATCATTCATTTATATTCATAGTTGATTCTCTCTCTCTCTCTCTCTCTCTCTTAATGTTAATTTGCACTCCGGTTTGCATGAAACTTGTGTGAAATTTTTTTAGAACACATCATAAGTGATGTGAATCTAAAATCTGGATGTTCCACGTGAATTAGCACCTCATTAGACCTCAAGTCTAATTTTTACTTTGATTCAGAACTTCGGTGAGCCATGAAAAATGAAAACAACTTCTTCCTTTGCATTTCTCTTTGCCATGACCTACTAGAATTTAAATAAGTTGAAAATTTGTCCATAAAGGTTTCATGGGAATCTACATCACCTGAATTGTTCAATTTAGACACTCATAATATATGTGAAAAGGTACGCACATGCATAAGTGCGTACATGTGTGTATATATATTTGTGCTTAGCTGTCTCTAACTCACCCTGGGCTCATGTGAACTTTATGAGAACTCATCATATGTGATTTGAGTTCAAAATCTAAACAATCCAAGTAATGTACCATCCTATGAAACTCACACCCACCTTGCCTAACTTGTACTCTGCAACAAAACTTTAATGGGCCATAAAAAAGAAAAAAATTAATAATTTCCTCCGTTAATTTGAATATCTCTTTTGTATGGCCCATTGGAGTTTTAAATCAGGATAAAAATTAGTCCTTTAGGATTTCACGTGATGCCACATCACATGGACTGTTTGAATTAGATGCCCATGACACATGTACAGAGGTTTACACGGAGGTGTGCACGTGCACATGTGCACAAGTGATCATGCCTCTCTCTCTCTCTCTCTCTCTCTCTCTCTCTCTCTCTCTCTATATATATATATATATATATATATATATTCATGTTGCATCTCTATAAAATTTTCAATTTCATCTAATATTTCAAGCGTTATCACAGCTCTAAACGCAGCACAATATGCTAACATTCCAACTTATATTCAACCCAAGCCATGAAAATGTCTTACCCAAACCTAACTCACGACTTATTAAACTGGTTAAAAATCTAGAAGGTCAACTCAAACTCAATCCACCTAACAGTTTTAATTAAAAATTAGAAAAAAAAAATATTATCATTTTTGTATTAAAATATAAAAATATTAATTATATACATAGACCTATTAATTAATATAAAATTAAAATTTTACTATAATATAATTTATAAACATGATAATCAAGTTCACAATCTTTAATAAAACATGATCTATCTCATGCAATGAGATAGGACCACAACGTTACAAACCCATAATCATAAATCCAAACCTAATTCATTTAATTTAGAGTTGTCAAAACACAGCCGCTCTCATCTCATATAAAAAATAGGTGAACCCAAACCCTAGGTTCAGGGCTCAGGGTCGAATACAGGCTGATTGACAGGTCAGTTCAGGTCGGGTGTTACCACACTACTAGGATAGGAGGTGCACTTGCCTCACACGGAATCCGAATTACACGTACGTCTAGGAGATGGGAGTGGATCAGGTGTTACCCTTACCGTGTGGGGCCCACCTCGATGAATGTATTGTATTTTCACCTCATTTGAGAACATTATCCCAGAACTTAAGGAGATCAAATTCTCTGGTGTATCACACCACTGTAATAAGTGGTGGATGACCATTAAAATCATTTTGTAAGCTATAAAAGATTTAGATCAAGATGATCTTTGTAATTTCCCTTCATTTATGTATGTTTGGCCTTATCAAGGGTTTGGATGAAAATTTAACATTAAGGATCTGCTTACAGTTGGCCCGGGGAAGTTTGTAGTGGTGAGCGTTCAATCACCACTGTTTTCCTATGGTATGGCCCACCTGAGATTTGAATATTCTTTATTTTTTATATCATACCATAAAATGATCTGAAAAAACAGACGGACAGCATATCTACAACACATAATCAAGGTGGGGCCCACACGGTAAGGGTAACACGGACTGACGTGTTACCCGGGTAACACCTAATCGGGTCCCCTGCATGATAACATAGATAAGAATGGATAGACATGTCTCGTCTCTCAATCTCACCGTGCAGATTCCAGATGCGGATTCCGCACCAACTCAGTATTCCATTGATTAATAAACTCTGTGGGTTTCACCGTTATGCATGCGTCTTATCCATGCCGTCCATCCGTTTTTTCAGCTCATTTTAGTTTCTAAAATAAAAATTGAAACAGATTCAAGTGGGCCACACCACATGAAACAGTGGGGAAAATGATGCCCACCGTTGAAACCTTCTTAGGACCCACAGTGATGTTTATTTGTCATCTAATCTGCTCATGAGGTCGCAAAGATATGGATGAAGGGATAGCATAGATATTTACTTGATCTTCAATGATAGGCATTCAAATCACACTATTTCCTATGGTGCCGTCCACCTAAGCTTTGGATATTCTCAAGTGTTCGGCTCATATACTAAAATGAGCTGGTAAAATGGATGGACGGTATGGATAAGACACATACATCAGTAGGACCCACAGAGTTTACTCAGTAGGAATCGGATTGGCTACTCCCCTGCCACCAGCCAATGGCTAGTGGTCGGTGCTTTGTGAGCCCCACCATGATATATGTATTTCATCCATTCCGTCCATATATTTTTGTAGATCATTTTATGGTATGAGACCAAAACTGAGGTATATACCTATCTTAAGTGGACCACATTACAGGAAACAGTTTTGAATGAATGTTGACCATTAAAGTTTTGGATCAAGCTGATATTTGTTTTTTCCCTTCATCTGGGTAGTTATGATCTAATCAACAGATTGGATGTCAAATAAACAGAACAGTGAGGCTTAGGAGGATTTTAATGGTGGATATCCAATCACTATTGTTTTCCTGTAGTGTGGTCCACCTGAGATTTATATCCTTCTCATTTTTTGTATTAACATCTAAAATGATCTGTAAAAATGGATGAAAGGAATGGATGAAACACATACATCATGGTGGGCCCCACAGAACACTGACCATCAGCCACCGGGCTGGTGGCAGTGGGAGTAACCGATCCGTTTCCTACTCAGTAGGCTATAGGTACCAAGTAATTCAGTGCGCAATCCGCTCCGGTGGATTCAAACTCAAGCAAATACGAACATCATGTGTACCGCATTTCTAACCATCGGTCAAATTCTAACCGTTCATTTATATTATCCATGTTTCCCAACCAAATAATCAATAGTCCTGAATTTTAAGGATAAAGACTCTACGCTGCTGGGATAACTCGACAAACGGCTCTGATCTCGCACATGCGGGAATCACTTCTACTTGCAATCGAGCGAGTGCAATTAGCCCATGTTTACTAATACATCCGGGCGTATTGACCATACATTGAAACTTCAGCCATTAGTTGAACGGTCCAAACCGTTTATATGATCGGCCCACTTGGATGGGAGATGTCCAAAATAAAAACTCTTATACTGAGAATAAACCCTTTGATCATTCAATCCGTTTTATCTGAACTACAATATGGACGGTCTCTATTATGTTTGAATCAATCTGAGTGTTATTTTGGGTTTCTTCTATCTAAGATGTGGCCCACCATATAAACGGTTTAGATCATTGAGAAAGACTCAGATCCAACGGCTAGTGTCTAGACGTACTCCATCACAATCACAACCCTTTATTGTACCAAACCTCAGCCTCGCATTCTCTCACGCGCCACGCACTTGTCAGTTTCGTGTAAGCGTGTGAAGGACCATTTTCACCATAGTGGTTAAAAAGGTGGATTGCATGCATCGATTGCTGTTCGTTTGATGTAGTAGTGAGGGTGGGCCCCACAACCATGAGTGTGAAAGCTATCTTTTGCTCCACGACTTGCTGGAATGATAGCCAATCGTTTTGCGTGTTTGAAATAACACGCCATGCTCCCCCCACCCATCCATATGTGTTTGTGGGCCCTACCCAAAATGAACCCTCCATCTCCCATCATGCCTCTCTCTTCTGTTTTTCCTGTTTGGCTTTTGGGAGGATAGAATGATGTGTGATTCTTTTTCATTTGAACTTCCTCCCTCAACAACCGTGACAACTGCTACACCCTTTCGCTCGTGTGAGATACATTGTACGCGTGCCAATATAGTACACGTGTGGAAGATCCAGTTCATTCATAAGTGTACGTTCCACCTGGTAAATAATCTTCTGTCCAAGTTATCAAATGGCATCAGATATGATTAGACCCGTCGGAGCAAACAAATGAATTGAACAGATTGCATTGGTGCCGTACAGTTGTTGAAGAGGTGACTTGTGGCACGCGTGCAAACATGACACGTGTGTGAGTCTAGGCCAATATGGCACGTTTTTGGGATCAAGTGCCAGCCCTGGTGAAAAATAGTCCCTAAAATAGACTCATACGTTGATCATGTGGGCCACCACACATTCAGGAAGAAAATGGACGGTTGAGGAAGAGATGACCAGATGTCGATATTCAATGGTTGGTGTTATGGGTAAAATGGAGATAACCAAGATGGATCCAACGAGGTTATATCCAAGAATCACACCAATTGAGGCTAAATCTGAAATATTTTTGAAATTAAATTTCGACTCCAATTTGGATCTTTCTAGCATATCTAACAAATCCACTACAATACGCAAACCCCCTATGAAAGTCTATAAATGCATCCCTGCCATGCAAAAAAAGGATGCACAATTATCTCAATTTTACCATACTTGCTATGAGCCCGAACACTTGACTTAGATATGAGAAGGTCTATAGTCAGCGGCTCACAGGATGTGAGGCAATATCAACCAGTTTCAACAACAACAGTTGGAATGTAGCATGATTCCATCAATGCTGAACATGTGAATCATTTTTGCATATGGCTTTGATAAACCTCTTCAATCTATCCTATGGGATTCTCTTTTGGGCATGTTTGGATGGTTGAAATTAGTCCATTGAAGAATTTAGTGTGCATCCAAACACCGACTTAGCATCATTGGCCTGAAAAAAATAAAAAAGGGCCAGGATCATGATTAGCTGGGCCTAAATATAAGGCTCAAACCATTAACATATTGGACTTGGGCTGAGCTGGGCCTACCCTCTACTGGCTCGCCACAACCTTAACTTTGATACGCATATGACGCTTGATACTCGGGTATGCCGAATTTGCACACGAGGCATAGGGCTGCAACCTGGGTGGGTTAGGTCGGGTTGTAGGTCAACCCGAACCCAACTTGACCTCAAGAGCACTCGACCTGACCCAAGTTCCAACCCAAGCCCCTACCCAACCTGAGCACACCCAACCCAAATACATGCGAGTTTT
The DNA here is from genome assembly GCF_029962835.1 of Magnolia sinica. Taxonomy (NCBI): domain Eukaryota; kingdom Viridiplantae; phylum Streptophyta; class Magnoliopsida; order Magnoliales; family Magnoliaceae; genus Magnolia; species Magnolia sinica. The sequence goes on along the minus strand of NC_080573.1, from coordinate 4,949,349 downwards.
CCTAACCTTACCTGATCAGATACTAAACCTGAAGTTAACCTGAATTCATATTGAGTTGGTGAAAAAATAAATAAATAAATAAATATTAGGTTGGTGTTTTTAAAACTGAACCCAACCTGAGGACCTTGAAAACCTAACCAAACCCAACCCAACACAACCTGAGGGCCGGTGAGGTATGAGTTACAATGAGCCCTACTGTCAATTTATACCTAAAACCTCTAATTTTATTTGGCATGGACCACCTTTTTTTTTTGGTGGCATGGATCATGTACATCTTGAAATACTGTGATTTTTTGAATAATTCTTATATAATATTGATTTTTGACAGGGCCATTGTCATGATTATGTAAAATTAACAAGAACCATCCTGTTCCACGCAAAAATTTAGGATTGGAATAGAAATTAAGCTCATCCATGGTTCAGGAAAGCTACATTAATTAAACAATTTGGAGGGTGGGCCTCAGCATGTATACTACTTCAAATCATCATGATGTGTTTGAAAAAAATAAATAAAAAAAATCAAGGGTGGGCGTCTCTCTCCAAAGTATTTCCGTTGGTGTGGCCCACCTAAATCACACATCAAGCTGAATTTTTAGCCCCGGAGTAACTTGGGATGACAAATTTAATGGTAATTGTATGTGTGCATTTCACGTAAACATTACAGTCAACCCTGTAAAAATCAAGAGTGGGAATTCATCTCCCAACTGTTTCCCTTATTATGGCCCACCTAAATCACGAACCGACCTAATTTTTGGGTGTTGGGGTTTACATGAGCTGACACAGTTGTTGGTCGGAGTAGATTTCACATATACATCATCGTTATGACCCAACTGGGCAGGCATATGTTGCTTTTTACGGTCGATATGATGGTTAGAGAAAGTTATCCAAGTTACATGGTCTTGGAATACTGTTACCTAGAGGGGGTGGCTAACATGGAGTGTGTGTAATGAAATGGTTGTGTACTAACAATCTAAACCAAAAAAAGTGTACTTGTTCATATTCATGTATAACATCAATTTCGATTAGATGGACGGTTTGGATCGATTTGAACCCATCCCATGCATACAGTGGAGGTAGCCTGTAAATGCCTTGTAAATAACTAATTATTACCTTTTCACCTGTGTGAGAATAGGAATGAATTTCTGCTTTGAAAAAGGGTCCAAAATGATTGGCATAAATTTGCTGGCCCCATCGTCATGTATATGATATATCCGTGTCGTCCATCCATTTTATCAGAATATTTTGAGGCATGAGCCGAAAAATGAGGCAAATCCAACATTCAAGTGCCCCACACCAAAGTAAACAGTGACCCTGGGAAGTTTTTAACTATGAGTGTTGGATTCCATTTTTACTGTAGTGTGGTCCACTTGAACTTTGAATCTGCCTCATTTTGTGGCTCATGCTTAAATTAAGTTAGCATGATGGATGGATAGTGTGAATAATACACCTACATCACGGTGGGCATATATTTGGCAGCATCGTCGAGTTTAGTGTTGAAAAAAGTAGAGTCAAATCAACTATTGAGAGACTGGTGCCCGTAATTACCAAAGTAAATAATTATTACCCATTTGTAATGTATTTACATTTACTTTAGAAAGTCAAATATGCAATGGGACGCGATTAGCTAGTGACAAGTTTAGGATAGAGACTCGCTACTAAAGTGACGTGACCAAGTTCTATGGCCGACCATGATGTATGTTTTGTATCCACATTGCCCATCCATTTGTAGATATCAGATTAAGACATGGTCAAAAGAATGAGTCAGATCCAAAGTTCGAGGGGACCCCACCATAGGAAACAGTGGGAGAGTTACACCCACCATTAAAAACTTCTATGAGCCACAAAAGTTTTCGATCAAGATGATATTTGCGTTTTCCCTTATTTCATGTATGCGTTAACACATTAACATGTTATATCTCAAATAAACATCATGGTGGACCTTAAGAAGGTTTCAATGGTGAATGTTACTCTCCTCACTATTTTCTATGGTGGGGTCCAGTCCAGCTTTGGATCTACCTCATTCTTTGAAAATTTTCCAAAAATGATCTCTCCAAATGGATGGACGGTGTGGATATAACACATACATCATAATGGCACCCATAGGTAACGTCAATTCAATGGCGAGTCTTGCTACTCAACCTATCAGTAGCTAATCTGCGTCCTAACCAGTGCACTTGGTGATGAATCTGTGCGGTCTGAATAATAGACTCCAGTACTTTCATGAGTCATATTGATGAATCCTCACCACTTAAAATATCATAACCAGCTCACCCATGGTCCATTCTTTTATGGTCATAACAAAACTTGCTTTTAATAGTTCAAAGTGTTATTGTTATTTCAATCTCGGTCACGTGATTAGTACCGGCATGTTAAAATTAAATGTGCGGCGTAATTCAAATCCAAACAATTATGATTCCAAACGTCAAGATAGACAGATACATCAAAAATTGATCATACATGACCGATAAGATCGATCACCTATTCAACCACTTGTACAACATTGTTTAAGATGATCAAGCGATTTTTAGAAGGTGGGGTTTGTCCTATGAAAATAGGTTACACCTCTACTTTCTGTACAGATAAAAAAATTCTTATAGTTAGCTGCAGAGAACAACGACACAATGTCTTTTTGGATGGAGAACTTTACTTGATGCTTGAGTTGAATCCAATGTATGAGCGTAGACTTAAATTATAGTTAAAGTTAACAACTACTTAATTATCACTACGAATTACATTAGGGAATGTAAAGTATAGATAAAACTAATGGTTACACTAAATAATGTCAATGACCAATAAAGTAATTGAAAGATAAATTTGATTTGGTTTAGCTAATATGAGAGGATTTCTTTTACTGAATTCATTTACTATTTATAGTGTTAATTAGACAATCTGAATACTTTCTATATATGTTCTATAAGTTACTATAACTGTTTCAACACTACTAATCTCTTGAAATTTTTCTTTCTTAACTTGCCATCCGTATAAATAACCATTTCAAGCTTCCTTTCTGACTCAATCATATTATACTCAATCACCGTTATTTTACGGATGACATCACATTGTAGTATTAAACACAACTATATACCCACAAAATTGTCTACCGGCAACTCCAAATATTTTATATAAACTATACAACTCTCCTAGAATTACAATTTTCTCTCTTTAATTAGTTAGGTAGAAGAGGAACAAAAACAGGGTACAACACAAAATATAAAGAAATAAAGTTCTACATGTTGAATGTTTTGAAACAATCCATCTCTAATCCTTAACCACTAGCCACCCATGCTGTACATGGCCAATCAGTTGATCCGACCGGATTGATCACACGGCTGTAATCTTATCATTTGTATGGACGATATCATTTACTAAATCGCACCTGACAAAGACCGGGTCTGCCTGTTTGCATTTTTCTTTTGAGTTCGGTGTCTCTGGAGCTCGTGGCTATTAGAGAATAAGCTTATTCTACAACTTCATCTGTTGGCCCACCGTGATTTAGGACCCAAATCTACTCCGTCCATAAGGTGTGCCCCTTTAATTTCACACCGTATCCCAAAAATAAGGTTGATCTAAAATACAGGTGGGTCACACCAAAGGGAACACTTGGGATGTGGCAGCCTACCATTAGAACCTTCCATATTCTGTGTGGAGTCCACCGTGCGAGTAATATTCAATCCAGTCCATTCATAAGATGCTCCATACCCGGATGAATGGATAAGCCTAAAAATCAGGCATTTGAACCACTGCACGTGTTCTTATAAGCTTTCAGAATGATTTTACATGGTGTGGCCCACCTGATTTTTTGGGATCCTAGGAGAACACGAGAGGATCCACATGATGGACGAAGTGGATTTCACGATCAAGTCACGCTCGGACCCACACACGTACTTGTGGAATAAGCTTATTGTGCATACGTTGAAAAGGAGCCACTCTTCCATCCCATGGTAAGACGCCACGACAAACCTTATTTTGTCTTATTCATTGACTTTCTGACCATCACACGCTTATCTGGTGGTGAAAGCTATGTTGCCATTACATTGATTCAAGAAAAAGTCCTGCACAGTGCACTCAACTGTGAGAAATTATATGACACGTGTCCTCCATCCAGACTGTTAATCTCTTGAGTTTCTTTAAGGACAGACAGTGACATTAAAATGTAGACCATGTGTTTTCCGTGTAAGAAGAATTTGAACCACACTCTATCTAAGACAGTCTCAGGAGGCCAACGGCCTGGATTGCTAAACATGGGACCCACTTGTGCAAACTTAAAAAATTAATATTACTGTGATGGTTATAGATGCTTTTAGGATATTTTCACCGTTTTAAGCTTAGTAAGTAATTAAAATCATAACTTTTATATATATATATATATATATATATATATATATATATATATATATATAATCAGAAATAAAATATTTTGAACCTATTAAGTACTAAACATGAACTTTTCAAGTATCAAAATTGAATTAAGATTAAAACATCTTTACTTCTATTCATAAATAAGATAAAATTACCACTATAAAGTAAATTTCGATTAAGAAGTAATTTTAGTCTTTACTTGCTCGCGTGACCCAACCTTTCATACCAAATTATAAATTAGTATGATATTGATACCATCACCACTAATAGTATCTTTAATCAATTGATATAGACATCGTTCATTTTATAATTTTTAATTAACTATTTTTAAAAAATTATAATATTTTTATTAATTTTTTTAATGATAAAAGACTCTTCCACAAGTCTAGTACAAGAGGTGCATTTCAAACTACACATATAATACTAACGAATGTAACGATTATGACTCCTCTAAATCTTAAAATTTTACACATAAAATCATTACTCTTGTAAATTAGATTGTCATCACATAATCAATATATGTAAAACTAATCCCTGCGTTGTATTAAATGAAATTCATTGTTTGAATAAAAAATATATTGATGATTTAGATTCTCTTGTAGAGTTATAGACTACAATAATTTTCTGTCATTGTATGAATCACATATGCTTCCATAGTAATCGAAGCATAGGAATCCTTTTTATATGATGCTTGATCATATGATCCGAGCTAAAAAGTTTTCTAATTTATTTACTTGAGTTTATATTTTTTACCCAGGTGATTATTCTTCCACAATTCGAACAATTTTATATTATAACATTATTAACTCGAATCTTGTCTTATCTCTCACATTGGTACTTCTCTTAGTAGATCGTCACTTAACTGTCATGGTATCATCAAAAGATCTCTAAAGTATTTTTCTATGAATTTTTTTTGATAAACACTATGGATAAAATTAATTTCAGATTAAAATTCAAAACCTCGTAAATATTCATAATCCAGCCTACAAATATAGTATCCAACAAAGTAGAAGTGCAACATTTTTAGTCAATTTTAAACATGATTGTAGCCAATATGCTAATCAGGTATGAAATTCTTTCAAATTTTCTTATATAGATGATTCATCTTAACAAGGCCAATAATTTACTCCAAAAACTGTGAGCCTCTTTATTAAATGGCATTGTAGTTCTAAAATTTGTTGACTCAACTTGATTTAACAAGATTTTGAGATAAGTCCTTAGAAAACCGGTTTGGATGTTGACTCAGCCTGGACTTTGGAAGACTCATCGAGTCAGCTCGCAAACTCAATCAACTCGATGTGACTCAGACTTTATAAAAATTAAAAAGTATTACAGTCCAAAAATCAAAGTCAAAACCTCTACAAGGTCTAATAACACCTACCACTTGGCTACATTTTATCATACTTATATTTAATTTAACTATTTTAAATATTATATTTAATAATAATTTATAACAATTAGATATCATGGTCAAATCAATTTTTGAGATTTTAAATAATAAAAGGTACCAAACATGCACATTTTTGGTGACTATAATATACAATCAGGGCCATCCATAGACTTGCCTCAATGGGGTCCATGATATGGATGGCATGTCATGGTTCCTAGTCTGGGCTCAATAATCTAGCCCAAAAGCTCTTAGGCCCAGAAACAAGGCCCATTAAGTAGGTTCTTCATCTCCAAGACTTCCCATCCAACTGTATACCAAATTCAGAGAACTCATCACCACAGCAAAGTCCTCAACCCTCTCTACTACAAACCCAATCATCCCAAGTTGCCCACTTGAATCCCAGTTGAAGATGTGGGGTTCCCATCACAAAGTAATGGTGGGCCGTGCATGATGCCCTATGAAAATAACTATTAAAACAACATTCAGTTACTGATGAAATATATTTCCATTCAAGATATCATCTTCTTGATTGCAATATGAGGAACTTCAGTCACTAAAGAAACTTTATTAGAAGAACCCTTATCGCCGCACATACGTACATAAGCTGATGAGATAGATGCACACGACGTGATTTTGGTGGCCTCTTTCAGCAACGGAGGAGATTTCCCGACCACTACGAGATAGAGGTGGCATGGGCCAAGGTAAGGACGAGCTGAGTAGGCAGTAATGGACGCGGATTGCGTCCTACCCCTCTGTGGGGCCCACCATGATGTAAGTGTTTTATCTACGCAGTTTATCATTTTTCTCGGATCATTTTAATGTATGAGCCAAATAATGAAGTAGGTGGGATTGAACTTCCACCGTTAAAAACTTCTTCGGAGCTGGAGAAGTTTCGGATCAAGCTGATATTTGTTTTTTCACTTCATCCACGTCTACATGACCTTATGAATAGGTTAGGTGGTAAAAAAACATCACGGTGGCCCTTAGAAAGGTTTCAACGGTGGGTGTCAGTATCACTGCAGTTTCTTTTGGTGTGGTCCACTGGATCTGTGGACTTGCTATTTCTAAGTTTATAACTTAAACTGATCTGAGAAAAATGATAAATGGCGTAGATAAAACATTTACATCATAGTGGGCCCCACAGAGCCCTACCCGGACGGATTACCGTCCGGGCGGGGGTAGGACGCAATCCCCGCGGCAGTAATGTGGCCTTAGTAAACCCGCGCGGATTAGCTACTGACAGGTTGACTAGCGAGACTTGCTGCTGAAGTGACGTCACCAAGTTATGTAGGCTCCACAATAATGTATGTGTTGTATCCATACCGTCCATCCATTTGGATTGATGATTTTAGGGCATGAGCCAAAGCATTAGGTAGATCCAAAGCTGAAGTGGATCCCACCACAGAAAAAAGTGGGGAGAGTGGCGCCCATAGTTGAAACCTTCCTAAGGTCCACCATGATGTTTATTTGAGATCCAATCTGTTCATGAACTAAAACAGATACGAAATAAGGAAAACTACAAATATCAACTTATCTAAAACTTTTGTGGCCGTTTGAAGTTTTCAATGGTGGGCGTCACTCTCCCCACTGTTTTCTGTGGTGGAGTCTACTTAAGCTTTTGATCTGATCCATTGGTTGGCCAATGTCCTAAAATGATCTCTAAAAACGGATGGACGGTGTGGATATAAAACATACATTATGGTGGGGCCCACAGAACTTGATAACGTAACTTTCATAACAAGTTTCGCTGCCCAACATGTTAGTAGCTAATCCGCGTCCAATAAACCCTGCCTTAACTATAAAGAGCTGACCCAATTAAAGAAAAAGATTTAAATGATCGGTGGATTGAAATAATTCAATTAAAGGAATTCTTAAAGTATTCTATATTTATGACCGTCACATCATATAAATGATTTTGATACTGAAACATGACTAATAATAAAAGTGCCACATACATGATAAATGGAAATTGCTTACAAGTGTCTTTTAAACTGTACATTTTTAATGTATAGATGTTCCACGATTGATTATTAGGCCAGGGTAGTGGGCCCTAATCTTTGTGAGAAATCCACCTCATTCGTCTATCTTACATTACATGTGCCCAAAAATAAGGGAGATGTAAAACTCACGTGGACTGTACGACAGCGAAGGGTGGGGAGGGAAATGCTTACTATTGAAACTTTTGAGGGTCCCTTGTGATGTTTATACGCCTACGAGACCCTTCGCAAGATCTCCACTGGGATCAGCTGAAAACATAAAAATATCAGGATGATCCAAAGCTTCAGTGGCAATGTTTCAATGGTTGGCATTCAATCTCCATTGTTTCCTGTCGTGTGGCTCACTTAAGTTTTGAATCTGCATCATTTTTCGGATAGTGTCCTAACATGAGCTGGAAAATAGATGGACGAGATGGATTCCTCACAAACATCACGGTGGGCCACACTTAGGCAAATAGATGGACGGGATGGATTCCTCACAAACATCACGGTGGGCCCCACCTGGCCTAAGTCGGCTGGTTGGTGGTTACGGGAGATTTGGGAGTGTGAATGTGTCCGAAGCTATTTGAGTTTAGTGGACGAGCATTAGGCTTTGTGCATCGTACCTTCTTCTGACAAGCGGGACCCACGGTTCAGTGATCCAGACCGTTGGTCTAATTGGCATCACCATTGATGGATTATGCTCGAAATATCTTCTTGGTTGGATAATCCTAAGCTCCTTATTTATTGTCTGCAATCAGACGTTTGAAAAAGATAAATTGTATGAATTCAAGAACGGCCCAAGATCAGTGGATAGGATTTTTCAACCGGAAGTGTTTTGATCATGGTTCACCAATGGTCTGGATCCCTGAAACATCAGTTCCACGTGGAAACCCAATTTTTGCACAATTGTGGGCCCATATGATCATGAGATTGCTCACACACATGCTACAAACATCGGAGAGGCTCTTGTATTTGACAATTTAAAAAAGTTGGTGTATATGTGAGTTATTTCCCTGCAAATAGTACATACCCGTAAATAAATAAAATATACATTCGTAATTGTAATTTTCTTAAAACTTGCTATTTAGTAATAGTAAGGCCGGTGTGCTGTTGTGAGCGCTGATTGAGTACTACCCCACCACAACCTAGCTAGAGATGAATAGTCCTCTCACGAGATCCGTGGGGCCCACTGTAATGTATATGTTTTCTCCACAATACCCATCCATGTTGATAGTTCATTTTAAAGCGTGAGCTAAAAAAGGAGGTATATTGAAGGTTCAAATGGACCACACCGTAGGAAATAAATTGCGCGCTTACGCAATTCTGTGTATATCTTCGATGGGACCTTCGATGACATTAACACCTCATCGAAGTTCCCTCGATTCTATCAAATAGCAACACCAAAATGTTCCAACAACCAACATGGATTTTCTAAATTTACTCGATAGGATCGAGTATCTATTGATGACATTGACATTTGCTCAATGGCATCGAGTAGTCTATTGATGGCATCGATAGATTCCTGTTACTAATATATTTGAGACATTAACAATAATCTCTACCATGTCTTCAATGTGCATTCATCATAGCTCATTATTAATTACTATCTCTAATTCTACCTTTCATTATAGCTTCATTATCGCTTCTTGTGCATACTTCGTCTTACATTTACGCATTCACTAAGCATAGAGAAGTTACACAGAACTTGAACTTTTATGTGGGAACCACCTTAGTAAGCATGTCGGTCAGATTCACACTCGTATGAATCTGATCTAGAGTCACAATTCCTTCCTCAAGTACTTGTTGGATAATATGATGATGTGCATCAATATATTTAGTATGTGAATGACAAATAAAATTTTTAGTCATCTAGCACGGCCTCCTACTAAAGCTCCAATTGATTTATCATCATCCTCATCATCATATACTCAGTTTCAGTTATGAAAAGAACCACCACATGGTAAAGCTTTGACATCTAACTGATCACTCTACCTGTTAGCACAAATGAGCTAGTAATAAGAAGTCGACTTTCTATTATTCACATCGCCGCGTAATTAGAATCCACATGGCCTACTAGGTTGGCCCCTGATTTTTCAATTGTTAAGATGTAGTCTTACGTACCTCAAATATATCAAATTAGTCATTTCATTACCTTCCAATGTTGCTTGCCAGGGTTAGAAAGATATCTGCTAATAACACTTATCGCATGTGAAATATCTATCTTGTACAAATCATGCCATACATCAAGCTACCAATTGCACTTGAATAAGGCACACGAGATATATCCTACTTTTCTTCAAATGTTTTAGGACACTATTCAGAAGATAGCTTAAAATGAGCCGTGTGAAGAATGCTGACTTGCTTTGCCTTGTCCATCCCATACTTCATCAATAAATTATCAAGGTATTCAACTTGAGATAATCATAGCTTACTCATTTTTATGTCTCTGTGTATGTTAATGTTGAAAACTCTCTTTGCAATGCCTATATCTTTCATTTTTAATGTCTCTTATAACTGAGTCTTCAGTATATCGATCTCCAATATGCTATGATTAGCAATAAACATGTCTTTAATATAAAATAATAAGATTATAAATTTTCTTTCTCTCAATATCTTGTAATAGACACAATGATTATAATTACTCTTCGGAAACTTCTGAATACTATGAAAAAATCAAATTTCTTGTACTACTATCTAGGTGACTGTTTCAGGCTGTACGATGAACTCATCAACTTACAAACATTGTTCTTTGCCCGTTATATTTCAAATCTTTCTAATTGCTTCATGTAAATATGCTCTTCCAATTCCCCATATAAGAAAGCAGTATTCACATCCATCTATTCCTGTTCGAGATTATATTGGACAACTACCGTCAATATAAATATGATAGATACTTGTTTTACTATCGGCGCGAATATCTGAGTTCTCCTTTCTCGACTTAGGATTCTGACAATTATTTTTCATGTGCCCTGACATGACACAATTCAAGCACTTCAACTTACCTTTACCCTTGCCCTTGTATGTGGACCTCGATCGCGAAGATCCACTGTCACGCTCAGAATTTCTTCCTCTCATAATTAGTGCATCTGTAGAAGCACCAACGTCACCATTTTTCTTTCTCATCGTTTTCGACTAAAGAACTGAGATAACAGTCTCAACACTAATGGTCATTCTACCGGTGCGAAAAGAGTCATTGAACGACTCATACGATGTTGGGAGAGAATTCAACAGTATACATGCATACTCCTTATATTTCGTCTCTTCCACATCTAATAATTTACAAATTAACTTATTGAAATTACTAGCGTAAGCTTCAACGTCAAACCATTCGCCATCTTCAGGTTGAACAACTGTAACTTTAAATACAAACGATTCTCAAGAGATTTCTTCGCATAGATATTCTTTTATTTCGTCCACGTACTTGTTGTAATTTTCTCTCTCATAACATTATAGAAGACCTCATCCATTAAGCACAATTGAATAGATGTTCTACCTTTCTTATCCATCTTGTTTCATTCTTCTTCTAGCATAGATTCCGTTCGCTTTTCAATGAGAGCTTCGTCTAATCCTTATTGAACTAGGATACCGTTCATATGAACTTTCCATATATCAAAATTATTTTTACTCGAATATTTTTCTACATCAAACTTCAGGTTAAATTTCATTGATACTAAATTTGATCTGATTCCTAACGTATTCATTGATACCATTTATTGGAAACCATGAAAACACTTAAAAATGAATCAAGCAAAGTACACACAATTGTACAACCAAGTCAAAAAAAAAACAATCCGAATCTCTTTCACAAGTTCTAGTTATGCCCTTGAACCCTTAAAAATGATTTAGAAAGCCCTAGAACATCTCCCTCTTTGTCAAATTTCGATTACACCCAATATATAAACTATCACAAACATAATAGAAAACAAATCGTGCACTTAAGCAATTTTGTGCACATCTTTGATGGGACCTTCAATGGCATCGACATCCCATCGAGAATTTGTCAATGACATCAAACTTCCTTCAATTCCATCGAGTAACAACACCAAAATATTCCAACAACAAACATGGATTTGTTAGATTTTCTCGATAAAATCAAGCATTTGTCAATGGCATCGACATCTGCTCGACGGACCACTCGATGGCATCAACAAACTCCTGTTATTGACATGTTTAAGACATCAACAACATAATTTACATAAACCTAGCCCACTGAGTTTGATTTACAAGGAAAATTTACTTAAATGTGGCCCACTAAGCTTGATTACCACTCAGTTGTGTTTTGTGCTATTAGATTTAAGTGACGTTGAAGAGGCCTAACAAAAGGGTCTGTTCTACCAAAGGCTAAGGCAATTGCATGTCAGAAAAGCACCATGGCATACACAAAATGCGAGCTAAGTAAATTAATATAGAGTACTTCCACTTTCATATATCATTAGGGGCATCGCAAGTGCAATGGAAATAGAGAGAGTAGAGGAGAGAGAGAGGCTATAGATGGAGGGGCCAGGCAGGGCGATTCATAGGCGTGGGGTGGGTAAACGCAGGGTAGAGATCAGAGAGAGGTCATCTAGAATGGTTTTAATAGTGGGCATCCTTTCCCACTTTTTCTGGTCATATGTATGCCGGCGTACTTTAGTTTTAAATCTGCCTCATTTTTAATGTAACGTTCTAAAATGAGCAAACAGATGTATCCAGTGGACTTTATAAAATCATCATAATGGCCTTAACAGAGTCCTTGATGCATGTGATTCTGCATATTAGCAGTTTATTCAAGTTACAAAGAATTGTAAAATAAAAATAATATACTTGCATGAAAGGATTGAAATGATAAAAATACCCATTATTAAAGGACTAAATATTTTTTATTTTTTTCGTTTCAAATTAAAATTTTATGCCCTCTATCTAGCTAATTGTAGGGGTAAAAATGACAAAATGCTACTCACCATATATAAGATAGATACAACGAAAGGCAACTCCTTGTCAATGCATGTGAAATAAGTTCTTTAGCAATCCGTTGCAATATTTAAAGAAATTCTAACGTACCTGGTAGTTTTGAACGCAGATTGCCTACGCTATCAGTACTCAGTGGCTACTTGATGGTGCTTTGCAGGCCCCATATTGATGTATGTGTATTTTCCACATTGTCCATCTATTTTTCTAGATTATTTTAATACATGACCCAAAAATAGGGTGGATCCGGATCTCATGTGGACCACACCACAGGAAATAGTGGTAAATGAATGCTCATCATTAAAAACTTCTTGGGAGCTGCTAAAGTTTTTGATGAGACTGATATTTTTGTTTTTCCTTCATCTAGGTCATTGTGACCTAATCAACAGGTTCGATGACAAATAAACATTACAAAGGGATTAGGAAGTTTTTAATTGGTGACGTTCAATCACCACTAGTTTTTGTGATGTGGCACACTTGAGATTTGAATCCTCCTCATTTTTAGTATCATACGCTAAAATGATCTGAAAAAATGGATGAACAGTGGATAAAAACACATACATCATGGTGGAGCCCACAGAGCATCATCCAGTAGCCACCTTTTTTTTTTATTAGCTTGTTAGTACACCCCCCGCGAGTTCATACTTCACTATTAGCCACCCCCAATGGGGAATCCATACCAAGACCTTAGTGTTGAAACCAGGTATCTTTCACTCAGTCTACCACTTGAGCTAATGGATCAGCGTGTTTTCCAGTAGCCACCTTGCCACTTAATTCCATTTACATACAACAAATGCCACTTGGTGAACAATGTGAGCATTATTTATTTATTTATTTATTTTTAACACATGCACACACTTTCCCACACACTCACGCCGTAGTGGGATTTCACCACCTATGGATACTCAAACCCTAGACCGGGTGTTGAAACTCCTAAGAGTACCACCGGAGCAAGAATAAGGATCCATGAACAATGTGAGCATTTGCATGAGCATCCATCTATGTTTAAGTCTTCTGGTTCCTACTTAATTCTCACAACAGAAGTGGGGGCAAAAGCTTTAATGCCATGGCAGATTGTGACCGTTGATACGATTGAACTAATAAATTGCACCTGCAACATTGGTTACACTTAAATATTCCAAGCCATGGGCCTAATTTTGATGGCTCATAAATCAAAACTGCATTAATTTGACTTTTCAAATAGATGTTGTCTGGCCATTAGTGTGACAAATATCGATTGCCTACTGATGCTGCCGGTAGCGAGGTGACTGCTGACTGTGTTATATGGCCCCACTATAACATATGTGTTATGCTGGCCATCTATTTTTCCAGATCATTTCAAGGCATGAGCCCATGATTAAAAACTTTCTAAAGCTCACTGTAATGTTTATTTGCCACCAACTGTTGATTAGGTCACACACAGGCAGATGAAGGGATAGCACAAATATCAGCTTCATCCGGAACTTTTGTGGGCCCCAAGAAGTTTTAATGGTAGGTGTTCAATCAATACCGTTTCTTGCGGTGTGGTTCACATGAGATTTGGATTTGCATCATTTTTTAAATCATGCCTTAAAATGATAAGAAAAAAATGGTCAGACAACATGGGAAAATGCATACATCATGTTGGGGCCCACAAAGCACCAATAAAATTTTGCCTCGTCACTTCAGTAGTCCTCTGGCTAATGAAGGTTTCAATAGCCAACCTATATATATATATATATATATATATATAGAGAGAGAGAGAGAGAGAGAGAGAGAGAGAGAGAGAGAGAGGCATGCTCACCTATGCACGTGGGCATGTGTGCACCTTTTCACATGTGTCATGAGAGTCTAATCCGAATGGTCCATGTGATGCAGCATTCCATAAAAGTCTAGGGGACTACTCTAGTGGGCCATAGAAAAGAGAGATGCAAATCAAGGGAGGAAACTGTTTTCTTTATCCATGGCCCACCAAGTTTTGGATCAAAGTAGAAGTTGGGCCCTAGGGATTTCATGGGGTGCTACATTAAGTGGACCGTTCGGATTTAGGACTCACACCACGTATGATGAGTTCTGTGCGAACTGGTGTGCAGCTAAGCATTTGGCTATATATATGGAAAAATGTTCTATGTGTTGTGGGCCCAACCATGATGCGTGTCGAATATCAACACCGTGCATTTGATGGGTCCCCTTTAAATTATGGGATATCCTGAAAATCAACCGTATACGGACTTAGGTGGGTCATATCATCTAAAATCATGTGAAGACATGCCTAAAAACATATAACAACACTTGGTGGAGCCCACTTGAAATTTGGATGCGTCTGAAACTTGGTCTGACCCCTCATCCAAGTGGGACACACATAATGGATGGGCTGGGTTTGTGAACCATATCTCAGGGGGCCCAACAAATGATTGTGAACATTTTAATGGAGGGAAACCCCTCTCAAGTTTTGTATGTGGTGTGGCCCACACAAGTCACAGATTGACTTGATTTTTAAGCCCTAAGCCCGCATGGGATGGGACATCTGACTGATGGGGTAGATGTTCGACATGCATCATGGTGGGGCCCACACAGCTCGACCTCATGGGAAGTTCCCATGAGCTCGACCGCATAGAACCTTTTCCCGTGTGTGTGTGTGTGTGTGTGTGTGTGTGTGTGTGTGTGTGTGTGTAAAAGGAACTCTTTATTTGGTACCTAATCCATACATGTACAGGTGTAATTGGTTAATGCAAGCCATTGATATGATGTCCCCATCTTAGATGAACAATGATCAGAAAATCTTCCAAAGTGCAAGATACTAAGGCCCCGTTTGTTAAATCTGAAGTCTAAAACCTGAATCTGAAATCTGAAGCCTGAATCTAAAATCTGTAGTAAAAAAACTTGTTTGGTAACTATGGCTGAAGTTTAAAAATTAAGTACTGAATTTGAAACAATATGTTTGTTAACAAATATCTGAAATGTCTGAAATATGTTATTTTGACACATTTGCCCATATCGATCTCCTATTTGGAAATGCTTTACATTATAAAGAAATTATTTTTTATTAAATGAAAATAGAATTATTCCATTTAATTCAAATAAACTATAAAGTATTAAATAGAAAATTAAAATATTACATGGCCTACACTCCTGAATTCCAGATCACATGGTTCCCACAATCCGCCTTATGTGAGATTTTATACTAGGCCTAATGATCATATCTTAACCATACACGTCGAATTTCATCTTTTCTTCGCCGACCGTGGAGGATATTTCTTGTTATCAATGTATTTTTGTCCCAACAATGAAATGTTAGAGTTCACCAAATGAAGAGATCTTTTTGGGTATGGTTCATCTATAATGGGAGTCATAATCATATCTATGGATAGGATAAATCCAACCATGGGCCCCACATGTACAATTAGGCATAGGCCTCTATAATTGTTAATTAAAATTTAAAATTATTCATCACTTTTTAAGAAAAATAATTTTTTTTTTTCATTTTTTGAAGATTTTCCCTCTAACATCCTCAGGCAAACCTCTAGAGTTTAAAAATCTCTGGACACCTAGATTTGTCATTATGATGACCATTAATCTAACATAGGTCTGGCAATCTTAACGGTTTAGTTTGAGTTAATGTATGCCACGTGTACAAAATAACTGTGCAAGAAACATGTGAGAGATTGGATGGCCAGGTGTAGGATGATCTGAACCAACCATCCTTCGACCTCCATTGATTGGGCCCCACAAATGGATGTGTTCAGACTAGCTTAACCATCTAATAAATGGACCGGTTGTAACTAAATGAGAGTCAGTTCTTGTCTGCTTAGTATTAATTTATATGCCAACAATTACAGGTCGGGTCGTCCAAACATGGTGCCTTACTGGACCATAGCCCATTCACCATCATTGATTCATTGAAAGTGCTGGGTGAACGGTTTTGATCTCATCCATGTATGCCACATTTGCATGAATGACATTGCCAAAATGCAGATAGTGGGACCTATAAGTGGATGGACCACAGAGGACAGGAATTTCTTGTGGGCCCAATGTCGTGTGTGTGTGTGAGACATCCACCGTCCATTTGGGACATCTCATGAGATTAAGGCTAGTCCAAAAATTAAGTGGTCCACAACACAAGGAAAAATTGGGATGGGGGGCACACATCATTGACAGTCAGCAATATGAGGAACAATATCAGGTTACAATTAAACCCTCTAAGTTCATGCATTGTGGTGTGCCACTTCGTTTTCGATTAATCTGACTCCTTGGAGTATCTTCTTCCGGGTGATTAGAATCGGATGAACGGGTTAGATGGAACAGAAAATCTCTGTGAGCCCCACACAAACCCATGGCTGAGGTCTCATATCCAGTTTTAACTAGTGTGGCCCATCTAAATCATGGATTGAGCAGACATTATATTGCAAGGCCTAACATCGTGGGTAACACCTGATGGACGGAGTAGATTTAATGTAAATGCACAAAAAAGTGGGCTCCATATAGTTTGGATTGCCCGTGACCTGGGAATAGAGATATCTTTGTGCCCCGAGGTACGTGTGGCAATGACAAATCCACTCTACCCATTCGTTACGAAAGACCACGATAGGACAGGATTCTAAAAATCAAGCAGACCCAAAACTCATGTGAGCCTGAAATACCAAACAGTGGGGATTGAACGCTTGGTGGTGACAGAAGTATTGTATGGAGATGATATTTGTTCCCTTCTCTCTATGACTGCTCTTCTCCGTAAGTTCTGAATTAAGGACAGTAACTGTGTTCCTTCTTGGCCTAGCTTTGGGCCCTATCTTGAATGAAATGGCAAAGGTAGTTGGATGAAGAGCAATATAAGGAAAAGTACACGAGCTAAGCTAGCTCGAAAAGCTCACTCGGCTTGGCTCGATCTAGCTCAACTTGACTTGACTTGAATGATGACTCGAGGCGAGCCAAGCTTCATATGACCTAGCTCATTTTGAAAACAAGCCAAGTTCGAACATATGTAGTAGAGCTTGATTCGACTCAACTCAAACCCGACTCGGCTCGACTCAAATATATATATTAAAAACTTAAATCATACCCTACCCCTATGTCCCTATATATATATATATATATATATATATAAATTAAAACTTAAATCATATCATACCTGTCTGTCCCTTTCTTACCATTTCCCTTCCTTATCTAACTCGCCACACTTGAGCCTCTCTTTCTCTCTCTCTCTCTCTCTCTCTCTCTCTCCACAAACAACAAGGTACCCTCTATGGATCTATTATACACACACACACACACACACACACACACACACATTATTAATTGAATATTTGATTTGGGGGTTGGTCAGTTTGGTCAGGTTGCTGGGTTGAGTTAGGTGCGCGTTGGGTGCTGGGTTGGGTCATGTTGGGAGTAGACTCGACTCGAGGTAAGCTCGCCTCAACTTGGTCCACTAGCTTGCATCGAGCTCGAATCGAAAGTTTTTCCAAACAAGCCAAGCTTCAATGGTAAGCTCGAGCTCGGACTCGAGGAGAGCACGGACGAGTCAAGCCAAGCTTAACCCACCCTGACTCGACTCAGCTCGATGTACAACCCTAATTGGGAGACAAAGGAAAAATGACTAAAATGGTTTGATTCAAAGTAAACCAACCTCCAAGAAATTTCATTAATTTCCAATAAATGGTGCCTTTTATTACAATCAACCTGCTACTTAAACAGAAAACCATAGAAAACGGTAAAGTCCTTGCAAAACAACAACTATAAGGCTGAACGTTCATTTAATCCCTGTGGAATAGCAACCAATAGTAGGGGTGCGCACTGAGCCGAGTCGAGTCGAGGTGGGCCAAGCGCGGCTCGGCTTGTCCATGATCTACTCGAGTTCGAACTCGAGCTCGAGGTCGACCTCAAGCTCAACATTGAAGCTTGGCTTGTTTGCCAAAGTTGTCGAGTCGAGTTCGAGTCGAGCTAGTGGTTCGAGTCAAGTCGAGTTTACCTCGAGTCGAGCTTGAGCTTTTTCATATGTTAAACATTTGGGCTTTTGATCTTTTCATCAAAGAAGCCAATAGACTATCCAGTCGCCACTTCTTGAAGAGGACAGTTATGTTAGTTGTTTGTGCTAGTGATCTTTCCATAGAATCAGTCAGTAGAATATCAATAATATAATTACTGATCTTTCCATAGAATTAAGTTTGTAAAATATCAATGATATAATTACCTCATTTAGATCTGAGAAAAACATTCTTGATGGTACCTCAATTCATATTTAAGAAAAACATTGTAGAAGTTTCACAATCCTAGTTATGAAATCATGACCATGGATTTGATTAAGTAAAAAAAAATCAACAATGGACACTCAGATTGGCCATTTATTTGTGATCTTACAATAAGTGGGGCTAGTAAGATGTCCTGGGTTAGATTAGGCCGACAGCCTCCGTAGTACCCCATTCTCGGCTCCCGGCACCTATACACCAGGTTCCGATCCTGGGATGCTATAAGGAAGATTTCAAATCATCAGTTCAATTGTAATGAGCATAACCAAAAGCATAACCCACGAACAATAAACACAAGAACACCATCACAAAATCCACTATGATCAAAAACTTTAAGTACAATGCGTCTGAAGGGAAATACAAGATAATGCAAATAACAAAACTCCGAAGGGCTCGACCATACACTCCTGCTGCTGCTATGGTATGGCTGCGACCTGGCGTCACCTGCACGCATCAATCGTGCATAAGCTTATAGAAAGCTTAGGGGGTGGTGTAAGTGTGTGCGCAATATAAGCGTGCTCAGGATGCAAGGTCAGAGAAATGTGGGATCATGCTGATGAACACATGTATGCAATCAGCCATACCAAGGCCATGCGGTGCAAAACATGAATGCGATCGGCCACATCAAGGCCATGCGATGCAGAATGCAAGTCAAGCATGTCAATTCTCATCCACATATCAATGCAGCTCCTCACTAGAGAATCAAATCAGTGCGGTTCTCAGTATGGATAATCGCCGGGGTCAAGTACACTCTACGCCAGCTTGCCGCCCCTATCCGGACGCACTACTGGGAGGGTGGAAGAGACCTCACTATCCGCCTGCCAATATCGGGCCCAGCTCGTCGATAACGGACCGATTCCTCAAGCTGGTCAAACTCAACCTAGAAATTGCCCCCTCACTCAGGTGGGTAAGGTCATACCCCTTTCCAACCGACCACGACATAGTGGGAGACGCGACCTACTGGTATACGGCCCTCGCGCGCTCGTGTATCCACTCGGTCTCGACGTTGGAGTCATCCTCTGGTACCATCGGGTTTAAGAATTTTCACCCAGGGACATCTATAGAGCCCATATGCTAGAACCAAATATTTTCGGTATCCAATCCTGTCATTCACGATGTGTCTGTGGAGGCTATGACCCTGATGTCGCTAGGGCATACAGTAACTACAATCACACAAATGCAAGTGCATGAGTCACACTATCAATCATGCAACAGTCCTGCGTGTTCCATGCACTTATATGTGGCAACTCCGCCTATTAGGAAGCCCATAAACCATCTACCCGAAGGCATGTGCAATGATCAATCAATCCTTACATCAGGCATACATATGATACGTATGATCATAAATCATGAATCTATACTAAGCATGTTATGTGGTGATGAGCTCTGATCAAAACGAATATGGGCCTAGACGGACTATATGCTACATGTATGAGCCTATTAATAGGCCCTAGGGAGAGAGTGACAATGCGGACATTTAACCAACATCATCCTTACAATGTGGACATTAAACCATCATTGCTCCCAAGGTATAGCCCACTATAAAATCAATATATATACCATGGTGGAATCACACTACAATGGGCCTTAAGTACATCCTATTGTGCCTTGACCCATGGGCCTCCAGTACATCAAATGGGCCTCATAATATGGGCCTAATACAAATCAAGGTGGGCCTCAACAAGGACCACCAATACATCAAGATGACCCTCAACAATGGGCCTTAAATTATCTCCAAAATGGTTGGACAGTTGGATGAAACACATGCATCATGATGGAGCCCACACTAATGGAGGGTGTGGATTACAATACATACATAGGTGGATTCTAAGTAGGACTCACCATAATGTTTATTCTTCACCCAGCCTAGGGCCCAACATAATGTTTATTTTCCACCCAACTTAAGGCCCAACATAATGTTTATTTTCCACCCAACTGTTCATAAAGCCACGTGGACCAAGGTAGGGCCTACTGTAATATTTATTTGCAATCCAATCTATTCATAAGGTCACGTGGACCTTGGGTAGGGCCCACTGTGATGTTTATCTGTCATCCAATCTGTTTATAAGGTCACGTGGACCGGGGCCCATGGTAATGTTCATTTGTCATTCAAACTGTTGATGAGGCCACCCAAACCTGGGGCCCACCGTGATGTGGTCCACAGATCCAGCCCACCCATTATGTGAGTCCCACTTGGCTGACCGTTCAGACCAAGTTTCAGCTGCATCCAAATTTTAGGTAGGCCCCACCAACTGATTTTATATGTTTCAGCATGTCTTCAAGGACAAAGGGGACCCATCAAATGCAGGGTGTTGATGTTCTAAACGCATCACGATGGGGGCCCACAGCTGGAACCGTGAGGCCTAGCCGGTCGTCCGCCATCGGCCAGCGCAGGCACTGCCTGCGCCTTCTGTCAGTGGCAGCAATTGCTGTTGCTGCTTTGTGTTTTGTTTTTTTTTTAAAAAAAAATGAAATTTTGTGGTTTTTCCCCTACAAGACCCACATCAGATGAATCCACTCCAACCATTGAATTTCACGGTCCAAGACCGACCAAATGAGTCTAATATGCGGCCTGTTTTGGGTGAATAGAAGCTTCAAGGTGTGTTTTAATGGTATACACTACTATTCCGTATGGTATGGCCCGCCTGAGAATCGGATTAGCCTCAAATTTCTGCTCAACGCCTAAAAACACGTGGGGAATGGAATGGACGGCGTGGATTGGATTCATATATCAAGGTGGGGCCTACATAAGCGGTCCACCCAAAAGTAACCTTCCTTCCCTTATCCTTTTTTTTTTAGTACACACCCACGTCAGTGTACACACTCCATGTTAGCCTCTCTCGTCCACGGTTCCACGTCCAGCGTCCCTGGACGCTGGACAGTGTTGCTACAACACATGCACCATGGTGGGTCCCACATGTACATGGCCCACCACCATGTATATATATATATATATATATATATATATATATATATATATATATTAATACAAAAATAAATATAATATACTATATAACATGTGGAACTTTCCACCATCCCAAAATGGACGATGGATTTCGCCTAAGATGTGGTGGGTCACACCATTGATGAATGGAGTGGATTTAACATGATTTGGTGGGGCC
This sequence comes from Magnolia sinica, assembly GCF_029962835.1. Taxonomy (NCBI): domain Eukaryota; kingdom Viridiplantae; phylum Streptophyta; class Magnoliopsida; order Magnoliales; family Magnoliaceae; genus Magnolia; species Magnolia sinica. The sequence continues at coordinate 4,927,334 of NC_080573.1, read as the reverse complement.
CACTTCATTCTAGGGAGAGGAAAGAAAGAGAGAGAAAGAGAGATATACGGTGATAGAGAGGAGGGACCCCACCATTATGGGCCCTCCATTGATACAACACATACATCAAGTGGGTCCCACAACAAGTGGTCCTTAAAATTGGAAATAGCGGTAGATCACCCACCTTATCTTCCTTCTTCTTGGTCCCTTAGACTCCAATGCTCCTTAGCTTGCCTTTTGATGGAGGTTGATGGAAGATTGATGGTGTGGATGAGAGATGAGAGGGTGGGCCACACTTGGCTTTTGGGAAGAGTTGGAGAGGCTTGGACGTGTGAAATTTGTTGCTTGGAAGAAATGAGGGAGAGAGAGAAGTGATGGGCGATAAGAGGTGATGGAGTGATGGGTGATGAAAGGAAGGGTATGGGTTGGGTTGAAAATTTTGTAAAAGTGGTATGGTTGTGGTTGAAATTTGGAAAAAGAGGAATGGTGAGGTGGAAAGAGAGTGGACTTTTGGAAAAAGAGGGATGGGTTGTTGTACTTAGGGTAAGGCTTGTACTTGACATTGATTGATCGGACATATTGTAGAAATTTTCTCGAGATTCGCAACGCGTGGCGTTTCTTGGGAATAAACGCAAATCGACATCTTCTAGCCTGGGTATCGGTTCAGTGCGCGAGTCGCGGCGTTGGAATCGCGGCGACGGCGCGGTCGCTATGATACAAGTTTCGAGTCGAGCCGACGTCGGTGTGCAGGACCTGACTTAGGATCGCGTGCAAACGTCGGATATGGTGCGAAGGCTGCCAGAATTCGACCGGTAGGATCGTGGAAGCATACGGAATGGTACGGACTAGGATACGAGTCTTACAACTTATTTGTGATATTACATTAAGTGGGGCCAGTAAGATGTCCTGGGTTAGATTGGGCATTTATTTGTGCTTGAGATCTTTCCATCAATTGGGCCCAAAAGTACAACCACTGGCTACATCTTGAATATGGATAGTCGAATTGAGGATTGATGCTTGTGCTACATACTAATCAAGTCGGGATTGACGAAAATCAATTGATAAAAAAAAGGGGGGTGAGTGCTAACCGAGTCAGGATTGACGAAAATCAATGGTCTTCTTCGCTCGGCGAGATCGATCGGGTAGGCAGCGGGCAGACCGCAGTAAGCAGGCAGCATGCTAGCTGGTCCTGCGTCGGTGGTGGTGGTCTGGTGGATTGCTGCAGATCGGGCGCCGAGCAGGTATGCGGGGGGTAGAGAAAGGGAAGAAAGGGAAAGGGGGTGCGTGTGGGCAGTGTGCTGCGTGCTGATCATGTTGGAGAGTGGAGAAGACTTGTGGTGGGTGGTGGTGGTCCAGGTGAGCGTGCAGCTAGCAGCGGGTAGAGAAAGAGAAGAAAGGAAAAGGGAAAGGGAAAGGGGGTGCGTTGCGTGCGGTCGGGTAAAGTAGCTAGGGTTTCTTCACTTTTTTTTTTAAGTTAAATATATATATAATTTAATATTATTACTAATTGAGCCCAGTCGAGCTCGAGTTCGAACTTCGAGTCAAGTCGAGTTGAAATGCCTCCTAGTCGAACTCAGCTCGAACTCAACTCGAGCTATAAAATATAAGCTTGACTCAGCCCGAGTCAGCCATTCAAGTTGAGTCAATCAGAGCTGACTCGAGCTGAGTCGAGCGAATTATTCGAGCTAGCTCGACTCATGAACAACCCTAACCAATAGTAATAAATCAAAAAAACTGAAATTGACTGCTTTGACTGCTGATTATTCTCAACTATTAGAACTGATTCAATCAGTCCTCTTGCAGAAACCCATGCCACATATTAGCATACGAAAGGAAAGGGTGTAATGTTCTCCTCTTTTTATGAGTACTTCCTAACCAGTCTCAAGTAAGAAAATTTCAAGATTGGTTGAGAAAGTCCTAAAAATTAATTAAATATTCTCCTCTTTCTAAGATTACCCACCCATAGATTCTGTATGAGAAAGTCTTAAGAGTAAGGCATTAATCATTTAACTCAAGTCATTTTACCTAACTAATATGGTAAAATTCTTTATTTTCTTCTCTTTTTAAGATTACCCACCCATAGATTCTGTATGAGAAAGTATTAAGAGTAGGGCATTAATCAAATGACTCAAGTCATTTTACCTAACTAATGTGTTAAAATTCTTTATTTTCTCCTCTTTCTAAGATTACCCACCCATAGATTTTGTACGAGAAAGTCTTAAGAATAGGGCATTAATCAAATAACTCAAGTCATTTTACTTAACTAATGTGTTAAAATTCTTTATTTTCTCCTCTTTCTAAGATTACCCACCCATAGATTCTGTATGAGAAAGTATTAAGAGTAGGGCATTAATCAAATAACTCAAGTCATTTTACCTAACTAATGTGTTAAAATTCTTTATTTTCTCTTCTTTTTAAGATTACCCACCCATAGATTTTGTACGAGAAAGTCTTAAGAGTAAGGCATTAATCAAATAACTCAACATCATTTTACCTAACTAATGTGTTAAAATTCTTTATTTTCTCCTCTTTCTAAGATTACCTACCCATAGATTCTGTATGAGAAAGTATTAAGAGTAGGGCATTAATCAAATAACTCTAAGTCATTTTACGTAACTAATGTGTTAAAATTCTTTATTTTCTCCTCTTTCTAAGATTACCCACCCATAGATTCTGTATGAGGAAGTCTTAAGAGTAGGGCATGAATTAAATAACTCAAGTCATTTTACCTAACTAATGTGTTAAAATTCTTTATTTTCTCCTCTTTCTAAGATTACCCATCCGTAGATTCTGTATGAGAAAGTCTTCAGAGTAGGGCATTAATCAAATAACTCAAGTCATTTTCCCTAACTCATGTGTTAGAATTCTTTATTTCTCCTTCAAATCCTTAATCAAGTCTTGAAATCCTCAACAGATGAATGGGTTGGCTGAAATATGCACGCCATGATGGCCTGAAAATATGATAGATAATTTATAATACTAAACCACTAAGACAATACGTGCATGCTTCTCTCCAATCCGATTCCGTCTGAAATCCTCAACAACAGCTATCGTATGCAAGTGATATAACACCAGTTCATGGGCCCCACCATGTTGTATATGTCATGTTAGGTCTGTCCATTTCAGACACTGGCTAAAAATCAACCCCATAAACAACTCAATGACAAACAATGTGGTTGACATTCATCCCACCGTGGGTTAGCATCCATCTCTAATTTTCATCATGTTGTGGTCCACCTGAGTACTAGATGAGGCTGATTTTTTACCACAGGAACTATCATTGAACGCCTCATATCTGATAACCTGAGCGGATGTCACACATACAAGATGGTGGGCCCTAGGTTGGTTTTTGTAACCATTCATCTCCCACCGTCAACATATCTGATCACGACTCTAATTTCTGGGTTGGCGGAACCTTCCCTCTACTTCTCTTTAAACCATCCATTTCTTCTCATTTTTCTCCAATCTCGAGCTTTCCATTTTGAAAATATTTGGGATAATGACAATCGAAGGGCTGATACCTTTAGAGCTAAAACTTTGCATGCATGGGCCCACCTATCAACATAACGTTCCAATTTTTATATGTTTTGATAATAACTTTCTAGTTTTATCATGCTTCTTTTATCATCACTAATAAGATGCTTTTCTTCTTCTATATCTTTGATATGATTACGGAACTGACACGGTTTTTCTGGTATCAAAGCTCCGTGGGCCCCACCAGTATATGTGTTTTATCCATGCCGTCCATCTATTTTGCCAGCTGATTTTAGGGAATGGGTCCTAAAACTAGGAAAATCCAAAGCTCAAGGGAACCACACCATAGGAAAAGAGTGGGGATTGAATATCTACCATTGAAAACTTTTGGGGGCCACAGAAGTTTTGGATCAAGCTGATATTTGTGTGTTTCAATGGAAAATATCAGCTTTCAATGGTAGACATTCAATCATCACTGTTTCCCATGGTGTGGTCCACTTGATCTTTAGATCTGCCTGATTTTTTGTCTCATGAATTGAAATGAGCTGAAAAAATGGATGGACGGAGTGGATAAAACGCATACATCATGGTGGGGCCCACATAGCTTTGATATCATCTAGCTGGCTGATGGTGGGGTCACCAGCAAAACCGCGTCCGAACCTAACCACCTATCCAAGACTGTCGATTTGATATGCCACGATGGGAACAAAAGATTGATGGTGATTGATGAAATGTCTTACTGATCCAACGATCCAAACATTTCTATGAGTAGGTTGTCCATAAGGAAATAAAGCAACGGCTCATATTCGACAGAAAAACGGCCAAATCTTAAATACCTACAATATTCCAATTTAAGTGGTCGTAGGTTTTGCGTGCAACACTTGAATTGTCGATTAAATCAACGGCAATGTCAAAAAATAAATAGCGCCAACCTGACAGCCTGATTCGGATTCGGTAGTGACCCCTTCAGTAACGAGCTCGGTACTGGAAAAGCTATGTGGGCCCTACCATGTTTTATGTCTTTTATCCACACCGTCCATTCATGTTGCGAGAACATTTTAACATATAGGCCCATAAACTAGGTAGATTCAATGCTCACGTGGACCACACCACATGAAGGAGTAGGGATAGTGACGGCTACCGTTGAAACCTTATTAGGCCCCACCACGATGCTTATTTGCCATCCAACCTGTTCACAAAGTCAGATAAACCTAGATGAAGAGAAAGAAAAAAAATTCAGCTTGATAAAGGGCTTATGTCGCCGACAAGAAGTTTTCAACAGTAGGAATTCAATATCCACTGTTTCCTGTTGTGTGGTTCATTTTAGCCTTAGATCTGCCTCATTTTTTGGATTATACACTAAAATGAGATGTGAAAATGGATGGACGGCATGGATAAAACACATATGTCATGGTGAGGCCCACAGAGCTTCCACCTTCTAATAATATAAAAGATAAGGGGAAAGTACGATGTCACGTGGAAGCCACACTCGGGGCAAACAAATGCACGTGAAGGTACACGTGTGGAGCCGGTGAAACAACCATGATTCCTGGGCCGGCCACCAAAGCTAGTGTATTCTGCAATCCAACCGTGTTTTTATTTTATTTTTATTTTTATTCTTTTAATGATTTATGAGGAATCCAGAAACACGTTGGAAGGAGGAAAACGCTCAGCATTGGTTGAAACTGCAAGAAATCTAAAGTCAAATAAATACGGCACCAAAAGCATGAGGTGGGCCCCACTACAGAGAGGCATGGTCTAAGATTGCAGGTGTGCTGATTAGGTGGGACTGTACTGTGGATTAGGAAAACGTTTCTACCTCTTCTAAAGGTAACCTGATTTTTGGACCAGGACATGTCTACACAGTTGGATGCACCTGATGGACGGCTTGGATCTTGCATCCGTGTGGCAGGTTGCCGCACGCAGTTCCGCGCGTGCACAGGAAGTTCCAGTAGCTGGAAGCTACGTGGGCCCACAGAATTTACCGTGACAAATCCACCCCGTCCATCAGTTTTTCAATACCACAATATGATAAGATTATAAAATTCAGACAGATAAAAAAATGAAGTGGACCACACTACACGAAAAAGTGGGAAAAAAAAAAACGTATACGGTTGAAACCTTCCTGGAGCCAACCATGAGGTTTATATGCTATCCAAACGATTCATAGGGTTACTACCACTCAGATAAACTGTAATTACAAATATCATTCTATATAAAATTTCTGTGGTCTCCACAAAATTTCGAATGGTGGACGTTCAATCCCCACTGCTTCGCGTTGTATGGCCCACAGGAGTTTTGGATCTTCCTGATAGTTATATTCCTATTCTATTGTGGTCTTCCAAAACTGATGGACGGAGTGGATTTTCCACTAACATCTCTGTGGGCCCCACAGAGATTCCGACTACAGGAATTTTGTGTACCGGGAGCACAGGCAATCCGCGTCGGCTAAAGAACGGTTCTTCACCTACCTTTACATGTAAACATATGTAGACATCCTGGGTAGTTGGTGGGGCCACTAGTATGGTCTATGTTGAATCTAAACCATGAATCTGGTGGGCCACCACATGATCACCGCACACGCCAAGAATAACCCTGGTCCGACACTCAGGTGGAACACACCAAGGGGAGCAACGTACGATCACGCCTAAAAGCGAAATATTCACGTGGTGTGGCCCAACCGAGTTTTGGAACTGCCTTTGTTTTCGTTTCTCCCTTCAACAGAGTGGGGTTCACCTGATGAATGAGTTGGAAGGCACGTAGACAATACGGTGGACCCCACATTCCATCCAAACGTTTTTATGGCAGGTGCTCCCATTTTTCCCTCTGGTGTGGCCCACCTGAGCTATGCATTAGGCTGAATTCTGGGATCCAGACATGTTAATATGGGGGCAGTTAATGGACGGGTTGGATTTCCCTGACACATCATGGAACCATACGTACGAACGGATGCGATCATTCCCCTTCATGCACTTCCACGCATAGGTACATCAGGGTTGCTTCTAATCCCAAGAGGCAGTGGGCCACAGCAAGCCAACGCGTGCTACATTTGCAAGATCCAAGCCATTTAATGGCTCCACGTGTACGGTTCCTAAGGTGGATTCGGTGTGCTGCATCTAAACCATGATTGAGATGACAATTCCTGATGCAGATCTTGATTTGAGTGCAGAAACATATGAGGGAACAAGAACCCGATTGTTTCGGGTTCTGTTTGGTACCACCCAAACACAAAGCATATGAATGGACGGATGGGAAGCTCCCTAATCAACGACTTGGAGGTACATCATGGGGGAGAATTCTAAGGATGCCATGCCAGCCCTTCACCATCCCACCTTGCTGTTTTCCATAGACATATACAGAGGCAAGATACCATGGAGTCGAGCTGTGTGGGGCCCACCATGATGTTTGCATGACATCCACTCCGTCCATCAGGTTGCCCCAATGCCTGGCACTGAGCCCAAAAATCAGGCCGATCCAAAAGTCAAGTGGGTCACAGCAAATGAAATAATTGGGTGGTATCAAGTGGGTCTCACCAAATGGAACAAAGGGGTCAGGGGCATCCACCGTAGAAACCTTCCATTTCTTTTGTGGGGCCCACCATTGTGTCCGGGCGCCCCGAAAATCAAGCAAATCCAAGACCGAGGTGGGCCACATCTTGTTTATTTAGAGGTTTTAGACATATTGCTACATTGTGTGTGTGTTTCAGGGAGTGGTCTACTTCAAGTCAGCTTGATTTTTGGGCTTCATGAGAAACATGAGTGGGACCCACCTGATGGGTGAAGTTGATCTCATACCTACACCTCGGTGGGACCCACACAACTCGACTCCATGGTGTGCATCTGCCATCCAAAAATCAAGAAAATCCAGGACCCAGGTAGGGCACACCATGTTTACGTGAAGGTTTTATGCATTCCATTGTTTGTTATGTTTAAGGGAAATAAATAAATAAATAAACGATTTATGTTGTTTCCTGCAGTGTGGCCCACCTGAGTTTTCCATCAGCCTGATTTTTGGGCTACATGATGAATGCAAGGGAGCGGCACATGATATACAGAGTGGATTTCATACCGAAAGTACAGTAGGACCCACACAACAACCCGACTCCAAGGTAACATACTATCAAGTGACTCCATGGAATCATTCCCCATGTATCTATGTATATATTGTAACATCATTCGCATGCAGTGACAAAAACAAAAGGTCATGAGAATATACTAATACGCATCGTTCTTGATTTCAGTTCCCCATGTATGGTCGAATAACATACTGAATTGAGAAATAATCAATGTAACAGTTGTAGTTTTCTATACAGAAGATTGTGGATGTGGGGATTTTCTAGCATTTCTTTTTTCTAAAGGTGGGCCACATTGACTTATTGGATGGTTACCATATAAGGAAGTTATAATACAATCAACAAATATTTTAAATAGACAGCCATATCCTACAATATCTAACAAACAGCGCCACGCGACCCTCCAAACGGGCCCCAAAGGGGAAGATGACTTCATAGGATGCAAAAGGAAACCAACCGTTCGACCATCATCTCCATTTAGAGATCAACAGCAACCCACTCAAGGGAAAGTGGTGTTTGGATGTGCTAATGAAATCAATTGTAATAATTAGTTCAAAAGAGATGAAATGGCAAAAGTGCAGTCACATTCCTTAGTATTCATACTCAAGTGGGCCCCATGAAATCTAATTCAACTGTGTAACACATACAATTTGAGGCCTAGATGGCCGATGTGAAAATTGATGGAGAGCAGCAATTGGGTCCATTTCCACAACTAAACTAATAATCACAATCGGCAATCAACATCAGCTACAAAAGGTTCAACACAAATGTATATGAGACATTAAGCCTATCTATGTACTAACAATACTTACAAACTGTATCAATCATAGAATTATGTGTGGACATGTATTTGAAGAGAAACAAAAAAACAAAAAAAAAAAAAAAAGAAAAAAAAAAAACCATTTACGGGTGGACATGTTAAGATGGAAAGCTGGATAGAAATCTATACGCAGCACGTATACAGCATCAGAGCAGCTCATATACAGCAATTAGGGGGTTGAGGGTTTACATAGTTTCCTATGGTGTAGCCCACATGGGTTTTGGATCTCCCTGATTTTTGAGGTATATTTCACTTTGACTCGAGTAATTCGATCTGTAAATTCAAGATATTTCAGTAAAGCTTGAATGGCTGATGGGTTTCGAGTGATTCCATGCTTTCACTTAGAAAACTGCAAGAGACAGGATCCAAGGCCATAGCTTTTTTTTAAAATAAAAAAAAAAAAAACCAAGGCACACACACCCCCACACACTCACACCCTAGTGGAATTTCACCACCTATGGGTACTCAAACCCTTGCCGGGGTGTTGAAACTCCCAAGAGTCTACCACCCGAGCAAGAGTAAGGACCCATCCGAGGCCATAGCTTACATCTAAGTTAGATATCAAGTGGACCCGTGCTATGTACTCGTGGTACTACGACATGCTTGAGATCCATACCGTCCATCTGATGACAGAGACCTACCATGGATGAGTCACAATTTAAAACTTAAAACGGTTTTGCTTTTAAATTTACAAATTCCCAGTTAAGAAGACCAAGCCCATCCATCTATTTGAGATCTAATCAAAATGGCCCACATACCCAATTTTTGGGACAGGTTGTTCCAAAAATCTTCCTGTAGTACAAAGCTTGTATTAGAGGAAACACTAAAGCTTGTATTAGAGGAAACACTATGCTAACTGCCACAGAGTTTGATCATAGCCATTGATTAATATATGAATGATCAGCAGTGTATTAGATTGGTTGTCCCTATTCATAGAGTAGAATTTCTGGTTGAGGTTATTTTCATGACTGTTTGACAGTAACACAGGAAGAGAAGCTGTTTTTTAATAGAACAGGTTGTCCCGCGTTATCACCCTTGAATGGCTCTAAGCATTGGCTTAATTGCATAGAAAGGAGGTATAGTCTACATTCAAGACAAGACTGCGAACAGATATACTTGTTCATTTCAAGTTTCTCCTAATAGCTACCACAACAGATGGTTCAAAACCAACAGCTACATTCTTCAGATTTTCCCACATGTTTCAAGGTTCAAGGATCGTGCACTCCTGAACTGTGTCGCGTGCAACTATGGAAATGTCGCCCGAACTGTGACCATTTCAATTGCCTCTGGTCATTTAACAACTAAACTTCAGTTTCTTTTAAAAAAATGCCCACGTCAGAAACGCGTCGATAGAGCTATAAAGAAAAACCTTAATTTATCATTTTACTTGTTTTCTGGTGCTATTTTTTTATACTATAGCTACATTTTATATGTATTTCTATTCATCTGGATACATTCATCTATATCTACAACTTTGAGAACTTATAATACATCATTTCTATCAAATAAAATCATAAACCGCACAGTCGTGTCATAGTGTCAGGTTCTGTGGGGGCAGCCTTGTCTAACACCAGAACATTTTGTTCATGTCTATGTACAGAGATTGTGATGAATTGTAAGAAAGCCGATGATTCCATATCTATGTTTTGAGACATCTAAGAATATCCATGTTCACATTGTAGAACTAACATAGTAATTCTATCTCCAAAATACTGAAAACTAGCATCTGTTCTACTGTAATTCTAGCCCATGACTTCAACATGGAATCTGCAACGTGCAAAGCTACTAATGTAGGAACACAAAAGTTGTGTTTGAATGCTCAATTGAGCTGAATTGCAATCCATGCAAGTCGTAGAGGAAATGACCAGAGTGGGGATGGACCGGTTGAATTGTTTTAATTCATGATGATGATGATCAAACCCCTAATTTCAATTCTGTTTGTTTGAAGTCCAGTAATTTGCAGTTTCTCTTGCAATTTTACACTTTGTTTGAATTGAATTATTGCAGTTCAATTCAATTGAGCATCCAAACACAATCTAGAACTCCATCTCACTCTCAGATTCCTATATCATCATCTGCAAGCAACTATTTTTAATTAGGAACAAAATTCAGAACAAGACACTGGAAAATGGATGAGGTCACATAATTCAAAATTTTTAGGAAGTTGGAGAAAGATCAGGTAACATGTCCATGAAAGCAGTTACATTTTCAGCCACCCGATTTTGAACCACCTCGATATAAACAGCAACAGAAGAAAAGAAGACGAAAAAAACCCGAATATTCTATTTATTCGAATTGTACAAAAAACAAGACCCCCAACCCACAAAAGCCTATTCATTTGTTTTCTTTACATTAGCTAACCCAAAAACAGAGGAATAAACAATGAACAGAATTTCCGGCATTTCGACTCACCTCCAAATCATTCATCCAGGCTGTTCTGATACCCTTTCACCATTCAGAAAAAAACCCAACTCCATAATCATCCAACAGTCCGACACCGCTGAAGCGTCTGAATTAAGCTCGAAGCATTCCTCCCAATCTTCAAATTCTCATCCCCCACCAACCCAAAGCAAATCTCCAAAACCCCCTCACTCCTCGCTTCCGAGCCCATCAGCTCACAATACCCACAGACTGAATTCAACGCTGAGAGTGCATGCTCAACACTCCTCGAGCTGCCATTCCTCAACACCCGTACCAGAACCTCCACACACCCATTAATCCTCCCCATCTCCTCCCTCCCTTCCCTGCATTTCCCCAGCAGACCCAACACCTCGACAGCCCGCTCAACCCCCGAGTCAGCCAATTCAAGTAGAACAGGGACCGCCCCAGATTCCACAGCTCGCCACTTGTTCTCCGGGAACGAGCAGAGCGTATACAGTGCCGTCGCAGCCTCCCGCTTTCCCCGCCCCTTGCCATCCCTCAGGAGTGAAACCAACGCCCGGATAGCAAACGGGTCATCTCCGATCGTCCCTTTATTCACCTCCACCACAGCCAAGCTCGTCAGCGTGGTCGCCGCAAGAGCACGGCAATTCGGCGTGCCCTCCCGCAGCGCAGCGACGATATGGGCAATTCCGCCCTCGGCGACAACCCCCACCTTGTTATCATCATCGAGGCTGAGATCAAACAACACGGCAAGGGCCGCTTCCTGTAGGGCCTTGTTGTTGGAAGCGGAGAGGCAGCGAAGAACGACCGAGATAGCACCGGATTCGGTGATCTCGCGGCGGAAGGAAGGGTTGTGTTTTGAGAGGGAGTGGAGTTGGCGGAGGGAATCGAGCTGTGAGGAGAGAGAAGGAGAGGAGAGAGAAGAGAGGAGAGAGAGAGGGGAGGGGTAAGATGGGGATTTTGGAGAAGAGGCGAGGGTAAAAGTGGAAATGAGGGAGCGAAGAGCGTGGTTAGGGATGAGAGAAGGGTGGGGAGGGAGGGGGAGTTGGGTGATGGGGCACGTGCGATTGCCGGAGTCTAACCACCGTTGGATGGAGGAGCGGTCGAACGTGTGGCCAGATGAGAGGATGACAGGGTCGGACATGATTTCAAGGGAGATGGGGCATTTGAAGTCGTCCGGGAACTGATGAGTGGCCATTTTTCTCTTTGGGGTTTTGTTTTTCTTTTGTTGATTTTTTTGGGAGTGGTTTCTCTTTTTTGGGGGGTTTGATTTCTTTGGGTTTTTGGAAATTTCGGGGGGTTGGGATGGGCTGATTTTCTCAATTTTGGGGGGTTTGATTTCTTCTTTTTCTTTTCTCTTCTTTCTTCTTCTGTTGGTTTTTTTTTGGCTTCGACTCCTTTTGATTTTGGTTTTGTAGCTACTGTTGTTTTTGAGAGAGGGGGTTTTGAAGAGCCGTTTTAGTAGTCCGCAGGACCACTCTAAATTGTATCGTTAGGTCACTCCGTTTCGCAGATTTGGTACACCCGTTGAAGGGTGGCCCCCTGTAAGCATGAGCTCTGTGGACCCACTTTGATTTTTTATGAAATCCATTCCGTCCATATGTTATAATTTTCCATTTTCGTTTGTAATTTGAAAATTTGTGGAGAAATAAAAGCTAATAGGGCCACACCATAAGGCAAAGTGTTAATTAAGTGCCCACCATTAAAAGCTTCTTGGAACCATTGAAGTTTTGGATCAGAATGATATTTGTGATTTTTTTTTTTTCATTTATCCTGGATTGGATCACCTATAAAATGGTTTGGTGGCATACAAACATTACGGAGGGACCTGCGAAGGCTCTAATGGTGGGTGTTTCCATATCCACTCTTTCCAGTGGTGTGGTCCACTTGAGATTTTTTATCAGATTAATTTTTGTCTCAAGTTCTAATATGAATATTAGAAAGTTATGAACGGAGTAGATTTTACAGAGACATCTCCTTGGACCCCACATAGTGTATGGTTTCACGGGCTCCAACTATCAGGTGTTGTAGAAAATTCCTCGTCCCGTTCAACATGGGTGCGCACTACGCACTATGCACACATGGTCAACAGTCCACCGTCAAACTCTTGGTTTAGTTGGACTCATTGCCACCATTTTGAATATGTGGCATTCATGCATGGCTATCCAGACCGTCCAAACTGTGGGGCATGTTGTGGATGGAGGGTAACTCTGAAATCGGTGCTGATCAAGCATCTTAACCATTAAATTAATGTAATTACATTGGACAGTTGAAAATGAAGGACAAAAACAAATCGTTTCTATCATCTTCTTAACACGTGTTTTTTAGTTGTTTTACATTGACAATTCGGTGGGAGGTAATGGGTCAGATCAGCTTCTGAGTCACCTGGTCTGACCCACTTTTGAATTGGGTTCGGGCCAAACAGGTCTAGCTCCAGCAAAAATCTAACCCCATCAAATGGGCTGAGCTCTATGGTTGAACCTTACTCAGACCCATGGATTGAAAACTCGACCGCTCAGCCCAAACTCGACCGAGCTTGAGTAGCTGTGCCAGAGCCAGGCAAATTTGGGAGGTGACTCGTGCTACAGAGACCAGTTCAAACTCGATGAGTCTGAGTCGACTCGGACAAGTTCAATAAAGCTTCTAATGAGTCAGCGATCCGTGCTTTGAGTGAGTTGGAGGCACATTGGCCCAACTCACTTGAATCGGGTTCTGGGTTAAAAGATCTTTCCCCATTTAGTCACCTGTTCGGCCTTGCTAAGCCCTAAAGCAGCCAAAACTCAAACTATGATCTGAAAATGTTTGTATATAATCAGTGAGGCCTTGCTAAGCCCTAAAGCAGCCAAAACTCAAACTATGATCTGAAAATGTTTGTATATAATCAGTGACCCTTCACCAGCCAAAACTCAAAACTATGATCTGAAAATGTTTGTATATAATCAGTGACCCTTCACCATGCTAATGTAATAGAATTTGACTGGGTCATGTACTGCTTTTTGATTGAATTATATACTTACTCAATCTAGTAACTTAAAAACAATATTAGATTTTGTAAAATTCATGCATCACAAGGTAAGATTATCTTTTGCTAAAGATAGAACAATACAAAGCATGTTAGAAAGTTGTTACTTATGTCACGTGAGCTAAACCCATCAAATCAATTAGGACGGTCCCTTTGTGTCCTGCCATGACAAGGATGAGATTTGATTCAGCTGATATGGTCATGCCTAGTATATTTTATAAGCATCACATGGTCCAATCAAAATTTACCTATGAGTCATTATTTCGGTGGTGGCAGAGTAAGGGTACAATCTGTGACCTGATCTGTTCAGGTTGAACAATGACCACCGTTCTTTAAACGGTGGTTAACTATCATGCGAGTCCATGACTGATTGTACGGTACGTGGGTTGCGCATATTTGCTTCTCCTTTCTGTTTTTCCTAATCAAGGATTCATCTAAGGCAACAAAAAATAAAAGAGAGTGATGCACAGCAAAACAACGGTCCAGATCACCCAAGCATGGCCCCCCTTAGTCCTGTTTAAAGAAAGTGCTTGCCTACACCCAAGCATTCAGTTTCATGACACGTGCATGGTAGGCCCCACAGGATTAATGGTTCCGATCAAAGGAGAACTTGCCAACACCTATAGCAAGTGGGCCAATCACTATAATTTAAGGTGGTAATGCATTTTAAAAAATTTCACTTTAGAATCATAGGATACGTTGTAATAAGAATGCATGCGTTTTTTCCATTTCGTGGTGACTCATCCCTCGTTTACATTCTACAAACGTACGTCAATGCATTATTATTCAATTCGTTCACTGGTGTGGTTAATCAGGAGATCCTAACCGTCCGTTTTAGACTGCAAGGCATTGTCTTTAACGGTCATTATATGATCATAAGTTGGATGGTTAGAACCCTCCAAGATTCTGATTTTGGGATGTGATCCATCGGAATCGTGATCGTCCATTTCTTGTTGTATCATCAATCAAGACTGTACATCTTGTGGTCCCCACTGTAGATGGTAAACATATAGATCCAATAAACCTAGCCATCCAAGCAGTGGCATTTAATACAAACGGTGGTAAAGATAAATGGGTGATGGTAGGCATTAAGTGCCCGAAAGTGAAGAAAACCGGAGGGTTGGACGAACTCATAGGTGTGGAATTTTGAAACACGTGTCATCCATGATGAGGCTTACTAGATGGGCACTCTAGATTGACACCTCACCCTACCACGTATACCACATTACAGGATTTCCTGAGCTGGAATGCTAGGTGGGGCCTCACCCTAACACGTATACTACATTACAGGATTTCCTGAGCTGGAATGCTAGGTGGGGCCATCGTGATGTTTGTGAGAAATCCACTCCGTTCGTCCATTTTTCTCTATTATTTTAGGACAAGTGACCCAAAATCAGGTGAACCCCAAAAAACCAACAAGGCCATATGAGAGGGAATAAATGGGGAAAAAGTTATCTAAGGTTGGCACTTTCTTGAGTTCCACTTTAATGCTTATATGTCATCCAAATCATTTATAAGGTCATTCTCATTGAGATTAAGTGAAAACACAAAAACTTTGATCTGATACAAAACTTCTGTAGCCATACAAATGTTTCGGCCTAGTCACCGAATCTCCGCTGTTTCCTATCGTATGTTGGCCTTGAGGTTTAAATTCACCTGATTTTTGTCCAATGGAGTAGATTCCTCACAAACATCATGATGGCCCACCTAAAATAATTGGATGATAAATAGACCTTAATGTGAGCCCTGTAAAGGTTTCAATGGTGAAAGTTATTATTCCAATTGTTCTGGTGTGGCCAATTTGAGCTTTACATTCGCTTCAATTTTAAACTCATGGTCAAACTAAGTTGGCAAATTGAATGAAAAGCATGGATAAAATACATACATCATGGTAGGCCTCAAGAGCGCTGCCACTTGAAAGTTGGGTGGTGGCAGGGTCACCACGTAGTCCGCGTTCATGTGTGAATCATAAAAAGCAGGTGGCAAAAAAAATAAAAAAACCAAAAAAGTAAAGAAAACATTTATGTATCAATCATTAAAAAGTATGGTTAAAAATTCTTTTTATAAAAAAAAAAAGTGAAAAATTAATTATATATTTGCATATATTAAACTAATATGGTTAAAATTGAAAATTTGTATTTAAATAATTGAAAGTTTTATAAATATAAATGATAATGTATATAAGAGGAAGAAGAGTATTATTTTAAATTAATCTATATCTATTAGAGAATTCCACATTTTACTTGGTTTTATCTATTGGTGGTGATCATTAATCTTTATCTTTTAAATTGTCCTAAACAATATGTTTGAATAGAACATGTTTTATTGAAAAACAAGAATAGGCCTTTAATTCGATTTGTGCTAAAAATAAGATTTCTTACTAATTTTTCAAAATACAAGATGTTTTAAATAGTTAATTAATTTTAAATATATATATATAGTTAAAAATTGAGTTTTGGTAACAATGAGATGGACCATAATTATACCTGCTTTGGATGGATATTGTTTTCAAGTACAAGACTATCTCATCATCCTATCCACCTGGAAGGTGGCACTCAAAGGTAGGAGGGAAATGAATATGGCTAATGGCCGCACAAAGTTAGGGGGAGAAATGAATATGGTTAATGGCCAAAAGCTCATGGAGGGGACAAAACATGAATAGTCCATGATGGAGCCCACCATATGAATTAAGCATACAATTTCATGCCACATATACTAAGAAGAGATGGTTTTACCAAAACCATGTTTGTAGGTGATGGGGTTTTCCTCTTCAGTTCAAAGGAGACATAGTGCAGCAGGTTAAAAATTGTAGTGTTTCACCGCACTGCTTGACCGGTCAAGGGTGGCGCTCAACCAGTCGAGTGGGGCTCGACTCAAAGTCCAGCGACCAATTAAATTAATTCCTCTGAGGTGCTCGACCAGTCGAAGGAGGTGCTTGACCGGTTGAGTGGGCTGCTCGACCGGTCGAGGACTCTGCTCGACCAGTCGAAGTTACATAGATTCATCTCCAGATCTTATGCAGATTGCAGAAATTTGAGGCGGTTTCGCAAGAGGTGCGAAAGGGAGTTGCTTAAACTATAAATAGGGGTCCCTAGAGCTATTCTAAGGTATTCAAGAGGATTTCCTAAAGCTTTGTAAGGGTATTGCTAAAAGGTTTAGGGCTATCAAAAGTGTGTGAGAGAGAGAGAAAGATAGAGAGGAAGCTTGTAGAATGGAGGTTATGCTCGTGGAGGTGATCTACTGTGCAATCAACATCTCAGCACTTCTACATCCTTGTGATTGGTGAGATTTCTCCATTTTTCTCTATTTTCTTATTGTTTCTGCACTCCTTCGTGAGTGAAGAAGGTTTGATCCAAGCGATGTGTGCTTGTGATCGGTTGTAATGTTCTACTTCATAGTGAATTGTTGATCTGGATGAGGTCCCGTGATTTTTACCTCTTTGAAGGTTTTTCACATAAAAATCTCTTGTGTCGTGTGGTTTATGCTTTGATTTATTTCATTGCTTTATTATCTCATAATTCTGGTGTATTTAGGAAGCTAGATTATAAGGTTTTGTGCAATGACCCCCAACAAAGTGGTATCAAAGCTAAGTTCATTTAACGGAGTAGGACCGGTTTTGAATTATGGAAGGCGGCTCATCAAGGATAATCAGCCTTAATGGTTCTAACTGGACCATATGGAAGGGTAAGATGGATGACTTGTTTTATTGCAATGACTTGTATGCTCCGATTTTAGGCATATCAGTAAAAACAAAAGATATGACAAATGATGATTGGAAGAAATTGGACTGGAAGGCGATAAGGTTTATTAGACAATGGTTGGATGATTTCGTGTTCCACCATGTGTCTATGGAGACCTCAGCCGCTAGCCTATGGTTGAAACTGCAAGGCTTGTATGGGAGGAAGACAGCCGGCAATAAAATTTTCTTAATAAGATGACTTGTGAATCTCAAATTCAAATATAGTGGTTCTGTGGCTGAGCACGTGAATGAGGTTAGCAATATTTTAAATCAACTCTCCACTATGAAAATAGTCCTGGATGATGAATTACAGGCTTTGTCATTGATTAGTTCATTGCCTGACAGTTCAGAGACATTGGTGGTGTCTCTAAGAAACTCCGCGTCAGATAGAAAGGTATTCAGAAAACAGGTAACTAGTTGTCTCTTCAATGAGGGGACAATGAGGAAGTCTTAGGGTTCTACTCAGTAAGAGGCTCTTGTGACACAAGAACGAGGGAGAGTAAAGAACAGAAAGGGCGGGAAGGCCCGAGATAAATCAAGAGGTAAGTTGAGTACTAGAAAGGATGTTGAATGCTAGAATTGTGGCAAGTATGACCACTGTAAGCATGAATGTCATAAGAATAAGAACGACAAGAAATGAAAAGGAAATGAGAAAGAAGATAAATCAAATTCCACTCGGTCGCTTCAGATGGCAACGTTATAGTTATTCTTTTAGCAGATCATGATATTTGTTTCACGGCTACGAATTAGGACACCAACTGGGTAATAAACTCAAGAG
This sequence comes from Magnolia sinica, assembly GCF_029962835.1. Classification (NCBI taxonomy): domain Eukaryota; kingdom Viridiplantae; phylum Streptophyta; class Magnoliopsida; order Magnoliales; family Magnoliaceae; genus Magnolia; species Magnolia sinica. The sequence goes on along the minus strand of NC_080573.1, from coordinate 4,909,068 downwards.
CCTCGTTTCATGCGATTTCACGTAAGGACTTTTTCACAAGCTACAAGTCAGGTAACTATGGGACTGTGAAGATGGAAAATTCTGGCATATCGAAGATCGTAGGGGTTAGTGATATTTATGTGAAGACCGATGTGGGCTGCACATTGGTTCTCAGGGATGTAAGGTATATCCCAGACCTTCGCCTCAACTTGATGTCGACGGGAAGGTTGGATGATGATGACTATGAAAGTCAATTTGTTGGTGGGCGCTGGAAGCTTATCAAAGATTCATTGATCGCAGTCAGAGAAAAAAAGTGGTGCACCCTTTACCAGGCAAGTGTCAATGTATGCAAGAGTGGGTTGAACGAAGCGAATGATTTAGCTATTAACATGTGGCACAAGCTTTTAGGCCACATAAGGGGAAAAGGGCTTTAGGTACTAGTGACGAAGTAGCTCCATCCAAACGTGACAAATATACCTCTCAAAACCTGTATTGATTGTCTATCAATGAAACAGCATAGAGTTTTATTTGTTAAATCTGCTTCTTATGTTAATAAAGTGCATGCATTATATTTGATTTATTTTGATGTTTGTGGTCCTATGAGAACAAAAACCTTAGCTGGGGCATTATATTTTGTCACTTTTATAGATGATGCATCTGGGAAAGTTTGGGTTTATGCTTTGAAATCCAAGGACGAGGTCTTTGGTGTGTTTAAATTGTTTCATGCTATGGTCGAGAGAAAGACAAGTAGATCATTGAAGTGCATCCGCACTGACAATGGTAGTGAATACATCGGTGACTTTCATGAGTATTATAAGTCACTAGGTATACAGTATGAATAAATGGTTCCCAAGACACCCCAACATAATGGTGTGGTTGAGCGAATGAATCGCAACATTGTAGAGAGAATTAGATGCATGTTATCTCATGCGAAGTTACTTAAGACGTTCTAGGGAGAAGCAATGCACACGGCGGTGTGTTTGATAAACGGGTCTCCATCATCCCCGTTGAATGGAGAAGTACCTGAGAAGGTGTGGACTGGACAAGATCCATCATATAGTCATCTCAGGGTGTTTGGATGCAGGGCATCCGTTCACGTACTAAAGGTCAAGAGGTCCAAGCTTGATACGAAGATCAGGCAATGTGTGTTCTTGGGGTATGGTGATGAAAATTTTGGCTACAGATTGTGGGATCCGACTAAGAAGAAGCTTGTCAGGAACAGAGATGTGGTTTTCTTTGAAGACCAATATATTGAAGACCTTTGTAAGTCAGAAAAGACGCAACCTAGTTCATGAGAGCTAGAGGATATGAATCTGGTTATTCCTCCCGTGGTGCCTGATGACAGGGGAATACAGTAAAGGGCAAATGACGAGGGAGTTCCTACAGAAAATGGACTGGGAGAGCAGCCCCCACTTGATCTACCTGTTGAGCTACAGGTGAGGAATTCATCTAGGGACAGATAGCTGTCCAAGAGGTACTTGCTGCATGAGTACATTATGCTCACTGATGGGGGAGAGCCAGAAAATTATTCTAAGGCCCTAACCGACGAGCATAAGGGGGAGTAGTTGAAAGCTATGTAAGAGGAGATGAGATCCTTGCATAAGAACCACACCTATGATATGGTGAAATGGATACTGCGGTATCTAAGAGACTCATCGAGGTTGAGCCTATGCTATGGTGATAGAAAACCTATGTTATAGGGTTATACAAATGTAGATATGGCAGGTGACATAGACACTAGGAAGTCTATATCGGGGTTCATGTTCACGTTTATAGGGGAAGCGATTTTTTGACAGAGTAAGCTACAGAAGGTCGTAGTATTGTCGACAACAAAGGCTGAGTACATTATGGTCACAGAGGCATGTAAAAAGATACTTTAGATGAAGATGTTCATACAAGAACTTAGCCTAAAGCAGGAACAACACGTGGACTATTGCGATAGTCAAAGTGCTATACACTTGAGCAAAAATCCAAGTCAGTACTTCAAGTCGAAGCACATAAAGATTCGGTATCACTAGATCAGGGATACTTTGAAACAGAAGGTGTTACAGTTTGAGAAGGTACACACGGACGATAATGGGTCGGACATGATGATCAAGGCTTTGCTCAAGGGCAAGTTGAGGTTTGTAGAAACCAGGCTGGCTTGAAGAATGCGAATTCCTCTTGAGTCGCAAAGGGAGAGATTTGATGGGGTTTTCCTCCTCAGTTTAGATGAGAGATAGTGCAGGAGGTTAAAAATCAGAATATTTCACTGCACTGCTCGACTGGTCGGGTGGGCTATTCAACCGGTTGAGGGTGGCGCTCGACCAGTCAAGTGGGGCTCGACTCAAAGTCCAGCGACCAATTAAATTAATTCCTCTGAGGTACTCGACCAATCGAGGGAGGTGCTCGACCGATCGAGTGGGCCGCTCAACCGGTAGAGGACTCTGCTCGACCAGTCGAGGTTACGCAGATTCATCTCCGGATCTTGTGCGGACTGTGAAAATTTGAGGCGGTTTCGCAAGAGGCGCGAAAGGGAGTTGCCTAAACTATAAATAGGGATCCCTAGGGCTATTCTAGGGTATTCAAGAAGGTTTCCTAAAGCTTTGCAAGGGTTTGCTAAAGGGTTTAGGGTTATCAAAGGTGTGTGAGAGAAAGAGAGAGAAAGAGAGCGAGGAAGCTTGTGGAAGAGAGGTTATGCTCATGGAGGTGATATATTGTGCAATCAACATTTCAGTACTTCTACATCCTGGTGATCGGTGAGATCTCTTCGTTTTTCTCTATTTTCTTATTGTTTATCCACTTCTGCATGAGTGAAGAAGGTTTGATCCAAGCGATGTGTGCTTGTAATCGGTTGTAATATTCTACTTCCTAGTGGATTGTTGATCTGGACGAGGTCCCGTGGTTTTTACCTCTTTGAGGATTTTTCAAGTAAAAATATCTTGTGTCGTGTGGTTTATGCTTTGATTTATTTCATTGTTTTATTATCCCATAATTCTGGTGTATTTGGGAGGCTAGATCCCAAGGTTTTGTGCAACGACCCCCAACAGTAGGCTACTAACACTTTTGGCTCGAATTCAATTGTGTGATATCTATGTGTTGTGCTAGGTGTGTTAGAGTTGGATGCAGTTTTGATCTTTCTCTTATTTATTAAATTTCTAAATAGCTATTGGAGAGAAATCTATGTGGCCATGTTTCATGTTTATGACATGGAATAATCGTCTAGGCGATAAACTGTCATAGCTTATTGCATTCCACCATATATATAGAACGTTCGTTGTCAAAATTTACTTTCTACACATGCAATCACACCCCCACACACTCACACCACAGTGGTTTTTCACCACAATGGGTGTTGCTGATGTTTCAAATTTTTCAGCAACAGGGTCCGTAGATGCCATTGACAAATCATTCAATGCCATCGAGAGCTTTTTAATGCCATCGAAAGTTGCTAGATGCCATCGGAAACATCTGAAAATCTCATGATTTGTTGCCGGACACTTTTTGTGTCCTTTTGATGCCATCGAAAGGGGTTTCATGCCATTGACGAGTTGTCATTGACATCGAAGTCCCATCGAAGTGCCACCGATAAAATTTGAAAAATTACATGTTTAGTCACTAGAATGTTTTGATGTTTAATTCGATGACATCGAATAGGTTCAAAGGCTGTTCGATGCCATTGAAGGTGTTATCGTACGATCACGCAGAGTTACGCAGAATTGCATAAGTGCGGGATTTGTTTCCTGTTTCGATTGTGATTCACCTAAAGACTATATATATGGTTGTAATCGAGAATATGGTGAATTAAAGAGCTTTCTAATTCATTCCTAGGGTTTCAAGCGTGTAGCTTGGGTGATTCAAGGCTTATTTAAATCAGGTAATCTCTATCTCTTGTAATTTTCTGATTTCATAGTGCATATTTGTTGCTTTGTACTGTAGTTTTTTCTCGTAAGGGTTTTTCCGCATTAAATTCATAATCTTTGTGATTAGGCTTGATTGTACTATTGGAATATTTTGCTTGATTCATCTATGTGTGCTTATACAGTCCCCCAACAATAGGTATTCGAACCCATATCTTCGTGTTGAAACCCATGACATCATATTGCCAGTTAACCACTTATTATGCATGTGCGTCTTCTTGATGCTACATGGATACGAGCCTCTCATATATGCCACATGCAGACATTTGTTCTCTCTTCTTTCTCTTAGACATGCAATGTACTTTGCTAAAGTTGGCCAACTTGGCACAGGCCTTACTTCACTCTTATGGCATCTTTTTGCCAATAATTTCAACTATAAGAATTTTATTTGTACGATATTATAATGCATCGATCAAATTTGTCATTAGATTCACCTTACTTGCTATCGACTGTTGAATAATCAACTCTATCATGCATCTCGGTCATGTAACACATGATAGTAGTCAATTGAACTTTTTTTTTTAGGATATTAATGACGTCTGATATTCTAATCAAATTCAGTTATTAGTGCAACCAAGAAATTCTCACATTTGTATCATTGTCATGCAACATCATCTATGTCATTTGATCTGACGCGATTGAATCAAGCGTAAACATAATTGAGTGGTTATTATTATGCTATCCAAGAGGTTATTGTGTTTCTCAAATGACCACTGGTCTGGATTTCAGAGTAATGGGCCCATATTCTGGACTAAGGTTGGAGTGTACTAACTCCAAATAGGTATTGTATAGTCCTTTTCTTTTTTCTTTCTTTTTCACTTTCTTTTTATTGTTTCAGCATCTTACTATCCCTAGACGAATTCCCTCACGGGGTCGATACAATGCACCTAACTCAAATTAGTATTCATTGGTATTTAGATCACATGGAATTCGGACCAGATTCAAGTGATCAGTGCAAATAGGGAGGTGGGCTCCACCATAAATAGGCCATTGACCAATAAAAACAGTAATCATAATGTTGATGCTGCAATCCAGTTGTCCATGCTAGCCCGTCGTGTATCTACAAAATGGAGTGACATTGGGGCCACCATTGTAGCAAGGGTCGCTTCGATGCCTAAGTCAGGGTAGGCACATAAACAATGGGCATATAGAGTTGGGTTAGAATAATTATGTGTACCTTTCTCTTTAATAAGGGTCTCTATTTATAACCCCTTGAGACCACTTACGTATGTGGCAATTAATCTACTTAGATGCGTATCATAGAATGAATATGTTCCCGTATATATCATGCTTTTCTCGGCATCATCCTCGACTGAGATTCGGAAGGTAATCACACCCATCTACGGAGAGGATTCTCCCCTCTATTTTGAGGTAGCGGTGGGTACCTAGGATTGTACATCGAGCCGAGTCAAGTCGAGGTGGGCCAAGCTTGGCTTGACTCTTCCGTGCTCTCCTTGAGCTCGAGCTCGGCTTCGAGCTTACCATTGGAGCTTGACTTGTTTGCTAAACCTTTTGAGTTGAGCTCGAGTCGAGCTAGTGGATCGAGTCGAGGTGAGTTTACCTCGAGTCGAGTCGATCCTGATCCCAACCCAACCCAACCCAACCCAACCCAACATACACCCGACTCAACCTAGTAACCCGACCCAACCCACACCTGATTCAACCCAGCCGCCCAACTCAACTCCCAAATCATATATATATATATATATATATATATATATATATATATATATATATATATATATATATATATATTTATTTATTAGTTAAAGCCATATAGGTACCTTGTTGTTGGTGCTAAGAGAGAAAGACCTCGAGCGAGTGGCCGAGTGCATGCCGTTTGGTTGAGACGAGTCGAGCAGATGCTGAGTCGAGCTTAGGCAAGTGGCTGAGTGGAGAGAGAGAGAGAGAGAGAGAGAGAGAGAGAGAGAGAGAGAGAGGAGCTCGTGATGAGTTGGGTTAAGGAAGGCAAAGGCTAAGAAATGGATGGACGAGTAGAGTAGTGTTTGAGTTTTAAATTTTTTTTTTTAAAATATAATATATTCGAGTCGAGCCAAGCTCGAGCTCGAGCTTCGAGTTGAGTCGAGTTGAGTCAAGATTCACTATGATCGAACTTGGCTTGTTTTCGAAATGAGTTGGGTCATATGAAGCTTGTCTCGCCTCGAATCTTCGTTCAAGCCGAATCAAGTTGAGCTAGATGGAGTCAAGCTGAGTGAGCTTTTCGAGCTAGCTTGGCTCGTGTACATTCCTATCGATACCCGAGGTCGAGGTCAATGGTTGAGGTCGACCTCTGAGGTCAGGGTCTTCGGTAGAAGCTAGTCCTCAAGGCTGACGGTCGAGGTCATCCCTTGGGTCGGCATACTAAAGCCAACCTCCAAGGTCGTTGGTCAAGACTGTGAAGCCTTAGTTTGACGGTTGAGATCAGTATTCATGGCCGCTATTTGGGCTGGTCGTGGAAGTCATTGTCGGCTCCTGAGGCCAAGTTGATATCTGACCTTTCATGTTGGGGTGTTTCCCCTGATCTTTCCATTTTATTCCAGGTGTTTGGTCAGCCCAATTTTACCTATAACACATAAAATTCTAATTTTTGAAGTAGGGGCAATTGCCAAGAGTAAAGAATGAATGGACAGGACCATGTCATCCAATGATTAGAGTTAGGGCTGTCAACGGGCCGAACCAAGGGTAGGTCTCGGCCCGGTTTTGATTTGTTTCAGGCTGGGGCCAGGCCAAATTTTATTCAAAATTCTGATTTTTCAGGCCTGAGCCCAGCCAATTGAGACCCCTAATTAGACCAAAGGAGCTTTGAATTCATTTCGCAATGAATGGGTTTAGTTTTTTTTTTCTTTTTGGATACTTTTTTAGTATAGACCCAACTTACTACTTATGTTTTTTCATTCGACTAAAAGAAACCTTAATTATCAAATTATACTATTATTTGTACAGACGAATCTAGAAAGATGAAAATACCCCTGCCTTTTTTAGCTGCTTTACCTTTACAGGCAGAAGTATTTTCGTAAAATAACCAATCTCCATACCCTAAAAATTTAAATCGGTGAGAAACTCTTCGAGCGGCAAATTATTATTATTTTTTTAAAGCACAGTACGGACTCATCCACAGTGCTATTTTTTTTTTCTTCGGCTGAATAACAAGTGGGTGCACGGGTCTGGGCATCAACGCTCCTGAGTTTCCAGCTGGTAGGTCTATTAGTGGTCCATGGTACGGAAATCAGACCCACGGTCGGTTGATGTCTTTTGATTTCAAAGCAGCCCATTGATTGTTTTTTTAAAGGTTATTTGCAGAAGGGTCAATAAATGTATGGTCCAAAATCACCAACCATGACTGATTCAATTTGTCAACGAGTAGAGAATCACAGTCAGAGTCCAAAAATGGTAATTTCCTAGTTGTGGCCTATCCATGGTGGGGTCGACCGCTTGAACGGTCCTGATCCGCATTCACATGCAAAACAAGCCAGAGGAGTACAATTTACAGGTGCTCCTTTCGCGTACCTTACTTTTCGCGTTCTGAATTGTGGAACTCATTTCATGCGAATTTGAGATTGACCGAGGACAAGGCCTCGAGTGGGCGAGTCACAGTCTCACAGAAATAACATCTGTTGTGAACTAATTGCCAGTGTCCCGCGAGCAAACTTATTTTTGTGCAAGATCTAGACCATTCATCAGGTGGGTCCCACCATAAGCCTAGAAAAATCAGGTTCGTTCACTCATGATTACACGAGAAAATGTTAGAAATTTGACCAACATATTCATACCATTTAAAATACAGTGATGAAAAATCAGCAATGTCCAATTAATGATTTCTGTACTACATGTTTGCATGGTTAGGATTGTCCAATCAATATGATTATTGGCATATGATCCATTCCTAGAGCCTATAACAAATTAACGGTTTGGATCATCATATGCATATGCCATATGTGATTTATAAGTCTGGAGGGCGAGTAGATCTCATCCGTCCGTGGACATTCTAAGTTTTATGATCCATCCCGACTCTTAATTCTTTGTGTACGGTACGAACATATACTATATAGTTGGAGCACAAGTGGGTCCACCACAGATCACGTAAACAATCGAATAGGAGGGGTCCTCCATGAATTTCCCATGGCCCGAATCTCGCTGTAATTATGGCCATCCGATAAATCACTTTATTCTGTCCGTCCATTTGATGCCCTCTTTTGCATGGATGTGACTGTCTAATCATTGTTACGTTTGGATCACGTCTAGCCTTCGATGGGCCCACCTATGTAATCACAGGTGGACCACATGGCACTTCCATATATCCCTCTTTACATATTTTCCTTGCCAGCCGAGTACAAGATAGATTGTAATATATATATATATATATATATATATATATATATATATATATATATATATATATATATATATATATATATAGTCATGCTCACTTGCACACCAACACACCTGCGTACCTTTGTACACGTGTCATAGGCATCTAATCCTAACGGTCCATGTGATGCAGAATCCCATAAAACCTTGATGGACATTTCCACGTTGATCTAAAATTTTGATGGACCATATTAAAGAGAAATTCAAATCAAGGGAAGAAACTATTTTAATTTTTTGTGACCCACCAAAGTTTTGGATTAAAAGTAAAAATTAGAGCCGAGGTGTTTCATGAGGTGCTGCTTCACCTGGACCGTTCAAACTTTGGAGTCACATCACATATGATGAGTTCTCAAAAAGTTTAAATAACTTCCATGTGAACTAAGCGCGGCCATATATATATATATATATATATGTATGTGTGTGGGGGGTGGAGGAAGGGTACTATGAGGTCAAGCCGTGTGGGCCCCACTGTGATGTATGTCGACAATCAACACCGTGCATTTGATGGGTCCCCTCTAAATTATGGGATATCCCAAAAATCAGCCGTATACGGAACTCAGGTGGGCCATACCATCTAAAATCATGTGAAGATATGCCAAAAATATATAAAAGCACTTGGTGGGGCCCACCTGAGTTTTGAATGCTGCTGAAACTTGGTCTGAACCCTCATCCAAGTGGGACACACATAATGGATGGGCTGGATTTGCAAACCACATCTCGGTGGGCCCAAAAAATGATTATGAATGTTTTAATGGTGCACGGCCCCTCTCCACTTCTGTATGTGGTGTGGCCCCTACAAGTCACGGATTGACTTGATTTTTGAGACCTAGGCCCACGATGGAATGGTCCATCTAACTGATGGGGCAGATGTTCGAAACGCATTACGGTGGGGCCCACACAACTCGACCTCATGGGTCGGTCTTGTGAGGTCAAGCGCATAGTACCTTTTCCCTATATATATATATATTAAGGGCTATGGATGACGTCATAGGACCAATTTTTACATTGATCCAGAACTTGGTGGGCCCACCAAAGTTTTAGAAAAGGGTGAAAATTGATCCCCTAGGATTTCATGGGTGTTGCATCATATAGATAGTTTGGATTAGATGCCCATGACACATGTGCAAAAGTGAGCATGTGCATGGGTGAGCATGTTTCTCTCTCTATTTATATGCATATGTATGAAAATGGTTATACGCAGTCGAGCTCATGGGAATTTCTCATAAGGTTGAGCTTTGTGTAGGCCCCACTGTGATGCATGTCAAAGATTAACACCATCAGTCAGATACAACATTCCATGGTGGGCCTTGTGCTTATAAATCCTGTCAATCCATGACTTGTGTGGGCCACACTATATACATAAGTTGAGAGGGGTTATTCTCCTATTAAAACATTCATAATCATTTGTTAGGCCCACCGAGGTGTGCTTCCCGAATCCAGCCCATCCATTATGTGTGTCCCACTTAGAAGAGGGGTCAGACCAAGTTTCAGATGTATCTAAATTTTAGGTGGGCTCCACCAAGTGCTTTTATATGTTTTATATATTTTAAGCATGTCTTCACATTATTTTAGAAGGTATAGCCCGCCACGTACAAAAGTTGAGAGGGGTTATCCATCCATTAAAACATTCATAATCATTTGTTGAGCCCACCAATATGTAGTTCACAAATCCAGTCCATCCATGTGTGTCTCACTTGGAAGAGGGGTCAGACCAAGTTTAAGATGCATCCAAATTTTAGGTGAGCCTCACCAAGTGTTTTTATATATTTTAGGCATGTCTTCACATTATTTTAGATAGTATAGCCCACCTGAGTCCTCTTATATGGCTGATTTTTGGTATATCCCACCATTTAAAGGTGACCCATAAAATGCATGCAATTGATGTTCGATACGCATCACGGTGGGGCCCACACAACTTGACCTCATGTAAAGTTCCCATGATCTTGATCGCATAGAACCATTTCCATATATATATATATATAAGGCCATTATTCTTGTATAAATTCAGCGGGATATGTTTAAAAATATACAATAAATATACAAAATCAATCTCTCTATTTTTTTATTAACACCAGCACCACATATAACTTATATTGATCCATTAACCATTTTAAATGAGGCCATTTTGTCCGTAATGTATACTACTTAATGAATGACTTAGATCAATCACACCGCCACCGATTGGGAGGACCTACGCTCCATCATAACCCTTTGGACGATCAACCACTACGCCAAAATCGCTGATTTACGACGGACCAAATCCGTCGTAAAACCAAATAAACGACGGACTTCGTCCGTCGCTTAGTCCGTCGCTGTTTACTGGGTCGTTTTTTATTTTCGACGGATAAAATCCGTCGTTTAATCTGCGACGAATAAGGTCCGTCGCATCATCACGACGGATATAATCCGTCGTAAAAAATAAAAAATCCGTCGGTAAAATTCAAAAAATAAGTGGTCACGTAAAACATTAGCGACGGATAAGGTCCGTCGCTAATATGACTAAGCGACGGACCTCATGTACGTCGTCGGTTCTCAACGGTCAAAAATTAGCGACGGATAAGATCCGTCGCTAATATGAGTAAGCGACGGACCTTGAATTCGTCGTGACCTTTCAATGTTCAGAAATTAGCGACGGATTTGGCCCGTCGCTAAAATATCTGTGAATAGCGAAAAATATTGATAAATTATTATTATTATTATTTTAATTTTGCACCTGATAGTCATTCAAAATATAATTCACACTATTATTTGATAAGAATCCTATTCACAAAATTGGTAACAACTCAATTCAATAAAAGAGGAAATGACCCAAGTGGCCCACTCCAACAAAAATTGACTTTTAACCCTCTTAACTAACACTTGCCCCCCTAAACTAGGACCCATACAAAAGAAATTACCCGGAACTTCATCGGTTGGCTATGCCTTGCCTTGAATTGGCTACTTGGTATCTTCTCTTGTTCAACCTTCTTTTGAGCCCTTCCTACATATATTACAAACAACCAGATTGAATCCAAGAAAAGACTACTTTAGTCAACCCTTCATATATTACAAATAACCAGCTCAAATCCATGAAAAGTGAATAGTTTAATCAACTGAAACCATTTAACAAAATAAAAGATTAGAATTCATCCTAGCCATTAGAGGTTCAGGTAAGAGCATTTCTTAACTTCATAGCATTCACTGGGAGAGCACAATACAGTTTTTTTTTTTTTCACAATGAAAAATTATTCTCATCCAGAGGGAAAGAGTGAAAACAGTTATGTTCTAAAGCATCCAAAGCAAACAGTAGCAACAGATAACTTTGGTCTATGGCTACTAAACGCTAGAGTTAACGTTGTTCCTTGTGTTAAGTTACAATCATTGAGGAAAACAAAAGGCAACATCAGAAAGTGTTTACCTGATGCAAGGGAACAAAACCGCATATGGAAAGAGATAATACCAGATCATAAGTGCAAAATCAGCAGATAAACAGAGGCCCACTTTGTACATCAAGCATGCCCTCATCAACCAGGATCAAAAGCCAGCCATGGCAATTGACACACTCTCCCATCTCAATCACCTTCTGCTGCGTCTCTGACATCAATTGTAAAACTGTATTCCTGGTCACATCCTAGACACGAATCACACATAAAATACAGCATATACGACTTACTTTCCAACTTCTGCAGGAGCAGTGAAGTCAAGCTTGACTTATGCCCTCCGTTGCAGCAACACCCTCTTTATCGCCAGCAGCTGCTGGCTTTTGCTGTCACCAACCACAAGCCACCACCCCTCTTCTTGGCTTTCGGGTATCTGGGTGCATCAACTAGTCCAACCTCTGAGCGCCCCTCACGCCCCTCAAAGTCTCACTCAAGGGTGACTTGCAAGGTAACATTTTCCCCAGGCCTCACATCATCACTATCCAGCACCTCGTACACCATATCAATGTTAGGAAAGCGGTTGCAAAAGTGGATGATGTCCTGCAGCTGTGACTCTGATATCTAGACCAGCTCATGCCTTTCATCATTCTCCATCTCCATCAAATCAAAGACTGTTCCAGTACTCTTCCCTGGACTTTCTTCACACCTCTTCGCCAGCTCCCTTGTGAAGTATGGAAGTTGCAGAAGAATGGAGTCACGCTCCCACATGCCTTGAGTCACCATCTGACTCACTTCCATCGCGAGAAGAGCTAGATTGAGCCACCCATTGCTGGAAATAACATCAACCATAGCCTGAAGCAACCTGTTAGCAGAGAGGAGAACCTCTCTTTGATCGACTGCTAGATTTCCTACCACTGTATGTCTCGAGAAGTGGGCTTGTAACAACACATTTGCCTTCTCATGCGGATCCATGCACTTGTGGTTTTCAACAGAAAACCTCTGGTGGTTGATCAATTTTCTTTTCAGCTCTTCCTCACCTGGTCGAATTGGAAGCTGAGCATATTCAAAAGTTGAAACCAAAATTTCCAGAAGACCCTTCATCTTTGTTTTTGAAGTCAGTGATGAACTGAAGCGCTCGATGGTAGTGTTAACTGATGTAATAGTATGATGCAATCATGCCAAGGTTCAGAGGAGAGATACATTTCTTCTATGGCCACGCATTTACTTGCTTCCAAATCACTTATTGTGTTCTCAACGAGCTCGGAAAGGTGATCCAAAAGATGCCTATGGCTGATGCCCTGGAGATTGTAGTAGTTTGGGTTTTGGGTAAGCCTCTGGTACATGAATGTCCATGTCAAGTAGTCTACAGCATCTTGCTTGTTCTCAATAGTTCCAACAACAACTTCAGCATTCAAATTGTCATGCAGGAACTGTTGTAGATGACTTTCCACAGGCAGTGCCTCATAGACAAACTACTTGTAGTACTCTTTACAGGAAGCATGACACAGGATGACACATTTCCTAGCATTGTCCAACAGAGGTCTGCTTGCATGACCCATCATCTGCAAAAGATCAGTAATTGGATAATCAGTGTGAGCACAATATAGTTTGAAAAGATCTTTAGATGTTGGAATCAATACACAACAGAGCAAAGCAATCTGCATTTACTGCACTAGTGTCTAACAAAATGACCAAATGAAAGTGTAGGAACCGCGAAATTCCTATTTCCCAACAAGATACACCTTCATAATGAGAAGATAGCAACTTGTCAGTGCTTGTAACTGCTTTCATTTATGAAACTGCATCTCTATTACCATTTGGTCCATGAAACCATACCCAAAAAAATATCTTTGATTCCCCCATCCATCCATTCAACCATCATACAGTTATATTCATAAATACATACACATAAATGTATCATACGATTATATACATATGCAGGGATGGACTTGTTTCAGACCATTCATCCAATGCACTCTACCATTATTTGGCCACAAACCAAAAAAAAAAAAAAAACTTTAGAGTGAGAATGGATCTAGTGATTGCCTTTTCTGGACAATCCTACCCATTCCCGACCGTCTTATCAATGAACTTTTCATTCAAGATGAGCCATTGCTAGCCTGTCTTTAGTGTCCATTTATACAAAACTGGTTAAACAGGATTGTCCAACCACTGATCTTCTTTTTTTAGAGGTCTATTCCCAATTGGACCTGCTGAACATATGGTTAGGATATCATCTGCATATATGATGCATATGGTTAAGAAATAAAACTTTAGAGTGAGAATGGATCTGATTGAATAAAATATCAGAACAATAGAAAACAGATACATTGGAATGAAATAAACCAAGGATGAATGAGATATCGGATCAATGTGATTTTTATGTGGTGGTCCATGAAATGTGTCCTAGACTTAACAGAGTTCAGATTGATCAATTGGACTGTAATTAGGAGAACTCTAACTTATAGTGCTCTGAGAGTAATGGAGCATTTCTCCTATATATAAGCATACACATGTTTACATGCATGCATCATGCGCATGCGCGCACATGGGTTTTGCTAACGTCCACACATTTATGGGGATGTTAGCAATGTCCCCAATCCTTTTGAATGACATGTAAGACATCCAATCATCAATCGGGACAGTTTATTCAGTAGTACTACTAGGAACAAGCCATGGTGCAAGAATCACGTCGATCTGATGATCCCAAGCTTTTGAATGGGGCCAATTTGTTACAACTATTTGTTGTTTAAGGGCCATAGCTCACATGGTTAGAATCATTGAACCAAAGCGCTACTTTGGAATCATAAACAGTACAAAGTGAGATCTATATAATAGATGTTTCAAGTGATGACTGGACCTATTTCGTTTTACAAAATATTGACGGTCCATTTTCCGCACTATTGATCAGATGTTTACGATCATCTTGGTGTGACCTTTGAACTATGGCTTGCCCCAAGTTTTGTGAATGAAAAGACGGTTCAAATCAATGATAGGCATCCCACATAGGATTAAGAAGGTTTATGATTCCAAAACTTCTTAATCCTATGCCTTCAATTTTTTGGTACAGTCTTGGAGGTTCTGATCTTCTAGTAATGTATCCTAGTTCAATTCTTTCAAGTAGTGCTACATCATTGGATGATGCCTTGCAGACCAAGCTGGGCTCAAGCCTGGATCCTTGGATCTTGGGTTGGGCACGTCTCTTTTCCAACCAACAACGAAAGCTGCAATTCATCTTTGCATATAATAATAACAGAAACAAGGATGCAAACTATAAACAGGCAGTCAAAAACTTACTTAAGCATGGAATTCCATCTAGCCTTGTAAACTGCAGCCAATGATGTAATCATTTGCTCTTTCTCTTGCCACTGAGGACCACTAACAGCAAACTCCAACTTCACAATGCCTAGAGAGAAGTTCTCAAATGAAATTTATCATAGGGAATCTACTAACAGAGAAGAATCATAAGTTTTGCAGCAGGAAGGAAAATGAAAGTTGTAACATAGCAACTTGATCAGCAAAGAACAACAAAAATTGCAGAGGAGATTGGCAAAAACTCAAAGGATAAAATTAAGGATAAACAAGCTCCAAATAAAAGCAATACAAAGTATAGTTGGGAAAACAATACGGACAAAAGGAAACAGGTTTTATGGAGTTCGGCTCCAATCTCCAAGGGAACAAACAAGTACCAATGGATCTTCTTTCTTTTTCTGACTTGAACAAAAGGAGGAGAAAACCAGTTTGAAATGGATCTCAATGTTCTATGTCACGAGAAAAGCTTCCTTTCCACCAGATTGAAATGGAAACATACTATTTTGGTACTAAAGAGGGACGCATCTTTGATTTTTGATAGTGTGAAGGGAATCCAGAGTAAGGTTTGCAAACATGAAGGTGTATGGTTGCTGTGACAGCTCTGGGAGCAGTAGGATGTTTTTAGATAAATCACAGCTACAATTAGCATACAAGTATTCCCTTTACATTACCCAATACAGTGGTAAAATCAAGTCCATTTTCCCAATTCCAAAGCATATCTTAAGCTAATAATTAAAATTTGAGATCATGATAAAATCAAGTCCATTTTCCCAAGTCCATTGTTCTTCTTGTTTCCTTCTAAATCTCCCTTGGTTCATAGATAAATTTTGAGATCATGATTCAGTTCAGGAATAGTCCAGTTGACCCTTTTAGTAGCCTGAAAGAATGATGGGCTAAAAAGCGTTGGGTTTTGCAACCAACGATATTTCCAATTACCTTAAACTAAGTACCATCAGAGCTATTTAAGGACGAACTATTTCATAATAAACTAGGGGTGAAAAAGTCTAAGACATCTAGCTCTTAAGAGACAACCAAGTCCATTTCTATTGTCATAATGGAATATCATATGAGTTTTAAGGTTTCAAATGCAACAGACTGAAACTAGACTGCTGAAGCATCAACAGATACAAAGCCAAGATCAGAAACTTCAATACAAAGTGAAATAATGAAGACCAATTCAGATAAATGCATAGCCAATGCATGTTGATGTCCAGATGAGTATTCTGAAGTTGGCAGTGGTCAGTGTAAAAGGTAACTTTCTTTGTATGAATGAAGCAGAGGATGGCTTAGACTTCAGATGCGATGGTAAAATGTATACGAATCACAAACGAGTAATGGCTTATTATCTTTCAAGAAAAGAAATCTTAGCAAGTTTCAGCAATTAATGTTGAAACATTTTTATTTTTTATTTTTTGCAAAAACGGTGGCAATTTTAGCCATGCTCTATTCCACAATTTGGGTGGGTCCACGATTGGCACCAATATGCACAATGCCAGCACATAACAAAATGCAAAGAGACTCATTTCCACACACACACAAGCCATGTCATGTCCTCTTCATCTTTCAGTTTCTAACAAGTCAGTTGTTAGTATGTAGAGAAGAGATTGCAGATTTGGTTTGATTACGGCACCAGATTAATGTTGAAACATACTCCGAAATAAATAAATAAAACATAATCACTCAAGCCTATACTCCGAAAACCGAAACAGTCTCAATCTTCTCAAAATGTATACACCATTGAAAAACCTCTCAACCATCTAATGTTTTCCAACAAAAAATAAAAATAAAAACCCGAGCCAAAAGAAACTCCAGTTAGATGAATATTAGACTATCCCATTTCTCCTCTAGGATGAAACTGACATATCCAAAAAAGGAATGAAATAAGCCAAGAACTGAAGAACGCATTACATGAAAGAACCCTCGACCATCTGCAATTCCAAACAGCCAAGCTTCAAAGTAGAAAACCCAAACCCAAAACCCGATTTGCAAAAATCCAACATCCAGATATTACCCACCACTGCAAAGAGTAATAAGCTAACATACCAAAAACCCAATTAAATAAAAACCCAAATTCCAATTAAAATAAAATCAATTCTTAAAACTACTGTTTTCAAAAAAAAAAAAAAAAAAAAAAAAATAACCAAACGTCAAACACCTGTTCCATTGAAAATAAAAAAAAAATTGTAGAAAAACCTAATTCCAGAAAGAAACATATCCATATAGAAAAACCCATTTCAATAAAAATAAAGCAAACAATCAAATGTCAGAAATATAAATATATATATATATATATATATATATATATATATATATATATATATATATATACATAAAAAAAAAATACAGAAATCTGTAAATCAGACACTCCAAAAAACCAATATATCGGAATCAAATAACAACCTCAATCGAAGTACAAACGAGAATATAAAGATGGAAGGGAGCTACAACTAGGTTTTGGGGATCTAAATTAGACAAATGAGTACATACCTAGATTGAAGACCTCAGCTTGAAAAAGGCGAAAGGGAGGCCATTTCCGACAAAGAACAGAACAGAAATGGAATTCAAAAGAGGGGGAAATGGAATTCGAAAAAGGGTTTTAGAAATCCCTCTTCGAAAATGAAATTTGCATTCAAATCCACACAATGTGTGTTTTACATCATTTAAATAATATCATATGTTATCATCTGTACATTTAAAGGAACACCTGATAGTCGTTTATAATTTTATTATATGGTAAAATTATCAATATTAACAATCTACAAGTGTAACCACTATTTGGATGGTCTGGATAACCCTAAATCATTGCCACAAGTGATAAGAACAAATCACCACCATTTTACATTATATCCACAACTACGAACGACCACTCACGTTTCCATTATGGACGGGTTTGGCCAGTGATGCTGGTCGGTGCTCTGTGGGCCCCACTATGATGTATGTGTTATATCCACACCGTCCATCCATTTTGAGATATCATGTTAAGTCATGAGCCAAAGAATGAGGCAGATAAAATCTGTAGTGGACCCCACCACAGAAAACAGCGGGAGAGTGATTCCCACCATTGAAACTATCCTAAGGCCCATCATAATGTTTATTTGAAATCCAACCTGTTCAAAAGTTAAAAAAGACATGAAATAAGGGAAAACACAAATATCAGCTTGATCACAAAAATTAAATAAGGGAAAACACAAATATCAGCTTGATCACAAAAATTAAATAAGGGAAAACACAAATATCAGCTTGATCTAAAACTTTTGTGGCCTTTAAACGTTTTTAACAGTGGGCTTCCCTGGCCCATTGTTTTCGGTGTTGGGGTCCACTGGAGCTGTGGATTACTCATTCTTTGGATATTGCAAATGGATGGAAGGTGTGGATATAAAACATACATCATGGTGGGGCCTAGGGAACTTGCTGACGTCACTTCAGTAGCTAGTCTCGCTACTCCCCCTGACACCAGCCCCGTGGGTGGTGGTCGGTGCTCTGTGTGGGCCCCACCATAATGTATGTATTTCATCCCTTACGTTCATCCATTTTTAAAGATTATTTTAGGGATTTATTCCAAAAATGAGAGGTATATAAATCTTAGGTGGACCACACCACATGAAAACAATAGTGATTAGATATCCATCATTAAAATCCTCCTAAGGCCCAATGTACTGTTTATTTGACATCCAATCTGTTTATTAGGTCATACAGGCCTAGATGAAGGGGAAAAACAAAAATCATCTCGATCCAAAACTTTTATGGCCCCCAAAATGTTTTTAATGGTTGACGCTCATTCAACACTGTTTCCTGTAATGTGGTCCATTTCAGATTGGGATATACCTCATTTTTGGTCTCATGCCGTAAGATGATCTTTAAAAATAAATGGACGGCATGGATGAAACACATACATCATGGTGGGGCCCATAGAGCACCGACCACCAACCATTGGCTGGTATCAGGGGGAGTAGCCAATCCGTTCCCCTTATTTTTGGTGTGGTCCATTTAATCTTTGGATATGATTCATTTTTTGGATAATTCTCTAAAATGATCTTGAAAAATGGATGAACGGTGTAGGTTGATCCCAAAATTTCAATAAATCCAAAACTCAAGCGGACCATGCCACACGAAACAATGTGAAATAATGATTTCCACCGTTGATACCTTCCTTGGGCCCACAATAATGTTTATTTTTCATCCAACCTGTTCATAATATAAAAAAGATATGACCGAAGAGAAAACACAAACATCAGCTTGATCCAAAACTTTTATGGCCTCCAAGAATTTTTCAATGGTAGAGGTTCAATCACACTATTTCCTATGGTGTGGTCCACTTGAATTGTGGATATGCTTCCTTTTTGTCCTTTAGACCTAAAATTACCTGTTAACGTGGATAAACGGAATGGATAAAATAAATAAATAACGGTGGACCCCACAAAGTTTACTTTGGTAAAGGTAATGACTAACTCACCTAAATGTAGAGAGGTTTTCTTAAAACATTCATAATCATATATTGGGCTTGCCTTAATGTGATTCACATGTCCGACCCACTCATTATGTGTGTCCCACTTGGATGAGGGGCCAGACCAAGTTTTAACCGCATCCAAAACTCATGTGGGCCCCACCAAGTGCTTTTATATTTTTATGATGTCTTGACATGGTTTTAGATGGTATGGTCCACCTGAGTTTCGTTTACGGATGATTTTGAGATATCTCATAACCTAAAGGGGACACATTAAATGCACGGTGTTGATGTTCGACACACATCATGATGAGGCCCACAAAACTAATTAACATCAATTCGTAGGTTCTCGCGAGGTCAATAAGTTGAGTCACAATTTTGACAATAATATTTATCCCATTTTATATGTATAGTCCATTCACTCTATTTTATTGATCAATACCCTCAATTTGACTAGTTACTCACCCTAATCAGGCTAGCCACATGTGAGAAAGGTATTGGGAATACAAGATTGATCAATAGTTTGAATGAAATTTGATTTAAATATATGAAGTTATTTACTCTTCAATTTCCATTTAAAAAATACATTTTTTTTCAAAATGTATTTTTTTTTCCTCTTAATTTTTCTTTGAAAACTTTTAACAAAATATCATTTTTATTATAAAATATTTCAAAAAATAAATTAAAATACAAATTCTGAATTTTTATTTTCAAAATATCTTAAAATTTCACAATTTTTAATTTTTTTCCCAAAAATTCCAAAATGCTGATTTTTTTCTTCAAAAGCATCATGTTGTTTTCAACTTTTCAATTTTTTTTTTTAAATTATATATATTTTGTCAAAATCTTAGTGTTTTTATAAATAACTTTTTCTTTTATTTTCGAATTTTGAACATTTTCAATTATTTTTCAAAATCACAATTTTTCAACTTATTTATTTTTTGTTTCAAAATGTTTGTTTTTTGATAAAGTATCGATTTTTTAATATCGTTTTATTTTAAAAAATTTCAATTCTTTTTCACTTCTCCATTTTTTAAAAAGCATTTTATTCGAAATTGTCAATTTTTATTGAACTTCACAAATTTTTTTTTAAATTTTGAACTCTCATTTTCCTTTTTAAAATATTTTCTTTTTCAACATTGTGAAATTTTTCACATTTTTTAAAATATTTTTAATTTTCTTTTTCAGGATATTATTTTTTCTCAAAATAAAATGCTTTTTTTTTTCAAATTTATCAACTTTATTAAATATTCTTTTTTTGTTCCCACAATAGATTTATATTAAATCACGATTTTTATTTTTTCAAAATCTAATTTTTTCCTCGAACATTGTTAAATTTTTTAAACTTCTCAATATTCTTTTTCATGTGATATTACAAATCATTTAAATATTAGTTTTAAATTAAATAATAAAAATAAAAATTCCACTCATTTGATATAAAAACAAAATAAATTTTCTTTTTGCATTCAATCAATTGTTAAAAAATAATCTTAGATATAAATATGTACAATTAAACCACTGAAATTCTATTAAAAAACAATTATTAGACTACAAAAAAACTTAATGTTCCACCCTATTCTAAAAAAAATTAAAAAAAAGATAATGCCAAGGCAAAAGTCCTTTTACGACGGACCTGATCCGTCGCAAAATCAACTGAAAAGCGCGCCATTTGATATTTTGGGCGGGAATTTGCAACTATTCATTTTCCGTCGCCAAATCAAAATTTGCGACGGATTTCATCCGTCGCCTAGTTACGACGGACAAAAATCCGTCGTAAATACGTCGTAAATCAGATTTTAGCGACGGATTTTGGTCCGTCGCTAAATTCCGCGACGTTCGGCCTACGGATATTCGAGCAGGACGAGCGTAGCGACGGACTTTTTCAGTTAGCGACGGATTAAATCCGTCGTTAAACCAAGAGATTTTTGCGACGGACGAAGTCCGTCGCAAAAATACGTCGGAAATTGGCCATTTTGGCGTAGTGAACCACTTGCTGGATAAACCCTTTCAGTTCATCATTTTTTAGAGCCTATACAAGTGTTTTCAACTTCTGCATGTCATTTTTACTAAAAATTGAAAATTTTTTCTTGGGTTTCGACTGAGTCATGACTTGATCAAGCTTTTCGTGAGCTTTGACAAAATCTGGTCAAGCTGAGTTGAGTCTTTTCTTTTTTCTTTTTAATTTTAAACTATGCTTAAAAGAAAGGGTCAAATTAGAAGAAACCCATGTGTATATGCATTACATATTAAATACGAGGTGTCAAATCCAATTGGTTGGACAGCTTGTTATCTTCCACCATTGATATAACTTCCACCTTTGATGTACATGCAACATCCAACCCGTCCAATAGGCCCCATGACAGGATCACCTTGCGCAATAATCAGTACTTCCACTCATTGAGCAGACAATGCTGGTATTTTTCTATACATCAATGGTTGGATATTGTTTTCTGTGGTGTGGCATCTTTGAAGAGTAGATGGGCTGATTTTTCACTCATGTGAGACCGTCTGTTGAAAGGATTGGATGTCTCGTGCACTTGGTAGGTTGGAAGTCATCAATTGCATAGACTGTAACTTGCAGTCCAACCAACTCAACCTTAGATAACCAAAAAACAAAAATAAAAATCATAGTATAAAACTTCACTTAAAAAGGGTTAGAACTTGTAATTATCCATTACCTCCATCTTTAAATCACTTCTCTTGGTAATCCAAATTTCTTTAAGGGCCAGTGTAATCTGCACCATTGTATCACGGAGATCTCCTACTTTAGGGAAATTAGACATCTCATAGAGTTTAAAATGGAGTCTGCTAATTATGGGCCAATGTAATGCAGACCATTGTAAATTTATTTTTTTTCATTATTATTATTTTTGTTTGTAAATAACCATCAACTATTTTTTTTTCACATGTGGGGCCTACCTAACTTTTTGATCAACCTAATTTTTAGTCAGGTCATCTCTGCAGTGGGGTCCACCTGGGATGTTCCACACCCAAGAGACATTGTTCAAAACAATGAGATAACATGCCTGCTTTTGTAAAAGCATGATCCACTAATGTAATGTGACCTTTTATTTTTTTCGAAATATGCCTAAAATAACCTCATTTAGTAGCCTAAGAGGTATGGAAAGCCAGCAACGGTGTTTGGGTTAATATGGAAGGTGTCTTGGATTGGACCAATCAACTCACCTTCTAGTTGTGTTTTCACATGGGCTACTATCCTAGATCAAGTAGTAATTGTCTTTTGCTTAGAATATATCTTAATACTCTGGCAGAGTGTGTTAGTTCATATGCACACACAAGATCAGACCATCCAATTAGTGGGACCCTCCATAGATTAGTCTCAACACTAAATCAGTCTCATTAGATGCCACTTTGAACTTAGTTTGAAGGCATATATTTGTTGAGTTTGGGTCGTTGATTATATTTTAATTTCAACCATTTCTCTTTTTGAGAATTGACTAATGTGAAAAAAGTGTCTGTGGTAAGTATGCATGAGCAAATCCATTCCCCAACAGAGGTTTCAATGATGAATGCTGAATCCCCGTTATTTCCTACGGCATGGCCCACTTAAATCTTGGATCTAATTCATTTCCTAGATGAGACTTGCTAAACCACATGTACATGCCACCCATTTTTCATCACATGGGCCTGAGATCCAATCCATCCATTAGAAAGGTACTGTTGTAATAATGTCCCGGCCTAAGAATTAGGTTGAACCATTGGTCAGGTGGGCCATAGTTTGTAAAATAAGTGTACTACTCTAAAACACTTGGCTGAAGTTTTCTAACCCATCAACCTGTTTTCTATATTGGGGCCCGGATTCTAATTACATCAGATTAATTTTAGGAAAAACATGGTTGGATCAACCAGTGGGTGGATTTGATCTGAGACCTACATACCATGAAGGCACACGTGTAGATGTATTCGGCTCCACGCTCTTATTGCAACTAACAAACCTTGTATATTCCAGCAATAGAGATCTTCCCTCCTATGAATGTTTTTTTTGTAAGAAAACACAGATTTAAAAAGTTATTTAATTGACTGTGTATACATATTTTTAAAACCTAAAATAGTGATTTTCATAATCAAAATCATTACAAAAGAAAACTTTTTTTTATTTTTTTTAGCAAAGTCAAATAAGCCCTTAGATATCCATCCACCAACCAATGTGGTATAATATAAAGTTGGATGTCATTTTTAGTGATGACTCATTGAAAGTGAAATTGATATTTGGATTTCTTGATTTGAGTCATTGGTGGACCACGTGTTCATGGTTATAGTAATTATTTAAGAAATATTCCACTAACTCCTTATCATCAAAGATTTGGTCATCCAATCAGATCTTGATTAGCTGCAAAATCATGAATATGGATGTGATGGTGTCAAATTGTTTTTGACCGTTGATTGTTAACAAACCTATGATCATAATCTTCACAGTCCATATCTTTTGCACATGGATCATCATCTTCCACTGGAAGGACCGTCCTTTGTAATCATATGAGAAGTGGGCAGGCATCATCAGCTCCATGTGAAGAGTTCAACTCAAAATGGTTTCTCTAGTGGAATATCTCCCTAGTTTTTAGGATTGAGTTATAAGTTTTTCTTAATATTTTCATCACTTATCTTGTAGTCCAATTTTGAGGTATATATATAATCCTGATTCAGTTTGAATGTGTTAAGATCAATTTACTAAAAGATCTATATGGGTATGATAGGAGCAAAGGACCTTTAAAAAATTAAAAAAAAAAAATCATTTTTAATACTTAGTTGATATCGATGATTAAGGGATATTTTTATCAATTTTAATACCTTGTTGAAATTGATGGTTAAAATTAAAAGTAACATATAAACTATATTAGGATTTCTTCAAGGTTTTTTTTTTTTTTAATAATCATTTTTTTTTCTTTAAAAAGTGATATAGTAGAGAATTATGGAGCCCATGTTGTACATGTACCACATTCAACCTTTCCAACAAATGAATCCTATCATAAAGATGAAAGTGATGAAAATTCTAGCAGATCCACTAAAAGGCGGGACACACCATGTGAAATAATATAAATCGCTTGAAACATGCAACTTCACATTTAGCCCATTAGATGATTCCAATGACTAAATTATTTTTCAAGTAATCATCATGGTGGAATGCATATGTTCAACCAGTTGGACATCATACACAGACCACATTGGCCCCACGATTCTCTACTCTATCAATCACACACACACACACACATATATATATATATGAGATAATTTAGTAATTTCATTCCCCAAGAATCCGGACTTAAGATTCATGGAGCCATTATTTGGTAAAATCCTAAATTTAGAAGAATTTTACTGTAAAAATCCCTTTCTTCCCGCATTGAAAGTAGTATATAATCATATAAAGACTTTTCTTTTACAAAGATTTTATTAATTTTGATCTATTAAAAGAAAGTTGAGATTTATTCCTTAATCTCCAACAGGGAGATGTGACCAGAGACACATGCTTCACATGGCTCTTCTATTCCCATTGATTATGTACAAACATCTCCAACCGTTGGTTAGTGGTGGAAATGATTCAGACGCATATTGAAAACATGACTCCCACCAACCCTTCAAAACAGAAGTGAGAGACGAGCATGGAGATTTGGTACACTTACCTTGTGTGGGCTCAGCACTTTACCTTCACAAGATTGCAATTAAACCTGCACCAGCTGCTCACATGGACCCAAACTGTTGTTGGTGGAACCTCCACCATATATGGGGCTACCACTTTGAACTGTTTGGCCTAAGTGGACTACCTAAGGTGGCCCACCTACTAAAATGAAAAACTCTAGCGCACCTACAAACCGTTGACCAGTGCATATATCTAATGGTCTGGAGTGAGGAACATCTAACTGTGGGCCATGTCTTGGATGAGCCGTATCCTGAAACTGTTGGAATTGCATGACTATCAGATCAATCGCTTTATGTAGAGCGGGTAGCTGACAATTTCATGGCTAAGATGGACCAGAAAAGACCTGATCAAAGATGGAAGTGATCAAGACCGTCGGAACCTTAAAACAGGCATATCCCGTAAATCAGGTTCCATATATGATTTTGAACCAGAGAAGCAACTTTAGCCAATCAACCCCGCTATGCCGGGTTGCCTACGCCAAATTTTAGAGATTCCATCCGATCGATGGTTAAAATTTTAATTTATTTTCATTTTTACTATTTTTAATAAGTTTTAGTTTGTTTGTAACTTTTCATCCATTGAGCTTTCAGAGCTGTGTCCAAACACAAAAAGTGCTTAGAAAAATTAGGAGAACAGCATTGCTAAGCCAAATAGTACACTTACTATTTTTGTCCAAAAGCCATGAGGTCTAGTGAAAATCATGGTCATTTATAGTAGTAAGTTTACTATTTATAGTTAGTCATGATTTTAGAAAGTCTTAGTTGTAGTTTGATTTCAAAACTTTTCCTTGGGGTTTATAACCTTTTAAGTGATTATAAATTCGTTATTTAGCATTAAAAATTTATTTTGAATTTTCTAAAATTAATTTTAGTTTCTATTATTATCGTGGATTCGAAGCATATTTGTAAAGAGTCTCAAGAAGGTCAATGGATTCGAAGTAGTTATCCCTGAGGAAGACGTTGCTCAACCTCAGCATGCCCATCCCTGCGTCATCGCCCAATTTGGGATGAATGGTCAAATCTAACTCATTCAGTTGTTTCATCATTGGCCAATTAAATCGTAGGTCTGGATTGATGGACCCATCTGCTCATTTCAGTGGTTTAAGTGTTTGGACTTTTATTTACCTTTTTGTTCACATGTGTACCAGCTGTGTGGGGCTCCTTGTGATGTGTATGTGAAATCCAATGCATTTGGTGCACCCAGGAATTTTAGCTTAGATTTCAAGGTCCATCCTGTTCTATAATTAAGGTGGACCACACCAGAGGAAACAATGGAGAACATTGGGGAGGGTGAAGCCCACCATAGAAACTTTGTATATATCATCCCAACCATTCACCATTGGAAAAATGGTACGTCCCACCTTAATATCTGGATTATGATGATTCTCGTAATGTACAATGAACGTGGTCCACTTCATTCATGTCATGAACACCACGCACACATCACAGTGGGACCCACATGGGATTGTGCAGAGTACCAACTACTGGATGAAGATGAACCATCTATATCTTGCAATGAATTTGATTGATGGAAAAAGAGGTTTCTATTTGTAGAAAAAACAAGTGGAGAAATTGCAAAAGGCTAACCCTACGTTTGGAGACATGCTTTACCTATATGTGGCAAAGATGCTGACTGGGCACAAGTACTGAGCAAAACCAGTACGTATTGCCTGATTCGAACGGGTTTCTGCTCCACACAATCTAATATTCCACTCGATCAGATGGGAATCGATTTGGTTTAGAATTAAATGGTATTGAATTGTATTAGATTGGATTAATACTGTTTTTGCACAATTATTATTGCATGTTTGAAAATATCATAGTATTCTAGCCATCTAATTCCACCTGGATAAAATTCTTACCACGGAAACATTGGATTAAGCAAAACGAATACCATCCAATTCCATGTGGATAAAATTCTTACCACGGGAAATACTAGATTAAGCAAAATCTTGTTTGGCGGACTATGGAATTGTAATTAACGAACCAGGAATTGTAATTAATGAACCAAAGTTACTCGTACATATATATAACTAGAATCTCATGTGCAAATGGTGTATATGGATAGATGGCATGGATAAAACACAAACATCAATGTGGGGCCCATGTGTGAAAATCCCATATGAGAGCAAATGACCAAATGCAATTCTATCCCACCTAATTCCAACCTTTTCCATCCTTCTCAAATGCGAATTTGAACTAAACTAAATGCAATTATAGCCCAACTAATCACATCTAAAACCAAGCACCAAACTCCCTCTTATCAAGAAGCGAACATTGATGTTTTTCTGTATTTTTGTGTTGTTCATATGTTTTTCTAGTCCAATTTAAGATGTCTGTCTTAAAAATTAAGCAGATCTAAATTACAAATAGACCGCACCATAGGAAACAATAGTGATTGAACGCCTTCCATAAAAACTTTAGGGTTTCTATAATGTTTACTTGCCATCGGATTGATTGACTTGGACAACCAGATGTGGATAGAGGTAAAATTAAAAAATCTGCTCCGGTTCAAGGGACCTGTGTATGCACGGGTCAATAACTTCTTCTTCTTCTTCTTTTTTATTTTTTATTTTTTTAATAAAAAATAAATTTGAAAATTAAAGAAAAAAAATAAAATATTTATAATTTTTTATGAAAAATATATAAAATACTATAAGGGTAGGGAATTGATTTTTTATCATTTAATTATGTTTTCATTATTTTTTGTTATATTTATTACATATATATTATACCAAGTCAACTTAAGAATGATCCCTTGGAAATTGGCGTCTCTCAAGGGAAGGCGAGACTAAAGAGGCGAGGGTGGCACACGTGCTAACATTGCACACATGTGAAGGATCTGGACTAATAACAAACTGGGGCCATTTTCGTACTTGCTCTGGCTGATAAATCAGATCAATCTGCTTATTTTTTGGCCACACTCGTAAGAATAAACAGACGGCTAAAGATCAAACCACCAACCGTCGATATTCAATCTATACATGTATGTTATTGGTGACGACGACAGACAAAAGAGGCCCATTAGCCCTCAGTTGTTTCATGGTCTAGATCACTTACTCGTGTGAAAAGTTAGAAAGTGTGGAGAGACACCTCTTCAATCCATCCTCGCGCGAATCGCCTCGGATTTCTTTCGGCGGTAATAATAATACATGAACAGGAGCCGGAGATAGCGACATTGTCAGGCGATTAGCGAACGCGTCTTAAAAAAGAGGCTGTTGCGTTGCCACGTGTTTATTAGTTTTGGATTTTATAGAGAAAGCAACGGTGGGATGGGATTCCGTACCTTCACGTGCCAGATGGCAGGAAAATGATGGGCCATGGATTTGACTTGTCAAAGCGCTTTATCTTCCGGAAGCACTTCGTTTCTGCGTACGGCACGTGTCATTATTTGTCAGATGTGGCCCACTCGGCGTCGTCTCGTGGGGTCGACACGCGAAGAAATATGTGAGGTTCGGGAAATTTGATGGACGGTCCATATTCGCAGCACGTTTCCAGCCCAACTGCTGAGTGAATAATAGACTATATTTTTTGAGAAGGTCCTTACCCTAACTCCGGTGGTAGACGGAAACGGATTGGCTACTCCCCCTGCCATCAGCCATTGGCTGATGGTCGGTGCTCTGTGGGCCCCACCATGATTTATGTGTTTCATCCATGCAGTCTATCTATTTTTCTAGATCATTTTATGATATGGGACCAAAAATGAGGTATATCCCAATCTCAAGTGGACCACATTACAGGTAACATTGTTGAATGAACGTTGACCATTAAAAACATTTTGGGGGACATAAAAGTTTTGGATCAAGTTGATCTTTGTTTCTTCCCTTCATCTGGGTCTGTATGACCTAATCAACAGATTGGATGTCAAATAAACATTACAGTGGGCCTTTGGAGGATTTTAATGGTGGATATCCAATCACTATTGTTTTCCTGTGGTGCGGTCCACCTGAGATTTATATTACCTTATTTTTGGAATCGAGCCCTAAAATGATATGTAAAAATGGATGAACGGATTGGATGAAACAAATACATCATGATGGGACCCACAGAGCACCAACCACCAGCCACGGGGCTGGTATCGGGGGAGTAGCCAATCCGTTCTCGTGGCAGACTACCAGGAGTTTCAAGTTTCAACACCTGGTGGAGGGTTCGAGTACCATGGGCAGTGAAATTTCTACGGCGTAAGTGTGTGGTAGTGTGTGTGCGTGTGTGGTAAAAAATAAAAAATAAAAAAATAAAAAAATAAAAAAAAGGACTATATTTTTGAGATGGGGAATTTCTTATGTGGGGTCCACTTGAAGAATTGGATTGATCTATCAGATGTCAGCCATGGGAGCGGATTCGCTACTCCCCCTGCCACCTGCCAATGGCTGGTGTTCAGTGCTTTGTGGGCCCCACCATGATGTAATTGTTTTATCCATGCTGTCCATTTATTTTTATAGATCATTTTATTATATAAAAACAAAAATTAGATATATCCAAATTTCAAGTGAACCACATGACAAGAAATAGCGTTAAATGAACAAGAACCATTAAAAAGTTTTTGGGGGCCGTAAACATTTTGGATCAAGCTGATCTTTGTTTTTTCCCTTCATCTGTATCTGTATGACCTAATCAACAGATTGGATGTCAAATAAACAGTACATTGGGCCTTTGGAGGATTTTAATGGTGGATATCCAATCGCTATTGTTTTCCTGTGGTGTGGTCCAAATGAGATTTATATTGCTCTCTTTTTTGGCATCAAGCTCTAAAATGATATTTAAACATGGATGAACGGAATGGATGAAATACATACATCATGGTGGGGCCCACAAAGCACCGACCATCAGCCACGGGGCTGGTGGCAGGGGGAGTAGCTAATCCGTTTCCTCAGCCATGGTGACACGTGTAACGCATGGAACGCTCTCAGTTTCCTACGAGGGGGATAACCTCGAAGGTACGGTACTTGCGGAGCATGGATATCGGGATACGGATTTCCTGATGACCCGACTCTGTGGGGCCCAATATGGTGTATTTGTTCTATCCACGCCGTCCATCTGATTTTCCAGATCATTGTAGCTCATGAGCCAAAATAGGAGGAACATACAAAGCTCAAGTGGACCACACCATAGGAAACAGTGGGGATAATGACAGCCACTGATAAAAACTTCCTACGGCCCACCATGGTATTTATTTACCACCATTGAAACCTTCCTGAATCACTCAGACGTGGATGAAGGGAAAACAAAAATATCAGCTTGATCCAAAACCTGTGGCCCAAAGAAATTTTCAACGGTAAGCATTCAATCCCGACCGTTCCCTGTGGTGTGGTCCACTTGAGCTTTGTATCCACCGTCTTTTTGTGCTCATGCTCAAATCGATGTGGCAAAAGGGATGGACGGGGCGGCGAAAACGCATACATCACGGTGGGCCCCGCAGACTCGGGTCTGCAGGGAGCCATCGGCGTCCGAAGTAACGGATACGGGAGGATTATGTGGCGGGGATGGAAGAACGGGGAAGCGGATTACGTGAGACCCTGGCCTCACCCAAGACGGTACGGTCCTTACCATGGGGCCCACCTTGATGTGTGTATTCTGTATCAACTCCGTCCATCCGTTTTTTTCAGGTCATTTTAGGTTATTATGAAAAAACGTGAAGAAGATAAAATCTCAAGTGGACCATAATTTAGGAAACGGTGGTGATTGAACATCATACCATTAAAAACTTATGATAGTGGTATCTGTTTGATTTTCTGGAAAATTACCTAAAATGTTCCGGAAAAACGGATGAACGGTTTGGATACAGAATACACACATCAAGGTTGGCTCCACGGTAAGGGCGGCACCGTCTTGGTTGAGGCCGGGGTCGCTCCTGGGAAAAGGAGAGGCGGCTGGTCGTATTGGACTGGAATTTAAACAACACCTGTTCGACGCAGCTCGTACAACAACAAATCCACTCCGTCCATCAGATTTTTATATAGATTCTTGACCATTTTGCCAAAAACTAAGCCAGATCTACAACTAAAGATTGGTGAAACTACATCCACATATAGGGATGGGATGCCAACCATGGGTTTGTGTTGTGGACCATGGTGTGTATATTTCATCAAAACCGTTAATCAGGTGTAGCATAACAGTTTGAAGTGAGGATATAAACAATCATTCCGATTCAAAACTCATTTGTACCACACCGATTGAAGGTTTTAGTATTAATTTTACATTGTTCCCCTTGTTTTGATCCACCTGATATTTTTATCAGATAATTTGTTTTTTCTACGGTTTATATAAGATAACTCACATTATTGACGGAGTGGATTTACATATACAAGATGCAAGATGGTGGGATCACAGAGTTTAGGTGCTTTGCCGGATGTATGAATAAGGTGTTGTAGACGGGAGCGGATTAGGTGCGGCTCCGGCCTTACTCACGACAGTAGGGTCCTTACCATGGGGCCCACATTGACCTATGTATTCTATATCCACGCCGTCCATCCATTTTTTTGCAGATCATTTTAGGGAGTGAAACCAAAAATTAAGCAGATTAAAGTCCAAGGTGGAGCATATTATATGAAAGAGACGTGATTGAACGATCCACCATTAAACACTTCCTAGGGCCTACCGTAATGTTTCATTTCCATCCAACCGGTTGATAAGGTGAAATAAACATTGATGAAGGGAAAAAGAAAATATCAGTATGATCCAATACTAATAATGGCCCACAGGGAGTTTTTAATGGTGGTATGGTCCACCTGAGATTTATATCTATTAAATTTTTGGGCTCATGCGCTAAAATGATATGAAAAAACTTATGGATGGCGTGGATGTAGTATATATACATCACTGTGGGCCCCACGATAAGGGTCGCACCTAACTGCTCCCGTTGTAGACGATTCCGGTCCCGTTGTATTAAGGGCATTGCTTTTGCCACGCGTCTATGCTACGTGGCATCTTGACGTACGTGAAAGAGATCGAACATCTCATCAGTTGGACCCGCACACACCCACATGTTACATGTGCTGGAAAATTAAAGCAATGAAAGATGTGGAATCGTCAACTGTTTTTATCTACTGCGTAGCATAATCCAGCACCGTGGGGTCCATACGTCCCATGTGTGAAATCCTTCCGTCCATCAGGTGAGAACCCTAATGTTAACCGTCCAAACAAAAAATAAACCTGATATATGATTTATATGGACCACAATAATAGAAAAAATGCAAAATTAAACCTGTAACCTCTCAATTCCAGCAGTATTCCAGACCGAGTTTTGTATCACTGATGAGTAGGTTTAATGAAATACACACGTCATTGTGGGCCCACCTAAACCTAAGATTGGTTCCCAACGTCCGTTTTTCCACGTGGCGTGGAACAACTGAGATCCACATGATTTTCGGCACGGGAACCTAGGGCGTATTTGATGGATCGAGTGCACCTTTATGCAGACCCAGGTTGCTTGGTGAGTACCCCAACCCCACATGGCTGGTACGTTTTTCAGGACTCTGGCTCCACCGTGGCGCATGTCTTTTACCCTCGCCGTTCATCTATTTTGTCAGCTCATTTTAGGGCAGGAGCCCAAACTTAAAACATGTCTAATGCTTAAGCAGACCACACTACTTGAAACTTTCTTGGTGAGTAATGATGATTATTTGCCCTCCAACTTATGTATAAGTTCACACCAACTTGAATGAAGGGAATACATAAATATTAGCTTGATTGGAAGCTTTTGTGGCCTCAAGAAGATTTTAACGCTGGGCATTCAATCCTTAATATTTTCTATAGTTTTGTTGACTTAGGCTTTAGGTATAATATAATTTTGAGCCCATGCCTCAAATGTGCTGGAAAAATGGATGGATCGTATTGATAAAACATATACATTATAATTAAAGGTGTCCGCGAGTCAAGCCAAGCTGGGCTAAGCTATGCTCATCTCGTGCTCGACTCGAACTGCTTGAGTCTCAGCTTGTGCTTGGCTCGGCTCGGTCGAGTTCGAGCCGAGTCTGAACTCGGGCATTGGTCACTGGTCGGATGGGTTCCACTACTCGGACGGATGAAAAAAATGAAGAGAGTAGAAGATATGACTTATTTTCGAAGAGAAGCTTGTCTGGACAGATGCTAGAAGAGAGAATGTCGTCGGGCAGAGAGAATTAGGCAGAGCTTGTCCAGATAGACGCTGGAAGAAAGAAATGTCATCGGACAGTCGCTGGAAGAAGAAAATGTAGTCGGACGGATGGTCAATGTGGGCAATTTGGAGGGAGAAATGGGGCGATTTGGACCAAAGAGACGGAGAACGAGTAGAGTTGCTGATTTGGGTGTACTGGGTAGGGTCGGGCGACTGGGTAGAGTTTTTTGTTAAAATCCTTTATATATTAACTTAAAGTCAAGTCAAGTCAGAGTTGAGTCGAGTCGAGCTTAATATTAAGTTGAGCCGAGTCGAGCTACGTCCAGCTCGGACTCGACTCGAAATGTTCCGAGCGCCCAAAATATGGCTTGACTCGGTTCAAATAGTGTTTCAATCCGAGTTGAGTTGAGTTTTTTCGAGCCGAGTCGAGCGAGTTACCGAGCTTAGATTGCTCATGTACAACTCTAATCATAATAAGGCATGCATAGTCACGAAGCTAGCAGTTCTAGGTCATATCTACATTCCTAATAGAGGCTTCC
Organism: Magnolia sinica; assembly: GCF_029962835.1. NCBI lineage: Eukaryota > Viridiplantae > Streptophyta > Magnoliopsida > Magnoliales > Magnoliaceae > Magnolia > Magnolia sinica. The sequence continues at coordinate 4,875,418 of NC_080573.1, read as the reverse complement.
TAGGTTGCAAGCATGCAATTTTTGTGCACAATCCATTAGTTTTACCTGCTCATTTTAGGGCATGAGCCTAAAATTGAAACATGTCCAAAGCTCAAGTGGACTACATCACAAGAAACAATGAATATAATGACATCTAGCATCGAAACCATTTTAATACCCACATAGATGTTCCTTTGCCATCTAACATATTCTTGAAGGGAAAACACAAACATAAGCTTGATCGTAGCTCTTACGGCTCTCAAAAACCTTCTAACAGTAGATGTTCAATTTCTATTGTGTGGTCCACTTCTACTTTACATTTCTTTTTATGTCCCCAAAATAAGGTGGAATAAAAAATGGAGGGCCAAAATAAAATACATACATTATGATGAGGATTATAGAGTCCTGTCTGGACATGAGGTATTACATGCACATACCAATCCACGTCACCAAAAAGAAGTGGGCTGACAGACCTTTATCATTGTACATAATAAATGAATTATAGATGAGCAAATGTTACTTTTTCTCCCTGATTGGAAAAGCAAAAATGAAGATATAATTTTAGCCTTTACCGTGATACAAAATGGTGTCATATTATCAAAATTATGGTGGTGGTAAATTTTATGAGGCTCATTGTTAATGTGGTCGGCTTGAGATTTGGATATATCTCATTTTTCGAATTATACTGTAAAATGATCTGTAAAAACAGATGGATGGCATGGATGAAACACATAAATCATGATGTGGCCCACATAGCACCAACCAGCAGCCATTGGCTGGTGTCAGGCGGAGTAGCCAATCCGTTCCCCCCAATATCAGTGTATGCTGTCAGGTCTGTCATGTACCCGTACGTACTCAGCGTACTGCACCCAATGGACATGACCCGATGTCTTGGACCCGTTGAAAGATAGGTTAAGTCGCCCCTTGGGACCCACTCAAGTTTGCTTTCCAAGAGGTCCAGCTCAAGTTAGCTTCATCTTGGACCCTGAGCTCCCCCCGAGGTCGAGTTCTGTATGCCTTGCTGTAATGTGTGCAGGACATCCACACCATCAATTAGATACACGCTTTTATGTTGGGCCATTGGCCTAAAAATCAGGCTAATCCATGAGTTACGTAGGTTACACCATAGACAGCAGTTGATAGCATGGATGCCTGCTTATTAAATCATGCCTGAATTGTTTATAAGGCCCACTAAGATATAGTTTAGACATATAATCCATCCATTGTGTACAATGTGTCTTACTTGAATTTTGTAAACTCAGGTGGGAACCACCAAGTGCTTTTATATGTTTTAGGAATAATTTTATGTGATTTTAGATTATGTGGCCCATTGGAGTATAAAAGGAGGCTCACCAAATTGTTGGCGTGGATGTCCAACACACATCACATTGTGACTTATAGAGCACGCCCTCATGGAAAGTTCTCATAAGGTTGATGTCATGTTCCAAAATTCGGGTGAACGTGCACCCCTAGACTCGAGTTTTAGTTTGTAACTCACACACAAAATATACTAACTTCATCTGTTGATTAGTTTAATCGGATGTAAGAATTATATTAATTATAAGTTCCACCCTATTTTATCGAATTCCAATCACGCATGCATAATACTTAGCATCAATCAACCCAACATATATAAATCTTCATAATAATTTAAATAATATAAATCTTAAACATCATTCATTTGTTATAGTATATTACTATAAATATGTTTATTCTAGACTCACAATGTCTTAATTAAATAAATGTAAACAAATGTTTAAAACCCCATAATTAATATCAATATGCATTGTATGCCAATCAAACTATCCTAACAAATAAATCAAATATTTAAGAATGGTCTAATGCTACCAATTCATCTTCAGACAAGTACGGTCACGTTTTACATGGGTAGTATTCAGGTTCAATGGCTCATTTAGATTCCTGCACCACATCATCTGCTAACGGCTCATTTGTATAATTTTTTCATCAATAAAAGGTTATGCTAAGAAGACTTAGTGAAACAACTTAGCATGCTTTATAAATATTGCAATTAAAATAGTATAAAATACTGAATGGAAAAAATGTATGCATATGCTGTATGAATGCAATAGATGAGGTGATCGTTCATCTGCTTAAATTAGAGATTATCAACTCGCATCCACCCATTGGGTAGACTTCCACCTTTCGCTAGGCATGTGCGTGACCCACATCTAGTAATGCTTTACTATAATCAACATTTCTTCCAAGGAGGGCCCCTATGGATTGACCATGCGATATGCGGATGCGATGGATGATATATGATTTCATCATAAACACTTGTTTAATTAAGAATGTAAGCATGTGATTCTATCATTTTTTTTTTCAGAAAATAAATGTAAGAACATAAATTAGAATATGACACAATTTTATAAATCAGCATCATTTAGATCAAAATATCAACAATCAATTATATAAACAATTTCATTTTAATTTCCATGAATATTAGGTATATTGGATTACTCACCTGAGTCTAATAATGTAGAATCCACAAAATAATCATATTGGTTTGAATTCAGAAATTCTATCAATTATATATACAACATTTTTATTTATCCGATTATATTATACGGTAGGGCCTACCTTTGATACACACTTTAGGTAACTATAAACCCTAAATGTAAGCATGTGATTGATTGGGGTGGCCTACCGCATGATTGGATCATCCAGATTTTTGAGGTTTTGTCATATTTTTCCTCTACATATTGGATGAATGGTGTGTATCTAATCACACATACACTGATGGCCCATCTCAACCTTTTACGCCAAGTGATACCACCGCTTGTATAGAAATTTGAGCTTTTCTTATTAAACACTTTTAGATCTGACTGGTGTCGCCCATCCGATGGTCAAATCCATTTGGAAGTTAGGGCCCTTGAATATTTTGGATTTAGGGGTCATATGCTCCATACAGATCTAATCTAATTCGATCAGATTCACACAAATTAATCTCTGCGACAAGAAACTTTGCATGGAATCTCAGTTTTCCATCGCCTTTACATCATATCTACCCACATATCAATATAATGAACGTATGACCGATATACATCGTTCATTGCATAGATCAAGTCAAATTACAATAAATGCATAAAAATTAATGAAAAAATGATAACAAATTTACTGAATCTAAGCTCTCCAAAATTCTCTATTTTTCTTGATTGTACATAGGGCGCTTAGATAAGAGATTATAAATTAAGTTTGGATAAGAGAGAGATGAAAAAGAAAATCTCCCGCTTAAATTCATTTTTTTTCTCAAGCATTATAGTTGACTTAATTGAACATTTTCTCATATGTATGTATATGTATATAATATCAGGTTTGCCAAGCGACGCGTATGTTAGACAACCCTTAAACATGGGGTTTGTCAAAGTGCAGCTCTGTGTGATTTAATCTATTCATTCAGGTGGGCCTACCCATTTGAATGCCCTTATTCGACATGGACTTGACCCAAGCTCAGGTCTAAATGATAAATCTTGATCAGTCCAAAAGGAAGAGGGCTAGATCCAGCAATGGACTGAACGCAATCAGCCCTAACCTAGAGCTCCAGGACCTAACTTATTGATAGTACGTAGTAATAGTGCTGTCCAACCAGTGAGCGTACTAGGCTGATTTTCATAGCATTTGATTATTGGTGTGGCCCACCTTTTGCACGGATAGAATATTCCACATGTGACATGTTGGAAGGAAAGAAACCACTCCTTGTGAACATTTCTAGTACAGTTTTAGGGTTGGGATTCAGTGATCCACATCTTTTAGGTGGAATAACAGTCATATATCCTTATGTACAACACACATGTGAGACATCCGGGGCCATTCATTGAAACCTAAGTGGGCCATGGGTGACGATGGTTGGAGTCATGAGCTCGTAAGTTGCTATCGAGTGCATGAATTATGGGCCATGCTCATTAGCCAACGTGACACAGTTTTATTTATCTAACCGACTGTGGTCATTCAATAAGGTTAACTAAAATCTATCAGTTCAATGGTTTGAGCCTTGTGATCAATATAAAAGCTCTCTCTCTCTCTCTCTCTCTCTCTCTCTCTCTCTCTCTCTCTCTCTCTCTATATATATATATATATATATATATTTCTTTTCTGGTAATAAATTCAAATTCAAAAATAAATAAATAAATCCATCTATAACATCTATGTTAGCTTTTCTTCTTAAATGCATCAAAATGTTTTAGAAGCTGCAGCTAAGGGTGTCAATAGGACAGGCTTAGCTTGGGAGCAAAAATTGATAAAATCCTAGTTCTCAATCCTATTCATCCATTGATCAAGTGGGTCACCCACAAACATTAAAGAAATATAAAAAAGGGATTTTTTTTTTAAAAAAAAAAAAGAAGAAAAAAACAATATACATGTTTTAATCAGGTTAGCGTATCATGTCTGTTCTATCAATAGATACTGCACTCATACTCATACCCATATATCTATTGAATTGAAATTGGAACCCATTACTCTTACCAAGCTGTAAGACATTCTAGGCCTGAGTGAGAAACAAGAGCTAACGAGAGCGATAGGCATGAGAGGCCCAATTAGCATGTTGAAGTACATACATTGATAAGTGGAGAATTTCGGCATGAACCCAACCCAATTTGATAAGAAATTGAGGTTGAGTTCGACCCACCCATATGTATTAACCATGAGCACACCATACTTTCTCAAGAGTATTTACTCTTTTCAGTTTCTGTTTTTAAGTACTTTTGTGTGTTGGCCTGTGTATGCCACCATGGAACCCACTATAATCAAGACAATTCAATCATCAAGTGGGCCACAACATATAAATGAATGGAGAATTGCCCAAAAACCTCAAATTCACTTGCTGGCCCACGAGATGGTTGGATTAGCCTAAACTTTAGGGATGTCTCAGTTTCATGGTGGGGTGACCCTGTTGGATAGATTGGATGGAATGCATAGCGCACACACCATTGTATGACTCGGGTTCAGGTCTAGTTCTTGAAGATCTAGACGCGGATCCGATTCGGTTCAGGTACTTACTGGGCTTTTGCATCTGTGCATTGAGTTCGGGAAAAATAAAAGGCTTAATTCCCAAAATCGAACCTAAACCCTCCCCACACCACACCCATTTAGTTACACAAATGGCAAGGCCGTGACAGCCTGGGCTAGGGTACCCTTTGGGCCTACATGGCCCATCGTCAACACGAATTAAAATATCATAATTGTATAATAGGACACATGCACATACAGTCAGTTATGGTCTGGCTAAAATGACTTGAGCCTACAACCGGCCAAAAATTCATCAGACGATACATGTAAGGCCAAAGCCCAGCTCATGGGCCAAGCTAATGGGTCCAAGCCCCGTCCAAAGCCGGTCTAGGCTACTTTTTTTTTTTTTTAAAAAAATAATGGGTTAGCTTGTTAGTACACACCCATGTCAGTACACACACTCCATGTTAGCCACCCCCGCTAGGGATAGATGCCAAGACCTCAAGTGTTGAAGGGAGGTATCTCCACTTAGTCTGCCAGTTGAGCTATGGATCTAGGCTACCTTTACATAGATTCCAAAGATGATTATGCCATATGAATTAGAAATACAGGCATTACAAATTTTTATTTTTTATTTGAGTATTGTTTTGTATGTTTTGGTGTCGTTCATGTGGCATGCATACATATTAATCCAGACCGTTTGTATCCTCGGGATTACTGTGAATGAAGTATGGCCTTTAAAATTGCATTGATCTAATTGTTGGTTATTAAAATGAATGGTAGAAAATAATATAACAAGTGTCCTCAATTCAATGATTGAAATCAGATGGTTAAGATTGTTTAATATGGGCATATTTCGTCCATTGAAAGTGGGGATATGGATGGTTTGGATTGATACTCTGGCAGTGTGATGGATGATATATAGGCACTTAGAAATTAATTGAAAATTATATATGTGTTATACAAGTAATCCAAATCAAACTCTTCAAATTATGTGTACTAGTTTAGATATACCATGTCCTAAAATATGGTCATTTAATTATTTGTCTACCAGATTGGTGGATATTTAATGGACGGTTAATAACTAAATATCCAATGGTCTAATTTCAGCAAGTGTCCTCAAATCAGAGATTAGGATCTGTCGTCCACGGATCATGCCCATTATGTTGCTAATTACTGAAGTGTTATAATAAATTAAGATTAATTAAGAAAATAATGAAATTTAGCAACACAATTAAATAATTTAAAATTTACTCATGGGATATCATGTTGGCCGTTACATACGTATATGATTTCTAGAATGTCGAAATGTGGGGCTGGTGTGGTCCTTGTGGATGGATCAATGGTTGAAATCACACTCATCTAGATGATCTAAGGTATTTAATTTCATAACTTTGAATTTGGACCTGTGACCGTTTTTGTTGAACTAGCCATTATCATGGCTTGGCAGCAAACGTCCGTTTGAACTTTGAACAGACCGAAGACTAGGTTGGACTGAACCGGTACCTGCTATGTGGCAGGTGGGGGTTGCATCCAGATCTGTTCGATTGGTGGGCCATGCTGGTTATGGACCTTGGTTGAAAATCACACAGAACTGATAGATCTACCTCGCTTTCAATCTCTACCGTTTATTAATTAAGAAACTAACCAATGGCCAAGAACCCTTGGACTGAAGGAACGTGTCAAGTTAGAGTTAGGCTTTTAAACCCTTATATATGATCCTAACATTCCATCACAATCTGTGTCTGACCTCTGCAGCAGCCCAGTGCTGACTCTGACTTACTTTTCTAGATAGTCTAGATACTAACTCTCTCTTATTATTATTATTATTATTATTATTATTATTATTTTCAGTTGCACTTTGGTTCTCGGTATAGCTCTTACTCGATTGCGGTGACTCACCCTAGGTCAGTTACTCTTTTCACAAGTTGCCTCATATGTGGAGTCGGAGAGGACTTTATGATGGCTTCCAAGCCTAACTAATATGCCAAAAGTCTTAAGATTGGTGGAATGTGTTAAGTTAGGTTATTGAACCCTTTGGATTGTAACACGATTAATGTATATTTATGTGAACCATTTGTTTACCCTCATTTTCAGTATCTTGATGTGGACCAATAGAAAGATGCCATGTGGAAACACTGTGTTTGGCATAGTCAGAATCAAATTCACCCTTAAAAAGTATCTGCGTTTAATCATCCTTTAGTGTTATACATTCTATCATTATTGCGACGGTGCAGACGATCTTATTAGACCCGTTAAGGGGACAAATCATGGCATGCCATCTGACCATGATTAACGTGCTTATTAAATGAGGGATATGCTTGGCACGGCTATAAAAAACTCGTCGGGTGAGTATATATTATCTCATAACTAGATATGATCTTATCTACAAGACTGTCTGTTACAATCTTTCTAAATTAGAAATTTTTTCCAAAAGCGTTTAGAGAACCAAAAATGATTCAGAAGATTTTGAAGATCTTCATATTGAACCAATCTCTAAATGGATCGGATCCTTACTCTTGCTCTGGTGGTAAACTGTAAGGAGTTTCAACACATGGTTAAGGGTTTGAGTACCCATAGGTGGTGAAATCCCACTACAACGTGAGTGTGTGGGGGTGTATGCGTGCATGTGTAAAAAAATAAAAATAAATCTACAAATGAATCCAACCTTTGATTGAACCACAATAAGGAGGAACAAAAACATCATTTGGGTTAGGTCCATAATCATGACCTGTCTGGAATCAAGAGAATGGGAGAACTTGATCCAACCTATTTTGATAATCGGTATCGGGTGTCAAATCCCATCTTACTCCAGATTGTCACCCCTGGGATGGTTAAGAATAAAAGATGGTTTGATTTAGACCAACCAATATTTCAATGTTGACAAGGTAGGCCATCAGTGGAGATGTTGATTGATCGTGATCAATCAAGGGCTAGCCCTAGAGGTTCCTAGGTCCAATCTTTAGTAGACCATGAATATCTCTGCAAAAGATTTGTCAAGGAAGAAGATTTGAGAAGCCAACGAGTTTGAAGTCCGTTCTTTCTAAGACAAATTTCAATTTGTTAAGGAAAATATTATGTATCTGGAAAGCCCGCAAGAAGGATCCAGAAGTCTAGCGAGGGGCTTTCACCGTCTTGAAAAAGTTATAAAAAGAATAATTGAAGAAGAGCTCGAGGCCATACGCCAACATATCTATCTATAGGTCTACTTTATATTTACGCATATTTTACTTTCCCTAATGTAGTTCACGACTGCCCAACAGGTCCTATTGCAATACGTCTATCTTAAGAGTAGATTAAATATCAACAACCTTAAGTTATCGGATCCCTATGTCCATTTAAGTTCTAATTCAGTTGTTCATACTTCAATCATATCATGCTGACCATTTGCCTTGATCGTCTATTCTGATAGGCGCGTCATTTATTTATCTTATTTCTCACTTTGATGAGAGTATAAAGAACGACGGTTGTAACATGGCAAATACATTAATAAAGATCGATCATGTTTATGCTACCTTTTGTTCTATTATGTGCAAATCTTATATTTTGATTGAAAAATATTATGTTGAAGTATTTGTGAAATAGAAAATCCTTAAACCGGCCGATTCCATAATCACTGGTACAAAAGAACTCCTTTGTGAGGGCTAATCTCTTCCCTCGCTCAAATCGCATGAGTATGGCGGGCATTAAATCAATTAGTTGGTGGTCAAGATGACTCTAAGTCCAAATCCAGTCTCCAATCAGTCCATCTCGGTGCAAGGGTACCAGCCAATTCAGTCAATATCCTTGACTTGAATAGACTATGGTATGCCTGTGCAGTTATATACGCACACAGACTTTTAATCCAAGCCCTCAGTCACAAGAGTGGGCCTAACTGGCTGAATTGAGAGCAACATCCTTTACTAGAATTGGCAATGGGATGGTCTAGGGTTGGCTCTAGTCTCACCCCCCAATCCCCTAACACAGCTCTAGCCCTATCTTTGGTTGGGAGCAATTTTAGCTATGGCAAAGAGTGACATAATCAAAGGTTTGGAATAATTTAAATTTATAAAAAATTTTGTGCATTTCGTGATGAGTCCCATCGAATAACTCAAATCAAAAGTGCTTTCAAGCTACACATATGTTAAATGGGGCCCCGTACAAGTGCATTCCAATCATCCATTCTCTCATGTGAGTGGATTCAGTAAGGCCCGGACCTCACCCAACACAATAAGTCAGTGACATGGAGAGTGGGTCACATGCCACCGTCAAAGCTGAGGCCATGCATAGAATGTTTGAAAGTGGTTCAACCGAGTATGGACTTAAGCAACGTTATTTTGCTCTGAGTGGGTCCCTACTCATGGCTTAGTGGTAGATTCACAGGAGTTTCAACAGGGGTTCAAGTGCCTATTGCGGTGTTGGTTGCGTCAGGCTCACTTTCTTCTTTCATAACTGTAACTTGATGATCCGGTTGAGGCAACAGGCCCAGCCAAGCCTTGGCCCGGGCCAGGCAACCTGCCCCACTGTCACACCTCTTCATTTCAAGGGTGTGCTAAGACGTCCAACGTGTATTAACAAAGACCATTCTTTAATAAGCAAGCAGCCAATTAAATACTAAGAATCCTTTGATGGTTGTGATCTTTTTACGGAGGCCCATGGAATGAATGGCCCAATCTTGAACTCGGTCGTGGGGCGTCCGCTTATAGAAATGGGACCAAGTTGGGTAAATGGTTTTATGATCAAGACGGTTAATAATATTGTGGCCCCAATGTGGATGATCTACGCATTAAAAGTCTCCTATCCTTCCATGCTCGACTATCGGAGGGTTTGCATTCAACCTAGAATTAGGCCAAACATTATACGTTTGGGATCTACCCATCTCAGGGAATTTTAGTACATGAAACATCCACAGCAAGGCCCATTGTATCAACGTTCTAGATTGTTTGGCCATGGGCTCCAATGTTCCTTTAGAGGGGTATCTTCCACCATCTAATAATCGTGGGCATGAATAGCAGCATAAATTTCAACAATGAATTTTCAAAAGCCAAGTCTTTGAAAAATGGTAGATGTAAAGCCAAGGCCCACCAATTTTTTTGGGCCGGTAGTCGAGCCTGGACCTGCCATTGGGCCTAAAAATCAGGTTCATGCTCGACCAATGACGCCCGTAAACAGGATTTTGACTGGGTCTCAGGCCATTGACATCCGCATTAAATTAACCATTTGGGTTGATTTTGGACCACCCAAAATGGACTTATTCTACATCCGTTGGGACCCAATTGGCTCTTTTAATAATGGTTAAAAGGAGACTATCCATATTCAAAGGAAAAAAATATTCGATTATGAAGGGATTGAAATAATACAATGTTGGTGTTATATTTCTAGTCACCGCTCTCCATATTTCATGATGAGGCTGACACATGAATGGCTTGGATGATCACATGATGACCCAAATCCAACAGCTATGGTCCTGATTTAAAATTATCAGTTTCAAAATCTTAGCAAAATATAAAAAATTAGAGGTTGAAACATTTGGGACAGCATTAAGAGGAAATGTGTATTTAATTACATCAATTCGACTTAGAGATGCTCCAGTGCTTTCAGTGCACTGTAAGTTATAGTGCGCCTAGTTGCATCAGGACACTTAGACATCCAATCCATTGATCCAGACTGTCTTAGTTTCAACACACCTATCATGAGCCGCCATGCAAACATAACAGCAATTTGACAAATATGGATCATTTGATCAGTGGCTTAAATATGGATGGTCATAATCGTTACATGAAAATATGTCTAATCAACAATTTGATTCATGTATTTGGCAGGGTCCATCATGAATTGCTCATAATTATGAAAAATACTTTTATTAGGAAATAGTAAACATCCCTTTTTGAATAAAAAATAAAAGGTGTTTGATGTCCCTCTTTGTTTCTCACATCCCAATCAAGCTTTAGAACCAAGACCATTTCATGCATTCATGTATATTATACATAATCATATGTATTTTTATTATTATGTTAAGTAATACATTTCAAAATCTATGCTATTACTGCTTGCCAGATCTTTTCATAGGATTATGCAAAGCATGGTTAGGCATATGTCATAATTGCAGATTTAAAGTTTTCTTGAAAGTCACATATCCTTTAAAGTAGAGATTACACGGATTGCATATAGGAGAGGGTGCCTAACCCTTCCATCTTCTGTAACCGAGATTCTTATATTACTCAAACATCCGCCACTATAGGCAAATCACACGAGTCTTTTTCAGGTCAGGGCATTTTACAATCTCTTGACTCCAGGGAAGGTCCGCAGATTCTAGTCTACCGTGTACATAAGTAAGCCTGATTGGCTAATGATGACTTTAGATATTCAAACGTACCATTTTCGGTTATCTTAGAAAGTAATTACACAACCACAAAAACAATATAAAACTAATCAAAATTTTTATACCTCGCACCACATCAAAGAGTGGCGAGCGCGTGAGCCTCCTCCCTCTCTCCTCTTGAAGGACTACATCAAGATGGAGGTAGAATCCGCTAGCATTCATAGTTATATTGTAGGCACCCTACCCAAAATGAAAATAAATTACTTACGGAACTTCAGACAAGCTTCACTATAACTATCTCTATGTAACTCAAGAATTATTAAACAACCATATAAGTTGGATCGGATGCATTTTCAACAAGTCATGGGAACAACCGATGGGTACTAAATTCGTAAATCAAGCGGCTGGCCAATCTGATCCCAACCAAATCTCCAGGATCCTCTAAAGGTTCAAAGTGCACACTGTTTCAATGAAATCGACCTAAAAGGCCTTAACATCCAAAAGAATCAGATATAAAATGTCCTCGACACGACCTGTAAATGATCAATGAGTCGGATTGGTGGGCCCACAACTCGATGAAATCAGATACTAGCCAATTGTCTATGATACCTAGAGACTGGACTTCTACAATTTCAATTAAATCACATTTTCCAGACTCCAAATGTATTAAGAACCCATGCAAGTCGAGTTAAAAGGGTCCTCGACACATCCTAAAAACAATTATCGAACCTATCAGCTGATGCCTAAGTCTAGTGAAGATAGACCTCTAGAAACATCGAAACCTCCCGTACACAACAGTTGTGAAGAAGAAAAGACAACGTACACAACATGTACCTGAAGTTCCAATTGAGCAAAGAAGCAACCACTGTCGATGAAATAAATACCAAACCCAAACGAGAGTGCGTGGGCAAAAAAGACAGTTACATGTCCATAGCAAGTCATCTGGAGGCTGGAGGGCTTTAGAGCGGTAGAAACAAGGAGGCGAAAAGGTTGCAAGGGAGTGAGCCTGGGTGCCCCTTAAGGGTTGTCGGTTGTGCAGGCAAGACAGTTCCATGTGCTGATTCATACAAGTCTCTAGAAAATTTGGAAATACACTTATCTATGTTACCCTACCCAAATTCAAAGAGACAAAGGAGTGAATAATATAAGTAGAAAAAGCTACGGAAGCTGAAGAATAGGGTTGAAATTGGGGATATCTAGTCATCTTATTTATTTATTTTATGTGTTTAGTTTTTCTTTTTCCTTTTCACATATCAAATCAACATACACTCTATTACAGACATTCTGATAATGTTAGCAACACACACATATACTATTATTTTGTTCTACATTGCTTTTTTCTCTGTTTTCTCCATTTTTTACCTATTCGGATTCTTGAAATTTTGTGAAGTAGGGCTTAATATAAATTATATAGAAATTCTGTTAAATATAAAAAATCTTATAAAGTAGAAATTGCACTTGATGTATGCAGACAATAACACCTTACCTCTTTCTTTTCTATCACAGAAACCTGTACTTAAAATAACTTGAATTGAGAATATTACGATTTTCCAAAATTTAAGTGATTTTATAGTTTCTAATTAATAGTAAATTCTAAATTTCATTTGGTTAGTGATGACTCTAAACCAAATGCACATTTACCTATAAATCCATGCCATACTGCAATTGCACTAATAGATTAAAGACAAAAAAGTTGAGGAAGTGAGGGCAGCGCTTGCACAAGAGCATTCACATATATATGAAAAAATATATTTTTAATTTAAAATACTCTGTTAAATTATAACAAACTTTTAAAACTTTTATTTCAACAAGTTTTCCTAACAGATATTCCAAAAATTACACGTGCTTGGGCTTGGGTTTCAACATTGATCACCTGGCTGCGTATAGGGGTGTACACGAACCAAGTTAGCTCGGTTAGCTCGCTCAACCCAACTCGAAAAAGCTGGTTCGAATCTTTTTGAAGCTGATTTCGAGCGGAGTCGAGCTGAATATTTTAGCTTGAAAAAATTTCAAACCTGAGTTCAAGCTTGCTTGAGTTCGACTTGACTTGGATCGAACCCCAACACGGATCGAACTAGTTCGGTGACTCAGTTACACTAATATTTGATGTTGCTCACCAAGTGTTTGATGAAATGACTCGTACAAGTGTCGGCTAGTGACAAGGAATGTATGTATGTGAAATAAATACCATTTAAGGAATGTATGTATGTGAAACAAATGCCATTTTTCCTTTATTTTGATGTTGCCTATAATGTGTTTGATGAAATACTTGTAAACAGCTACTGTTATTTTACATTCAGTGAGAAATTGAAAGTGCACAGCATGTGTTAGTGAAAATGCCGGAAAAGCTCAATTTTGGTTCAAACTCAGCTTGAACTGGCTGAGTTGTCGACTGAACCGAGCTGAGTTGTCCAGTTAGGCTCGAGGCTTGAGGACCAAGCCGAGCCGAGCCAAGCCAAGTTCGAGCTGGGGTCAGCTAGTGGCCATGCGAAGACGAGTTGAGGTCAGCTAGACTCGGTGTAATCCCCTAGCTGGGTACAAAAGTGAATAAGGCCAAAGCTAAAAGGGATTAAAAACTTCTAAAATCTTTAAATTCTTAAAATTTAGTACTTGCAAAAATTGAAAACTAATCAATTACAGGTGCCTGCAACGCTATTTGTAGTACAGGGCATTCTCAGCCACAAGATGCAGAACAGGGCCATTAGCTACTTCTATCTAGTGGCTGAAAATGCCCATGTAGGTGATCGGTCTATTAAAAATTGGCCAGATTGAGACCGAACAAATGCGAAAATTTGCATGGGTACCGTCAATTACCTACACAACCAAAACCTCTGTCGGCCCCATAATTACAGCCCTACATCTACAATGGGCCAATCATAATTTTTTATGACCTAACCAGAAAAGGCCATTAGATCACCATGCTTGATGATCGAACCCCATGATTCGCATGTGCGAAATCTTGCATCTTAGCAAATGTAATTCCTCGTTATTGGAAGGAAGAAGGTTTCATGCAGGCCCACAACAATAATGTCTGAAAAAGAGGAAAATTATAGGATTATATCCAACCCCAGGCTATTCATAATATCCATTGACCCTGTGATCCAGATCATTCATTTGTTGGGAGGGACCCTTGATGACCCATACCTTAAAAATCTCCCATATGGGACCAAATGTGAATAATTTTGTAATCTTCTTTGAAGCCATCATCCCACAAATTTTGAAAGGTGATAATTGTTCTTTATAGGAGATTCCTGGCCATAGTCAATCCATTGTGGGCCCCAACAGATCAAAGGTCTGGATCATCAAACAAATGGGTTCCACTAGTAAAAACCCAAAACCCCATTATCCATCTACCAAATGGGCCATCATCAAAATCTCAAAAGAAGGAGAGAGGGAGGAAATGAAGAACAGAAAAATATTTTATTCATAAGAAAATGATGTGTACATCTCCAAAAACAATCAGTTAGAAAAAGAAAAAAATAAAAATAAAATCTATTCTACCTCATAAACTCTCTCAACTCCTCCTCAACAGCTTCTTCCAACAATCTTTTCCCATCTTCCATCAGTTCAGGGCTCATCCTAACCATCAAAACACAAAACTCCATCTCATCCAAGCAACCATCACCGTCCATATCTCCCTCCCTCAACATGCTCAAAATCTCATCATCACTCATCCCCTCCAACCCCAAAACAGCAGAATTCCTCTTCAAGCTCTCGAACGTAATCAGGCCCTTCTCTCCATCCATCAACAGACGGAAGCCATTACAAAGCTCCCCCATAAGACCTTCTTCTCCAAGCTTCTCTGCCATTAGAGGAATGAAATCCTCGAAAGCTACTGCATTTTTTGCCATTTCTGAGAGAAAATCGAGATGGGTTTTTCGTAGGAGAGGCGATGGATTGGAAATTGGGAAGATGGGTGAGACTATATAAAGGAAAAAAGGATTGGGTTCGAGGAAAGAGAGGGATTGATGCCAGTCGAGCGACAGCTGAGTCTGGAATTGCTGTTTTCTCTTTCGCCGAAGCTGCCTGGGTGGGATTGGAAACTGGCGGAAAGAAGTCTTCTTTGCTCTTTCGTTATTCCCAGTGGATTGACCGACTCTTGTTAGAAATTACTGAATTACCCTTGACTTTGAAGAAATTGACTGACGTGTCAATGAATTTTCTAACACGTCATACGTGAGGAAATGTGTGATGTCGGACCTTGAGTTTGTTCAAACGGGACGCATGGTTCGGTGATCCAGACCGTTGGTTTGATAGGCCGCACTGAGGATAAGACATATCCTGGAAATCTCTGTGATTGTTGGATTTCTCTAAGCTTCTGATTGGTAGGAGGTAGGCTACAAACATACGGCTGAGAAAGATACAGCAACGGTACACATCCAAAGGAAAAATAACGCCTGAGATTGGATGGATATGATCTTGCCATCGAAAGATTTTTTGGGCATCAATTTTCAAGAGTAAAGACCCACAAAATCAACAGTCTAGATGATCGGGACATGGGCAATCGGTGTCAAGATCCAACGTTGTTAAGTACCATGGTTCAACGGTTTCTTTCCCATCTAAGTGCTACTTTTGTACAAAATCCGACCGTGTAAAAGGTGGGCCATACAAAAAAGATCATCCGGGGCATGAACCAGAATGGTCCATTAATCAGATGGCCTACACCATTGAAATCAATGAACTGTTGGTGATCTTAAAAATATATTTGTGTGCATGTGTGGCCTACCTTATGAGTGGATAGTTCCAGTTTTCCATTCAGGTGATCTTCATCCTATACCCCACCTTTCTGACGGTTCAGATGCTCCACTGAAATGGCACATAAGAGGAAAATAAAGACGTGGTATGCTTAAATGCACACACAATGTTGTACGTGAACATTTCTCAGTGGAAATAACTCAGAGGTTACCACTGTCTGCAGCCGGTTTGATTTTTCATGCCCCACTTGTGTGAATAGTCTAA
Organism: Magnolia sinica; assembly: GCF_029962835.1. Classification (NCBI taxonomy): domain Eukaryota; kingdom Viridiplantae; phylum Streptophyta; class Magnoliopsida; order Magnoliales; family Magnoliaceae; genus Magnolia; species Magnolia sinica. The sequence continues at coordinate 4,859,214 of NC_080573.1, read as the reverse complement.
ACCAGAGAAAGGGTTTGAAGATACTTCCATAAGAAGCCAATTTGGTTGTCAGAGTAGGGCCCACCTATTTAAAAGGCATTGACAAGAACTGTCACCAAATGGACGGAAGCGGATTGGGTGCTAACCCAATGCCACCGACATCCCTGTTGATAAGACTTTGTAAGGCCGGCTTGATGTTTGTGTTATATCCAGACCATCCATCCGTTTTGCTCTCTCATTTTAGGGCATGAGCCCATAATTGAAGTATATCCAAAGCTTATGTGGACCACACCAGGAGAAATAGTGGGGATTGGAAGCCTACAGTTGAAAACTTTTAAGTCCACTGAAGTTTCGCATCAAGATGATATTTGTTTTTTTTCTACATTTAAGTCCACGACCTTGTGGACAGGTTGGATGAAATATAAATATCATAGTGGGCCTTAAGAAGATTTCAACATTATCAGGTTATTTCCAATGATGTGGTCCAGTTGAGCTTTAGATATGCTTTAATTTTGCATTCTGGTCTTAAAATGAGCTGACAAAATGGATGTGCAGCATGAATTTAACGCAGACATCACAAGGGGCCCACAGTTCAGTCACCATGCATGTGGGTCGTGTTAGATTACTACCCAATTAATCTACTTCTCAGTTGGACGGCCTATACTATTCACGTGCAACGCCGATCAAAACAAGCCCAGTGGGCCAGAATTAGTGAGAATGCCTGAGCTTAGAATAAAATTCATTTTTATTTTCGAAAGTCTAGGAAGGAAATAAAATAATGTTTTTCCAAAAATCTTGTTCTCACGTAGTGTGAAAAGAAACATTGTCCACCGGTCTGTTTTTCAACCATACTTCTCTAAACAATGTTTATTTTAAAAAATGTTTTTTGGCAAATTAAAAATTACAATAAAAAAATATTCATTATAGTTAATTACATATGTCAGATTAGTACATATGATTCTTTGGCACATGCCAAAAACAGCACCGTGGGCATATACAGGGCACTTGAAGTTGGATGATGGAAATGACACATTGATACACTTGGCACACGTGTGCTGGCATAGTGGCACATGTGGTGGCACACGTGGGTATTGTCAAGTGAAACACATGAAGCAATTAAAGGTAGATAGTGGCACCTGTAACTCAATGATTCACATGGAACACTTTGCAAACTTGGGTTGCAAGTAAATACAACTAATATGAAGTATAGCAAATTGTCAAATGTGGTACACGTGGGGTGCATTAAAAAAATGAATGATAGATCAAGTGTCGTGCGGTATTGGATGAAAATGATTATTTTCACTTATAAATAACCATATCAACCAAAAGCAAAAAAAAAAAAAAGAAAAAAAAAAAAAAAGAAAAAGCAGAAGATGTAAGCTATAGTGTAAAAATTTATCTTTTTTTTTTTTTGAAACGTTCATCAATTCATGTTAATTCATTATACTTCCATCAAATCTGCGTGGGATGTCAACAAGCTGACCGGTCCCAGAAAGGGTTGGGCAAGGTGGGTTTGGCACGGTTCGCTTTCGCCAAAAATCTCTCTTTTCCTTTGGAGGCTTCTTCACAAAGCTGTCCCTATTCAGTTAGCAGTCTAAGCAAGAAGTGTCTCCCTTGCCTCAAAATGTTTGTGTTGCACAGCCGGCACAGAACCATGCCCAGCGGCGGAATCCTTTTCTCATCTTTTTTTGGATGGACAGATTGCAAAGTCTGTTTGGAATTTCTTTGGTGTGCAGGCAAGGATCTCCATCATGTAGGCATTGACGGTGGAATCCAAAATCGTACAATGACCAAGCGCCTGTGCGGACAGGAGAATCCAGGGGAAGTATCATCTCCTCACTCCAGCTTTTATTTTGTGGGAACTCTGGCGGTCTGGGAATGGGGAATTTTTCGACGATAGATTGATGAATCACCGATCGGTCATTGCTAAAGTCTCCTGGTGGCTGGCGTGCACCAGGGAGGAGGTTGTCAGGAACAGGTTCTCCTATCGTCTCCAATTTGTGGATGGTCTAGGAAATACTTGTCCAATTCAAACGTCGCAAGCAGTCATACGATGGCAGAAACTGCCTATGGGCTGGGTAAAGGTAAATGTAGATGGATCCTTTAGAGAAAACTCGGGCTTAGCAGGGGGCTGCGGCGTTTGTAGAAACGACAGAGGAGATTTTATTTTCGATTTTGCTTATGGTTATGGTAATTCAATGACGAACTTTGGTGCTTAGTTCAGGGCAGTTCATGACGGAATTCTCTTGTGCTTGGAAAGAGGCTTCTCTCAAATCATCGTCAAGTCGGATTCAAATTTGGTGATTAAGGTTTTTAATGATGGAGCTCAGACTGGTGAGGTATGAAAAGGTTGGAGAACCCGTATATACAGGCTCCGGGGTCTCGCAATGGTAAATTTCTTAAACACCTTTAGGGAGGGGAACGGCACGGCTGACGCTCTGGCTCGGATGGGAAGCTTTCCCCAATCTCGGTTATATTTCTCGACTTCTGCTGATCTTCCTAGACAGGTGAGGGGAGTCCTTTTCTTGGACAAAGTGGGGCTAGGTGCGATAAGGGAGAGGAAGATTCCCTTCAATTTTTTGTAATTTTTCTGGTTGTTTTCTTTGTTTCGGCCTTTACAATAGGTCTTCCTTTGGACCTTTTTTTCGAGGAAGACCCAAAGATCTGTAATTTTGTCTAGATATGAATACTACAATCCTTAAAAAAAAAAAAATATGAAGAAAAAAAATGTTAAGTAATTATACTTAAAAGCACCATAAATAAATAAATAAAAAACAGCTATTAATACAATGATGTTTCTCTCTTTTATGAGAATATATGAAATTGCGGCAGTGCTGGTGGATAAATAGTCTTTATATATATATATATGTGGGAAAAGGTACTATGCGCTCGACCTCACGAGTCCGTCCCATGAGGTCGAGCTGTGTGGGCCCCACTGTGATGCGTTTTGAACATCTACCCCATCAGTCAGATGCACCATTCCATCGTGGGCCTAGGTCTCAAAAATCAAGTCAATCCGTGACTTGTGTGGGCCACACCACATACAGAAGTGGAGAGGGGCCGTGCACCATTAAAACATTCATAACCATTTTTTTGGGCCCACCAAGATGTGGTTTGCAAATCCAGCCCATCCATTATGTGTGTCCCACTTGGATGAGGGTTCAGACCAAGTTTCAGACGCAAGCAAATTTCAGGTGGGCCCCACCAAGTGCTTTTATATGTTTTAACGGTGTCTTCACATGATTTTAGATGGTATGGCCCAGCTGAGTTCCGTATACGGCTGATTTTTTGGATATCCCATAATTTAAAGGGGAACCATCAAATGCACGGTGTTGATGGTCGACACGCATCATGGTGGGGCCCACACAGCTCGACCTCACGAGAGGTCGAGCGCATAGTACCTTTTCCCTATATATATATATATATATATATATATATATAGAGAGAGAGAGAGAGAGAGAGAGAGAGAGAGAGAGAGAGAGAGAGAGAGAGAGAGAGAGAGCCTATAGGAACTTCCTGTGAGGTTGAGCTGTGTGGGCCCCACCATGATGTATGTCGAACATCAACACCGTGCATTTGATGGGGTCCCCTTTAAATTATAGGATATACCAAAAATCAGGTGGGCCATACCATCTAAAATTATGTGAAGACATGCCTAAAACATATAAAACCACTTGGTGGGGCCCACCTGAAATTTGGATGCGTCTAAAACTTGGTCTGACCCCTCATCCAAGTGGGACACACATAATGGATGGTCTGGATTTGTGAACCACATGTTGGTGGGCCCAACAAATGATTAAGAATGTTTTAATGGAGGGTAACCCCTCTCAACTTTTGTATGTGGTGTGGCCCATAAAAGTCACGGATTGACTTAATTTTTAAGCCTTAGGCCCACCATGGAATGGTGCATCTGACTGATGGGGTAGATATTCGACACGCATCACAGTGGGCCCACACAACTCGACCTCATGGGAAGTTTGCATGAGCTTGATCGCATAGAACCTTCTCTCTCTCTCTCTCTCTCTCTCTCTCTATATATATATATATATATATATATATATATATATATGATGATGATGATGATGATGATGATGATGATGATGATAGTTAGACTGCATAAATCTTAAAAATAGGGTTACGACACCTATCCTTATCTAGCAGCAAACTGCCTTTTGTAGGAGAAGGTAGTAAAATTACTTTATTTATTTATTTATTTTTATAGGGAAATGAGGTAGAGACACTAGAGATGAACAATTTTGATAGGAGAGTAATAGGGCTCACTTGGTGTATGTGTTTTAACTATGCCATCCATCCATTATGACATATTGATTCGAGGAAACATCTAAAAATGAGGTAGATTGAAGGCCCAAGTGAACCACACCTAGGGTGTACATTGAGTTGAGCTGAGCCACTAATTGACCTCAGCTCGAACTCGACTTGGCTCGATCCTTGAGCCTAATTGGCCAGCTCAGCTTGGTTTAGTTAGCAGCTCGGGCCAGTTCGAGCTAAGATCGAGCCGAGTTTGCCATTGCAACATTTTCATAAACACCTGGACTGCACCTTCAAAATCTCATTGCATTTAAGACAGCAACAATGGTTTTTTCTGGTATTTTATCAAACACCTTTTGAGTAACATACAAATCAAGAAAAAAAGGGTATTGGTTTCATATACATACCTTCCTTGCCACCAGCCACACTTCTTTGAGTCATTTCATCAAACACTTGGTGAGCAACATCAATATCAAAGTAACCGAGTCACCGAATTGGTTCGATCTGAGTTTGATTTGAGCAGGGTTGGATTCAAGTCGAGTCGAGCTAGGGTCAGCTCGAACTCGGCTCGAACTCATTTTTGAGCCCAAAAAATCAGCTCGACTTGGTTCGAACTCAGCTTCGAAGCAAGTCGAATCGAGTCGAGCGAGCTAACTGAGCTAGCTTGGTTCGTGTACACCTCTAACGACACCACATGAAGCAATGGTGATAATGACGCTTAGTGTTAAAACCTTCCTATGGCTCACCATGATGTTTATTTGCTATCCAATCTTCATAAGGTCACGTAAACCTAGATGAAGAGAAAACATAAATATTAGCTTGATCACAGAAAAATATTAGCTTGACTGATAACTTGTGGCCTGAGAAAGTTTTCAACCGCCGGCATTCAATACCCACTGCTTCCTTCAATGTGGTCCACTCGAGCCTTCCATTTACCTTTTTTTGGGCTCATGGCCATATGGATAAAACACATACATCATGGTAGGCCCCACGGAGCCCCTGGCTAGGTCCTGGTGGGGTAGTACAAAGTTCGCCCCTCCATGAATCCAAACAGGCTCAGAAATTTCCTCTCCTTTCGGTTGCAAGTCTGTCCCAAGCTAGGGTTAGCCTGGATAGATCTGCAGCTTGGTCCAAACGCCAGACTGGATTATTCTCAGGCCCGCGTTGATGGACGGGCCTTAGAAGAACAACCCAGCTAGACCGAGTCGAGCCAGCTCAAAAGACAACCTTTTTTGCACTGACCCGGTCTTTTGACTGAAGGTGCATGGAACTTTGAGGGCATTGTGGAAATTCAGGCAGGGTCTCAGTTTCCTCATATTTTTCAATTCCAAAGTGTCAATTTTCCAGGGCATACAGGAGATGAGTGGTTGAGATAAGGTGGTGGCCCACTTTTCCTAAAGAGATGTGGAAGTTTCTCAGGAGTGTTTGGGAAAGAATGTGAACGGGTCCAAATGACAATGACTACCGGCCAATGAAAGTGAAGGGAAAGTCTTAAGTGTGGAATCAAATACGAAATATAGTCTTTACTCCATGGATATATATAAATACTCAGCTCTGATTTTCTACAAGTGGGACCCATGGGTTGTGATGCTGACCGTTGATTTGTTGGTCTGATAGTGATACATCTTGCCCCATATTTTCCCTCAAGGGGAATTATTATGATAGAGTGGGCCACAAATCCGATTGGTTGGCTGAGATCTTTCAGTTGGGAGATTTTGGTGTCGTCGTACATCACTTTGGGGATTATCAGATCAGTGCCCTGGATAATAGGGGAGCAGATTAGATGTTACCCGGGTGACACTAACCGTGTGGGGCCCACTTTGATGTATGTGTTGTATATCCACATAATTTATCCACTTTTTTTTCGCAGATCATTTTAGGGCATGGCTCTAAAAAAATAAAGATGATCAAAATCTCAGGTGGACCATACTACAGAAACAGTGGTGATTGACTGTTAAAATTCATCCAGTTCTGTGTGACAAAATCAATCGGTTGGATGGCAAATAAACATTACCATGGTTCCTAGGAAAATTTTAACGGTGGGCATACAAGGACCACTGTTTCCTGTGGCATGGTCCACTTGAGATTTGGGTCTGCTTCATTTTCGGGGCCATGCACTAAAATGATCTGGAAAAACTGATAGACGGCGTGGATATAAAGAACATGCATCAAAGTAGGCCCCACGGTCAGGAAACATCCACTAATGTGTTACTAACACCTAATCCGCTCCGAATAAAAGCACCATGTGGCCCACTTGGATAGTCATGAGATTTTCTGGAATGAAAACCCCCCTCTTTCTTGGAGGTTTCTATGTTATTTACGATAACAAAGACCAAGAAATGCAGGCCATGGCCGGCAACGTTTGAAACTGGCTTTGCTTAGCCCACACGGATATCCAAGGTAGCTCGTGTACATGTCCACACACGTGCCAACATAAGACATTGGTGCAAGATCCAATCCTTTAATCAGTGGATTAACGTTATGCGGCTGCTCTTAGCCAAGATTGAGGTCGGTGTAATCGTTAGGTTGGCCACAGTTGACAAAACAAATGTAGGTCTGAAGTTTCCTGAGCGGTCATACTGTTTCTAACACTATGGCCCACCTGATGGATGGCTTGGATATTACACGTTTGTCTATGCTTGGACATGTGCTGGCGTTTAAGTGAGGGTCCAAATAGTGATGACGACAATGGATGGAGCGTATGCTAGTGTCCACATAGATCATAGGTTTCCAACCGTTGAATTTGCACCAGTAAACATTTTCTTTTTTAACCATCCGATGGCTATACTTGGATGGATAGATTATTCGATCATTGACGTTTCTGGGTGTACCACATTTAGAGCGGAGCCACGAATTGGACGGTTTGGATTGAGGTGGATATATCATATATGCCTCGTTGAGGAATCCGATACGTAGATATATATGACGCGCACCCAGCGCACATGCAGCTCACTGCAGGCTGTCCAAATTGTGGGCCCCACTATAGGTGGCCATTGCCAACATGATATTCCCTGGTGGCAGGAGCTGTGGGGCCCACCTTGATGTATGTGTTTTATATCATGTAGGCCATCCATTTTTCCGGCTCGTTTTAATGCCAGCGGGGATAACGACACCAACGGTTGAAACCTTCCTAGGGCCCACCGTGCCATTCAAACTGTTCAAAAGGTTACAGAGACTTGGACGAAGGGAAAGCACGAATATCATCTTGATACCAATCATCTGTGGCCCCCAGGAAGTTTTTAATGGTGGGCACTGAATAACCACTGTTTCCTAAGGTGTGGTACACTTGAGCTTTGAATCTCTTTATTTTTTTGTGGGTCATCACTAAAATGAACGGACAAAACGGATGGACCGTGTGGATGAAACATATACATCACGGTGGACCCCACATCACAGGATCACCAGGCAATCCACTTCCATTGCCAACATATTGCCCCCACGTAACGTCAACTAGCTCTTCCGATAATCAGAACCATCTGATCAATGGAACTTTGCCCGTTGAATGTGGAACGTTCCCATTCCATTCTAATGGCAACCTATCACGACGTCGTGCACGTCTGAGCAATGTTATTTTGGGCAATGCAAGGTCCACAATCGTACGGTCTGGATTGAATACGAGTACACCACACGTTCGACGAATACAAGTACACCTGTTCTGAATAAAGATTAACACATTATTATTATTATTTTATTTTTTATTTGTGTGTGCGTCATCCACTGTTTCTACCCCATTTCATATATCTTCTCCAGAGTATTGCAAATGAGACGTGCACATGTCCCCTACCACTATACAGGAGACATGAACATGCCACGATCCAAACCATCCAAACAGCTGGACAACCAATAGATAGGGAGAAGGAACAACCCGATAAGATGATCCCGAACATATCGAGAAACAGATGATTAAAAAATACCAATGGATTGTACACCAATCAGATGGTTAGGATTGTCCAATCAATTTGATTTTTGGGTTATATATGATTCATCCACCAGTGAGGCCAACAATTTAGACGGTTTGGATTAAGGTGCAAGCTTGTGGACCTCCACAATCTCAAAGAATACATTATAAACCATTAAAATATGAGTCATGTTGGGGGAAGAAGGATCCAATGGAATCAAAACCCTTGGTATTATATAGAAGCGGTCCTTAGAAAAACGGAGATGCATCATCCGACAAGATCTGTCACGTTGGAGAAGAAAAATTCAGAGAACCTAACTTTACACATACCCATGCAAGGAATGCTCCTGCCTTTTTGTTTTTTTTTAAAAAAATTTAAAAATTTAAATTTAAATTTTTAATTTTTAAAAATTATTTTATTATTATTATTTGAAGATGGGTTTTTATCATATAACTGCCATATATTTTGCCGGAATTTCGGAGTAAGTGCCTGTAGTTTTACCATTTCAAAATGAAGGCTATCCTTTGGGGTGAGAAAAGCAGATTTGGCCCTGAACAGCAAAAACAAAGACGGATGCAAAGGATATAAAAATGATACCGAAGATTGGGTCGAGCCGACAAAATTTACAGAGTTTGATTGGATCATGTGCTGATGTGAGAGATAAGATGGATGCAAACCATGTTCGAAAGGACAAGGATTAGGTAATGATTCCTTCACCACCCTTTTATTGGAAACGGATTGGATACTCCCCCTGGCACCAGCCAATGGCTGGTGGTCAGTGCTCTCTGGGGCCCGCCATGGTGTATTTGTTTCATCCATGCCGTCCATCTATTTTTAAAGATCATTTTAAGATTCGAGACAAAAAATGAGATATATCCCAATCTCAATTGGACCACATTACAAGGAACAGTGTTTAATGAGCGTCGACCATTAAAAACATTTTGGGGGCCATAAAAGTTTTGGATCAAGCTAATTTTTGTTTTTTTTCTTCATCTGGGCTTGTATGATCTAATCAACAGATTGGATGTCAAATAAACAGTACAGTGGGCCTTAGGAGGATATTAATGGTGGATATCCAATCATTATTGTTTTCATGTGGTGTGGTCCACCTGAGGTTTATATACCTCTCAGTTTTGGGATCAAGCACTAAAATTATCTTTAAAAATGGATGAACAGAATGGATGAAACACATACATCATGTTGGGGCTCACAGAGCACCAACCACCAGCCCCGGGGTTGGTGTCATGGGGAGTAGCCAATCCGTTTCCCCTTTTATTGGAGCGTGGCATCATTGTCTATTTTGCCACCCTGATGTATGTGCCTTACATCCGCACTAACTATCTATTTTGATGGCGCATTTTAAGGCATGCTCCTACAAGTGAAGGAGATTAGAATCTTAGGTGAACTACACCACATGAAATGGTGGTTATTGAATACCAGCTATTTAAAACTTCTTGGGGCCACTGAATGTTTATTTGCCATCCAACATATTTATAAGCAAAGACTTCAATGACAGGATCACACAAATATAACTTGATTCAAAAATTTGATGGCGCAAAAAGTTTTTGATCATTTCTATGGCATGATCTATTGAGATTTGGATATGCTTCATTTATAGGATCATGCCCTAAGTGAGCTGTCGAGAGTGGATGTAATGTACATGCACCAAGAAACATCAAGGTAAGCCCCGTAGTTAGGGATCAGCCCAACTCTTTGATTTGGGGAACCACAGCTGCACCTTTTATTGAGGTCTGAAGACTTTGTGGGGTTCATTGGGAATTGAATGCATATATATAGTTGCAAACTTCTCAAGAGTCACAAAAGTTTTGGATGAAACTGGTAGTTTTGTTTTCCATTCATACGAGCATGTATAACCTTACGAACAGGTTGGATGACAAATAAACATCACTACCAGCTTGAGGAAGGTTTCAATAGAGGATATCATTATCCCCATAGTTTCCTATGGTGTGGTTCTCTAAGCTTAGGATATGCTTCAATTTTGGGCTCATGCCCTAAAATAAGCTAAAAAAGGTTAAACGTGATGGATAAAACAACATCATAGCAGGCTCTATAGAGTCTTCACACTATGAGTGCCTCACTACACAATCAGCATTGGTTTAAAAGTGATGACCCAATAAACATTTGATTTAATAGGCCACATGTGCTTTTATTATAGATGGGCCTTACATAGGGAATGCTTAAAAGTTTTTAGGTCTGAATAACGTGCCTATCTCTAAAAGCAGCACGTGGTCTGATCAAATTTGGCTGAATCTCTACAAGCAGCCCATGGTTTAATCAAATTCAGCCACATCATACACCACCAAACACCATTGCGGACAGCAGCATGTGGCCTTATGACCACCACACAATTTGAGTCCTGTTATGATGTAGAGCGGGTCATAGGCAGTTTCATGGCCAAGATGGATCAGAAAAGGCCCGGTCAACGATAGAAGTGATCCAGACCGTCGGACCTTAAATCGGGCGTATCTCGCAATCTGGAATGAGTTACTTAACGTAAAATATATGATTTTGGGGTAGAACGAGCTATTTTAGCCAACCAACCCTGCTATGCCGGGTTGCGCAACCTGGAATTGTGAAAAACCCCTGGATCGATGGTCGTTTCCCTGCTTTAATTTCGTTTTTACTATAAATAGTAAGTTTTTGTTTGATTATAACTCTTCATTCGTCGGGCTTTAAGAGTTGCGTCCAACGTGAAAAGAGCTTAGAATAATTAGGAGGACGGTTTGGTGAAGCCAAATAGGACACTTATTATTTTTGGCCGAAAACCTTGTGCACTAGTAGACATCACAACCGTCTACTATTTATAGTAAGTCGCAGATTCTAGGAGTTTTAGTTGTAGTTTGATTCTGATTTCTTTCCCATTGCTTGGTACCCCTATTTAAAGAGTTGTGAACTTGTTTTTAGTTATCAATTAATCAATTTTGAATTTATTAAGAATTTATTTCTATTTTCTGCTTTCTTTCCTCGTGGATTTGAGAAGTCTTTGTGAGGAGTCCAGAGAAGCTCCATGAATTCGGAGTAGTTATCCTCATCACGTTCATCCTTGCGTCATGTTAAAAGTATTGAAAAATGATGATTTTACCATTATTGTTGTTTTGGAGATGGGGCGTTAAGTGGGCCCACTGTACATGTGGCACTGTACAGCTGGAGATCAGTATACACGGGGCATTGTACACGTAATATCACTCGTTTTATGCAAGATAATCAATGTGGGCCATGTTATCTATCCACATTTGTATAATAACATTCATTTTTATCCTCAAACACTTGTGGATCACCTACAATTTGAGCCCCTTTTATGTTTGTGCCGAGCGGATACATTGCCTTCATGATGAATGGGGTCCATCCGCCACGATGGCACATGCAGACATTGAGAAGTGGCCACATGGAACTACCCTAATCTCCGCATTACATGGCCCATTTCAAGGGTTAGGAGGGATCAAGAGCGTCAATTTATGGAGAACGCAATGCTACATTAGTGGCAGTACTGAAAGAAAAATCCCAAGTTAAAGGGAAAGCATAGAACAATGACGTCCGTGAAACAATCTTTCCTCTTCTATCTGGTTCATCGACCAGTGGGGCCCACCCAGTGAATGATTGTAGTATGTGTATGAGCCATATATGTACGGTGGGTGATCAACCTGGTAACAAATTGAGGTGTTTGGGTAGGTAACCAGTTCATTGGTTCAAATATGAGCCGGGAAACTGATGGACAGAGCAGATGTCATACAAACATCATGATGGTTCTACAGTCTGATGGTCATCATGATATACTATAACAACGGTTATGGAAAAAAAAATTGATCTATACTATATAAATTTTATTAAAAAACAAAAAGGTAATAGAAATGGTTACAACCCATAAAGGTTGATTGGGACTATCATTAATGTTGGTGACTTTGGCCAATTAATCTGGATTTTACTCAATATATTTTAACCATCCATTTGTGGACCATTGATTAGACGGATATCATGGTTTGGTCACCTTAGCTTTTAGAGTTTGTGGCCCACCCACTCAATTATCCACTACATCAACGGTCTAGTTACTGTAAGCACATGCCATATATACTTGGTGGGTGGAAAATCCAATGTCACATTAATCAACTTATTTTGTTTATTATGTAAAGAAAAAGAAGTGGTTTTGAGGTGAGTTAATGGGTTTGGCTAGCATTTCGGTGTGAGTTAATGTTTAGTTGACTAAAAAGCATTAAAATACATTTAATACATATGGCGGTATTTTTTTTTTTGGAATTAATTAAACAAACAACTATGTATTTACTGGTAAAACATTTATAAAATGGGGACTACTTCAAATTGAAAAACTGAGTCAGTCGTTCAAGGCACATTTTATTGCCTGAAGGTGGCCTGCTAGCCCCATATGCTTGGTTTGGAATATTGTCTGAGATAGCTTGGTTTTAGTTAGCCCTAAGACAGAGCCGGGAACGAAATGGGCCAAAATGAAACGAGTTAGGGTGACACATTTGCTTTTTGGTCTCCGGAAGACTTGCACTCGAAAATTGCTATTTTGAGCCGCTACCAAGCATGAAGCATGGTGTTGATTATCTGGTCAAAATATAAGAATAGCCATAAATGTAAGGAAATAATTGGTGTGTGGCAAGACTTTTAAACCTTCTCTTCCTCATGTAAATATTGAAATAAAAAGAAAGTAAAAATAAAAAAATAAAAAAATGTGCAAACCACATCATAAAAATTTATATTGTTTTCTCTTGGTATATATGTCCAAGGATTCATACCAATCAACTATGTTGGCAATGGACGAATCAGGTCCTGGATTGAATGCTCGGATACTCCGAAAATCTTTTTAAAGAAGAGAGATGCAAAAATGGTAATGGAGAATATTGAGTTGCCTAATGCTAATTTAGGGTCTTAGCTGATATATATATGGCTAGGATGTGCTGTACATGTGGCAGGTGTGCTCATGTGAATAATCACAAACCTCCAACCACCAAAACTATCCAATCTAAACAACATACCTGAACCGGGCCTATTCAAAATCGGATTGTGTACTTGACTTGAGCTTTCACTGCTGCTACCGGGCGTTTACGATGGAAACCGTTACCTCATTTACGGAACAAGATCCTGTCTCAGTGGTCGACGTGGACCTATTCTCATTGCTGTTTCTACGCAACGAAAGCGCAGGATTCTTGGGTGTGGGCATGTTGGTGTCATTAGCAAGCATGAAAACAACTGATGACATTGTGGGCCTCTCCATTGCACTCTCCTGCACACACAAGAGGCCCACCTGGATGCATCTCAACACCTCATCTGGATTGCAGGAATTGCTCATCGATGAATCCAACAGCTCTAAACCTCTCCCTTGTATCCATAGCTCCCATACCTGAAATGGTTCCAATAACATGATCACAGTATACAATGAATAAGAAAAAAAATGGTACAAAAAGATTAAAAACTTGAAAGATTACATTTACTTACATTTCCTATTAAGTTTGAAGATGGATCGTTGGTGTAGTAACCACTGTTCTTCTTTCCACTAATGATCTCTAACAATAATACTCCAAAGCTAAAAACATCTGATTTTGCCGAGAAAAGTCCGTCCAGCGCATACTCTGGAGACATATAACCACTGCATTTCACAGACCAATGTAAGTGTTTAGGGCAACTAAAGATCGTTAATCACTCACTAAAACAGATGATGTGTGGTGTGAGGGTAGAAAATGGGCCACACATGGCCCTCACCCAGGCATTCCAAGCCATCCACGAGCTAAAGACTAGTCCAAGCCCAGCCCACCCCAGACTAGGACCTAAGGATTCAGGCCCATCCCATCATGATTTTTTTTTTTTGAACTGGAATATATATATATATATATATATATATATATATATATATATATATATATATATATATATATATATATATATATGGAAAACCATGTACAGCCTACACACCTCATTTCGGGCTACCCGAGGGAGTAAAAATCTCCGGGGGAAGCGTATCATATAGAAAAACTAAAAACTGAAAACAAAAATGAGAATCAGCAGGACGCCATTAGGCTCGCGGCTTCATCTCTCTAATGTTGCCTATAGACCCACTTTGTCCAAGAAGATAAGCCCCCTAATGTGGATGGGGAGCTCAGCTGCGTTCTTGGAAAGAGAGATCTGATGCTCGGCCCCCATTCTGGCTAGACTGGGTTTTATGTCGAGCTGAGTTTTCAAGTTTTTAAACTATTATGATGGATAGTGTGAGTATAGTTACATTGTTCCAACCACTCTGTTGGTATTTGCTTGAGTTTGATCTCCACCAAATATTCTTGCTGTCCCGAAATCGGAAATTTTGGGATTCATATTGGCATCTAACAAAACATTGCTGGCCTTCAGATCCCTGTGGATGATTCTCAGTCTGGAATCTTGATGAAGATAAAGAACCCCTCGAGCAATCCCGATGATAATGTCGAAGCGCTTCTCCCAATCCAACATAACACGCCTTGTTCGATCTGCTCAAAGTTCACATAAAGATAGATAGTCAGGCTCAAGTTAGTAAGTCATGGATGGGTGTGATTGGTGACCATTCACACCCACCTGCTGATTTCTTGGTGACTCAACTTGAAATTTCATCGACATGAGTCGACTCAGACCGAATTTCGAGTCTAGCCAACAAGTTGTAAAACTATCTTAACACCCACGGGGACGCCCATGTCCATGGATCTTCAGATCATAGACATAGACTTCAATGAATGTTGATATTCTGCGTTTGGATGATAGAGGGGAAATTTTATATTTGGGTTATCATGTAACATAGGTGCATTCGATCACTAGATGATGTCTAGGCCTTGACATAATTCACCAAGGCACTCCCTAAACAAATTTTTGTCATCTTCAAGAGATGTTGGGAGTAATTCATAAAGTGCATTAAGGGGGAGTGTTGAATTAATGGACTTTTGTGAAAAGGTTCATGTCTCTTTGTTGAAGAGCCACATGTCCCTTCGTTGAAAAGGTTCATGCCTCTTTGTTGAAGAGCCACATGTCCCTTCGTTGAAAAGGTTCATGTCTCTTTGTTGAAGAGTCATGTCCCTTAGTTTTTTTTTTTTTTTTTAAATTATTTTTTTATGCTATAAGTATGTGTATGGATTTGATTTTCATATATGAAGAAGTACTACAACAAAAATTAGTTTTCTCCTATTCCCTTCTAAGTTATTTTTACTAAGTAAAAAGGCTACAATAGCCTACAAAGTGGTATCAGAGCCACGTATCGGGTCTTGACAAGGTGTTAGAAGGGGAGAACTTTGATCATTGGAGCATTAAAATGAAAACCTTGTTCCAATCTCAAGGGCTATGGGAGATTGTTGAAATTGGTTATCCAACTACAACCGATCTCACATCCATACAACAAGAACAACTGAAGGAGAATAAGAAAAAAGTTGTGAAGGCCCTCTTCTTCATCCAACAAAGTGTCTCTGATTCTATCTTCTCTAGAATCATTCCATCTCAAACTCCAAAGCAAGCTTGGGATACTTTACAACAGGAGTTCAAAGGTACGTCTAAAGTGATTACCATCAAGTTACAAACTCTACGGAGGGAGTATGAAAATCTGAAAATGAAAGACTCGGAAAAGATGAAAGATTATCTTTCACGAGTGATTGAAATAGTGAATCAGATTAGGATCTATGGAGATTCTATTTCTGATGAAAAGGTGGTTCAGAAGCTTTTAGTAAACCTCTCTGCAAAATATGATGCAACTGTTGCTGCAATAGAGGAATATAAGGGCCTTTCAACCTTATTAGTGGTTGAGTTGATGGGCTCTTTAGAATTACATGAACAAAGATTGTTGAGGCATGAAGAAAAATCAGTTGAAAGTGCGTTTCAAACAAAACTTTCAATTGGTTCACAAAGTTCTTCCGAGAAGACACAAGTTGGTCCCGAAAAGAATCAAGACAATTACAAGAAAGGTGGAAAATCGATGCAAGGGAAATGACAAAATCAAAACAAAGGTAAAAATTCAAATCTTACCTGCGACTTTTGCAAAAAGACTGGCCATATTGAAAGTAAGTGCTGGAATTGAGGCAAACCTTAGTGTTTTAACTGTAAAAAGTTTGGACACATAAAGAAGGATTGTCGTTTCAAGGGCAATCAGCATGCTACAAACTTCTCTGAAGAAAAAGTTGAAGAAAACATGTTTTTTGCATGTCAGTACTCACTCACTCAAACTGAAGACATATGGTACTTGGACAGTGGATGCAACAATCATATGACAAGTGATGATCGGATATTCACAAATATCAACTCATCCGTCAGATCTCAAGTCCGTATGGGAAATGGTGCTATTGTGGAAGCAAATGGAAATGGGACAATTGCCATTAAAACCAAGAAAGGGGTCAAGTATATAAAAGATGTTTTACTTGTTCCTGACTTGGATCAAAACTTGCTAAGTGTTGGGCAACTTGTTCAAAATGGGCACTCTATATTCTTTGAAAATGATTCTTGCATTATCTATGACAAGAATGACACAAATCAAGTGATTGCTAAGGTGAATATGGAGAAATATCGTAATTTTCCTATTAAGTTACGATATTCGATCGATTGTGCACGGAAAGTCGAGACACTTGATGAATCTTGGCTTTGGCATAAAAGACTGGGGTATTTGAGCTTTCATGGATTGAAGTTGATGGATCATAAGAATTTGGTAGATAGTTTACCGTCTATCAAAATTAAAAATGACATTTGCTTGGGTTGTGCATTGGGAAAGCATCATCGTGCACCTTTCTCAAGAACCACATGTTCACCCTTGGAGTTGATCGACACTGATATTTGTGGAAAAATGCAAACTCCATCACTTAGTGAAAGCTTGTATTTTATCATCTTTGTTGATGATTATATAAGAATGATGTGGGTGTACTTCATAAAGCAAAAGTCAGAAGCTCTTTCAATCTTCAAGGGATTCGAATCATAAGTTGAGAAACAAAGTGGTCTCAAAATCAAGATGCTGAAAAGTGATCGTGGCGGCAAGTATGTCTCTAACGAATTTGACACATATTGTGAAGAGGAAGGAATCGAGAGGCAACTGACTGTTGCTTACACACCTCAACACAACGATGTTGCAGAACGGAAGAATAGAACAATTGTTGAAATGACTTGTTCTATGTTGAAGGAGAAAGGCATCCCAAATACTTTTTGGGTTGAAGCTGTGTCTACAGCCGTTTACTTGCTTAATCAAAGTCTTACAAAAGTTGTGGATTGGAAAACACCGATTGAAGCATGGTCAGGTCACAAGCCTTCTATAAAACATCTCAAAATTTTCGGTTGCATTTGTTATGTTCATATTCCATCTCAAAAGCATCAAAAACTTGATGAAAAATCTGAAATTTGTATTTTCATTGGTTATAGTACTTCATCGAAAGGTTATTGAGTATATAACCTTGAGACGGGGAAGCTAATGATTAGTTGAGATGCTTTGTTGAGTGAAAATATAGGACGGGATTGGAAAAAGAAAAATATATAAGAACAAGCCGTTCTTATATAAGAAGATGAACCGAAAAGCACTCAAGATGTGGAAGAAGAAACAGAAGCAGAAAATGATGAAGAAGATTATGGACCCACAACTCCATTCTCTTCACCAGAAGCTACTCCATCCGCATCATCAAGTTCTCCATCAACAACTTCAAGTATTTCATCTGAATCGCCCCCGAGAAAAATGAAGAGTCTGAGAGACATCTACGAGCGTTGCAATTTTTCGATTGTAGAAATGGAAAGCTTTGAAGTTGTAGCTCGAGAAGACAATTGGGTGAAAGCTATGGAAGAGGAAATTTGCATGATCGAGAAGAACTCTACTTGGGAGTTAGTTGATTGTTCAAGCGGCAAAGATGTTGTTGGAGTAAAATGGGTTTACAAGTCTAAACTCAATTTAGATGAATCAATCCAAAAATATAAGGCAAGGCTCGTTGCAAAAGGTTTTCACAACAACCAGGCATCAATTATAATGAAACCTTTGCACCGTTGCTCGATTGGAAACTATACGAACCCTCATTGCACTTACAGCTCAAAGGAAGTGGTCTATTTTTCAGCTTGCTGTCAAATCAGCCTTCTTGAATGGTGTTATCGATGAAGAAATTTATGTTGTTCAACCACAAGGATTTGTGGTGGAGGGTAAAGAAGATAAAGTCTATCGGTTGAAGAAAGCGTTGTATGGACTAAAGCAAGTGCCGCGTGATTGGTATAGCCAAATCGATGGTTATTTTGCCAAGAATAAGTTTCATCGGAGCAAGTGTGAGCCTACCTTATATGTCAAGACTGAAGTTACATCTATTCTCATCGTATCATTGTATGTTGACGATTTGATACTCATGGGAAATGATTATGGTATGCTTCATCAGTTCAAACTCGATATGATGAAGACATATGAGATGAATGATCTTAGCATGATGCGTTATCTTTTGGGAATAGAAGTTTCTCAAGATGAAAATGAAATCTTCATTTCTCAAAAAAGGTATGCTGAATCTATTCTTGCAAAATTCAACATGGAAGGATGCAACCCAGTTACTACTCCTCTTGTAATAAATGAGAAGCTGATAAAAGATGATGGTTCAAAAAAGGTGGATGAATCATTGTACAGAAGTATCGTTGGAAGCCTCTTGTATCTCACTACTACTAGGCTTAATATTATGTTTGCTACGAGTTTACTCTTGAGATTTATGAATTGTCCAAAGCAAACTCAGTTAGGAGTTGCAAAAAGGGTGTTACGATACATCCAAGGATCGTTGGATTATGGAATCATGTATACTCCTATTCCAAACACAAAATTGGTAGGATATATAGATAGTGATTGGGCAGGATCCATATATGATATGAAAAGCACATCGGCATATACTTTCTCTCTTGGATCCAGGAAAATTTCTTGGGCGTCGAAGAAACAAAGTACCATTGCTCAATCTACAGCAGAAGCAGAGTATGTGGCGGCATCTCTTGCAGTTTCTCAAGCAATATGGTTACGAAGAATTCTTGAAGATATTGGGGAAAAGCAAAATGAAGGAACTACTATATATTGCGACAACATGTCAACCATTTAAATTGCAAAAAATTCAGTATATCATAACAAGACGAAGCATATTGTGATCAAGCATCACTTCATCCACGAAGTTATTGAGAGTAGCGAGATCGAGTTGAAGTATTGCAAGACGAAAGAACAAATGGCTGACATATTAACCAAGGCACTCCCTAAAGAAAGTTTTTGTCACCTTCCAGAAATGTCGGGAGTAATTCAGAAAGTGCATTAAGGGGGAGTGTTGAATTATTGCACTTTTGTGAAAAGGTTCATGTCTCTTTATTGAAGAGTCACATGTCCCTTAGTTAAAAAGGTTCATGTCTCTTTGTTGAAGAGTCACATGTCCCTTAGTTGAAAAGGTTCATGTCTCTTTGTTGAAGAGCCACATGTCCCTTAGTTGAAAAGGTTCATGTTTCTTTGTTGAAGAGTCATGTCCCTTACTTTTTTTTTTTTTTTTTATATGCTATGGATTTCATTTTCATATATGAAGAAGTACTACACCAAAAATTCAATTTTTATGGTGAAGCTTCCCACCCATCCAAATGGCGCTCAAGCGAAGTATCATTTTTTTAAAAACATTTTATTCATATTCAGTTTTATGATTTTACTATAACTATTTGATTCATTCCATTAATTTATAATTTCGTTTCCCCCTCACAAAAGAATGAAAAAAGAAATTCATACGAAAATAAAGAAGTCCAAGCTTTTGTTGGGCATGTACTCATAAATCAACATCTTTTCTTCTCCTTGAATGCAGTAGCCGAGCATCCTAACTAGATTCCGGTGTTGGAGTTTGGCTATCAATGCAACTTCGTTTTTGAATTCTTCAATCCCTTGCCCAGAACTTTTAGAAAGTCTTTTAATTGCTATCTCATCTCCGTTCATCAACTCACCCTGCACAATGCATCATACTTGCGAGTTGACAGACACATCTTTCGCAATCTACTTTAGGCGATATGCAATAGCGCAACTTTCTACTATTGTATTATCATATGCAAAGGGAACGTTGGAAAAATGATGTAAAATGAGATCTAAGGAAATGTAGAAAGCAAGGAGAGATGAGACTGAAAGAATGATAGATATGTGGGTTCTAAACTTAAATAGTTAAACATCTTAAGACAGATTTGCTGCCTTTCTTCTTTTAAAATTACAGTGGGCGAGGAAAAAGGACGTGTGTCATGAGCAGTGACTCCTATGTATGTATGTGTATGCAAATGAGAACATATAATCCATCCCCTTTAAGAATGATGTACTATGTGGTCGGCAATGAACATTCATTTATGAAATGGGTGCTATGGTTTGATAATACAGACTATTGGTCTATTAAGTTGGTAATCTAGACCATAGTGTCTGTTGGTTCCTCCCATTAATGCAGCATTTCTATTAAAAAAAAAAAACAATCTCTCAAAGTAAGAGATCCCAGCTACGGATATTTAGACTTTGGTTGGCTGCATCTGTTGCTGTATTTCTCCCATGGAACAAAGGTTAAGATCATTCTTTTGAGGAGATTTTTGAGGCACAGTCCATCCACTATGAACATAGCAAACCAATGTTCTGGATTACCCAACCATGGAACTCACTTGGCAGATCGGCCATATGTATATTGTGAAAATATGTGACCTATACTTCACATACAATATTAATATTACACACATTTGATACATGAAACCTCCATTTGCACCCGCCCCAATCGTTAAATCCTTCCATTATTTTGCTTTTGGTAATACAATAATATAGAGTTGTAGCATTTTATTAACAAAACTGGAAAAGAATGGTGCATCGATGAGGTTCCGTAAATATCACTCCTTGGCCCTGGATTGTTTTAAACATAGAATTCCTGTAATCATGACGTGACTCAATGAAAAGTGTAATGTCTGCTTGTTAGATGTGGGCTTGCAAATCAATTCATAGATTTATGTTCGTGCAATGATGATTATAAAATTTTCATTTTGAGCTCCACATGTTACATGTGAATGCAACTTTTTTAATTGAATCATGTCAGGATTACTTGGGATCTCAGGCTACAGACAGTTCACATCGACAATCCTTATAACAAAACAAACAAGTAAATGTACATGCGCCCTTACATTAAAAGAGGAATTACCTTGTAAACAGGGCCAAATCCACCTTCACCAAGCTTATTTACTGCAGAGAAATTATCTGTAGCACCTACTATAATGCTCAAATCAAACAATGGAAGATCTGGGCTCTCTGTAGATTCTTCAAGCTCTGTTGAAAGGATATCACTTTTTCTTTCCTCCCCACCACCTGAAAACATCATCAAAAGTTGCTAAACTACCAGGGTGGCAACTGGCTTGGGCTGATTGGGACCCGTGTGTTTAGGCCCATCGACTGATTGTGTGGGACAGACTAAAGGCCAAGAAAGTGGGCCAGCCCAGCAGAACCAAGAAATGGAGAATTGAATATTTTGGTGGTGGGCCTAGCTCGGCCCATCCTGATTTGCTCATGGCATGGCTGGGCCTGGGCTTACATCCACTTCTGTGGACTCCGAGTTGGATTTTTGCTACTCATGACTCAAATTCATGTAGTCCACATTTCGACGAGGGATCTGCATGCTGATATTCAGGTGATCAGAACCATCCATCTTCTGAGAGCTTTGAGCATGGTCCACCATGGATCTAAATTAGCATGGAATTAGTGATCCTGGCCTTCGATATAAAAAGTTGTATGTGGACTATTGAAAGGTAAAATTCCGAAAGTTGACATACAACTCCACAAAGAAGGCAGTTCCAATCACCACACCATAATTTCATGTGAACTGCATGTGGTGATGGACTCGTGGCCTTATAGGGTTACAGCCAAAACCAAAGGTAGGGCTCAGGTCAATCGAACTCGTTAATCAAATGAGTCATATGTACCTTTTCTTTTGCTCTTCTTCTTTCTCCAGCAGTAGCCGCATGAGCCCAAGAGAAGCATTCCCGAGATGATCGATACTACAATAATCACCACCGTCGGTTTCTTCTTTGAGCTAGTCGATTCTTCTGATGGAACTTCATTTTGACCGTTTAATAGGATTAGTGAAAATGGGGTGATAGTCTATATTGCAAAGCCTACTTTAAATGATATAACCCCACAGCAAAACGGCAGTTAAATGCTTCATTACGAAGTTAAAGAAAAGTTCCAAACATTCATCTAGACTATCCATTGAGTGGTTTCAACCTCTCTATTGCCCGTCCTCCCAAAACCTACTCTGATTGGATGATCTAATCGTTGGTTCGTTTGCCATTGGAATGAGCGGTCCATATTGATTACACTGGTTGTATTAGTTCATTTGCCATTGCCGTGGCTTTTTATAAATACCTCGGAATGGAGTAGCAGCATTTTATAAAATCAAGTATCGCGTGTGGGGCTCACATAGGAGTGTATCATTCAACCCATCCGTCATGGTTGCCTGCCGTGGAAATAGGACGCCTGCAGATCAGGCTGGTCCTATTGGCTTTAATTGGGGCACATGGTCACACTAGCTACGAGCATGTATATGTACGTGCCAGGCATGCCAGAACTGAATATGACTCTAATTGAGCCTAACACCTTGTATTCCTAAGTGCTGAAATAGACATATTAAGATTGTGAGAAGATCGGCTGTTTACCTGGCCACCGATGACAATGAATTAAACAATTTGTGAAAGGGAGGATTAATCCTTTGGATGAGTTATTTTTACATTGGAACCAACAAATTTTTATTATGCCGGTGATAACTTGGATTGTTTAACAACAATGTGATATACTCAAAAGCAAGAAATAAAGTCAAGTGTCAATTGTATTGAATTGATGAATAATACAGTATAATCGATAAATAAATAAAAAACACAGAGAATAATGATTACAAACGGCAGTCTGACCTGACAAAACGACCATTGATGATTAATGGTCCTCTAAACCTTGGCGGTTATGAGATGGTTGTGGTTTGGCCAACTGTTCATGACCTGATGAAATTGTTAAGTAAGAACTTGGATATTTATTATCCGATGACAAGGTCGCAGATGGAGAACTAAACAAATCCCAACTTCTTGTGATAATGTGTTAGATAAAAGTGAATGAAAACTAAATTAGACTAAAACTATGCTAATTGATTAGAACTTGCTATAACACTGTGCTTGACAGAAGTACGAGAGGCTAAATTAGGATAAACGTCCATGAAGACAAAAATAAAATATAACAATATTATGTTGAATAAAAAATGTGTGTATTTAGATTGACTAGAGTTAAGACGGCTTTGTTCTCCGCTGATTTTATAGACTTAAGAGGCTATTATTAAAAAGTGATCTTTGACATCGTGAGATATTAAGTTAGATGGCAGTGTGGTATAATACAATTTTTTTAAGCCTTTATGTAAGTGTTGCCTTTCATATTTAAGCACACATCATTAGATGGTGCTAAAACACTTGATCTGAACGGGCCCTAAAAGTGAACCGAATTGTCCACGGCACGTGTTTCACACAGCGCCTAAAACACCCAAAATCTGTACGGCCCACCATGGTGTGTATGCAAGGTGAGAACCCTTTTGTTCACCCTACGTACAAAAGATCGGCTCGTTCCAAAAAGTCATATGGGCCATACCACCGAGAACAAGGAAAATTTTCTCCTAAGGCCTCTATGTTCACAGGGTGTGGCCTGCGTGAGTTTTGGACTAGGCTGACTTTTTTTTTTCCTTCTCTCCATCACGGTGAGTCACACCTGATGAACGGCTATAATGAAGGATAAACACCATGGTGCCCCACATACAAACCTATGCGGTTCGCATCCCATCTTCATTGTTTCTTGTGGTTTGGCCCACCTAAGATTTTTGGCTCCAGTGCTTAACATCAAGGATGGGAATACAAATACAACATGGTGGTTGGGTCTCACCAGCATGGGTGTTTTACACGCCTTGTTGCACTGGGTTCTGGTCCCACGGTCTGATTTTGTACACATTTGCCGACCCTTTTGCCATCATAATTCCTCATTAAAAAAAGAAAAAGAAAAAGAAGAAGCATCAGATAAGAAAATACACGTACCTACTTCTGAAGCAGCCACACGTACGTAAAAATCCTGCCCTCCATTAGGAAACACCATGAGATCAATCAAATCCCCATCCCAGATCATACATCCACTCCCCCCTTGGCTAATATCAGCACTAGCATAAGCAGTGCAAGAACAGTTGTTCAAGCACACATCTTTGCACTTGTCGAGACTCACTCCGGCGACCTTACGTGCAACGGATGCATCCGGCAGCTTCGCCCGTTCGATCTTGATGAACTTATCACCCTTTCCACACTCCAATCTGGCCCGCCTAACGCAACCATCTGATCCATCCCTCAGAAACCAGTCTTGGGGTGACTTGGGCTCAAACCCATGAAAACATTCACATGGCACTGTGTTAGTAGTACAGGCGGCGTAGGCCCCACACTCAGCATAAGCGTCACACCGGTCCTCCGTGGCCGACCAGTAAGGATTCCATGTCTGGCTGCTATTGATCCATGTTAACCATTGAAGCTGGCCTGTGGTCCCCAGAGTCATCGCCGAGATTGCCGATGTGCTGGTGAGATTGTATGTGAGGTAAGTTTCCTCATCATTTGAAACAAAATGGTTAGTGTATATAAATTCAAGATCCATACCCCGCGTACCGCTCAGTCTCTTGCCATTCCATGGCCCACTTCTCCAACTTGAATTTGATCCCTTCATTAAGAAGAACTGGGGTATTCCTTGAATATTGATACGAAACAAGAAATCCCCACGAGCTGGATCATTAGAGGACTTCCATGACGTAAGGTACCAGTCCAGACCAGTCCTAGAGTTCTTCCCTAGTTTCATACCAGGAAGGAACCAATTTGTAGGTTGGTCGAAGCTTTCCCACACCACCTTCACATTGTTTTCATCATCTCCAGAGCTTAAAACAAGATTTCCAGAATCTAAAAGCCTAGCACTTGCATAATCTGTGACGGTGGTCGAAACGTTAGTGGACCACACGTCAGTGCCATTCCCATCCAAGATGACGAGGTTGCCGTTCTTGATGGTGAGGATGCCGGAAGAATCTGTAACTGGCTTTTCTCTGTTGGCGACCCACACGACCGTTTGCTTCCTGACGTTGTTGTACCATATCCCTACGTAGCGGTTGAGAGAACCGACAGGGCGGAAGAACCCTAGCACGAAATTTTCAGCCGATGAAACTAGGGTTTGGTTGTCCATAATGGATTCATTAAGACTAATGGTGTGGATTGAAGTGCTAGATGGAATGACAAACAAGAAAACATGCAAAGCATATAGAAATGAAATCTTAGAAGCCATGATATTGATAAACAAGAGGGGATTTTTACAAACATGCATATGTTAGAAATAGTATAAATGGTCTTCTCTTCTTATTATATATCATGAGACCTCTTAAACTGTAAGAAGTCTAGCCCAAAGGTCATGTGCATGAACCCATGGTCTTCTTTTCAATGCCCAATGGCTTACCTGCTTATACTATAGCTTTTAATATTCGAAATTTTTATTCTTTGGTCGCCAAATTTGACCGTTGGAGAAGTCAGTTGCGCCTTGGGAGCACTCAAAATTGTAGTCCTCAGTTTCTTGGGTCACATGTTCGGTGATTGAAACATATCAGCTGGCCCACCATGTGTAGGCCACTGGCTGAAAAATGTACGATTCATCGCAACCACTTGATTAGTGGGCTACTTCGCTCATCGATTATGATTCTCATGTTTTCAAACTATGGATGGGAATGGCTGATCTTTGTGATTTTTTTTCGAACTTCCTATTCGTGGACGGTACTACGGTTGAATTAAGCGCATCAGGAGCCGAGGGAGTACAATTTAAGGTGCTCCCGAGGTGTATGTTTCAAGTCAATGGCGAGTGGTCATTTTGGTATTAAAAAAAAAAAAAAAGACCGTAAAGGTGGTCAAATGTGTATATTCTCAGCAATCTCTCCTGAAGCCGAGGTGTGAGTTAAGAAGTTTCTTAACCGTAAAAAATGAGGTAATCCTCACCGTTAAATAATGCTGAGGTGGGCCTTGCGAAGAGAGATTGAGCGGTTGATTCTCAGCAAACCTGCCAACTTTTCAAATTTACGGAGGATCCGGGCCATTTATCTGGTTGAAGCCGGGGGGAACCAAAGCTGACCAAATAATTAAGATGGTCCACCCATCAAGGTGGTCAAATGTGTATATTCTGTGTCGAGGATTGGTCGGCTTTTACCTAACAGTTCAGTTTTGTCATGTGCATTTAAGCCCAATGGATGATTGGAGGGGCTTGATGTTTTGGCCAGTACATGTTCCCTGTGTCTTCCACCTGATGAATGGTGGAGATCTCATACACTTCTGCCATTTTGGCACGTGTGGCTTGGGAATTCTCTCTGCAATCTCTCCTGAAGCCGAGTGTGGAGTTTCAACTTAAAAATTGTACACATGGTGCGTTGGTAGCTCAGATAAAAACCGTTCACCCTAATTTAGATGGACTATAAACCAGAAAGTAAAACTGATGAATCGGTCCACATGAAAGACAGCCTGCGGTCCCAATAGGGATTATCCTCTATTTAGATATGTTAGGATTGTTCCACCAATCTAATTTTGAGATGACGATCTAACTACACCGAATCTCTGGATATGGGTGCTTTACATCCTGTTAATGAATGCTACTTGTACAGTCACAGACCGCCAGAGTATCGACAATTACCCCCTGCCAGAGTATCATGTAACTGGACGCGGATTGCCTGGAGACCAGGTTGGATATCCCTGGTGACCTGACTCTGTGTTTAGTCCAGGCTGTCCATCCGTTTTTCCAGCTCCTTTTAGAATTTGAGCCCAAAAATAAGGCAGATACAGAGCTCAAGTGAACCACACCGTAGAAAACAACGTGTATAACAATGCCTACAGTTGAAACCTTGTAGGGTCACTTGCGCTCTGCATATGCTTCAATTTTTGGGTCTTGGTCCAAAATGATATGGAAAAACAGTTGGGCGGTGTGGATAAAACTTATACATTACGGTAGGCCTCACAGAGTTTTTTAACGAGCAGTAAAGGTTGGTGTGTGCATGCCTCATTACACAGTTAATGTGCTAGTGGGTGTTTTCTTTTACTGTGGTTTACCCGAGATTTGGAGCTGTTTCATTTTCTGGGCCATGCCTTAAAATGATCTTAAAAAATGGATGGACAGTATGGATAAAAACATATACATCACGGTGGGCCTATGATGCGGCAGTAGAGGGTGGTGAGTGCCTTGCTACACAATTAGTGTGCTACCCGGAAACACGTCCTGTGCTGTGGTTTACCTGAGATATGGAGCTGCTTCATATCTTGGTCTATGCCCTAAAATGAGCTGGTAAAATGGATAGACAGCGTGGATATTCAATTCATGCATCAAGGTGAGCCCCACGGCCAGAGAAACACCCACTATCTTATTATCTGGGTAACACCTGATCCGCTCCCCTCACATAGACCCAAGTTGGCAAGGAAAGCAGTGGGTCCCATCGAGCATGTTTCAACAGCCAAAGAGCCGTGGGCCATTGACATTATGGTGCAGGAGAATTTACAAAACTGGCTTAATTTGTTTGACGGGAAAGTCATTGATAATGCGGCGGCTTCAAGGGTTTTGAGTTGGCTACGAGTTTTTCTTGTTTTCAAACTATAGTGTATTATTATATATTATATTATATTATTTATGTATTTTTGACTCCCTATCCTAGAGGGTACGTAAGTACTATTCCAGTAAGATTTTAATGATAATGCACGCACACATCTGGAGACCGAAGAGGTGGGCGGGATCCGACCCGAACAGACGAATCTGACCCGAACCAAAGGCCAGTTTAGGTGGATCGAGTAGCACTCAAATCCAACTGCATAGTGAGTTGAGTTCAGGTCACTGACCAATTCAAACCGATCCGATGCGAAATCCGAACCGATGTTCAGGTCAGTGATCAAATCGAACTGATCCGATGTAGAATCCGATCCTATAAAAGGTATTTTAACTTCTTTTGTTTTTTACTATCCCTTCCCGAATGAAAACCCTAGCCCTACTTGAGTAGCTGGATTTTATTAAAATAATGGAACGAAAAACTTGCACCTCTTGTTTTCATTGGCCTCAAAAGCGGATTGCAAAAAGTTTTCAAATCCGGACAGTGTCTCTTGGAAAGTTCGAGTGTCTCGGGCGTTGACTGAAAGCTACATGTCCGTACCGCAGGGAACAAACTGTCCTCTGCTTTTTTCTTCTTCTTTTTTTTTTTTTTCGTGGGGTGGGGCTCCCACCAACTATCCTCGCCACATGGTGAACCAGACCGCTTGTCTCTTGGGTCCCACCTTGGATGACCCACTTGGGAAAAATCAAAAGCAGTGGTGATTTCATAGTCTAAGAGTTGTGCGTAATCTAGGCCATTGTTCTCGGTCCACCTTGTACGGACGATATTCAATGTCTGACCATTAGTGTTTTTCACCTACGACTAATCCTTTTCAGAGGGTGAGATGATGAAATCATATTGAAAACATGGTATGAAAATTATGACGCCCTATCCAACTCGGTTACCCTGACCTAGTTCCACTCGGTTCGGGTCAGTCCGGCAGGTCAGCTGACCTGAACTCAGCCCGGATCGGATTAAGCTCGAGTAATTAAGATGGTCCATTCATGTGTATGTTGAATATCGAGAATTAGTTGACTTTTTCCTAACCATTCATTTTTCTCGTATGCATTTAAGTCCTAATTAGACGTCTCCGAGAAATTTAAGATCCTCCCACGTTAATGCATCAACCCATGCTCTCCTGCTTTCTAATGCAGAGCGGTAGCGAATTTGATGTTATCTGTGTAACACCGTAGTAGGTGTGACCCTCACCGCGTGGGGCCTACCTTGATGTATTATTTGTATATCCATGCCGTCCTTCTGTTTTTCCATCTCATTTTAGGAGGCAAACCTAATTGCCACAAAGATCCAAATAATGAGATGGACCATACTACTATATATAAACAATGACGAATAACCCGGAGAAACTGATGGTCCGCCTGGATATACAACACATCATC
Source organism: Magnolia sinica (assembly GCF_029962835.1). Lineage (NCBI taxonomy): Eukaryota > Viridiplantae > Streptophyta > Magnoliopsida > Magnoliales > Magnoliaceae > Magnolia > Magnolia sinica. Next base: position 4,830,027 of record NC_080573.1, on the reverse strand, counting down.
AAAGTGGGCCCACGGTAACGGTACACCACTAAGCTGTTACGTGGGTTACGCCAAATCCGCTGGTGTAGTTTGCTCGCTCAACATTATTCGTAACTTACTTTCTAAAGTGTGTGGGTCCCAGCATGATTTAGGTATACTATTCACTCCGTCCATCCATTTTTTCACATCATTTTAAGTCATTTTCAAAGATACGAGGGGCATGAAATCTTACGTAGATTATGCTTGCCTTGGTGGCATACTCCCAAGAGTTTCAACACGAGTACTAGGTTTGAGTACCCAAGTGGTAAAATCCCACTACAGCACGAGTGCGGGGCTGTGTGTGTGGGGGTGCTTGTGTAAAAGAAATAAAAATACTGGCGTTTGATTGGCCACCATTAAAAAAAAGTACTTGTGCTTTGATGGTTACCATTAAAAAAATATTCATAGGCGCTGCAACGATTTTGGATGACTCTGATAAAGGGTATTTCCGTCGTCCCTCGTCTTTGTAACCTAGTCAACAAATTAGAAAGGAAAGACTAATTATAATATGCCCTAGAAAAATTAAAATATTTTGCATTCAATGACAGTGGACTCTTTCATGTCTAAGATGGATTGAAAGACCCGATCAAAGGCAAAAGTCATCAAGATCGTTATAACCTTAAAACAGACGTATCTCGCAAAGCAGAATGAGTTACTTGACATACTATATATAATTTTAGAGTAGGACGAACTAATTTAGCCGAGTTGGCGACTCTTAATTTACGAGATTCCATTGGATTAACGGTCGAATTCCCTATTTATTTCCGTTTTTACTATTTTTTGTAAGTTTTAGTTTGATTGTAACTCTTCATTTGTTGGGCTTTAGGAGTTGTGTCCAATATTGATAGTTCTTAAAATAATTAGGAGAATAATGTGGTCAAATCAAATAGGACACTCACTATTTATAGTAGGTTAACGGATTTTAGGGAGTTTTAGTTATAGTTTAATTATGAAACTTATTCTAAGGCTTGGTATCCCTATTTAAAGGATTGTAGACTTGTTTTTTTTTTCATCAATCAATCAATTTATGATTTTCTAGAATATTAATTTTATTTTATTGCCTTTTCCTCATGGATTTGAAAAGTCTCTATGAGGAGGCCGGAAAAATTTCATGGATTCAAAGTAGTTATCCTTAAGGAGGACCGTGATCGACCTCATCACGTTTATTCTTGCGTCAACCATGACATCACAAAGACCTATATGAAGTGACTATATAAATATCAGTACTTGATCCAAAGCTTTTGCAGCCCACAATTAGTTTTTAATGGTCAATTGCCAATGTTCACTCTATTATGATTCACCTAAGATTTGGATATACTTCAGTATAGATCTAATCCCTAAGCTCTGATACCAATGTCACGCCCCGAAATTCGGTACCCGAGTTGGCCAGACCCAGGTCCGAATCGCAGGTCATGATTTAATATTAAACATTCACAACCACACTTAATTAAAACTCATTACAATAAACAATATTCATCAAATACAATCTTTAACTATTACAGCCTAAACTCACTTCTAAGTTCTTATTATACATTTTTTTTTTCCATCGGTACAAATAAAAGATAAGTAAATTGATGATTGGATCTTCACTCCACTTTGCCTTTGACTAAACTCTGATGCCCTGAAACACTGTTATTTTGGGTATGAGCACAACCGCTCGTGGGATCTTATCCAACCAAATATGAAATTTCTAGATTTATATCAAACGAATAAATAATAAAAGTACTTTCTGAAATTCCAAAATATGAATCAAAATATTAAATATTTCATATGACATGAATGCGATGCTAGAATCATAAAAACGTATTGAATGCCACACTATCATGAATTCAAGAATAAAATTAAATAATCATCACATCTTACAACACCGTACCTAGGTGTATGACCACGTTGCATTAACGCCTATACACCAGTACCTCATGGTGAGGGACTCATTTATACGTTAGCTAGTCAGACTACTGCTCCAGTTGTACCTCTGACGTATGTCCGCGCACACAATTGTACTCATACGCCGTACACAAAGGAGACTCCGAAGGATCCAACGGGTTCTAGGGTCTTTCACCCAAGGGACACGATTGCCCTACTTGCTAGCTTTAGGGTCTCTCACCCAAGGGACACGATTGCCCTACTTGCTGGCTTTAGGGTCTCTCACCCAAGGGACACGATTGCCCTACTTGCTAATACCACAATCATTTTCTCATTTTTCTTTCTTTTTCCATAATTTCGTAATCAGTAGAGATGAATTCATGTCATGAATTATTCCAAAATCAGTAGTGAAATAATTTAATTATTTAAATCTCGATACAACAATGTAAGTTCTATACAAATGTGCAGAAATTCGATGCCGTAAAAATTCAATTCCTAAAATTTACTGAAACATCAAGCTAAAATCAAATTAATTAATATTATTTTAAATCAATTAATTTAAATCAATTACTCTAACACAGATTTAAGGTCTAAATCTCAACATCAAATTTTAGAAATAAAAGTTAGATTAAAATCTAACTCTACAAGTTAATCAGATTCAGTAAATGCTAAAATTTAGAAAAGTAGATATTACGTATAAAGGAATTTGACAATATTAATTTAAAGTCTTTATGTCAAATAAATAAATTTTCTAAAATACATAAAATCAGAAAGTTCATAAATGGAGGAGAATCACCCACCTGATATTTGGACCGTCGATTTCTGGACTAAACCATACGCCCACGACCTACTTAGCGTCGCATGCTAGACCTGACCCACGCTTACGCTCTCAACGAGTTTCTCCCACTGACGCAACACATAGCATTAACTTGCTGTCTACACTCGCTGGATGCGTGAGAAGTTGAGTTTCAGGACACCATCTACCAAAAGAAAATAACACCTAAGTGGTCTATTTAATGAATGGTTAGGATTTCAGGTTAGTCTATTTAACCGTGGCTGTTTCCAATCAAGATTTTCTACTGTTCATGTTGTTGGGCTGATATGGTATATAATATGAATTACTGTTTTACAATCGAAAATATCAACAATATAAATTTTTATTTCGAATTAATAATTCTAAATATCATTTTGTTAAAACTTTAATAATTCAAATACTTAAATAAAATATTATTTTTACTATTATTTAATTTAGGAATTACAATGAAATAGTGTACAAGAAATTTTATTTAAATTCTAACTTTAATTAATTTTATTTTTTTTTACTTAAATAATGTTAAATATTAGCATAGAAATATTTATTATTTTTATTCACTAAATTCTCAAATTAAATTTTTTATTTTATTTATCACATAAACTTAACAAATACACACACACATATATATTGAAATAACTTGATTATTTTATAACAAATTTTAATTTCTCTTTGATAATTCATTGAGAATGTATATTTAGGTTTAATCGATAAATTATTTAAATTTTAATTTAAACAAAAATTTTGAATTACAAGGAAAAGATTTTTTTTAATTTTTTTTTAAAGTTAAAAATCTAATATCATACTTTATTAAAATTTTAATTTAATAAAGTTTTAAATATACATTAATCACTAAAATTCTAAAAATATAGAAATCTAATCAATGTAGTTTCAATTCTAAAATTTTGAAAATTTTCTTAAATAAATTCATTTAAATTTAATTTAATTAACTCTTCAAATTTTAAAATTAAAATTTGGATTTTAATCTTTACCGAACAAAACTTATCACACTGATTTATATATTATAACATTAATAAAGTAATTAAATTATTATTTAGTAATTTAAAATTTATTATTATTATTATTATTTTTTATCTAACTATTTAAATCTAAATTCAGAATTTTATTATTATTTATTTTTAAATCTAAATTGAATAAGGTTAAGGAAGATATTAGTTTGGACTTTGGATACTATTATTATTATATAAATTATTTGTTACAACATTATTTCAGTATAATTAACCTTGTTTTATAATTGACTATCTAAATTAATAAATTTATTTTTGTTTGATACATTTAATATAATTATTATATTACTTTTATGTTAAATTGTTAATATCATCATTTACATAAATTTTTTTTTAAAAAAAAATAATAATAAAAAATTATATTTATTACAACTTTTATATATTATCAAATACAACTTTTCTATTTTGTTACTTATAACATAATCTTATAAATAATATTAAATATTTATGTATTAATTATATAATATAATGTTATCTTACACATATTTACTTTAATTATGTTATATATTTTGTCATTATTTTTTTTTGTAACCTACAATTATATTGTATTACTACTATATTATTATGAAACATAATATTTATATTTTACTATACCTTAATAATCTTATAAACCTTTTTATTTTATTTTATTTTATTTTATTATATATCTTATTATATGTCATATTAATACTGATTACATATTACAATTATACAATTTATAATTTGTTATTATTATTATTATATATTTTTATTTTTATTTTCATAATCATATTTGCTTATATATACTTATCAATCTTACATCACTTATATTCACAATTCTGCATAATGAATCATCAATACTTTAAATAATTAATTATATATTCTATTTGTACTGTAAAATATTGTAGGATATTATAATTTATTTGAAATTTAATTTAAAATTTTTATTATTTTTTTTCTTAACAAAACATTTAAGAATTAATAAATTAATCTTAAATAAACTATTTATTTTATTCTATAAATTTATTTTATTTTATTTTATTTATGTATAAATTATTTCAGTATTAAATATTTAAAATAGAATAAAATAGAAATTCCTAAATGCGTAGATTCCCTACATAAAAAAATAAAATTAAATTAACTAACAATAATATTTCTACGAAAATTTGGATTAAATAGATATAATAAAATTGAAAATGGTAAATTTCAGGTTAAGATCACCTACCTTAAAGTCTGACGATCCGGCCTCGCTTTAATCTCTCTCTCTTGATTTACAGCGCTCTCTCTCTCTCCCACTCTAATTTTTTTTTATTTGATTGATTCTTTCAATTCTTTCTCTCTCTCTTTTTTTTTTTATAAAAGGATGCGTAATGGAATAGAGGAGTGAGAATCATGGAATGGTTTCATTTAGTGGGAGGTTCGGCGGCTATTACCGTACAAAACGGAAGGAAAGTGGAGAAGGTGGTTTAGTCGTGCGGAAGATGTAACTTTTATTTTTTATTTTATTTTTATTTTTTAAGATATAGTGGGTCCCATTAACAATAATTTAAATCTAATCCGTCCATCATCTCGGTCTGGCCAAGAGAAGATATAAGACAAAAAATGAAGTTGATCCGAAACTCAGGTGAGCCACACACAAGCGGACGGTGGACTTGGTTCCCACAGAAAATGGGTTATTCTTGATTTTTATTTTATTTTTTTTAACAACAATCTAGTGGTTAAGATCAAATTAATCTCAGTGCATAGTCAATAGTTGATGTTGGCTAGATTTGGATTAATTAATAATTAAACACGTGGTCTTAAGTATATGAGTTGAGAGAGTGCATTATAAATAAACTTATATATATTCTACCAAAATCATGTAATCATTAATGACATTAATTAATAGTTCACACTAAGCAAAACGATCACACATCAACGGTTACAATTTACATGAGCCGATAGATGCATGTGTGCATGGGTGCGTGGATGTATGCATGGGTCTATGTGTGTATACTCCAATGAAGGCAATTGTACATACATGTATGTGTACGCACGTGTACCAAAATTCTGGGTCATTACATTCTACCACCCTTACAAGAATTTCGTCCCCGAAATTCAAGCACACCCACCAAAAGGGCTGATAAGGATACTTTTTATAATCAGTTATGTGTTTAGATGTTTACTACATTCCATGTATAGTAGTTTTGTGTGAGTACAAGCATGTGTAAATTATTATACAAATTTGGGTTATTATACAATTTCATCCAATGACGAATGAATTCTCAATTACCACGACGGACCGTCCGTGGCACATGAGGTGGCAAGTTTAACTAGGTAACTTAATGGAAATGCATGTATCAGACTCCAAATCCTATAAGGACTCTAGGACAGTTCGACCTCATCTTTGGCATTGGGGAGTGGGGAGTGGCAAGCTCGAACAAGATTTGGGAACTAGTTCATTAATTAAAGATCCGAGTAACTTGCTAACTCTCCAATCTCTTTTGAATTGGCTAATTCCAGCTAATCAAGCTACCATTAGATGGAAGTAGGTCACCCTGCCATGCATCCAATCTGGTTTGGACATATCACCGTATCCACCAAGGTTGGTGGATCCATGTGGGGCCCACTTTGACGTATATTCCATACGTCAACACCGTTCATCCATTTTGACAGTTACTTCAGAGAATTATCCAAAAAACAATGCAGATGGACCTGCCACAGGAAAAAGTTTTGATGAAATTCAATCCATTAAAAACTTCATGGGGCCACTGGAATATTTATTTGCGAACCAACCCATTGATAGGGTCACAAAGATCTGGATGACCAAACCAGAAAAGTATCACCTTTTTTTTTTTATAAGTTTCTTTTAAATTTTATTTATTTATTTTTTAATTTTAAAATTTTTTATAACACACACCCACGCAGGCGGTAGTGGGATTTCACCACCCGTGGATTTCGAACCCAAGACCTCGTGTTGAAGCTCCTAAGAGTCTACCACTCAGGCAAGGACTGGAACCCCACACTAGTGTCACCTTGGTTCAGAAGTTTTCTAGCCAATAAAAAGCTTTTAACAACTGTTTACAATGGCGTGATCCACTTGAGATTTGGATATGCTTAATCTTTTGGATTATATCCTACAATGAAATGGAAAAACAGACCCGCGGAGTTAATATGCTGAAAATGCATAACTTAGCCCCTAGATGTTGAACCTCACACCAGAAGCGGATTGCGTAGTAATTCACTATGCTTAGCATACTGAGTAAACTATATGATGTCCACCATGATTTATAAACTTTATCCGCGCCGTCCATCAATTTTAAAAGATAATTTTAGTATCTAATGTTTAAATGGACCACACCACTTGAAACAATTGAATTGAATGTCTACCATTGAAAAATTCTTGAGGGCCACAAAAGTTTTGGATCAAGCTTTTTTTTTTTTGGTTTTCCCTTCATACATGTCTTTATGATCTCCTGAGTATGTTGGATGAGAAATAAACATCACTGTGGGGTTTAGAATGGTTTCAACTGTGGAAATCTTTACCCCCACCGTTTTTAGTGGTATGATCCACTTATCTTTGGATATGCTTCAATTCTTGGCTCAACCCTTTAAATTAGATGGGAAAACGTATAGACAGTACGGATAAACCACGTGCATTCAAGGTGGGCTCAACTGTTTTTACTCACATACTCAGTAGGCAATCCGATTTCCCTCGCACCCACTAGGTTTAAGGCGTGTAGGGCGCATCGTTTTTTATTTTTATTTTTCTGATGATCCACACTGTCCATTCAACTACATGGATTTAATTGTGATATGGATAAAAAAATGGAGGCAGATCAAATGATCAGGTGGACCACATCAACATGATTTCATTTAAACAAATTATCCACTGTTGAGACTTCATATGGCCGACCAACTACTCCTGTATTCCTCGTACTTGCTCTCGTGACAAAAAAGGACCTGAACAAACAGGTGGACGGCGTTGAAGGGTGAAGTTAATGAAGGTGGGCCTCATTTCATTTCTACAATTCTACACGCGTTTTCATAATTGAAGGGTACAGCTGTAATAAACGTAATGAATAAGGGTAATTGTGAGTCGTAAGTGTTACAGATGATCCTCTGCTTGCGTCAAGCAGGAAAATGGCCGTTGTTGCAATCTAACTGACGGTATCATTACGCACCGTAATTGCTGACTAGCATGGAGCAATGACGATAAGCGTTGTATTAAAACGAGAGAACGAAATTTCAATGAAACCCTCTTCCTTGATTGTCTAATTCATGAACTGACGACTTGTAGGAGTCTTATGCGACTCGACGTGGTATAACTCAGGCTTCATCTGGTTCAGCTACATAAATCATCATTCAAATATGGGTGACTCAGACAAGCTGTTCCCTGCTAGCATAGTTCTAAAACTCACTGACTCAGCTCTAAACTCAGTCAAGTCAACTTGACACTACAAGATTTCGAGCTGAGTGCTTAGGAAACTTGATCTTGAGTCAACTGGGAAACTAGGTCGACTCAACGCAACTCACGGTCACTCGTGATGAGTCATTCGCCTTGTAAAACTATTATTCATTAGAAATGGAAATACACAATAGGATACATAATTCTTTGTTATTAGTTTTCTTATTTTATAATATTTAGTTAAAAATTAAATATTTTAAATATTCTTTATAAGTACACATTATATAATAATTTATACTTAGAAAATATAGTCGAGTCACGTCTTTGAGTTGCCTCAACCGGAATGGATCCCGATTCGAGTTTTTAGCTGTTTTAAGGGTTCTTCCACACTTCCGGGTCCAGCATGACAAGTTCACACTTTTGAAATTATTTGCCAAATAGTCCAGAAGAGAAATGTCAGGGAAAGTCACTCAAGGAAGCATGAGGAATGAGGAGGCCAAACTAACAACTCCACCTAAGAATCTGAGCCGCTTGATCGTGTGTTAAGTTCATAAAAAGAATTCCTTAGGTGTGCGCTCACATGATTGACCCTCAGCCCAAAATTCAGGCCCATCCAAAAATTAGGTGGGCCACACCACAGGCAATGATAGGAGAGGGACTCCAACGGTAGAAACCTTCCATGTGCCATACAACTTGAAATTGGATGAAGGGACTATACAAAAATTAGTCCAAGCCAAAACTCAGGTGCCCAACATCACCTGAAATTGGAAGTTTCGGTGTGTGATTTTACAAATTTTCCTATGGTGCGGCTCACCTGATATTTGGATTTAAAAAAAAAAAAAAATTAAAAAAAAAATAAAATAAAAAATAAACATCTCTGCAATGAACACGAGAGGGCGTACCTGATGGATGAAGTGATATCATACAGAAATCTAGCTAGGTGGGGTAACCGAGCTAAGGACAGCCTGAGATGAACCGCTAGCCATACACCAAGGCCCCAGTGTGGTAGTAAATCATCTCTAGGCAAACCACTCTGTCAGGCGTTTAGATAGTCCAGTATCAGTTCCAGATTGATTAGCCGTTGAACCTAAATATTCATCCCTGGACCTTGCCTGCAAATATTGTAAGGAAGAAAATCCAGAGTGATCTGGGCCGCACATTTCCACATGAAGTTTATCTATGAGGGCCACTCTAGTTCATTCTACATTGGAAGTCTTTATTCATTGCTACTGTGTATGTTATGAAATAAACATTGTTCATTTAGTGGGCCTAATGTGTACAGCCCGCTGTGAAAAATACCATACATATGATTTTATGGTAGCCTAATCAAGATCAAGTGTATCGTGGGCCTTTGTGATGGATGGAGAAGAAGACTGAATAAAGAAGATCTGGATTTTGAATATGGACACACGTGAGGAGAGATTGAAAATGCAACTTCCTGGACGTGTGCAAGATCTGTTCAAGTTGCTAACATGTCCTCGCCCAAAACTTGGTTGCTATACCCAAACAGAGCATAAAGAAACCATCATTTCCACTATGAGATGAAAATACCAATATTACTACGTAAAGATCATTTTTCATACATTTTAGGACACAGTTCAGCTCATTCGTTTCACCAAATTCCTTTATATCTTTATATGGGAAATACAAGAGGCGGACACAAGTTACGACGATAAAAAATGGCAGCGGAAGTTAATTTTACTATCGGCCTTCCACCTCAGAAACTGTTACATCATTTGAAGAACAAGTTCCTTGCCTGATTGTAACTGTGCATCAGTATCAATCCTCCCATAAAGAAAATGCAGGTTGTTTGGGAGTAGGCAGAGCAATAGTCTCATTGCCAAGCATGGACACAACATCTGACATGGTGGGTCTGTCCGCCGCATGTTCTTGCACACACAACAGCGCAACATGAATGCACCTTAATAGCTCAAACGTTGGAGATGAATCGCCCAACATTGGGTCCACCAGCTCCAAAACCCTTCCTCCTTCCCACAATTCCCATGCCTGAAATATGTCCATTTCACTGAAAATATCGCATCATGTAGTCACAAAGAAATTTTAGATAAATGTAGATTTAGTTTAGTTTCTCACATATCCAAGAACGTTGAGATAACGGTCAGAGTGGTGGAAACTGTTGTTCTTCCTGCCGCTCAGGATCTCTAGCAGTATGACTCCGAAACTGAAGACATCAGATTTTATTGAAAAATGGCCCTTTACAGCATACTCGGGAGACATATAACCACTGAATTACATCATAGAACAAGTTTTAGTACCACAGCAACTATATTGAATGATGAGAAAAATGCTAGTCAAAAACAGTTTGGATTGGTTTTACTTACTATGTACCAACAACCTTGTTTGTGTTTCCTTCGGACTCATTGCATCCGAAGATTCGTGCCATGCCGAAATCCGATATTTTAGGGTTCATTTCACCATCCAACAGAATATTGCTGGTTTTTAGATCTCTATGAATGACTTTTAATCTGGAGTACTTGTGAAGATAAAGAAGGCCTTGAGCAACCCCTTCGATGATGTGGGCACGTTTACCCCAATGCAGTAGCGCTTTTTTAATAGGATCTGGCACGGATACATTACCAAATGTGCATGTAAGAGGGCATATTTTTTTGGGTGCATTTGGTACTTAGCTTATCCATCAGTTAAAGAATAGAAACATTAATAAAACTGAAAGTTTTAATGTGACAAACCAAAGAGGAAGGAATCCAAGCTTTTATTGGGCATATACTCATAGATCAATATCTTTTCATCTCCTTCAATACTACAACCAAAGAGTCTAACAAGATTCATATGTTGGAGTTTCGCAATTAGTATTATCTCATTTTTGAACTCTTCAAGTCCTTGTCCTGAACTTCTTGAAAGTCTTTTTACCGCTATTTCTTGTCCCCCCACCAGCTTCCCCTGAAGTAGCCATCGACATTTATTACATTCCCTTTCAAATTAAAAGAATCTGATCTGATATTCCTCGTAAGCATAGGTTGACCAACCTCTACTCAAATATTAAGAATGAAGTTTCATGTGCAAACACTCAAAAAATTTCTTCAAAGAATTCTGTGAGGCTCAGCGTACGTATTTGTGGATGTCATGGTGTATAGAGCGGCCCCTCTACATGATGGCATATTCAAGCCAGCATGTAAGTAATCCTGTATGTGCTTATAGGGTACATGTGCCATTTTGGTACACTTGGGAGAGATCCGGACGACCATTTATAGGGGTACACCATGAACATGATTTCGACAAAAAATTAGAGTGGTCCACTGAACAAGTGGGCAGCAAGCATATCCTCCTTAAACGTAGATGGTTGTCCTTAAAACCATCCATTTTCCTAATGTGCTAGCTTCCCACATAAGGATTGTAGCAGAATGATTCTAGCATGTTAATGCTTGCCTGATGGAATGTCATGTCTGTGCCATGTTGGCACATGTGCTGCGAAATGGCCTCAACCTCTCTCTACACAAATCTCTGTGATACTTCTCCCCAAAAGAGTATATATATAACATACTTCTGATAATTAAATTGATGAAAGAAATATCTATGTATTACCTTGTAAACAGGGCCAAATCCACCCTTACCCAGCTCATTTGCTGCAGAGAAATTATCTGTAGCAGCTGATATGGTGGCAAAACTGCATAATTTAAAATCCGAATCATCAGTCCCATTTCTTCCGAGGTTATTTACATCTCTAAAATTGTTGGCAGCTGCTATATTTCTACCCAACTGATCAAACAGTAGCACTTCCTGACTGGTTTCCCTTTGGGCTGGTTCAGAATGTAGGAAACACAAACAAGCCATCTATTATCAATTAATTGGCATGTATGTCGTGATAGTTCACTAAAGAGAGTGTGAGATTACCTTGAAGTCTCAGCTGTCGCCTCCGTCGATAACTTATGAAGGGTGCTAAGAGAAAACTAGATCCCAGGAGAATACTGATCACTACAACTAGCACCATGAGAGGTGGCTTTAGTCGTTTCTTCTTTCGCACACTTGCATTTTCTATACGTCCAGAAAATGGAGAAAATACATATGAGAGAGAGAGAGAGAGAGAGAGTCATTTCTCATGAGTTCATGAGAATGTTCGTTCTAATCAAACCATTTAGCTTCAAAATCAATCCAATTGGTCGATTGACTTTTAATCCCAAGCTAATTGGACCATTAATCTCCAATTTCAACAAAATCAGATTGTTCATCTTAAATGTTAGTCAAATTGGACAATTGATATTCAACTTTGGACTAATCAATGTTGGAACATGCAAAGCAGATGCATGCATCCTCCCTGCCTTTGCAGATTCATCCAACATATGCATCCTCCTTGCCTCATCCAGATTCATCCAACTGATGCATCGTCTGTTGTCAGAAAGTCTTCAAGACTATCCGCGCTTGACTGGTCGAGCAGACCGCTTGATCAGTCGAGGGTCCACTCGACCAGTCGTGGCCCGCTCGACTCAAAGTCCAGCGAGCTCACCTTTTGGTGTCCGGGTCGCTCGACCGGTCGTGGGGATTGCTCGACCAGTCGTAGGGGTCCCTCGACCAGTCGTGGACTCGGCTCGACTAGTTGTGGTTACATAGATTCGTTTCCGGATTTATTGCGGACTGCAGAAATTTGAGTCGGTTTCGCAGAGGTGCGAAAGAAATGTTACCTAAACTATAAATAGGTATTTCTAGGGCTTTTTTAGGGTATTAAAAATTATTCTAAAGCATTCTAAAGGGTTCTAGGGTTATCAAAGGGTGTAGTAAGGGTGAGATTCGAGGTTGTTCGAATCGGGTAAGTCCTCTCTCTTGTAATTTTCTTTTCATAGTGGATTTTCTATCACTTTGTGCCGTGGTTTTTTTCCACAAGGGTTTTCCACGTTAAATCTTTGCGTTCTTCTGTGATTGCTTGTTACTATTGAATTGCTACCCTAGATCTAGATCTGTGTGATTCCGCAGTACAAATCCCCAACAAGTGGTATTAAAGCAATCGTTGGGGCACAGATCTGAATCTGTAAGATTAATAATAATGGGAAACGACGAGTTTAATATTGAGAAGTACTAGAGCAAAAATAATTTTGAGTTGTGGAGGTTAAGATGATTAGCCTGTTAACTAAGCAAGGCGAGATTAAGGCTCTTAAGGAGCAAAAATCTACCATGAAAGATGATGAATGGGAAAACCTTGAGAGCAATGCTTTAACCTCTATCCGTTATGTCTCACAGATGAGGTTCTCTATAGTGTTTTGAGGGAGACAACTGCGGCTAGTTTGTGGGCGAAGTTAGAGAACATCTATGTAAATAAATCATCTGAAAATCGCCTACACTTGAAGCTACAATGTTATACCTTCAGATGATAAAGGGTGGAGATCTAGAAGCTCATATCAGCAACTTTAATAAATTGATGTGCAAATTACTGGATATGGAGGAAGGGGTCAAAGAAGAGGAACATGCGTATATATTATTGAATTTTTTTCTTGCTTCATATGAGTCTTTAAGGGACACGATGTGCACAGTAAATAAAACCCTAAGTATTGACACTGTTATCTCAGCCCTTCAAGGGAAGGCTATGAGAAAGCTAAACAACGACATGGGGGCATCTTCCGATGCACTGATTACGAGGGGCAGAGATTCTGAGCGAGGTACAGGATCCTCAAGGCCTGGATCCAAATCCAAGGGTAATGGCAAAGGAAAATTGAAGTGTTAGAATTGTGGGTTGTCTGGACACATGAAGAAGGATTGTAGAAATCATAAAACGAAGAAAGAAAATTCACATCTGATGATGAATTAAGTGGTGGTGATGTTTTGTCTGTTTCTATGATTAGTCACTTACATGACAATTATAAAGACGAGTGGATACTTGACACAGGAACATCTTATCACATGACTCTTCATCGGAGTTGGTTTACTAGTTATAAGGAATGCGATAGTGGACATGTTTTTATGGGCAATGACAATACCTGTAATGTTGTGGCTATTGGTACGGCTAGCATAAAGATATTTGATGGGATGGAGCGTACCTTGACTAACGTCAGGCACGTTCCTGACATGAAGAAAAGTTTGATTTCTCTTGGTGCACTCGAGATTATAGGGTGCAAGTTCATCGGTATTGATGGCGTCCTTAAAGTTTCAAAAGGGGCACTCGTGGTTATGAGAGTGCAGAGGCATGGAAACCTTTACAAGTTGATTGAGAGCACTTCAACAGGTGGAGCGGCAACAGCTATTGAAGATTCCACGTCTCTACGTATGTGGCATGCTCGTCTAGGCCACATGAACGAGCGATGCATGAAGGTACTTTCTGATCGATGTTTAATTCTGTCGTTTAAAAATTTTGATTTAGATATATGCGAGCATTGTATGTATGGTAAACAATCTAGATTGTCTTTTAAATCTGGAAAACATGTTTGTAAGAGAGTGCTTGATTATGTGCACTCTGACGTATGGGGGCCATCGCCAAAAGTTTCAATTGAGGGGTTGTCATGGTTTGTTTCATTCATTGACGACTACTCCGAGAAAGTTTGGGTTTACTACACGAAACGTAAATCTGAAATTTTCACCATATTCAAGCAATGGAAGGTAATAGTGGAAAAACAGTTAGAGCGAAAAATAATGGTTTTAAGGACTGACAATGGTGGAGAATTTACTTCCACTGAGTTTAATGATTATTGCAAAGATGATGGGATCATCAAGCACAACACAATGCGCCACACGCCCGAGCAAAACGGTGTGACTGAACGAATGAATCAAACTCTCCTAGAGAGGGCCAGATGCATGTTAAGTAATGCTGCATTGGGTAAGAACCTATAAACTGAGGGTATTAACACGGCTTATTATTTGGTGAACCGGTCTCCTTTAATGACAATTGAATGTAAAATCCCATAGGAAGTATGGAGTGGTCAGAAAATTGACTACTCAGGTCTACGCATATTTGGTTGTGAGGCTTACTTTCACGTACCGTCAGTTGAGAGAGATAAGCTAGACCATAGAGCCAAAAAGTATATCCTTATTGGCATGGCATTGGTGTGAAAGCTTACAGGTTATTTAATAAGGTCACATACAAGGTCATCACTAACTATAACGTCGGATTCGATGAAAGCTCCCTATTTCGTAAGAATGATAGGTATATGAATTAGAATAGATTCCATCATCAATCCATGCCCGGGAGGCAAACAAAACAATTAAACTAATTACCAATCAATCAATAATGCATAAAAGTTAGGAAGGGTATCATCATCCGACCATGCCCAGGAGGCGATAGTGAACAACAGGACTTCCCGACGTCATAAACATCAAAAGTGAAAAAGAGATATTCAAGGCCATTGCAAGATCCATTGTAATTTCGATCACAACACAGACCATTAAAGACAAGAAACATTCCTTTAATTAAACTAAAAGCAACATCAATTCAGTTTAAATCAAAAAAAAAAAAAGGCATAAGTAAAACCTCCCATCAGGCTACAAGCTTCACCTCTTAGCCCCAGCTAAGAGGTTTAGCCTAGCATGATCATGCTAAAACCACAGAAAAAAAATCAAAGGAAAGAAATAAATAAAAGGAAAAGAAAAAAAGGAAAAAACACCGGATCTCTCTCTCTTGCACTTCCTCTCACGTTCCAGCTTCCAGCACTGCCTTTTTTCTCTTTCTTCTCTCTTTATAGGTGCCAGGGGCTGTGCAGGAGAGGCCTGGCCGGATTGCGAAATCATTCGCCGCAGATTCCTCGCGGAACTCTGTTTCTGCGCCAGAAAACGCTTAGCCTGATTGCGTTTGGACTCAGTTTGAGAGAAGGAGTCTTCCCCTCTTTGAAATCTGCCAGCATGGTGAGTGTAAGCACCCATTGTATGATCAAATGGACGGTTTGGATCGCTGATCCGTTCACGGACGGAGGCCAGCAACTTCCCGCAACTTCCGGCTTTCCCGGACGAGCGTAAGGCTTACGCGGACGCGCTGACGTGTTCAGTGGGACCCGTGGCGATGTTTCTGATGAAATCCACCCCGTCCATCAGATTCCTCTCGATTTTTCGGTCAGAATGGGCTGGTTTTTGTCGAGTTTTGGCGTGGTCCACAGATGTTTTTCTTCCACAGTTCATCTTACGTTTGGACAGCTGAAATCATCTCTCCATTGTCTTCTGGAGTTCCGCCTCCTAGGCGATGGTTACGCCTATACTCTGGAGCGAATGAACGGTCCGGATTTAACATCTGAAGAGCGAGTGGGGCCCACTGTTGAAAAAACGGACGAACAGCGTCCGTCCGCTGTTATTGCGGAAGAAGGAGACGGGTCAGCGTCGGGTTGACCAGACCAGCTGGTCCGGTGCAGCTCACGTGCGTGTGCAGCTCACGTGCGTGTGCACTATATGCACATCCAACTCATGTGGGGTCCATGATGATGGATCTAGGAAATCCGCTCCGTTCATCCGTCTTGTCTCCTTAGATAATGGGTTGAGACCAAATTTTAAGCATATCCAGATCTCAGGTGGGCCCAAAATCAATGGTTTATGGGCTGATTTGAGTGTTGGGCCACTTCCAGAGGGATTCAATGGCTGAAATTTGACGTGTACGGTTATTTTTGGGTCCTCGAGCCATGAATAAAGTTTTGAGCCGAACAGATGATGGAAACCCAGTGATCTTGTATTCTGGCTGACTTTCAGGCCGCTTGAGCTTCAGTTTCTTGATTTCTGCGGATCCCTGGCGTGTAATTCCGTCGATCTTGGTCCTCTGAAGTCCGTCCCTTGCCTTTAGTGTCATCGGAGCATTAAATCCATGCTTTAAGCTCTCTTTTCAGTCCACGCTTGTAAATACACTCTGCATCACAAACATGATTAAAGCGGGTCGTTAAACGGTATCATGTTC
Organism: Magnolia sinica; assembly: GCF_029962835.1. NCBI lineage: Eukaryota > Viridiplantae > Streptophyta > Magnoliopsida > Magnoliales > Magnoliaceae > Magnolia > Magnolia sinica. The sequence continues at coordinate 4,813,132 of NC_080573.1, read as the reverse complement.
GTAAATCCAAGAAATAACTGGGGTCTAATATGCAATATTTGACCCTCAACACAACCCCCAACCAGCATTTTGCTAGTCCCGAGCAAAGCATGCGAAAAGTAAGTTGAGAATTACAGAACAATTTCTATAAACTCGAGTGATTTTTGTAGAATAATCCAGATATGAGAATTCCCATATTCATGAATGTTGGATATTACTTTCTCCTGACTCAAGCGCACGGTAAACTTCATAATCAAGTTCAAAGTATTATTCTATTAATTAGGAAAATTCTAATCATTGAGATCTATAAGCATACAGTGTAATCTCACTTATCATCATTAAAATTCACTTCTCTATTTGAGGATATCATTGGTAACCAATAAGAAGATTCATGATAACCAAAACTTGCCTCACGGATCATCTTTTTATTCTTTAACTTTTGATTTTTCCATTAAAAGTGACATACTACAAGAAAGAGGGTTTTTAGCGACGAAACTCATTTTCGTTGCTAAAAGTCACTTTTAGCGACGAAATAATTTTTTGTCGCCAAAAGTGTACTTTTAGCCACGAGACTTTTAGCGACGAAAATTTTCATAGCTAAAAATCATGGATAAGACATTTAGCGACGAATATTTTCGTCGCTAAAGGCTACAAACACCTTTTACTAAAAATCGAATGGATTACTTTTAGCTACGAAAATTTTCGTAGCTAAATATCGTAGATGAGATTTTTAGCGACGAAAATTTTCGTCGCCAAAGGCTACAATCATTTTCACAACCATTTTTGAAGCCACTCGAATGGATTACTTTTTGCTACGAAACTTTTCGTAGCTAAAATTTGTGAACGAGATTTTTAGCGACGAAAATTTTCGTTGCCAAAGGCTGTAAACAATTTTTCAAAACATTGAATGAATTACTTTTAGCTACACAACTATTCGTATCTAAAAATCATGGAATAAACTTTTAGCGACGAAAACTTCCGTCGCTAAAAGCTGCAACAATAAGGATTTAACCAGTTAAGATTACTTTTAGCTACGAAACGTTTCGTAGCTAAAAAACCTGGATGTGACTTTTAACGACGAAAATTTTCGTCGCTAAAGGCTGTAACAATTTTAAAAACGTGGATAAGACTTTTAGCGAGGAAAATATTCGTCGCTAAAGACTTTTACCTACGAAATATTTCGTAGGTAAAAGCCTCTTTTTTTATATATCACCTGTTAGAATATAATTCATCATATTCTTCCTGATATACACCTGTTATATAATATATTTCATCATATTCACATTCACATCCATCGAAACCCAAACTATGTAAATTCATCCAAACATAAACTACATTCATCTAAACATAAACTGCATCCATCTAAACACAAACAATCTTATGGAAAAAAAATAAATGAAAAGAGAGATAACATATGAGAGGTGATCCAGACAAATGAAAAGAAATCAGGTTTAGGTTATAGGTTATAGGTTACAGCTTTAGGGAATTGAGAATAGGTTAAGGTTTAGGTTTAAGAAATCAGGTTCTAGTTCGGGTTCGGTATCAGGTTTAGGTTTGGGTTTTCAAGTTTAGGTTTAAGTTTAGGTTAGGGAGTTGACATTAGGATTAGGTGTAGATTTAGGTTTAAGGATTTGAGATTACATTTAGGTTTTAGGTTTAGGTTATATGTTTAGGTTTAGGTTATAAGTCTAGGTTATAGGTTTAGGTTTAAGTTAGGTTATAGGTTAATGTTTAGGGAATTGAGAATAGGTTAAGGTTTAGGTTTAAGTTAGGTTATAGGTTAAAGTTTAGGGAATTGAGAATAGGTTAAGGTTTAGGTTTAGGAAATCGGGTTCGGGTTCGGGTTCGGGTTTAGGTTTGGGGTTTCAAGTTTAGGTTTAGGTTAAGGAGTTGAGATTAGGATTAGGTGTAGGTGTAGGTTTAGGAATTTGAGAATACATTTAGGTTATAGGTTTAGGTTTAGGTTATAAGTGTCGGTTATAGGTTATAGCTTTAGGGATTTGAGAATAGGTTAAGGTCTAGGTTTAGGAAATCGGGTTCGGGTTCAGGATCGGGTTTAAGTTTGAGTTTTCAAGTTTAGGTTTAGGTTTAGGTTAGGGAGTTGAGATTAGGATTAGGTATAGGTTTAGGTTTGGGGATTTAAGAATACATTTAGGTTTTAGGTTTAGGTTTAGGTTTTAGGTTTTAAGTTTAGGTTAAGGTTATAGGTTTAGGTTAGGTTTAGGTTATAGGTTATAGGTTATAGGTTATAGCTTTAGGGAATTGAGAATAGGTTAAGGTTTAGGTTTAGTTTTAGGAAATCGGGTTCGGGATTGGGTTTAGGTTTGGGTTTTCAAGTCTAGGTTTATGTTTAGGTTAGGGAGTTGAGATTAGGATTAGGTGTAGGTTTAGGTTTAGGGATTTGAGAATACATTTAGGTTTTAAGTTTAGGTTTTGGTTTAGGTTATAGGTTTAGGTTTTGGTTTTAGGTTTAGGTTAAGGTTATAAGTTTAGGTTATTGGGTTATAGGTTATAGGTTAAGGTTTAGGTTAAGGTTATATGTTTTGGTTTAGGTTTAGGTTTAGGTTTAGGTTTTAGGTTTAGGTTAAGGTTATAGGTTTAGGTTAAGTTTAGATTTAGGTTATAGGTTGTAGGTTTAGAGAATTGAGAATAGGTTAAGGTTTAGGTTTAGGAAATTGGGTTCGGGTTCGGGTTTAGGTTTGGGTTTTGAAGTTTATATTTAGGCTAAGGAGTTGAGATTAGGATTGGGTGTAGGTTTAGGTTTAACGATTTGAGAATACATTTAGGTTTTAGGTTTAGGTTTAGGTTTTAGTTTATAGGTTTAGGTTTAGGTTAAGGTTAGGTTATAGGTTATAAGTTTAGGTTATAGGTTTAGGTTTAGGTTATAGGTTTTGGTTATAGGTTATAGGTTATAGCTTTAAGGATTTGAGAATACATTTAGGTTTAGGGATTTGAGAATACATTTAGGTTTTAGGTTGTAAGTGTAAGTTATAGGTTTAGTTTTAAGTTAGGTTATAGGTTAAGGTTTAGGGAATTGAGAATATGTTAAGGTTTAGATTTAGGGATTTGAGAATACATTTAGGTTTTAGGTTTAGGTTTAGGTTTTAGGCTTAGGTTTAGGTATAGGTTATAGGTTATAGGTTATAGCTTTAGGGAATTGAGAATAGGTTAAGGTTTAGGTTTAGGTTTAGGAAATCGGTTTAAGTTTAGGCTATAGGTTATAGGTTTTTGTTTAGTTTAAGGTTATAGGTTTTTGTTTAGGTTTAAGTCTAGGTTTTAGGTTTAGGTTAAGGTTATAGGTTTAAGTTATAGGTTATGGTTTAGGTTATAGGTTTAAGTTATAGGTTATAGGTTGTAGCTTTAGGGAATTGAGAATAGGTTAAGGTTTAGGTTTAGGACATCGGGTTGGGGTTCGGGATCGGGTTTAGGTTTGGGTTTTCAAGTTTAGGTTTAGGTTTAGGTTAGGGAGTTGAGATTAGGATTAGGTGTAGGTTTACGTTTAGGGATTTGAGAATACATTTAGGTTTTAGGTTTTGGTTTAGGTTTTAGTTTATAGGTTAAGGTTTAGGTTTTAGGTTTAGGTTAAGGTTAGGTTTGAGGTTATAAGTTTAGGTTACAGGTTATAGGTTCTGGTTTAGGTTAAGGTTATATGTTTTTCTTTAGGTTTAGGTTTAGGTTTTAAGTTTAAGTTAAGGTTATAGGTTTAGGTTTGGGTTATAGGTATAGGTATTGGGATTTGAGAATAGGTTTAGGTTAAGGTTATGAGTCTAGGTTTAGGTTATAGGTTATGGTTTAAGTTTAGGCTATAGGTACAAGTTTAGGTTATAGGTTAAGGTTTAGTTTTAGGAAATCGGGTTCGGGTTCGGGATCGGGTTTAGGTTTGGGTTATAAGTATAGGTTATAGGTTATGAGAATAGGTTTAGTTAAGGTTATGAGTCTAGGTTTAGGTTATAGGTTTTGTTTTAGGTTTAGGCTATAGGTATAGGTTTAGGTTATAGGTTTAGGGAATGGTTTAGGAAATCGGGTTCGGGTTTGAGATTGGGTTTAGGTTTGGGTTATAGGTATAGGTTTTGGGATTTGAGAATAGGTTTAGGTTAAGGTTATAAGTCTAGGTTTAGGTTATAGGTTAAGGTTTAGGTTTAGGTTATATGTATAGGTTTAGGTTATAGGTTAAGGTTTAGGTTTAGGAAATCGGGTTCGGGTTCGGGATCGGCTTTAGGTTTGGGTTATAGGTATAGGTTTTGGTATTTGAGAATAGGTTTAGGTTAAGGTTATGAGTCTTGGTTTAGGTTATAGGTTAAGGTTTAGGTTTAGGCTATAGGTATAGGTTTAGGTTATAGGTATAGGTTTAGGTTTAGGAAACCGGGTTCGGGTTCGGGATCGAGTTTAAGTTTGGGTTATAGGTGTGGGTTTTGGGATTTGAGAATAGGTTTAGGTTAAGGTTGTAAGTATAGGTTATAGGTTATAGGTTAAGGTTAAGGTTCAGGTTTCGGCTATATGTATAGGTTTAGGGATTTGAGAATAGGTTTAGGTTTAAGTTTAGGTTAAGGTTATAAGTCTAGGTTTAGGTTATAGGTTAAGGTTTAGGTTTAGGCTATACGTTAAGGTTTAGGTTTTGGAAATCGGGTTAGGTTTCTAGATCGGGTTTAGGTTTGGGTTATAGGTATAGGTTTTGGGATTTAAAAATAGGTTTAGGTTAAGGTTATGAGTCTAGGTTTAGGTTATATGTTAAGTTTTAGGTTTAGGCTATAGGTATAGGTTTAGGTTATAGGTTAAGGTTTAGGTTTAGGAAATCGGGTTCGGGTTCGGGATCGGGTTTAGGTTTGGGTTATAGGTATGGGTTTTAGGATTTAAGAATAGGTTTAGGTTAAGGTTGTTAGTATAGGATATAGGTTAAGCTTAAGGTTTAGGTTTCGGCTATAAGTATAGGTTTTGGGATTTGAGAATAGGTTTAGGTTAAGATTATGAGTCTAGGTTTAGGTTATAGGTTAAGGTTTAGGTTTAGGCTATAGGTATAGGTTTAGGTTATAGGTTAAGGTTTAAGTTTAGGAAATCGGGTTCAGTTTCGGGATCGGGTTTAGGTTTAGGTTATAGGTATAAGTTTTGGGATTTAAGAATAGGTTTAGGTTAAGGTTGTAAGTATAGGTTATAGGTTAAGGTTATGGTTTATGTTTCGGCTATAAGTATAGGTTTTGGGATTTGAGAATAGGTTTAGGTTTAGGTTAAGGTTTAGGTTTAGGTTATAGGTATAGGTTTAGGTTATACGTTAAGGTTTAGGTTTAGGTTATAGGTATAAGTTTAGGTTATAGGTTAGGGTTTAGGTTTAGGAAATCGGGTTAGGGTTCGGGATCGGGTTTACGTTTGGATTATAGGTATAGGTATTGGGATTTGAGAATAGGTTTAGATTAAGGTTATGAATCTAGGTTAAGGTTATAGGTTAAGGTTTAGGTTTAGGCTATAGGTATAGGTTTTGGGATTTGAGAATAGGTTTTATGAGTCTAGGTTTAGGTTATAGGTTAAGGTTTAGGTTTAGGCTATAGGTATAGATTTAGGTTATAGGTATAGGTTTTGGGATTTGAGAATACATTTAGGTTTTAGGTTTACGTTTAGGTTTTAGGTTTTAGGTTAAGGTTTATGTTTAGGTTTAGGTTTAGATGTAGGTTAAGGTTTTAGGTCAGGTTTAGGTTAAGGTTATAGGTATAGGTTAAGGTTTAGGTTTAGGTTATAAGATATAGGTTTAGGAAATTGAGAATAGGTTAAGGTTTAGGTTTAAGAAATCGGGTTCGGGTTCGGGATCGGGTTTATGTTTGGGTTTTCAAGTTTAGGTATAGGTTTAGGTTAGGGAGTTAAGATTAGGATTAGGTGTAGGTTTAGGTTTAGGGATTTGAGAATACATTTAGGTTTTAGGTTTAGGTTTAGGTTTTAAGTTTTAGGTTAAGGTTTAGGTTTAGGTTAAGGTTGAGGTTTAGGTTATAGGTTAAGGTTTTAGGTCATAGGGTTTGGTTTAGGTTAAGGGTATGGTCCCTGCAAATGCAGATATAAACACGGCCATCCGACGCAAATGGCCAGGCCCTTCCAATGCTGTCCATAAAAAAGAGACAGCTTCATCATGGTCATAATAGCGGTTCCCTCTTTCCAGGGAACCCCGCTCTTCCGAATAGCTCCGACGCACATCCGGGTCTGCTCCATTAATTTCGATCAAATACATAAACACGGCCTGTCCAAATGGTCAGGCCCCTCCAATGCTTCCATGGATGACTTCATCATGGTCATAACTGCGGTTCCCACCTTCCAAGGAACCCCGCTCATCCGGATAGCTCCGACGCACATCCGGTCTGCTCCATTAATTTTGAGCAAATACATAAACACGGCTGTCCAAATGGCCAGGCCACTCCAATGGTTTAGGCTTTCCTTACCTTCCATTGTATGCTTTCAAGGTGCAAGATGGCCATTGAAACACACATACATCTTGGGAATCGCTTCTCAAATCCCAGATTGTTTTGTTTTGAAACTCGTTCATCTCACCTGAAAACCTGTCACATAATGAATAACTGTAACCACAATGATAACTATTATGAATGCACTATAATGAACGAATTATTATTATTATTATAGATAACTGTAATTACAACATGGATGTTGGAGTCACTTATGAAAGGGTAGAATGGTATATAAAGATTATAATTGACTTAGAAATATAAATGCTATTATAGATAACTGTAATTACAACATGGATGCTGTGTGTGTCTATTTCATATGCACCTCAACATATATGTCTGCATGCATGTGCAGGTGTGTGTGTCCATATATTGTATTAGAGAAGGGAAGGGATTATTTAAATCATTAACAAAAGAAATATATGAATATTAAAAGATGTTGACTTCTTCATAAAATGCTCAAGCCTATAAAGAAATGAAACCAATGTCCACACCACCTGATTGATTTGCATATAAAACAACCATATTACAATGAACTATTTCAATCTCAATCCAAACCATCCATGGTGGGATGTGGATGATCACATATTTAATAGCGACCCGCCTGGCTTTGAAGTGGATTGAATCAGACCTCTCTAAACACAAAGGCCTTGACATGGTGGGATTTGACTGGGTCATGTGTGGCTCCCTTAAGTAGTGGCACAAAACCATATTTGGAAGTGGTTGGTGAAATACCTATTTGACACACTTCTGAACCCCAAACACTAATCTGTTGCCACGTGGGGGATTGCCAAGAAATACACCATGTTTATCGGAAGTAGGTTGCATGCTGAGGTTCACCATGATTTATGTATTTTATCCACTATGTCCATCCATTTCAATAGATAATTTTAGGGCTTGAGCTCAAAAATGAAGCATATCAAACGCTCAAATGGACTACACCATAGGAAAAAGTGTGAATTGAACATCTACTATAGAGAATTTCCTAAGGGCCATAGAAGTTTTGGATCAAGCTTATTTTAATGTTTCCCCTTTGCTCATGCCCATATGATCTTATGAATAGGTTGCATGACAAATAAACATCACCAGGGAGCCTAGCAAGGTTTCAACAATGGAAAACCCATTAATTAATTACCATGTTACTAGAACAAAATTTTCAAGCTCAGGTGCATGTGGATGATCAATTTCAATCCAAACCATTCCTTCTTTTTGAAGTGGGCCACATATAACGGATGGGCTGGATTTGTGAAACTTGGTCTGACTACTCATCCAAGTGGGACACATATAATGGATGGGCTGGATTTGTGAACCACATCTTGTTGAGCCCAACAAATGATCATGAATATTTTAATGGAGGGTAACCCCTCTCAACTTTTGTACGTGGTGTGGCCCAAAAAAGCCACGGATTGACTTCATTTTTAAGCCCCGGGCCCAACATAGAATGGTGCATTTGACTGATTAGGTAGATGTTCGACACCCATCATGGTAACACAATAGTAGGTGTTACCCTTGTCGTGGGCCCACCTTGATGATGTGTTATATATCCACTCGCCCAACCATTTTTCCATCGGGATCTTAGACCCACCATGTTTGTGTTGCTGAGTTTTTCACAGAAGAAGTTTATTCTTAATGTTTAAATTGAGTTATTTCTCCATATTATAGATATTTTGAATTTGTAAGCCCACTTTTATAGCCCACTTGATGATTGGTTTAGCTTAATAAATATCTCAAATATTCATCTTGATGGGCTTAACAAAATAGCATAAATTGAGTTATTACTCCATACCTGTAAGTAACTTTCACTTGTAAGTGACTTACGGGTAAGTCACTTACAACTTAAAAGAACTTACAGCATCTAAATAGGCCCACCAATATTTATATACCTCTCATTTTTGGAATAAATCCCTTATTTCATGTATTTTTTACTTTTGGACAGGTTGGATTTCAAATAAACATTGCGATGGGCCTTAAGATAGTTTCAACGGTGGTAATCACTCTCCCCGCTGTTTTCTGTGGTGGGGTCCACTATATAGTTTTTATCTGCCTCATTCTTTGGCTTAAGACTTAAAATGATATCTCAAAATGGATGGACGGTGTGGATATAACAAATACATTGTAGTGTTTCCACACCATAGGAAACAATGGACCACACCATAGGAAACAATGGACTTGAACTTATACCATTGAAAATTTCTTAGGGCCACACCAAGTTTTAGATCGAACTTACTCATGTCCTAAAATACTATAATGCTATAGTGAAATAGGTGAACCGCATGAATAAGTCACATATATCAAGGTGGATCTCAAGAATTTAAGTAAACTTTTTTGGAATTGATTTTTGAGGGAATATTCTCAACAAACAGGTGTTAGAAATCATAATTGGTTATTTGCTATAAAAAATAAGGTAATTCAAAAAATCAAACACACCTAGAAAAATAAATAAATAAATAAATAATTTTGAATTGTGAGTAGTAAAACCAAAAGCATTTGAATTTGTAAACGTTAAACAGGCCCATCCCATCCATTCACTTAGATATTATGATCTAAGCCATTGATCATATATGGTGGGTCATCCTGCTTGTGAATCAGAGGGGTGGTTCTAATAAATTTCCACTCTACTAGTTGATTAGATGGGCAAATAGAAGTAGACTTGCAACATTCATCTGTAAAATGTGAACAACAAAACCAAACGATGCATTTTACAGGTGTTTACAACAACATAAAATATTTTTCCACTAGTGTAATGACTTAGGGTGTGATGCATTAGCCTTGTGCGGAGCAAGCCCTAAACATTATCCTTTCTTTTGTGATTATCCATGACTCTAGATCTAACACATAAAACTTCAGGTTCCAGTGATTTGCTTCTTTCAACTCTAGTTGCATCAGCCTACTTGGCTCAACTCCCATTCAACTCTTATTATACAAGAACAAAGCTGAATGGTGATTTCAAATTGGTTTGCCGGATAGAAAAAAATACATCAGGCGAACTGTCCATTGTACATGGTCTTTTTCAAATATTTGCAACCCTCAACCTCAATTAAGCATGGTGGAAACAGCGCTGAACATCAATTTTGGAGCTTTCCAAACACAAACTAATTATTGCAACTCAGTTCAGTAGTGCATCCAAAAGCAGCCTGAAACTTTTATGTTCAAATAGAGATTTATCAATGAGAATATAACTCACAGCTCTAGGTGCCTCCTTCACTACAAGTTTCCCCTTGTGCCGGTCTATCTCTTCTATGCAAGCTTTAATTGCATCATTTAGAACTGATATGCCTTGTTCCTGCCAAAATGGAAAAAAAAAATTTTAATTAAAAAAATGGCAAATTTTGAAGAACAATGGACATCGGGAAACAATAAAACTGATCCACAACCAAAATATAGCATTTTTCTTTTATTGGCAACATACAAAAAAGGAGTCCCCATCCATCAGCTAAAACATTGGTGATTGTGTTGGCCACTTGTATGAATACCGATAGGTTGCTTCTCTAGAATACGCGAGATATCTAGAGAATAATGAAGAATTACAATGGATGACAACAGAGGAATCCAATAATATGATAGACACTACAGATAGGCATTGCAACTCCGCCTACTAGTGACACTCTAGCTGGTCCCAAGCCCAGGCAAAAGAGAGTTGATGTTAGGTGGACAGCCAGTGGTAAAACCTTTACAAAGAAAATCATGAGAAATCGACCTCGAATAGCTAGGACAAGGTTATGATAAGGATGATGACGATGATGGCACCATAGATAAGTAAATGGTTAGAAGGTTTTATGTTCGAAGGAATATATTTCTAAATGGAAAACAGATGCAGGAAAGGAAACACAATCCATTAAGATCATGAATAAATGAATCCGGTAATCAAAAAAGGTCTAAGTTCCATCCCTTAGCTAACACATCAATGAGCATGTTGCCCTCTTATAGAGAACATCTGAGGGGCTAGTTCTCCAAAGCATACAAGATTCTAGAGATCATAGAAGAATTACAAAATAAAATATTAGAGGAATCCAAATGGTATGATAGACATTAGTTAAGCATTGTAATTCCACATGGTAGCAACAGGCCAACCATTCCCAAGGCAGGGTAAAGTGGGGTTGATGCCAGATTGGCAGCAAATAATCAAACTCGGTCAAACAAATCAAGGTAATCCAACAAACCTTGATTTTATGGAGAATTTGTAGAGATTCTCGTATTTTTCTATTACGGTCCTCTCTATTTGGCTAACATAATTAGGAAGAAGAAATTCAGACTCTCTGTTTGTAATTAGAGAACTAGGTATACCCAATTAGGACTACAACTTGGGTTTGAGACAACCTGAGTTTGGGTCATTTTGGCTGAGGCTGTCAAGGTCCTTGAGTTGGTTCGGTTTGAAAACAATAATCCAATTTGAATTCAGGTTGTGTTTGGGTTGAGCAAATGCAGGTTGAGTACGGTCAAGTTCGGAATAATCCATGGAACTTGGGGCATTCAAACATTGGAAATCTCGAGTTCCATGGAATTCAACAGAGGATTCAACACATCCCAACAACGAGTAAGTGAAGAAAAAATAGCCAAATTCCCCATTGATGGTCCTTGACCGGATACAGAAGATGGCCAAACAACAACACCAACATTTTTGCATAAAACACATGCATGGAAAATCTTTGAGTGAATCCAAACTGCACAACTTGAGACCAAAGTTGCTCTTTCAAATCTGGAAGGTGAAATCCCTAATTCTAAAAATTCTCAGATTCCCAAAATCCTAAAACCCCCAAATCCCTAATTTATAAAATCAGAAAAACTCAAATTCAGGGTCCCCATTCAAATCTGTAAGCCCTAAAATCTGCAAATCCCTAAATGAGGGTACACATTCGAATTGCAAATCCACAAATTACTAAATCCCCAAATTCATAAATCAACATTGAGATTGAGAGAGATTGAGAAGGGGAGAGAGAGAGAGAGAGAGAGAGAGAGAGAGAGAGAGAGAGATACCTCACGTTCGTAGGTAGGGCTGGCGGCAACGGTGGGGTGGAGAGATCAGAGAGAGAGGAAGAGAGAGAGAGAGAGAGAGAGAGAGAGAGAGAGAGAGAGAGAGAGAGAGGGTGGAGAGATGAACTCATTAAGGAGCAAGAACATACCTCTTGCAAGCTCAAGAAGAGAGATTCAATCAATCAAAAATCTAAAAATTGCAATTTCATAGCCGTATGTATGCGGAAAGGGGGAAATCTGATTTTCTCCTTCATTTCAACTCCAATGCTCTTGAAAAAAACAACAAATGGACCCTCTTGCAAGCTCTGATGATCGGCCGAAATCTCCCCTTCAATGTCCTTGTGGATTGAGAGAATCAAAGAAGTGGAGGAGAGCTTGCGTCGCATGCTAGGGTTCAAAAAAGGGGTTTTCGAAAACCCCTTTTCAAGACTCTTTTCTTTTAACATGAGTTTTCTAGTTTGTTTATGGTGTGAGTTCAACACTAACTTTAACAAAGAAACACCACCATTTTAAGTTAATATCAATAAAGAAATATTCAGTGTCAACTTTACATTTTAAGATTTTTAAAAATATGAGTTTTCAACCATTTAACACAGTTTTTTTTCTGTCATTTACTACTACCATTGGATTTTCTGTTTTAGATTTGTTTTCTTCATGAAATACATGCGACAACAATTTATCTCTCTGCCATTCTCAAGGTTCCATTTTGGATCGGTTTCCATCTTGTAACTTAAACATTAGTATTGCAGTATTTACATTTGTCACCATCATTACCATAACCTTAGTAACATGAATCTTCTAAGGTGCTCGGTCTATTTGGTATTCTACTTCTATATCTTGTGATCTGTCTCCCACACTGCATATCATGTGTCTGCTTCAAATCCACCTTTGTTTTCGTAAAGTGTAGTTATTGTTGGATGTTAAGTGTTTTATTAATCAAATTCTTGAAGATATATCAAATTAAAAATTTTAAAAAAAAAAAATTGCAATTTTTTGGACTTCTCCGCCGTGCCTCATCATCAAATGATGTGTATCATTGAGCTCAATACTAGTTGTATTTTCTTAAAAGCGTTCAAAATATCTCTCAATGCCTTTCGCATGCTATTTCTGTCCGTACAATGACACTTGTGCTTTCCTCGAGCTATTTCAGGAACTGCCAGAAAAAAAGTTCAACACACTCAACCGATTTTACCATACAATTTTATAGTTTGAGAAAGAAGAAAGATAAAAAAAAAAAAGAAAAAACATTTACAAAGATCAAGTGGACCACACCATAGTATACAGTGAATTGTTGAAAAGATCTTGGGGCACGGAAGTTTTGGATCAAGCTCATACATGGGTTTTCCCTTCATTATGTCTGTACGATCTTATAAATAGGTTAGATGACAAATAAACATCACGGTGGGACCTAGAAAGGTTTCAACGGTGGAAATCATTGTTCCCACTGTTTCCCATGATGTGGTCCACTTCAGCTTCATATACCCTCGTATTTTGGTTTCAACCCCTAGAATGACATGTAAAAGCAGATGGACGGCGTGGATAAACCATGTACATTCATGGCGGCTGGTGGTTCATCTCAAGTGCTAAGCCAGGACCCAACTCTCTTCAGCATAAACAGCTAATTGTCTTAAATGTAACACACATACAGTGATTAGAATTTTTGGTCTGGTGGGCCATAGATGCCCTAATTGCCTGGTACGTGTAATTTTTTTACTTAAGCTGCTGGTGATTTTCTTAAGGACTGGCTTGACCTGATAATCTTTACAAAATCTCATTTTTTGTGAATGGGGCTTTGGTGGATCCTTGACTATGGAGCGTGCTGGGCCCCAGAGTCAGGGATCCACCTAATTCGTGTCTATTTTTTGTGCATCTTTTTCTTCGAAGAATTGAAGTTAGTAAGTTTTGTGGGCCCCATCATAATGTGTGTCAAACATCAATACCGTGGATTTGATGTGTCCCCTTAAGTTATGAGATATCTCAAAAATCATCGATAAACAAAACTCAAGTGGGCCATACCATTTAAAACTATATGAAGACATCTTAAAAAATATAAAAACACTTGATGAGGCCCACATGAGTTTTGGATGCGGCTAAAACTTGGTCTGACCCCTCATCCAAGTGGGACACACATAATGAGTGGGTTGGATATGTGAATCACATTTAGGCAAGCCCAATATAATGAGTTAGAACTAATGCTTAAGTTGACCACAAAGTGGGGATTGAACGCTCACCATAAAAAACTTGTTGGACCTGTAGAAGTTTCCAATCAAGTTGATGTTTGTGTTTTCACTTCATCCGGGTTTACATGACCTTATGAATAGGTTGGTGTGTTGAAAAAACCATCATGGTGGCCCTTCCAAAAGTTGTAATTATCACTGATGCTTATAAAAGAGAAAGATGGCGATGATGTTAAGATGCAAGGACAAGGAAACAAGTGTACATGGCTATGGAACTTGACTAGAAAGTAGGTGGTAAGGAAGTTGTCGAAATAGGAAGAAGACAATGATTTTTTGTATATTTGTTTATTATGTAAACTTATATGTATTTATGCGTGAATGAGTGTGATGCGGATAAGATTGTTTGTGTTTGGATGAATGTAGTTTTATGTTTGGATGGATTTTCTTGTTTGGGTTTAGATGGATGTGAATGTGAATATGATGAAATATATTATATAACAGGTGTATATCAGGATGAATATGATGAAATATATTATTAACAGGTGTATATCAGGAATTTTGTGCAGAATTTTGAGCTAGAATAATTTTTTAAAAAGAGACTTTTAGCGACGAAAAGTTTCGTAGCTAAAAGTTTTGTAATTTATTTTTTAGCTACGAAAATTTTCGCTGCTAAAAGTCTTGTACAATTTTTTAACGGCGAACCTTTTCGTTGCTAAAAGTAGAACAATATTTTTAGTCGCGAAAATTTTCACTGCTAAAAGTCTTGTACAGTTTTTTTAGCGACGAAAACTTTCGTCGATAAAAGTGGAACGATTTTTTAGGAGCGAAAATTTTCGCTGCTAAAAGTCTTGTACAGTTTTTTTGTGACAAAAATTTTCGTCTCTAAAAATGGAACAATTTTTTTAGTAGTGAAAATTTTTTCTGCTACAAGTTCCTTTTTAGCGACAATAATTTTCGTAGCTAAAAGTTTTGTAATTTATTTTTGGCAGCGAAAATTTCGCCGCTAAAAGTCTTGTATAGTTTTTAGCGATGACAATTTTCGTCGCTAAAAGTTTTGTAATTTATTTTTAGCGGTGAAAATTTTCGCTGCTAAAAGTCTTGTGATTTTAGCGGCGAAAATTTTCGTCGCTAAAAAGCTTGCATTTAGCGATGATTCGAATTTTCACTGATAAAACGCTTCGACATCGGTCTTTTAGCGGCGAAAACTTTCGTCGCTAAACGCTTTAGCTACGAAAATTTGACTTTTAGCGGCGAAAATTTTCGTCGCTAAAAGTGAGAGTTCTTGTAGTGACACCAAGAAGGGGAATCAAATCCTCACCTACAGGAGCAAACCTATGATGACGATGTATACCCAAAATTTTCACATATCATTCATAGGAATTAAATCTACACCTATAGGGAGCAAACCTATGGTGTAGACCATTCGCCCAATCCTTTCAATTTCTCAGGTTGGTTCCTTTCAAGCTTAGTGAGTACCAAGTAAATCCTTCAATATCAAACTGAAACCTTAATGTGAAAGCGAGATGTGACATGTGAGATCATAACTCAATCAATGTTTACAACTTCTAATTTTGGATTAACAATTCAAACTTAACTATGAAATCCAACAAATACTGAATCCAAGCGTCTTAAATTACCAACATCACGTATCTTGAAATTCCAAGTGCCCTAGATGGCCGTCAAAATCCCTTCGAATTCACAAGAAAGTCCAGAAAAATTAAAAAATTTCACAATTTTTGCTCAAGACCAAGAAAATGCTGATTAGGAAACCTAATCTCCCACCCCCAACCTAAAATCTACATTGTCCTCAATGTAAAAGAAATAAGCATGCAATGCACATGGGACAACAAAAATATAAGAGGAGTGATGGAAAGATAGTACCTGGACGAAAGAATCAAAAGGCTTTCCAAAGATATCTATGTAAGATCGGGTCAGCACAAGAGAGAAACCAATAGAAGTAAAATAAAAATAAAAAAAATAAAATCCTACCTACACCACTCTCGATTGCATTTAGCGTATGCAACAAGCCTTTAAACCCCTAGGTTGTCCCTAGTGGACGAGTTGTAGTCTCGTGAGGGTTTGCAGACTTGTTACCCCCACACATTGATCTAACTAACGAGGAAAATGCAATGGAATGAAAAGTTAGATTGGCTCCCATGAGCGCTAAGTTTACCGTCTATCCTAAAACAACAATAAAGGAAACTACCCTAGTCCTAAGAAAGCAAGGAAAAACTATTGAGTCAAGCCGCAAGGTTCCTCTTCTGGCCAATATCATGATAAGTTTCTCAGTAAGTTCCTCAACAGGATCATCCAAAAGCCCTTTTTGCAATAGGCTTGGACTCCTTGGAGCATGACCTTCCGGAGAAACTTATGTACCTCATAAGAAATTTTCCGTTGAAGTGCTTTAGGTATCTATAGTATATACGATTCACCTGTGTCAAAAAAAGTTACAAAGTTAGTATCCCATGGTGAATCAGAGACTACAGGTAGATCAAATTGAAAAAAATATTCAGGAAGTGGTGTAGTCTCAACACATTCCAAAGTAGCAAACTCCAGTTCAATTTTCAGCTCCTCCTCCCCTAATGGTAAACATTCAGGATCTGTGGAAGAAAGGGCTTCAGAGTAAGGGTTCTCTCGGTCAGTGATGACTACCGAGATGTTTTCTTGCAAGGCATTCACTATGTCTCTTATCATGGGATTATTTGAATCTGCAAAGTGTGTCAAACAATCATCTAAAGAGTAAGGAAATTCAGTTGAGCGTGACTTATGTTCCACATTAAAGCTCGTGATGATCTACCCAAGGAATCCATTGTCTTTAAAGGTAAACGGAGGTGTGCTCTCTTGCTCCAGCCCTACACAGATAGATTGAAAATCAATAGGAGAAGCATCGATGTGATCATTTTGTTCATTGAAACTACTCAATCGAGGCGTTGAATTGTCAAACGTGTACAGCTCAGATGATGGCCTCAACTTAGTGGTTTCAATTTCCAAGGTCGTAGCGAGCAACTCGTCCTTCTCCCGAATCACATCATCATTTAATTTAGAGGAGTAGTCCAAACATGTTTCACAAGAGTTAAAAGGGTCGATTGTAAGGGGCTCATCCTCCACCTTAAAATCAGACATGTCAGGTGAGGGGAGTGGCTCATTATGACCGACCACTTCGTGTATGTCTTGATCATTGACCTGGACTAAACTTGAGATTGATTCTAGGGGATTCTGGGCTGTACATTCATGATCATCATCCCAATACGCATCATCGTCTAATTCCGTGCAGTACACACTTGGGATGGGGTTGCTCTCCTCACATTCTACACCTAAGTTCGGTTGAGGTTTGAAAAAACTAACCTCTACCTCATCATTGAGATCCTGTGTGTCATGTGAGGAAAGTGTGTCATCATCACTATATTTGAAAGATACCCACATATCTTAACCATTCCTTTGAACAGTCATCGAGATCAACTCATCGAAAAATTGAACCGTATGCTCATTAATGGAATCCAACTCCTCATTTGTAATTTCAGAGTTCTTCAAAAGCGAGTTAGGATCACTTTTCTCGCATTGTATTTCTGGAATGAATTGTGGCTGAGATAACCGAGCCTCCTCTATCTTATCAAGGCGCGAATTAAGCGCTTCCAACGATTTTCTCATTTCCGTAAGATAGGCCAGGCTACGCTGAGCTGAATCCTCTTGGATTGTTTCTGGTTGGATATCAATGGTAGGGTATCCAAGAGGATAATCATTATAACATATAGTTGGTTCATCTCCCAAATTTTGATGTTTCCCCTGGTAATAGTCATACTGATCATACATGGGAGGATATGATGGTTGATAATAATCCTCATTTCCATAATTACGATCGTATACGGCCCTATTAACCGATGGAACATAACGTTCTAGTCGGTTCTCAATGTCTGTTCTCGATGGAGAAAAATCTTGAGGTATACGTTGAATTCCACAATCCTCAGGCATTCCCCAATATCTCTTATCCATCTCGGCATATGCACGTACCCACGCTTCCATGGTAGAACCCTAACTCTGAGTCTAATCCTAGAAAAAAGAAAAATCCTACAGCAATACATAAAGTAAGAGGAGAAGTTAGAAAGATGTTACCAGACTAGAGATTCTTATATTAAGATCCTGCAAAAGAAAACAACAGAAATTAGTTTCTAAATCTAAAAATTCTAAAGTAATGTTAGTTTTTAAACCAAAAGTCTACAAGTAGAAAATTTCTAAAAATAAATTAGGAAACAAAGTTAGATTCTAAAAGAGTTAGAATTAGAAAGTTAATAAAAATAGAAAGTTAGTTTCTAAAAAGGAAAGTTCCAGAATTAGAAAATTTCTAAAAATAAAGGAAAGATGAGTTAGTTTCTAAAATTAGAAAGAAACTCTAAAAAAAAAAAAGAAATAACTAACTAAGTTTCTAAAAACAAAAGACGAAAGTTTCTAAAAATA
Organism: Magnolia sinica; assembly: GCF_029962835.1. Taxonomy (NCBI): domain Eukaryota; kingdom Viridiplantae; phylum Streptophyta; class Magnoliopsida; order Magnoliales; family Magnoliaceae; genus Magnolia; species Magnolia sinica. Next base: position 4,795,116 of record NC_080573.1, on the reverse strand, counting down.
AACTATTTCTAAAAAAAAAAAAAGGAAAATACTAGAATTAGAAAATTTCTAAAATTCAAACCCTAATTCTAAAAATAGAAAAAGTAGAGGAATTAGAAAAGGATTACCAATTTAGAAGTTTATGTCAGGATCCTACAAAACAGGAAACAAGTTAGTTCTAAAAATCAAATAGAAATAAAAATCTAAAACTAAAGTTAGTAAAATCCTAATCTCAAACTAATTCTAAAACTAATTAATTTCAAAGAATCATAACCGTCAATCCACAGGGACTGATACCTGTATGTTATCTGAAACCAAGTAGAACTAAAACTAGACTAAGATGCAATCTAAATCAAATAGAATTTAAGGAATCATTGTGGAATAATTATCTAAAACTTAAGTAATTCAGAGGAAGGAAACTAGGGATTCAGAGGATCCACTTATAGGGATCAGGGAGATCTTATGCCTGCATCAAGAATTATGAAATTTAAACTGAACGTTACTTGATCTGGTTTTCAAAAGATGATAGGTATATGAATTAGAATGGATTCCATCATCAATCCATGCCCGGGAGGCAAAGCAAACAACAGAATTAAACTAATTACCAACCAATCAACAATGCATGAAAGTTAGAAAGGGTATCATCATCCGACCATGCCCAGGAGGCGATGGTGAACAACAGGGCTTCCTGACGTCATATACATTAAAAGGAAAAAAGAGATATTCAAGGCCATTGCAGATCCATTGTAATTTCAGTCACAACAGGCCATTAAAGACAAGAAACATTCCTTTAATTAAACTAAAAGCAACATCAGTTCAGTTTAAACAAAAAAAAGGCATAAGTTAAAAAAAAAAAAAAAAACCTCCCATCAGGCTACAAGCTTCACCTCTTAGCCCCAGCTAAGAGGTTTAGCCTAGCATGATCATGCTAAAACCACAGAAAAAAAATCAAAGGAAAGAAATAAATAAAAAGGAAAAGAAAGAAAAAAAACCGGAACTCTCTCTCTCTTGCAATCGTCCAGCCACATCCCTCCAAAAATTTTCCCTCAAAATCTCCTTTCTTCTCTCTTTATAGGTGCCAGGGGCAGTGCAGGAGAGGCCTGGCTGGATTGCGAAATCATTCGCGGCAGATTCCTCGCGGAACTCTGTTTCTACGCCAGGAACCGCTTAGCCTGATTGCGTTTGGACTCAGTTTGAGAGAAGGAGTCTTCCCCTCTTTGAAATCTGCCAGCATGGTGAGTGTAAGCACCCATTGTATGATCAAATGGACGGTTTGGATCGCTGATCCGTTCACGGATGGAGGCCCGCAACTTCCCGCAACTTCCGGCTTTCCCGGACGCGCGTAAGGCTTACGCGGACGCGCTGACATGTTCTGTGGGACCCGTGGTGATGTTTATGATGAAATCCACCCCGTCCATCAGATTCCTCTCGATTTTTCAGTCAGAATGGGCTGGTTTTTGTCGAGTTTTGGTGTGGTCCACAAATATTTTTCTTCCACCGTTTATCTTACGTTTGGACAGCTGAAATCATCTCTCCATTGTCTTCTGGAGTTCCGCCTCCTAGGCGATGGTTACGCCTATACTCTGGAGCGAATGAATGGTCCGGATTTAAAATCTGAAGAGCGAGTGGGGCCCACTGTTGAAAAATGGACGGACAGCGTCTGTCCGCTGTTACTGCGGAAGAAGGAGACGGGTCAGCATCGGGTTGACCAGACCGGCTGGTCTGGTGCAGCTCACGTGCGTGTACACTATATGCACATCCAACTCATGTGGAGTCCATGATGATGGATCCAGGAAATCCGCTCCATTCATCCGTCTTGTCTCCTCAGATAATGGGTTGAGACCAAATTTTAAGCATATCCAGATCTCAGGTGGGCCCAAAATTAATGGTTTATGGGCTGATTTGAGCGTTGGGCCACTTCTAGAGGGATTCAAGGACTGACAATGGTGGAGAATTTACTTCCATTGAGTTTAATGATTATTGCAAAGATGATGTGATCATTAAGCACAACACAATGCGCCACACGCCCGAGCAAAACGGTGTGGCTGAGCGAATGAATCAAACTCTCCTAGAGAGGGCCAGATGCATGTTAAGTAATGCTGCATTGGGCAAGAACCTATAAACTGAGGCCGTTAACACGGCTTATTATTTGGTGAACCGGTCTCCTTTAACGACAATTGAATATAAAATCCCATAGGAAGTATGGAGTGGTCAGAAAATTGACTACTTAGGTCTACGCATATTTAGTTGTGAGGCTTACTCTCACGTAACGTCAGTTGAGAGAGATAAGCTAGACCATAGAGTCAAAAAGTATATCCTTGTTGGCATGGCATTGGTGTGAAAGCTTACAAGTTATTTAATAAGGTCACATACAAGGTCATCACTAACTATGACGTCGAATTCGATGAAAGCTCCCTATTTCGTAAGAATAATCAAGAGGAGCAAGAGGAGCCAGAAAGGTGATCGTAGACATTTAGATTGACACAGATGATACTCAGGCAGAGACAGATGCGAAGACAGATGTACATGATCAGGTGGAGTAGCTACCTGTGAGAAGGAACCCACCGCGTGGTGTAGGTTACCGGCAAGATATATGGACGACTCTAAATTGCATTTGCCCTCATTACAGATGAAGGGGACCCGTCTACTATTCAGGAGGCTTTTGATGAACCTGATGCATAAAAATGGAAGGTAGCTATGGATGATGAGATGGACTCGTTGCACAAAAATTACACATGGGAGCTGGTGGAGCTTCCTGTGGGTCAAAAAGTGATTAGATGCAAGTGGTTATTCAAAAGGAAATAGGATAGGTACAAAGTAAGGTTGGTAGCGAAGGGTTATGCTTAGAGAGAAGGAATCGACTTCACAGAGATATTCGCGTTGGTGGTAAAGTAGGTATCTATCGGATTCTTGTTGGCGCTGGTTGCCCAATATGATCTCTAGCTGGAACAGATGGATGTGAAGACTGCATTCCTAAACTGAGAATTGGAAGAACAGATCTACATGAAGTAACCAGAGGGCTACGAAGTTAAAGGAGTAGAGAAAAAGGTTTGCATGTTAATGAGGTCGTTGTACGGTCTGAAACAGTCGCTTAGACAGTGGTATAAAAAAATTGATTCTTTCATGATGAGACAGAAATTTAATCGGAGTGAATACGATCACTGTGTCTATTACAAGACACTGAGTAATGAAAAGTTCATAATCCTAGTATTGTATGTTGATGATATGTTGATCACTTGTCATGATATGTCTGAAATCAACGTACTGAAGACTCAGTTATCAGGGACATTCGAGATGAAAGATCTGGGGGCTTCAAAGAGGATTCTTGGCATAGATATTCATAGAGATAGGAAGAAGAGCAGGCTTTGGTTATCATAGGTAGAATACCTAGAAAAAGTACTAATCAAGTATGGGATGGATCAGGCAAAGCCAGTGAGCGTTCCCCATGTTGCTTACTACAAGCTTTCCTCAGAACAATGTCCTAAATTCAATAAGGAAAAGCAAGTTATGCCTCATGCGCCCTATTCGAATGCGGTTGACAGTTTAATATACGAGATCGGATATTTCACATGCAATCGGTGTTGTGAGCAGATACATGTCAAACCCCGACTAGTAACATTGAGAAGTGGTGAAATTGCTACTTCGATACATTCAAGGTACGAAAGACTATGTCTTAACTTTTGAAAAGACAGACAAAGTTGGTAGGTTATGTGGATTTTGACTACGCAGGTAGTATAGATTTCGGAAAGTCTACTTCAGGATACTCGTTTATATTATCGGGTGGAGCAATCAGTTGGATGTCAAAGCTTCAGTAAGTGGTGGCTCTTTTCATAACTGAAGCGGAATATATGGCAGTGACGGAAGCGTTTAAAGAAGGTATTTGGATCAGAGGCATAATAAATCAATTGGGATTTCAGCAGGAGGTCGTGCCGGTTAATTGTGATAGCGAGAGCGCTATCAATTTGGCTAAAAATTCTGTTTATTACTCACGTATTAAACACATTAATGTTTGTCACCACTTTATCCGACAGATGCTTGAGAAAGGAGGCGTCACACAGGAAAAGATTCACACCAGCGTGAATCCAGCAGACATGCTCACTAAGGTCATTCCTACAAAGAAGTTTAGGTTCTGTGCAACTTCTCTAGGCTTGGCGATGACATAAAAGAAGGACAGAGTATGCACGAGAAGCGTTGATTGAAACTATGATTAAATGAAGAGATAAGAGAAGATGTCCAGAAGCTACAGGGTTAAAGATTGAAGACTTGGTGGAGATTGTTATCAGAAAGTCTTCAAGACTGTCCGCGCTCGACCGATCGAGCGGACCGCTCGACTAGTCGAGGGTCCACTCGATCGGTCGTGGCCCGCTCGACTCAAAGTCCAGCGAGCTCACCTTTTGGTGTCCGGGCCGCTCGACCGGTTGTAGGGTCCCTCGACCAGTCGTGGACTTGGCTCGACTAGTCGTGATTATGCAAATTCGTTTCCAAATTTGATGCGGACTGCGGAAATTTAAGTCGGTTTTTGTAGAGATGTAAAAGGGAAGTTGCCTAAACTATAAATAGGTGTCCCTAGGGTTTCTAGGGTATAAGAAATTATTCTAAAGCATTCTAAAGGGTTCTAGGGTTATCGAAGGGTATAGCAAGGGTGAGATTCGAGGTTGTTCGAATCGGGTAAAGTCCCCTCTCTTGTAATTTTCTTTTCATAGTGGATTTTCTGTCGCTTTGTGCCGTGGTTTTTCCCGCAAGGGTTTTCCATGTTAAATCTTTGCGTTTTTTGGTGATTGCTTGTTACTATTGAATTGCTATCCTAGATCTAGATCTGTGTGATTCTGCATCACAAATCCCCAACATCCTCCCCTATCTCATCTAGATTCAACCAGATTGTTGGTTTCTCTATAAGAACTGTTTGGCTACCCAATGCCATTTACTCCGGGTAAATGTACTAGACAGGGGCGACAATGTCTTTTGTAAACACTAGCTAATCTTATAAATAGCGGTGTTGTGAAGTGTAGAAAAATCAGAAAAACAGCAAGTGTTTTCTCTTCACAGCAGTAGCAGTTAGCAGCAGTAGCTTTGTTGACTAAAAATAATAATAAAATATATTCTTTCTTTACTATCTTAACAATCAAACCATTCATCTTTAATATCAATCCAATTGGGCTGTTCACATTTAGCATTATTTGAATCAAACCATTCAACTACAATATCAGTCCAATCAAGCCATTGATATTCAATATTGGCTCAATCAGACTCTTCATCTACTAGTTCAAAACAATCGTACAACACTTGATCTGAACAGGGCCTGAAAGGTGAGAACCCTTTTGTTCACCCTACGTACAAAAGATTAGCTCGTTCCAAAAACTCATATGGGCCACACATCAGAGAACAACGAAAAAGTTTCTCCTAAGATCTCTATGTTCACAAGGTGTAGCCTGCGTGAGTTTTGGACTAGGCTGATTTTTGTTTCTTCCCTTCATCACGGTGAGTTACACCTGATGAACGGCTATAATGAAAGATAAACACCATGGTGCCTCACATACAAACCTATGCGGTTTGCATCCCATCTTCATTGTTTCTCGTGGTTTGGCCCACCTAAGATTTTTGGCTCCAGTGCTTAACATCAAGGATGGGATTACATATACAACATGGTGGGTGGGTCTTACCAGCATGGGTGCGTTTTACACGCCATGTTGCACTGGATTCTGGCCCCACGGTCTGTTTTTGTATACATCTGCCACCCCTTTTGCCATCATAATTCCTCATTTAAAAAAAAGAAAAGAAAAAAAAGAAGAAGAGATAAGCGAACACATGTACCTAGTTCTGAAGCAGCCACACGTACGTAAAAATCTTGCCCTCCATCAGAAAACACCCTGAGATCAATCAAATCCCCATCCCAGATCATACATCCACTCTCCCCTTGGCTAATATCAGCACTAGCATAAGCAGTGCAAGAACAGTTGTTCAAGCATACATCTTTGCACTCGTCGATCCTCACTCCGGCGACCTTATGTGCAATGGAGGTATCCGGCAGCTTCGCGCGTTCGATCTTGATGAACTTATCACCCTTCCCACACTCCAATCTGGCCTGCCTAACACAACCATCTGATCCATCCCTCAGTGACCAGTCTTGGGGTGACTTGGGCTCAAACCCATGAAAACACTCACATGGCACTCTATTAGTAGTACAGGCGGCGTAGGCCCCACACTCGGCATAAGCGTCACATCGGTCCTCCATCGACGACCAGTAAGGATTCCATGTCTGGCTTCTTTTGATCCAAGTTAACCATTGAAGCTGGCCTGTGGTATCGAGAGTCAACGAGGAGATCGCCGATGTGTCAGTGCGATTGTATGTGAGGTAAGTTTCCTCGTCATTTGAAACATAATGGTTGGTGGATATAAATTCAATATCCATACTGCGCGAACCGCTCAGTCTCTTGCCATTCCATGGCCCACTTCTCCAACGTGAATCTGATCCCTTCATTAAGAAGAACTGGGGTATACCTTGAATATTGATACGAAGCAAGAAGTCCCCACGAGCTGGATCATTAGGGGACTTCCATGACGTGAGGTACCAGTCAAGACCAGTCCTAGCGTTCTTCCCTAGTTTTATGCCAGGAAGGAACCAATTTGTAGGATGGTCGAAGCTTTCCCACACCACCTTCACATTGTTTTCATAATCTCCAGAGCTTAAAACAAGATTTCCCGAATCCAAAAGCCTAGCACTTGAATAATCTGCGATGGTCGAAACGTTAGTGGACCACACGACAGTGCTACTCCCATCCAGGATGACGAGGTTGCTATTGTTGATGGTGAGGATGCCGGAAGAATCTGTAAGTGGGTTTTCTCTGTTGGCGACCCACACGACCGTTTGGTTCCTGACGTTGTTGTACCATGTCCCGACGTAGCGGTTGAGGGAACCGACAGGACTGAAAAACCCTAGCACGAACTTTTCAGCCGATGAAACTAGGGTTTGGTTGTCCGTGATGGATTTATTAAGGCTAGTGGTGTCGATTGAAGTGCAGGATGGAATGACAAACAAGAAAACGTGCAAAGCATATTGAAATGAAATCTTAGAAGCCATGATATTGATAAACAAGAGGGGGGATAAATGGTCTTTCATTCTCATATATCATGAGACCTCTTGAACTGTAAGAAGTCTAGCCCAGAAGGTCATGTGCATGTAACAATGGTCTTCTTTTCAGTGCTAAATAGCCTGCCTTAATACTAAAAATTTCTTTAGTAGCCATATTTGACCATTGGAGAAGTCAGTAGCACCTTGGGAGCACTCAAAATTGTAGTCCTCAGTTTCTTGGGTCACAATATGTACGGTAATTGAAACATATCCGACTGGCCCACCATAAGTTCATCGTTACCACTGGATTAGTGGGCTACTTCCCTCATCGATTATGAACTGTTTGACACTCTTTCATTTGACTGTTTGTTTCTCCTTGAGTTTATTAGGATTTCTTATGTTTTCAAACTATGACTTCTCCAATGGTCTTCTTTTCAAACTATGACTTGACTATTGGAGAAGTCAGTTGCGCCTTGGGAGCACTCAAAATTGTAGTCCTCAGTTTCTTGGGTCACAATATGTACGTTAATTGAAACATATCCGACTGGCCCACCATAAGTTCATCGTAACCACTGGATTAGTGGGCTACTTCCCTCATCGATTATGAACCGTTTGACACTCTTTCATTTGACTGTTTGTTTCTTCTTGAATTTATTAGGATTTCTCATGTTTTCAAACTATTGATGGGATTGGCTGTTCTTTGTGAAATTTGTGGAACTTCTTGCTCATAGATAGAGGTGGGCATTTTTAACCCGATCCGGTAGATCCGACCTGATCCGACCCGATCCAACCCGTTCCGAACCGAACTGACGGCCTGGATCGGGTAGGATCGGGTAAGATCATTTAGATCCGACTAGTTTTCGGATCGAGATCGGGTAGTGGTTAATCCGGACCGTTCCGATCTGAAAACCTGATCAGAATAGATCCAGACCGTTCCGATCCGGCTAAATCCGGAGTGAAAATCAATATTTTTACTTTTTCCTATGGTGTGGTCCACTTGAGCTTTGGATATTCATCAATTTTGGGTTCAACAGCTAAAATAATCTGAAAAAATGAATGGACGGCGTGGATACACCACATGCATTCACGGTGGGCCCCAACAGAGTTCACTCGCCTGTGAGTATGAGTTACTTGCACGGCACGTCAACAGGCGGGCAACAGCTGTATTCTGTATTACTTGCTTTGCACGTCAACACGGTAGGCTGCGAGAGTATGTATTAAAGTGACTTAACCAAGTTCCTTGGGCCCCACCATGATGTATGTTTTGTATCCAACCTTCCATCCATTTGGAGAGATCATTTCAGGGCAATATCCAAAGAATGAATGAAATCCAAAGCTCCAGTGGACCCCAACATAGAAAGCTCTATGGATAGTGACGCCCACCATTAAAAACTTTTAAAGGCTACAAAAGTTTTAAATCAACCTGGTATTTGCGTTTTCCCTTATTTCTTTATTTTTCAACTTTTAAACAGGTTGGATTTCAAATAAACATTACAGTGGGCCTTAGGATAGTTTCAACGGTGGGAATCATTCTACCCACTTTTTTCTGTGATGTGATCCGCTACAGATTTTTATCTACATCATTATTTGGCTCATGCTAAAATGATATCTCAAAATTGATGGACGGTGTGGATATAACACATATATCGTAGTGGGGCCCATAAAACTTGGTGACGTTACTTCAGTAGCCTGCTCGATGGGATAACACAGGAAGCAGGTGTTAATACAAATTTTTTATAGTCATGTGGGGCCCACCTTGATGTATATATGTTATCTAAGCCGTTCATCCATTTTGACATATCATTTTAGGCGTTGAACAAAAAATTATGATACATTGAAGACTGAAGTGGACCACACCATATCAAATAATCCAAATAGTGCCCAACCCGATCCGACTTAGTTTCCCTGACCGAGTCAGACTCGGATCGGGTCAAATAAATTAAGCATTGGATCTGTCCGAGTTAGGTGACCTGGACTCGGTCTCGATCGGATCGATTTCGGGTCAGCCTATTAGAATTTCGGATCTGACCGGGTTAGGCCCAATCCGGTCCGACTTGGACCGATGCCCAGCTCTACTCATAGTCGGTAATATGGTTGAATTGAGTGCCCTTGGGGCTGAGGGAGTGCAGTTCAAGGTGCTCCCGAGGTGTATGCTACAATTCAAGGGACAGGTGGTCATTTTGGTAAACAAAGACACAATGACAAGGGATCATTGAAATTCAAGCAGACGTGTTTTTTTTTTTTTTCTTTGAAAGGAAATGTACTGGGTATTCACAACATGAGAGTACATAACTAGCCCAGGTCAAAGTAATACAGAATAGTTCTATTTTCTATGTTAAATGAGAAAGTGATGATTAAAAAGTAAGGCTGTCAATGGGCTACCGCTGGGCCTAGCAAATGCCACACTTTGAATACGAACGGCCTGGACAATTCAAAATCGTCACCTGCCAGGCCCATCAACAGCCCTATTAACAAGCCACACAAGTCCCCGTCTTTTCACTCGAAATAGAGTATCTGAAATTGGCACCACATGCAGCCATGCAGCCATTCTTGAAATTCGAATTACTGAGCGCATTTTGCGGAAACGGATTGGCTACTCCCCAGCCACCGGCCAAAGGCTGATGGTCGGTGCTCTATGGGCCCCACCATGATGTATGTGTTTCATCCATGCCGTCCATCTATTTTTCCAGATAATTTGATGGTATAAGAGGTAAAATGAGATATATCCCAATCTCAACTGGACCACATTACAGGAAACAGTGTTGAATGAGCGTGGACCGTTAAAAACCTTTTGGGGGCCATAAAAGTTTTGGATCAAGCTGATATTTGGTTTTTCCCTTCATCTGGTCCTGTGTAACCTAATCAATAGATTGGATGTCAAATAAATAGTACAGTGGGCCTTAGGACGATTTTAATGGTAGATATCCAATCACCATTGTTTTCCTGTAGAATGGTCCACCTGAGATTTATATCCCTCTCCTTTTTGGTATAAAACTCTAAAATAATCTATAAAAATGGATGAACGGAATGGATGAAACACATACATCATAGTAGGGCACACAGAGCACCGACCACCAGTGGCTGCTGGCAGGGGGAGTAGCCAATCCGTTTCCGCATTTTGCCGAGCATTTGATAGTTTCTTCTAGAAAATATGTAAACAAAAGAGTCATGCACACAGTGAATAGTAAATGTACAAATAGATTACGTATCAGCAGCATCAGTGGCTTTTGGTGCGAACGGATCATGTGTCGGACCAATAACCTGCCCGACATGACGTTGCACCAACCACTGCAGACCAGCCAGTCTCCATCCCGGTTTGGGAAATTTGGAAAGCAAAAAATGGGTGCCGGTTTGATGGCACCCCAATCTCCATCTCGGCCACCATTAGGCGCATCTCATGGTGGCTATCTACGATCTCTAGTGTTCTTAATCAGCGTACGCCCCTGTCCTTGTATACAACCAGTGGTGCTCTTCCAATTCGTGGCCTGCCCTACCCAACTGTGCACAGTCCTTGCTCCTTCTAGGTGGTGCGGTGGAACAGTCCACCTGTTGGCTGGCATAAGTTGAACTTGGATGGTTCAGCATTGGGAAACCCCGGCCTCTCTGGAGGTGGGGTTCTTTGTAGAAATGAGGACGGGTCGATGATTTTCACGTTTGCCAAGGGCTATGGCATGGGCTCAAAATAATATAGCAGAGTTAAGGGCTGTTTGCAATAGGCTTTCCCTTTGTGTCTCCTTCGGGCTGACGATGGTTGAGGTGGAAACAGATTCTAAGGTAGTGGCAGACTTGATTAATGGCTTAGCCACCCCCTCTTGGAGGTGGAAACCGTGGTTGAATTGGATTGCAAATATGAGTCGGGCAACCAACTGCGTTTTTAGAGCCATTCTTAGAGAAGGCAATGCGCCGGTGGATAGCCTGGCGTGTTTACGTAGCGCAAAACAGACAACCGTTGTTTGGTCATCATTCAAAGACCTCCCCCTGCATACTAGAGGCCTTATTTTCCTGGACAAGGTCGGCTTGGGGTCCATCAGAGAGAGTGGATAGTGTTCGTTGTGCAGCTTTTTTGGTTATCTTTTGTTTCCCCTATCCCCCTTCTCGGTTTTTCTTCCGAGGGGCTTTCTCGAGGCTGTTCATGCTCTCGTTTCCACAAATGTAAGCTGCAGACCAGCCATAACCTTGTGCTCACGTTTTGCTTTCTCCTCATAATTGAACATCTCCAATGACCTGCTTGAATGCTATAACCTCGTCTAGGGCGGGTTTCTTTTGGGATTCAATCATCTCCTTGAATGCTATAACCTCGTCTACTACTTTAACATTGCCTTTCGCATCATTGCCTGAATCAAAAGAACCCCCAGTTGAACTGCCACTCCTTGATTCCACCTGCTTCTTTTACTTCCTCCGTTTTGGATGAGAAGACAAGTTGGAACGTCGTCGCTTCTTGGATTTTGTTTGATCCTCAGAGGATTGGCTAGAATCATAGTCCTCACTTTCACTCTTGGCATTGCTGCTTATGTCAGAGCTCCTACGGCGATAACTCCTCTTAATTTTCCTGCTTGTTCGCCGGCTCCTCTCCTTCCTTTGCTTGTGTCGGCTTTTCGTGGATTTCTTCCTCCACTTTACACCTTCATCACTAGAAAGATAGGAGCTCTCTGACGTGCTTGATTCCTCAACAGATTCACTCTCCGTGGATCAATTGTGGCTTCTGCTCCTCCTAAAATGCAAAGATTTACTCTTCCACCCACTCTTCCTTCCCCTTCCCTTCCTTCTCAGACTCTCGGTGTCGGAGTTTGAATCAGATAGTGCATTTGACAAACTCCTCCCTGAATCTTCCTCAATTCAAGCACACGTGAGTTAAGAAGTTTCTTAACTCGAAAAAAAGAGGTAATCCTTGTTGTAATAAGATGTCTTAAATCGACTTTGTTATTGGGTCTTTCGATGCAATCGACAGTCTGTTCGATGTCACCTTCGATGGCATCAAATAGTTCTTGATTCCATCGATATTTTCTAAATTTTCTTTAGTTGGTTGCTGGACTAACTGGACATTTTTTTTCGATGTCATTAATAGGCCTTTAATGCCATTTACACGATCAGTTTGATGTCATCTACAGGATTAGTTCCATGCCATCAATACTTTGTTGATGGTATCGACAGACTATACGCGGATTTTTCGCAAAACTACGAAATTATGTGATTTGTTTCCAAAGTCGTTTGGGATTCTTTCCAAAGCTATATATATAAGTGTAAACGGGATTGAAAGGTATGCCAAGGGTTTTTAAATAGTTCTAGGGTTTCAAATAGGTGTAGTAAAGATAGATTTGGGGTTGTTCGAATGGTAAGCATTCTCTCTTTGTAATTTTTGCTTTTATAGTGAATTTTATGTCACTTTGTGTTATGGTTTTTTTCTGAAGGAGTTTTTTCACGTTAAATCGTTGTATTCTCTTTGCATTTGCTTGGAACTATTGGATTGTTATCCTAAATTCATCTCCGTATGATTCCGCCTTTCACCCAACAATCTTCACCATTAAATAATAATGAGGTGGGTCTTGTGGAAAAAGATTGAGTGACTCTTAGCAAACGTGCCAACTTTTCACATTTAGAGAGGATAATGGTTGAAGCAGGGGGAACCAAAGCTGACCAAATAATTAAGATGGTCCACTCATCAAGGTGGTCAAATGTGTATGTTCTGTCTTGAGAATTGGTCGGCTTTTCCTTAACCGTTCAGTTTTTTCATGTGCATTTAAGCCCAATGGATGATTCGAGGGGTTTGATGTTTTGACCAGCACATGTTCCTCGTGTGTCCCACCTGATGAATGGTGGATATCTCATACACTTATGCCATTTTGGCACGTGTGCCCTGCGAATTCTCTCTGCAATCTCTCCAGAAGCCGAATGTGAAGTTTCAACTCAAAAACCGTGCACGTAGTGCGTTGATAGCTCAGATAAAAACCGTTCACCCTAATCTAGATGGACTATAAACCAAAAAGTAAAACAAATAACAGTCCACATGAAAGACAGCCTGCGGTCCCAACTAAGATTATCCTCAAATTAGATATGTTAGGAATATTGTTCCACCAATCTAATTTTGAGATAACGATCTACCTACACCGAATTTCCGGATATGGGTGGTTTACATCCAGTTAATGAATGCTACTTTACAGTCACAGGCCGCCAGATTATCGACCATCACCCTCTGCCAGAGTATATATCAAGTAACAGGATGGTATGGATAAAACATATACATCACGCTAGCTGGGCCTATCATATGGCAGTAGAGGGTGGTGAGTGCCTTGCGCCACACCGGGGAACATGTTAGCGGGTGTTTCCTGTGCTGTGGTTTACCTGAGATTTGGAGCTGCTTCATTTTTTGGGCCATGCCCTAAAATGAGCTGGCAAAATGGATGAACAGCGTGGATATAGAATACATAGATCAAGGTGGGCCCCACGGCCAGAGAAACACCCACTATCTTATTTCCTGGGTAACAACAAATCCACTCCCCCTCACGTAGACCCAAGCTAGCAAGGAAAGCTGTGGGTCCCATCGAGCATGTTTCAACAGCGAAAGAGCCGTGGGCCAGTGAGATTATGATGCAGGAGAATTTACAAGACTGGCTGAATTTATTTAACGGGAAAGTCATTAATAATGTGGCGGCTTCAAGGGTTTTGAGTTGGATAAGAGTTTTTTGTGTTTTCAAACTAATTGTGCAGGAGTAGTACGTTCCCTCCAGGATAGGCAATCAAATATATATATATATATATATATATATATATATATATATATATATATATATATATATATATATTTGATTGCCTATCCTGGAGGGAACGTACTACTCCTGCACAATTACAATGATCATGCCTAGACACCTTGAGACCCAATGCATTGCGGTTTCATGTTCCTGCCGTGTATGCTACTAGTCATTAGGTCATGTTACTGAAAAAGACTAATGACACGGGATACTAGCAATTCAAGCGCACGGGAGATCAGAAGCTTATTAATCCGGAAAAACCTCTGAATCCACACCGTCGAAAATTAATGAGGTGGCCGTTGCGAAGAGAAATTATTGTGCAGTTGACTCTCAGCAAACGTGTCAACTTTTGTCATATAAAGAGTATCCTGATCATTTATATGGTGGAAGCGGCGTGGAACCTACCATGACAAAGTAATTAAGATGGTCCACTCATAAAAGGTGGTCCAATGTGTATGTTTTTTTTTTTTCCAAAAAGGTGATGCTAGCTGCAGGCCCACCAGCTTTCATAAATGTAGAGAAGGATTACAGCCTATGGTATTTCGGGCAGGGAGGCAGTATCTTGACTACCTGCCTATCATATCTATACAAATTTCAAATTTCTGAGTTTCCTAACAGATCCTAGACCGGTTTTATCTAAAAGGAAACGACCCTTGATCATCCGAGGGAGGTAGAGGACATTCCAAAACTGGTGGTCAGATTGAGAAGAGCTTCCCACTTTCGCCAACCTATTAGTAGCCCCGTTTGCTTCTCTGGGGATAAGGGCGATTTTAAAAATCCCCCTGCTACATAACTTCCGGATTCTGGACATCCAGTAGTGCCACTTCAAATGTGTATGTTGAATATCAAGAATTGGTTGGCTTTTGCCTAACCATTCATTTTTCTCATATGCATTCAAGTCCTCGTTAGATGTCTCGGATCAATTTTCTCCAACTTTCTATTGTAGAGTGGGAGCGAATTTGATGTGTTACATCTCGAAATTCAATTATAGCGTGGGCACTCGTAAACCTGAGTTTCGAGTCGTAACTCGTACATAAAGTGTACTAACTTAATTCGATTATACGATTATTCAGAGGTCAAAAGTAATATCTATTTTTACATTCTAACTAGTTCTATTCACAATCCTTCACTCAAAATGATTTAAGCACTAACATCGGCCCATCCTCAATATACATAAACATTAAATCAACATAAATTAGACATTATTCATTAGTTAATGTAGCTTACCCATGAATACTTTCTATGGACCTATAACAATTCAATTAAATAAAGCTAATCAAATGCTTAAAATGTTATAATTAATATCATCATTTATTATATAAAAATCATATTATCCTAACAAATAAATTTCTAATTAAATAATCAGGAATTGTCCAAATGCGGCCAATTCCTCTTCTGATAGGTATGTGCATATCTCACGTATGTTGTGCATCAGTTCAATCATAACTTCTTGTTCTTATGCCAATTCATTAGCTAATTGGTTATTTATATGGTTTTTTGTAGATCATCAACTCGTGTCCACCCATTGGGTAGGCTTTCACCTTTTAGAAGGGCTTTCACCTTTCAGTAAGCTTTCATCTTTCGGTAGACTGGAGCATAGTCCGCTTCTAGTAACGCTCTATTAAGATCGACATTTTTTCTACGAAGGGCCCATAGGATCGACAATACATTATGCAAATGCAATAAATACGGGATGATGTATGTAAGCATTATTTTCTTAATTACCATAGTTACTTATTTTGATCAGAACATTCATATGTGAATTTAATGTATAATTATCATAATTCATGCAATTTGACACATATTAACATGTGATTTACCATAGCGTACATCGTAACAAAATACTCCAATCAGTACATCAATCAATTAAATCATCACAAACAATTTATTTTAATTCCAATGAATCATGAGACACGTTAGGTTACTCACTTGGGTCTAGTAGTGTAGAATCTATAAGGTAATCAGTTTAGTTTAAATTTAGAAATCCCATCAATTATATCCATAATATTGTTATTCATCTAAAAAAAAACATTGTTATTCTTTTACTTATATTACACAGTGCGGCCCACTTTTGATTAACATCTTAGGTGGCCAAATACTAAATAACCAAATAATTGAAGTTTTCATATATAATATGTTCATTAAATTCAATTATCAAAATTATTATTTTTTTAAAAAAATTCTGAAATTGAATAACAAATGATTGATTAGGGTGACTCATAAGATGATTGGATCACTAGATTTTTGAGGTCTTAACATATTTTTCCTCTACACATTGAATGAATGGTGTAAATTTAACCGCACATACACCGATGGCCTATCTTGATCTTCTATGCTAAATGATACTAACACTTGCGTAGAAATCTAAGTTTTTCTTATTAAACATTTACAAATCTTACTATATAGCCCATCCGATGGTCAGATTGATATAGAAGTTAGGGCCCTTATATAATTTGGCCTTAGATATCATATGATTCGTATAAATTTAATATGATTCGACCAAATGCATACCGATCAGTCTTTGTAACAAGAAACTTCTTATGAGATTTTAGACTTTTATCATCTTTGCATCGTATCTACTTACAGATCAATGTAATGAATGCGTGGTTGATTCATATAATTCATTGCATAGATTAAGTCAAATTATATTAAATACACAAAAAAAATAAAAAAAAATAAAAGGAAGACAATAAACTTACCAAATATAAGTTCTCTAAAATCCTCTCACTCTCTCCCTTCCTTAGTTGTCATATAGTGCCTTTTTGGTTAATATATAAGTTAGAGTAGAACTCCTTTTACAACACCCTCCTTAAAAAGGTTCATCTGAAAGATTGAGACTATTCACATATTAGCTTTATATATATATATATATATATATATATATATATATATGTTTCTGTACAAAACATATATATATACAGAAATGGTCTCCTGCGCACAAGGCTGTATGGTGCTTAAATGCGAGCTTATATAAGAGCTCTTGGATTACACTCATCGGATGGGATTCAACAACTCTCTCAATGAGAGAGTTTGCAAAAGAATGACTCGCGTGCCAAGAATTTCGCAATCTCACGGGAATTGCATGTTGAATAGCAAGACTCTTACTAAAGTGACGTCACCAAGTTTTGTGGACCACACCATGATGTATGTTTTGTATCTACACCGTCCATCCATTTGGAGAGATCATATTAGGGCATGATCCAAAAAATGAATTAGATCCAATGTTCGAGAGGACCCCACCACAAAAAACAGCAGGGAGAGTGACACCCACTGTTAAAAAGTCTAAGGGCCATGAAAGTTTTTGATCAAGCTAATATTTGTGTTTTCCCTTCTTTCATGTCTGCTTTAACACATGAACAGGTGGGATCTCAACTAAACATCATGGTGGACCTTCGGAAGGTTTCAACGGTGGGCGTCACTCTCATCACTGTTTTTTGTGGTGGGGTCCACCCCATCCTTGGATCTGCCTTGTTCTTTGGACCATACTCTAAAATAAACTTCCCAAATGTATGGATGGTGTTGATACAACACATACATCATGGTGGGGCCCACAGAAGTTGGTGACGTCACTTCAGTAGCTAACCTGTCAGTATCCAATCCACGTCCTTGCTCAGGATGTGGATTCCCTGCCAAAGCCTTTCACATGAAGTTCCTGCGCAAGGATTCTGGGTGGGGCCCAATGTGATATTTGTGAGAAATCTAACCCGTCCATCCGTTTTTCGAGCTCATTTTAAGACATAAGACCTAAAATGATGAGGATCCAAAGCGCAAGTGGGCCATACGAGATGAAACAGTAGGGAAATGAATTCTTACCATTGGAACCTTCCTAGGATCCACGTTGATATTTATATTTCATCCAAACCGTTTATAAGGTCATTTTCACTGACGGAAGTGAAAAAACTAACAAATTAAACCGATACAAAACTTTTGTGGCCATATAAATATTTCAATGGTGGTCACTAAATCCCCACTATTTCCTCTCGTTTGGCTGACTTGAGTTTTTCATCCTCATTTTTGGTTGCATGTCATAAAATGAACTCGAAAAACGGATGGACGGAGTGGCTTTCTCAAAAACATAAAAATGGGCCCCACCCAGAATCTTGCGCAGAAACTTCCTGCGAAAGGCTTCCACAAGAAATCCGTGTCCCCTCGTGCACGGTACCTTACCGGAGGGAACGGATTGGCTACTCTTCCTGCTACTAGCCAATGGCTAGTGGTCAGTGCTCTGTGGGCCCCACAATGATGTATGTGTTTCATCCATGCCATCCATCTATTTTTTCAGATCATTTTATAAGACGAGACAAAAAATGAGGTATATCCCAATCTCAACTAGACCACATTACAGGAAACAATGTTGAATAAAGGTCGACCATTAAAAACCTTTTGGGGCCAAAAAAGTTTTTTATCAAGCTGATCTTTGTTTTTTTTACCTTCATCTGGGCCTGCATGCCCTAATCAACAAATTGGATGTCAAATAAATAGTACAGTGGGCCTTATGAGGATTTTAATGGTGGATATCCAATCACTATTGTTTTCTTGTGGTGTGGTCCACCTGAGATTTCTATCCATTTCATTTTTGGGATCAACCCTTAAAATGATCTGTGAAAAAGGGATTAACGGAATGGATGAAACATATACATCATGGTGGGGCCCACAAATGACCGACCACCAGCCACGAGTGTCATGAGTTGAGCTAGCTCGAAAAACTCGCTCGACTTGGCTCGAGTCAGTTCAGATTAACTTGGCTTGAATGGCCGATTCGGGCCGAGTTAAGCTAGTTATTTGAAGCTCGAGTTGAGTTCGAGTTGAGTTCGACCAGGGGGCATTTCAACTCGACTTGAAGCTCGAACTCGAGCTCGACTCGGCTTGGTTAATAAATATATTATATATTATATATATTATATATAATATATATATTATATTAATATAAGTTTTAAGTTTTAACTTTAAAAAAAGAAGAAGAAGGAAAGAAGCCCTAGAGTCTCTACTCAACCGCACACACCCCCTTTTCATTTCCCTTTCAATTTCTTCTCTTTCTCTACCCGCTGCCAGCCGCACGCCCACCCGGACCACCACCACCAGTTTTCATTTCATCTCCATAATAGTATGATTTCAATCTCTTGAGATCTACTTCTTGGGCGAGAAACCTAAGAAATTCGATATGGGTTTTTCTCAAATTTGTTAGAGCTTCAAGGAAATCCAATCATCTGATTGACTAGAGCTCTTTACTTGGATTTCTGATCTATGTTATGCTCTGTTTGTTTTTTAGTACTTGGATTTCTGTTGGTGGAAGAGGATCAAGAATAGATCGGTTCTTACAGGTTTCCTCATCTGATTCGAAGCTTTTTTGATTTTTTCATCGGGTTTTTCTTTGATTCTCCTAAGATTTTTGAATTTTTTTATCAATGGAGGAAGATCAAGAACAAAATCCATTACTCTCTCACCCAACAAGCTCGAGCTCGACTCGAGGTAAACTCGACTTGACTCAAACCACTAGCTCGACTCGACAGCTTTAGCAAACAAGCCAAGCTTTAATGTTGAGCTCGAAGCCGAGCTCGAGCTCGAGTACAGCATCGACAAGCCAAGCCAAGCTTGGCCCACCTCGACTCGACTCGGCTTGATGCCCACTTCTAACAAAACCCTAGCTTTGTCCTCCCTTTGCTCACAAAAGCCTTAAACCTGTTCTTATCCGAGTAGGGCTCTGTGGAGCCCACCGTGATGGAAGTGTTTTATTCATGCCGTTCATGACTTTTGTCAGATCATTTTAAGGTATGATCCTTAAAATAAAGCAGGTCCACAGTTACAGTGGACCACAAAGTGGGGATTGGACGTCCACCTTTAAAAACTTCTTGGGAGCGGGAGAAGTTTCAGATCAAGCTTATATTTGTGTTTTCACTTCATTCACATTTACATGACCTTATGAATAGGTTGGATGGTAATAAAAAAAACCATCACGGTGGCCCTTAGAAAGGTTTCAATGGTGTGTAATTATCACTTCAACTTCCTTTCATGTGGTCCACTGGAGTTGTGGACATGCCTCATTTTTAGGATAATACCTAAAAATAATCTGATAAAAGTGATGAATGGTGTAACACTTACAACACGGTGGGCCCAAATCTTGGCCCGGACGATAATCCTCTCATGTGGGCATTGATGTACTGCTTTGCTGTCCAGACCATCGAAATTGTGGGTCCTATTACATGTGGGGGATAGCATTGAAATTGCAATGATCAACCAATCCTAACTATCCAATTAATGTTTATCAAATGGATTGTTAAAAGTAAAATTTCGAGTGGTCCGAAATCGAAGGGAAAATTGGATAGCTACTTATCATTGCAAATTCCTGGTTATGCTCCATCCACGGTTGAGTCAGTGATTTAGACCATCTGGATTGCCTTGCAACTATGCCATGCATGTGTACGTTTGACAGATCACAACCATTTTAAATGGTGCAAACTAGTATAGGATTATGGTACTAACAAATTTTCAAGATGACCATACTGTGTAATGAGTTAATTTGGCCTTTGTCACAGACTCAGAAGCCAGCACGTGTTTGCCAGACACTGGGGCCCAAATAACCCATGGTTGCAATGATCAAAACCATTCATGTTATGAACTCCATGCTATCTGGGCCTCCATAAGAAACTTAGGTTGAATAGATGATCATGACCATCACTATAGGTAGATGCACTTAGACAATGAAAAGAAGTTTTCCAATGGCTTGCATTCAACTCTAAATATCAACAGTCATAATCGTCACGGAAGCATGGAACATTGTTCAGTGACGATTGTAGATAGGTGGTGGGGTCCACAGAGTCCAAACACCTTGTAGATAGGTGGTGTGTCCCAGTGGACTATCCTGATTCCCCCCACGTGATCTTCATGATGTGGCCCACCATTTGCATGGATTGGGTGTCTTGCACGAGTGACAAATTGGCGGGACCTATGAAATGCTTGCAATTAGAATATATTCAATCATCGTTGCTTTCTTGTTCCGTGGGTCTTTGAGATTTGGATCTACCTCATTCTCATGCTCCAAAATGATATGAAAAAAATAGATGAATGGTATGGATAAAACACCTACAACATGATTTACTCACAAAGCATTGTCCAATAACTACTATTGTGAACAAGGTGCCATTGCCGTGAGCACGAGGGAATCTCTGCAATTCCCTTGAGATTGCAAAAATCTTGTCGCGCGAGTCATCTTTTGCAGAGTCTCTCATTGTCCCAGCTGCTGAATCTCAGCCGATGAGTATAAACCTACAGCTCTTATAAAAGCTTGCATTTAAGCACCGTACGGCCTTGTGTGCAGGAGACCGGGACTATATATATATAAAGAGAGATTATGGATTGATATATGAATATGCTAAAGATAGGGTAGAGACTACTCAAATATTAGCTTGATCCAAATTCGCTACTGACAGAACCAAATTCGAATAGTTTGCTCGCTTAACATTATGTGTAGCTTTATGTGTAGTGTGTGCATGGGTCCCAGCGTGATTTAAGAATACTATCCACTCCGTCCATCCATTTTTTTCACACCAATTAAAGTCATTTTGCAATATATGAAGGGGATGAAATCTTATGTTGACTATGCTTGCCTTGTTGGCATACTCCCAAGAGTTTCAATACGAGGTCTAGGGTTGAGTACCCATGTGGTGAAATCCCACTACAGCATGAGTGCAGGGGTGAGAGGTGCTCGTATAAAAATTTTTTTAAAAAAAAAAAAAAAAAAAAAAAAAAAACCAGCATTTGAATGGCTAACATTAAAAAAAGTAGCTGCGCATGAATGGTCAACATCAATTTTGGATGCTTCCGATAGTAGGGTATTCTCGTCATCCATGTTTTTGTGACCTAATCAACAAGTTAAGAGGGAAAGAACAACTATAATGTGCCCTAGAAAAGTAAAAACATTTTGCATTCAATAATAGTGGACCCACTATTTTGTTTCGGTGTGGTCCACTTGTATTTGACTCATTCTTGGGCTAATGCCATAAAATGTGGACCACACCATGACATCACAAAGACCTAGATGTAGAGATCACTCAAATATCAGCTTGATTCAAAACTTTTGTGGCCCACAATAAGTTTTTAATGGTGATCAATTGCCATTGTTTCCTGTGTTAAGTTGTCAAAATAGATAAACAACATAGATATAAGGCATTACATTGGCCCCATGGTCAGGGGCAGTCTATGGCACATGAGATGGCAAGTTTGACTAGATAACAAAATGGAAATGTATCCGACTGCAAATCCTGAAACGACAGTTCCACCTCGTCTTAGGCATTGGGGAGTGGGGAGTGGCGAGCTTGATGGAGATTTGGGAACTAGTCCCTGGTTAACTCTCCAATTTCTTCTGAACAGGCTAATTCAAGCTAATCAAGCTGCCATTAAAAGGGAGTAGGTCAGCCCGCGACGCATAAAATATAGGAGGCAATTCGCGTCCTGTGTGGTCTGGGGTAGATCACGGTATACACCAAGGTCAGTGGATTCCTAACTGTGAGGCCCACCCTGTTGTATATTACATTCATCAACACCGTTCATCCATTTTGACACCTACTTACATATTATTATCCAAAAAACGATGCAGATGGACCTACCACGGGAAAAAGTTTTGATGAAATTTCATCCATTAAAAAGTTCATGGCGGCCACCAGAATATTTATTTGCCAACCAACCCGTTGATAAGGTCACAAAGATCTGATGAACAGACCACACAAGTATCACCTTGATCGGAAGGTTTTCTAGCCCAAAAAAAGCTTTTAACAACTGTTTAGAATGATGTGGTCCACGTGAGATTTGGATCGGCTTAATCTTTTGGATCAAGGTGATTAGCGCCGTCCAAACATTATCCATTTAAATTATCGGTTAAAAATCATTGGTTAGTCAAAACATTATCCATTTAAATTATTGGTTAAAAATCATTGGTTAGTCATTCGGACATGATCTTGTGCTTATGGCTCATCTGGGACTTGAAATTTCATCATTTTCGAGCAAAGTATATATTTGGGTGGGCTTATTACAACCATTTTGTCAAACGTTACATATATTCACTAATTAGAGATATTAAGTCAATTTACTAAAAGTTACAACAAATGCATGTGTTAAAGTCAATTTGCTAAAAGTTATAATAAATGCATGTGTTAGGTATTGTCCCTTGATTGAGTTTATCCTATATATGTTTTCTAATACTATGTTTGGAATATATTTATTAAAAAATAAATCTTAGGATTTACTTATTGCATTTGGATTGAACATGCATGCAGCAAAAATCCATTATCCGTGGGATTAGTAATCCCATCTCACACTTTCTAATACAAGGCTTATTTTCCAAAGCCTACAAAGTTAATTTTAATCCCATCTCACACTCTTTCCAAACTTGTCATTCGGAATTTTAAAGTAGGATTAGTAATGCAATCCCATTTAATACAACTTAATACCACTGTCCAAACAGCCATAATTAAATTCAAACGACAATAAATATACCATGCATAGATAGGTTTGTATTAAAGTTGATTCCCAATCCTAGGGCCAAACACAGTAAAAGGATTCAAATCCAGATGGCTCTGAATCCTGCTCCCGACGGGCCTGGGTGGATCCCGCCTCAAAAACCTTGAAGGGCGTGGCTTCGGTGGATCCTCGGATCCACCCAGGTGGGTGGGATCTCTTATCATGGGGCCTACCTTGAAGCATGTGCCTTATATCCTCGCCGTATGTCTGTTTTGAATACTCATTTTACGGAATTATCCTGAAAATGAAACAAATCCAAATCTCAGGTGGACCATAATACAGTAAAAAAATGGTAATCCACCGTTAAAAACTTCTCACGGGCAACAAAAGTTTTGGATCAAGCTGATATTTGTGTGGTCTCTTCATTCAGTTCTTTGTAACCTTATCAACAAGTTGGATTGCAAATAAACACTCCAGTGGGCACCCATGAAAATTTTAATGGTGGGGATTCAGTCACCATTGTTTCTTATAGTATGGTTTACCTAAGATTTGGATCTACTTCATTTTTCGGATCATACCCTACAATGAGCTGTCAAAATAGATGGACGGTGTGGATGTAAGGAATATATATCACAGTGGGCCCACAGTTAAGGATCACCCGACCTCAGTGCAGATAGGGATCAACTCAAACCGCTCCCCTGTGAGAAATGCTGAATGTTCACAAACATCTAAAATGGCAAGATGAGGCCAACATGTGAGGTGGACAAGACACCCAATTCACCAAAAACGATGGGTCCACCATGAATATCATCCGGTACAAAATCAGGACAATCCATTCATCCTTGGGCCGCATGTGTAAATCGAGTCATTCTATTGGTCTTCAGCTGATTTCTGCGGTTTTCTAAAGTGTGGCCAGCTAGATGGATGGATGGATCAGCCTCACTTGAGGGCCAATGATAATTAAGGCGGGACCAATCTTTTTGGCAGATTAGATGTTGTAAACACCTGACAAATTAACCATATGAATCTCAATGAACAGCAACCTTGCTGTCCATTGCTGTGGATGTGAACATTTCTTTTATTACTTACAAGAAATGAGCTACATTCATCATGGTGATGATTTTGGATGCATGAAAAAAAAAAAAAAAAAAAACAAAACAAAAGAAAAAGCAAAAACCTAAAGAACGTACTAGAATGAAAAACAAAGGAATGAAGAGATCTCATAAGGAAATCGAAATTTACGTGGACCTTTTTAGAGATGAACCCTAATTTTCCTACTTCCACTGATACAATGCTACAATGTATTGTGATTGTATTTCCAAAGCTGAAGAAAATGGTGGAAATAGTGGCACCTAAAATAATCTTAGTGCAAAAAATTACAACCACATTTGTGTAGATCCGCTACCGTGCTTCTATAATAGAAACAGTTTCATCATTCACAGAACAACTTCCCTTCCCACTTGAGTGCAAATTCACCTCTTCGATGCTTCCTCCGATGAGATAGGCAGGTTGGTTAGCATCACGAAGAGTGGCGGTTTCATTTTTAAGCATAAAAACAACATCGGACATGGTGGGTCTATCGCTCGCTCTTTCTTGCACACATAAAAGCGCCACATGAATGTATCTACTAACTTCAAAAGAAGAAAAAGAAGGGAGTGAATCACTCAACCTTCGATCTATCAACTCGATGCCCCTTCCCTCTTTATACAACTCCCATGCCTGAAATAATTCCCATTCGAATCACACTGAAATTCTCAGTCAAATTTCAAAATAAATAAATAAACAAATAAAAGTACTGAGTTTTGATGAGAAATGCTCACCTCCCACCAGTTGGACGATAAGCACCATCCACTCATCAAGTGGGCGACAGCATGGAAAATAATGCACAACCATCTTTAAATTGTAATGTTGTGGCCTACTTGATGAATGTATGGGGCAGATTTTAGGACCAGGTGATGCTTATGGTGTGGAAAAACTATAGGACAGGTTGATGTGAGCAATATTTCTCGTTTTTAAGTACTCACATATCCGAGGAGATTTAGAGAGTGGTCTGAATGATTGAAGTAAATGTTCTTCTTGCCATGCACAATTTCTAATAGTAAAACTCCAAAGCTAAAGACGTCAGATTTCTCCGAGAAAAGACCCTGCATGGCATACTCGGGCGACATATAACCGCTGCATTCCATCATTCAAGAAAACAACTCAGTATCTTGAGTGAATGTTTGGGTGACAATGAAAGTGGGGACGGCTTTTACTTACTATGTCCCAACAACCCTATTAGTATTTGCTTGGGATTCGTTGCGTCCAAAGATCCTTGCCATTCCAAAATCGGATATCTTAGGGTTCATGTCACCATCCAAAAGAATGTTGCTGGGTTTTAGGTCTCTGTGGATGATCCTCAGTCTAGAGTATGTATGAAGATAGAGTAGACCTTGAGCAATGCCATCAATGATGTGAACTCGTTTCCCCCAATCTAATTGATTTTCAGTGGTTGGATCTGGCATGCATTTTACAATTGTATGGATTAGTAGGATGGCATATTGTTTATGTGAATCAAAGAGGTTGGCATATGAAGTTTAACATCACAAACCAAAGAGGTGGGAATCCAAGCTTTTGTTGGGCATGTATTCATAGATCAGTATCTTTTCTTCTCCTCTGATGCAATAACCAAAAAGCCTAACAAGATTCATGTGTTGAAGCTTTGCGACGAGGATAATCTCGTTCTTGAACTCTTTCAGTCCTTGTCCTGAAGCACTGGAGAGCCTTTTCACTGCTATTTCTTGTCCCTTGAGCAATTTACCCTGTTTATAAATGTTTTTCTTCCGTCAAGATTCCATCAATTCAAATTCTCTGTTTGGCTGGATAAGAACTAGCTCTGACATAAAATTACAAGGCAAGGATCTATAAAAGCTTAACGTATAAGCTTGTTTTCTATGCATGATCATATCCACCCGATCGTCCAGGTGCGCCCCCTTGTCTTTGGCTCTAAGCTTAAAAATCAGACTCATCCATGGTTTTAGGTGGACCTCACCTTCATGGAACAATGGAGAGCAGGGGCTCACCATAAAAATCTTTCAGATTGTTTATGGCGTCCACCATGTGGTGTATATGACATCCAAGCTGTTCATCAGGCGTGCCCCACCAAGCTTCAGAACTGGGGTGGGCCACTGTACTACATAAGTTTGTAGTTTTGGGCATGATCTTTTATTGTTTCCTACATCAGGGCCGGCCTGAGTTTTGGGTCTGCCTGATGCTTGGGCTCAGGGCCAAACAAGGGAGGACTCACCCGATGCATCTTTTGGGTGCAGTGATTGCTGCAGAGTGGGCTCCACAGAGCTTGAATCATGGCCTCCATGTGATTTTTTTTTTTTTTTTCGTGATGCCGAAGTGCGTTTTATCTTCTAATAGATTGTGTTTAAGAAACTAATGGTTACCTTGTAAACAGGCCCAAACCCTCCTGCTCCAAGCTTGTTTGCAGCAGAGAAATTACCGGTAGCCGCTGCTATTGTAGTGAAAGTGAAAAATTGCAACTCTTGATCCCTCTCACTAGTTTCACCAATCTCATTTGCATGGGCATACGTGCTGGTAGACGTTGGATTATCATCCAATCCCAATGAAAACAGCTCTTGGACTTGTCTCTTCTTCTCTGTTTCAAAATCGAAGTAGTCCCTTCAATAACTAATTCATATTGAATTACATGTGTTTGGATGTGTTACGGAATTAAATTGCAATTGATTGTTGAAAGAAATGGAAGTAACAAAAATGGCATTTCCTTCACTGGCAGTCATACCGAGTGTTTGGGTTCTGAATTGTAACTACATCTCTTTCATGTTGGACTAGAAAGAAACATAGCTGCAATTGGAAAAAATCTTGACGTTTATGATTCAATTCAGTTTGGCATCCAGTCACAGCATATAATAGCTTACCGTTTCGTTTTAGCCTTTTCAACTGTAAATAGCAGAGAATTGAGGCGCACAGAAGAACAACCGTAACGACTACTACAGCAATGATTACCCATGAATGCTTCTTGTTTCCTTCATCTGAAAGTCGTTCCTTACCTTCATCTTAAAAAAAAAAAAAAATCAATTGTATTATGCAAGTTTTCAATTAAGTGTTTTACACTAACCATTCATCTCTTACCTGGAAAGTTCAGCTGCTCGGAAGCTGAAAGACGGAGGCGAAGATCACTACCGTCAGATAATTTTTGTAGATTCAACAGATTTCCATTCCAAATGAAACATTTGCCAGTGTTGTAAGCATACACAGTACAAGAACAGTTCCCCAAACAGGCTAGTTCGCATTGATCAATACTCCCAATTTCCAAACTCTGCGAATTTACTGGCCTTTGCATTCTGGGCAATGTCAAGAACACATCTTTTTCTTCATTCACCGAATTTACATTACTGCATTGCAAATTGGTTTTCCTCTGGCACCCGCTGTTCCAAGCATTCAAATTCCAATATTCTGGAAACATTGGTTCGAAACCTTGTGGGCATTCGCAAGCAGGCAATCTTTTTGAGGTGCAGATTCCAAATGCCCCACATAGAGCATGAACTTTACAAAGATCTTGTGGTTGCGACCAGACCAATTCCCAATCATGGGTATCCTCCGACCACGTGAATTGCTCAAGCTGGCCCATCAAACTCAAAACAATTCTTGACAGTATTGAATTGTTTTTAACTGAGTAAGCGAAATAGTTGATGTTTCCATTTGAAATGAATTTGTAATCGTATGAAGATCTTGATTCATGATTTAGGCCAAAAGGATGATCGCTCCATGGCCTGCTAGTCCAGTACATCATCTGCCCTTGTAGAATTGACAACACATCTGAACCATTCGGAGCCTGCCCAAGATTGAAAACCCCAGGAGCAGGGTCTTTAATGCTCTTCCATGAAGTAAGAAGGTTCCGGCGGTCCCAGAGATCTTTCTTCACCCCAAGCTTCATGCCAGGCAAAAAAGTATCGGTGGGGTAATCAAAGCTTTGCCACAAGACCCGTCCTCCGTCGTCATCGGATCTTCCTTCTCTTAATACAAGGTTCCCATTATCCAAGAGCTTGATGCTTGTATTTCTTGCGTCGGAAGCTGAAGCTCCTATGACAAGGGAGCTCCCTTCCCCATCCAAAATCACCAAATTCCCACTAGTGTCGATTGTAAGAGCTGTATCAGTTGAATAGGCGAGCGGCCTTTCTCTGTTAGCAACCCATACAATTGTTTGTCTTGCGATCTTGTAATACCATATTCCAACGTAGCGGTTGGCAGTAGGGCCAGGACTAAAGAATCCTAATATGAATATCTCACTTTCAGAAATTAGCCTTTCCCAGCCGACATCCCTTATTAATTGGCCCTGCGATAAGGTATCTACTGCGTGGGAGAATCCCGTGCAAAATAAGAAGAAGATCACTGCGATGGGAAAAACAAGGAACCCATTGATACTTCTGCCGCGACCCATAAGCAATTGGAGTGGAACCAACAATCGGATTCCTAAGGTTGTTGCCGTTGATCAATGGAAATTGTGCTTTTGTAGCCAACAAGAATTCGACTAGTTAAACGGCAAGAGATGCACTAGAAGAGTAGGTTACAGAGAACAAGCAAGCAGAGAAGTTGGAAGAAGAGAGTTGTATGAGATGTCTTTGAATTTCAAACATGAATAATAGATTTGAAAAAGAAATATCAGTTGGAGAAGAAAACGAGCTTGCGTAACTTATTCAACCGTGGACTTTTTGGATGCCTGGAGCTATATGTCCTTGGAAAACAAGGGTTCTAGCAAGGAAGTTTTTTCTGTGAAACCGAAGTCAAGTAGAGCCGAAATGGGTGAATTTCAGGATCTGCACCAAACGAGAGAACGAAATTTCAATGAAACCCTCTTCCTTGATTGTCTAATTCATGAACTGACGACTTGTAGGAGTCTTATGCGACTCGACGTGGTATAACTCAGGCTTCATCTGGTTCAGCAACATAAATCATCATTCAAATATGGGTGACTCAGACAAGCTGTTCCCTGCTAGCATAGTTCTAAAACTCACTGACTCAGCTCTAAACTCAGTCAAGTCAACTTGACACACCACAAGATTTCGAGCTGAGTGCTTAGGAAACTTGATCTTGAGTCAACTCGGATGATTTCTCGAGTCAACTGGGAAACTAGGTCGACTCAACGCAACCCATGGTGACTCGTGATGAGTCATTCGCTTGGTAAAATTAGTATTCATTAGAAATGGAAATACACAATAGGATACATAATTCTTTTACCGAGGAGGATAAGAGGCCGGTATTCAGTGGTTGACGCGTTAGCTAGGTTGGTGTCTGAAGGCTGTACTAATTCCTTTCATCGCTCTTCGTCAGATTTACTGAGGAGGATAAGAGGCCTTTTGGTCCTAGACAAGGGAGGTCTGGGTAATCTGCCAGTGTAGTCCCTTTTGACGCTTTCGGTTTTTTTGGTCTTTCATGTGGGGTCAGTGGGGGTCCTTTTGTATAGCTCCTCGGGTTCTGTCCTCTGTTGTGAGTCCGGTCTAGTGGGTGAGTCGGTATATGATAGGTGTAGCTCCTTTTCCTTTTGTTGGAGCCAACCCAAAAGGTTGTATATCTATCCTCTTCTTTTAATAGAATTTTCTTCTCCAAAAAAAAAAGGATACATAATTCTTTGTTATTAGTTTTCTTATTTTATAATATTTAGATGAAAATTAAATATTTTAAATATTCTTTTATAAGTACAAATTATATAATAATTTATACATTATACTTAGACTAATGACACGGGATACTAGCAATTCAAGCGCACGGGAAATCAGAAGCTTCTTAATCCTGAAGAAACCTCGTAATCCTCACTGTCTAGAAATGCTGAGGTAGGCCTTGAGAAGAGAGACAGAGCGGTTGACTCTCAGCAAACGTATCAACTTTTGTCATGGAAAGAGTATCTCGACTATTTTTCTGGTGGAAGCGGTGGGGAAACTACCATGACAAAGTAATTAAGATGGTCCATTCATCAAAGGTGGTCAAATGTGCATGTTGAATATCGAGAATTAGTTGACTTTTTCCTAACCATTCATTTTTCTCATATGCATTTAAGTCCTAGTTAGACGTCTCCGAGAAATTTAAGATCCACCCACGTTAACGCATCAACCCATGCTCTCCTGCTTTCTATTGCAGAACGGGAGAGAATTTGATGTTATCTGTGTAACACCCTAGTAGGTGTGACCCTCACCGTGTGGGGTCCACCTTGATGTATTATTTGTATATCCATGCCATCCTTCTGTTTTTCCATCTCATTTTAGGAGGCAAACCCAATTGCCACAAAAATCCAAATAATGAGATGGACCATACTACTATATATAAACAATGATGAATAACCTGGAGAAACTGATGGTCCGCCTGGATATACAACACATCATCAAAGTGGGCCCACGGTAAGGGTACACCACTAAGCTGTTACGTGGGTTACGCCAAATCCGCTGCCGATGGAACCAAATTCGGATAGTTTGCTCGCTCAACATTATTCGTAACTTACTTTGTAAAGTGTGTGGGTTCCAGCATGATTTAGGTATACCATCCACTCCGTCCATCCATTTTTTCACATCATTTTAAGTCATTTTCTATGATACAAGGGGCATGAAATCTTACGTAGACTATGCTTGCCTTGGTGGCATACTCCCAAGAGTTTCAACACGAGTTCCAGGGTTGAGTACCCAAGTGGTAAAATCCCACTACAGCACGAGTGCGGGGCTGTGTGTGTGGGGGTGCTCGTGTAAAAAAAATAAAAATACTGGCGTTTGAATGGCCACCATTAAAAAAAAGTACTAGTGCTTCAATGGTTACCATTAAAAAAATATTCATTGGTGCCGCAACGATTTTCGATGATTCTGATAACAGGGTATTCCCGTCATCCACGTCTTTGTAACCTAGTCAACAAGTTGGAAGGGAAAGAGTAATTATAATATGCCCTAGAAAAATTAAAATATTTTGCATTCAATGATAGTGGACTCAATGTTTTGTTTTGGTGTGGTCCACTTGTTTTTGACTCATTCTTGGGCTAATGCCATAAAATGTGGACCACCCCATTGATGTAGAGTGGGTTGCAGACACTTTCATCTCCGAGAGGGATCGGAAGACCCGATCGGAGGCAGAAGTCATCAAGATTGTCATAATCTTAAAACAGATATATTTGGCAAACCAGAATGAGTTACTTGACGTACTATATATGATTTTCGAGTAGGACAAGCTAATTTAGCTGAGTTGGTGACTCTGAATTTAAACGGTGGAATTCCCTATTTATTTCTATTTTTATTATTTTTAGTAAGTTTTAGTTTGATTGTAACTCTTCATCTGTTGGGCTTTAGGAGTTGTGTCCAATATTAAAAGTTTTTAAAATAATTAGGAGAATAATGTGGTCAAATCAAATAGGACACTCACTATTTATAGTAGGTTACGGATTTTAGGGAGTTTTAGTTGTAGTTTAATTATGAAACTTATTCCACAGCTTGGTATCCTTATTTAAAGGGTTGTAGACTCGTTGTTTTTATTTTTTATTTTTTTTAATAAATTTTATCAATCAATAAATTTATGATTTTTTAGAATATTATTTTTATTTTATTGCTTTGAAAAGTTTCTATGAGGAAGTCAGAGAAGTTTCGTGGATGTGAAGTAGTTATCTTTGAGGAAGACTGTGATTGACCTCATCACGTTTATTCTTATGTCAACCATGACATCACAAAGACCTATATGAAGTGACTATATAAATATTGGTACTTGATCCAAAGCTTTTGCAGCCTGCAATTAGTTTTTAATGGTCAATTGCCAATGTTCACTCTATTATGATTCACCTAAGATTTGGATATACTTCAAAATGGATTTGAGATCATGTTCTAAAATGAGTTTTCAAAATAGATAAACAACATAGATATATATAAGGCATACATTACAATGGCCCCACGGACCGTCCGTGGCACATGAGGTGGCAGGTTTAGCTAGGTAACATAATGGAAATGCATGTATCAGACTCCAAATCCTAGGACTCTAGGACAGTTCGACCTCATCTTTGGCATTGGGGAGTGGGGAGTGGCAAGCTCGAGCAAGATTTGGGAACTAGTTCATTTAATCAAAGATCCGAGTAACTAGCTAACTCTCCAATCTCTTTTGAATTGGCTAATTCCAGCTAATCAAGCTACCATTAGATGGAAGTAGGTCACCCTGCCATGCATCCAATCTGGTTTGGACATATCACCATATCCATGTGGGGCCCACTTCCATTTTGACAGTTACTTCAGAGAATTATCCAAAAAATGATGCAAATGGACCTGCCACAGGAAAAAGTTTTGATGAAATTCAATCCATTAAAAACTTCATCCAGGCCACTGGAATATTTATTTGAGAACTAACCCATTGATAAGGTCACAAAGATCTGGATGACCAAACCACAAAAGTATCACCCTTTTTAAAAAGAAAAAAGAAAAAAAAATAACCTTCTTTTAAATTTTTTTTTTTTAATTTTTAAAATTTTAACACACACACCCACACATGCGGTAAGTGGGATTTCACCACCTGTGGATTTCGAATCCAAGACCTCATGTTGAAACTCCTCGGAGTCCACCACTCGAGTAAGGACTAGAACCCCACACAAGTATACCTTGATCCGAAACTTTTCTGGCCTATAAAAAGCTTTTAACAACTGTTTACAATGGCGTGATCCACTTGAGGTTTGTATATGCTTAATCACTTGGATTATATCCTACAATGAAATGGAAAAACAGACCGTGGAGTTAATATACTGAAAATGCATAAGTTAGCCCCCAAATGTTGAACCTCACACCAGAAGCGGATTGCCTAGTAACTCACTATGCTTAGCATACTGAGTAAACTATGTGATGTCCGCCATGATTTATATACTTTATCCGCTCTGTCCATCAATTTTAAAAGATAATTTTAGGGATTTAACCCAAAAATGAGGCATTTCTAATGTTTAAATGGACCACACCACCAGAAACAATTGAATTGAACGTCTACTATTGAAAAATTTTTGAGGGTCACCAAAGTTTTGGATCAAGCTTATATATATATATTTTTTGTTTCCCCTTCATACATGTCTTTATGATCTCCTGAGCATGTTGGATGACAAATAAACATCACTGCAGGGTTTAAAATGGTTTCAACTGTGGCAATCATTATCCCCCACTGTTTCCAGTGGTATGATCCACTTGATCTTTGGATATGCTTCAATTTTGAGCTCAACCCTTTAAATTAGATGGAAAAACGTATGAACAACATGGATAGACCACATACATTCAAGGTGGGCCCAACTGAGTTTACTTAGTACGATAAGAACGTATGGAGTAACTCAGTACGCAATTCGATTTCCCTCACACCCACTAGGTTTAAGGCTTACTCAATACGCAATTCGATTTCCCTCACACCCACTAGGTTTAAGGCATGCAGCGCCATCCATTCAACTACATGGATTTAATTGTGACATGGATAAAAAAGATGGAGGTAGATTAAATGATCAGGTTGACCACATCAACATGATTTCATTTAAACAAATTATCCACTGTTGAGACTTCATATGGCCAACCAACTACTCCTGTATTCCTCGTACTTGCTCTCGTAACAAAAAAGGACCTGAACAAACAGGTGGACGGTGTTGAAGGGTGAAGTTAACGAAGGTGGGCCTCATTTCATTTCTATAATTCTACACGTGTTTTCATAATTGAAGTGTACTGCTATAATAAGCGTAATGAATAAGGGCAATTGTGAGTTATAAGTGTTACAGATGATCCTCTGCTTGCGTCAAGCAGGAAAATGGCCGTTGTTGCAATCTAACTGACGGTATCATTCCGCACCGTAATTGCTGACTAGCATGGACCAATGACGATAAGCGTTGTATTAAAACGAGAGGGGTTGTGATGTAGTAATAAACTCGGTAAGACCAAGGTCGAATCCACGAGGACTAATACGTTATCCGAAACCAAGTAGAACTAGAACTAGATTAAGATGTGATCTAAACCAAATAGAATTTAATGAATAATTGTGGAATAATTATCGAAAACTTAAGGAATTCAGAGGAAGGAAACTAGGGATTCAGAGGATCCACTTGTAGAGATCAGGGAGATCTTATGCCTGCATCAATAATTATTGAATTTAAACTGAACTTACTTGATCTGGTTTTCAAGAGATGAAAGGTATATGAATTAGAATGGATTCCATCATCTAACCATGCCCAGGAGACAAAGCAAACAACAGGATTAAACTAATTACCAACCAATCAACAATGTATGAAGATCAGGAAGGGTACTATCATCCAACCATGCCCAGGAGACGATGGTGAATAACAGGGCCTCCTGACGTCATAAACATCAAAAGAGAAAAAGAAATATTCAAAGCCATTGCAAACCCATTGTAATTTCAGTCATAATAGACCATTTAAAGACTAAGAAAATATTCCTTTAATAATCAACTTAAAATCAAATTCGGTTCTGAAATTTAAATTAAAGGCGCAAAGTAGGATCTCCCATCTCGCTACAGGCTTCACCTCTTAGCCCTAGCTAAGAGGTTTAGCCACACATGAATGGGCTAACTCTTAAAAAAATTAAAGGAAATACAAAGGAAAAGAGGAAGAAAAACCAAGATGTATCACTTCTCTCTCTCTGTTCCTCAGCTTTTTCTTCCTTGCTTCTTCTTTTCTTCCGTTCCTTCAAAGCCAAGCCGATCCCCCAGTGAATGCTTCCTCCCTTCTCTTTATAGGATTCCGGCAGTGGTGGCTGAGTCGAGCACCGACTTCTCCTTCGCAGTCTATTTGTAACGGAGTCGGACTCCCTGTTTACGCCAAAAAAGAAATAAGGCCTTGCATCTGTGATGACTGGTGGGCCTAAGATTGATGTTGGACGAGAAATCCGACCCGTCCATTAGTTTCCCCTCGAAAAACCAATGAAACCTGATTGGTTTTGGATCTGCTTCGTGGTGAACCACGAATTAGTTCAATTCACCGTCAGTCTTCCGATTGGACGGTCGAAATCGAATTAAAGTTATCTTCTGCAATTCCACCACCTAGGCGAGGGAGGTAGGGCCCGTGGGAGTCCATTGGACGGTCCAGATCGGACCGATCACTTCAAAGGGTGGCCCACAACAATCCACCGCAGGCTCTGTTGCGAAACAGAGCCTGCGCGTTGTGGCGCTGTGATGGTCGGCGGACCACTTTTTGATGCCCGGTGTAGAATCCACTCCGACCATTCGATTCTCATCGAAAAACCAATTGGAAATGGCTAGTTTTTTATTAGAATCGGTGTGGCCCATGTCGTTTTCTATTCCTCCGTCTATTCTGCGATTGACGGTTGGGAACATGCGTACGCTTGCATGGTGGAAAAAGGAAACCTAGGCGTTGGTCTTGGCCGCCTCCTGAGACACTTTAACGGTTCAGATCATCTAAACGGATGATGAGTGGGGCCCACAAGGATCAACCGTCGGTCGGCGTGGAAGACGCTGGCTAATTTTGAGTTTCGGAATTCGGATTCCTGTGTTGCCATGCACGTCTTAGTGCAAAAAGTGTACTATGTACACTTTATGATGATTATGAGAAATCCACACCATCCATCTTGTTCCCCATTTCATTTGAGCCGTAGGGCCGAAGTTAAAGAGTATCCGGATAGCGGGTGGGCCCCAAATTAGGGTTTTATGGGCTGATCTGTTAGTTCAGAGTCACTTTCACGAGGATCCAATGGCTGAAATTTGACGTGTAAAGTTAGTTTTGGTCCTCGAGCCATGTATAAAGTTTCGAGCCAAGCAGGATGATGGAAACCTAGTGATCTTACATTTTGGCTGACTTTTGCTTGAGCTTTGGTTTCTCAATTTTCGCGGATCACGACGTGTAATTCCGTTGATCTTGGTCCCTGAGTCCGTCCCTTGCCTTGGTACATTCTGAAAGTTAAATCCGTACTTTTAGCATCTCGATCTAGTCCCAGTTCGCAATTCCACCTTGCAACACAAACATGATTAAAATGGGCTATTCAACGATTACCA
Source organism: Magnolia sinica (assembly GCF_029962835.1). Taxonomy (NCBI): domain Eukaryota; kingdom Viridiplantae; phylum Streptophyta; class Magnoliopsida; order Magnoliales; family Magnoliaceae; genus Magnolia; species Magnolia sinica. Next base: position 4,758,870 of record NC_080573.1, on the reverse strand, counting down.
TGTTTATAAATCCAGGCAATAATTGGGGTCCGATATGCAATATTCGACCCTTAACACAACCCCAACCCATCTTGCTAGTCCCGAGCAAGGTATGAGAAAAATAAATTGAGAATTACAGGACAATTTCTACAAACTCAAGAGATTTATGAAAACAATTCAGATACTCAAATTCTTAAGATTCATGAATGTTGGCATTACTTTTCCTGAAATCAAGCTCACGGTAAACTTCATAATCAAGCCCAAATATTAATCCATTAATTAGAACAATTCTAAATATTGAGTTCCATGGGTGTATCGTGTAATCTCGGCTTATCATTAAGGTTCACTTTTTAATTTCATGATATTATCGGTAAACACTAAGATAGTTCATAATAACTAAAACTTTCCTCATGAATCATCTTTTCATTAATCGACCTTTGATATATATATTTTTTCTCATTATGCAACCTTAGGAAATCAAATCTTCACCTATAGGAGCAAACCCATGGTGAAGATTATTTACCCAATCCTTTCAATTTTCTCAGGGCCGGTTCCTTCATGCTTAGTGAGTATCAAGTAAATCCTTCAATATTAAACCTGAGACCTTAATGTGAAAGCGAGATGTGACATGTGAGATCATAACTCAATCAAAGTGTACAACTTCTAATTCTGGATTAACAATTCAAACTTAATTATGCAATCCAATAGATACTGAATCCAAGCGTCTTAAATTTCCAACATCATGTATCTTGAAATTCCAAGTGCCCTAGATGGCCGTTAAAATCCCTTCGAATTCACAAGAAAGTCCAAAAAAATTTAAAAATTTTCACAACTTTTGCTTAAGACCAAGAAAACACCGATTAGGAAACCTAATCTCCCACCCCCAACCTAAAATCTACATTGTCCTCTATGTAAAAGAAATAAGCATACAATGCACATGGGACAATGAAAATATAAGAGGAGTGATGGAAAGATAGTACCTGGACGAAAGAATCAAGAGGCTTTCCAAAAATATCTACGTAAGAGCGGGTTAGCACAAGAGAGAAACCAATAAAAATAAAATAAAATAAAAATAACAAAAATGAAATCCTACCTACACCACTTTCGCAGGTACTCTCGATTGCATTTAGCGTATGCAACAAGCCTTTAAACCCCTAGGTTGCCCCTAGTGGACGAGTTGTAGTCTCGTGAGGGTTTGCAGTAATGTTACCCACAAACATTGAACTAACTAACGAAATGAAATGAAGAGCTGGGTTGCCTCCCAGGAGCGCTAAGTTTACCGTCTTCAGCCAGACAAATACAGCAACTACCCTAGTCCTATGAAAGTGATAAACCTACCTATACCTCCATCAGATTAGGAGATCAATCCTGGTAAACAGGAGCAGTCAGGGCCATGGACATGTCCTCTGAATCAAATTTCTCGACAAATGGTTTCAATCGATGTCCATTGACTTTAAACTCCTTGCCATTTTCGGGATCTCTTATTGTTGAGGGTCAAATATTACATATTAGACCCGAGTTATTACTGGATTTATGAACACGGTACCATTGAATAACCCATTTTAATCATGTTTGTGTTGCGAGGTGTAATTGCGCTGAGACTGGATCGGGATGCTTAAAGCATGAACTTAACGCTCACTGATGACACCAAAGCATGGGACGGACTCAAGAGACCCAGATCGACAGAATTACACACTAGGGACCGGAAAAATCGAGAAACCGAAGCTCAAACGGCCTGAAAGTCAGCCGAATGCAAGATCACTAGGTTTCCACCATCATTCGGCTTGAAACTTTATATATGGCTCGAGGACCAAAAACTATCCGTACATGTCAAGTTTTAGCCACCTGGATCCTTCTAAAAGTGGCCCAACGGACAGATCACCCACCAAATCTTTGATGGGGCCCGCCTGGTATCTGAAAATGCGTCAATTTTGGACTCAACGCCTTAAATGAGGTGGAAAAATGGATGGATGGCACAGAATTTCTCTCGAACATTACGATGGACCCATATGTACATTGCATGTACATAGGGTACATGTGCACCAGGCAATGCACCGGACGGAGAGTCCGGTCAAAAATCGAGCTGACCCGAAGTCCGTGGTTAAAAAGGAAACAGCGACCGACGCTGTTTCGACGGGCGCTCGATGTGGGCCCCACTCGTGCCTCATTTCGACAATCCGGACCGTCCAGTCATTCCAAAGGATCCAACCAACCGTACAAAGGGGTTTCTCCAAACTCATACACGCATATATGCGTGGGTCTCTGTTTAAATGCAGGATGGACAGGTCGGTTCAAAACTCAATGGGCCGCATCAACGGACAACCAAAACCATCCATCTCCAACCGAATTCCGAGGCGAATCCAACGACGGAGTGGATTTCCTCTCCGCATCGTTCATGACCTCCACCAACATCCCAGTGCAAGAAGCGCGCAAGCCCTGTTGCGCGCAGCCAGGACTGGGCCGTTCCCTGATCAAGATGGTGATCGGATCGGCAATCCAAACCGTTCATTCTCATCAACAGGAAGCCGTGACCACCACCAAGAAGTCCCACCAAGAAGTCCGATTCTGATCGTCCAAAATCTCAAGCCAAACGCAGTTGATCGCGGGTCCTCCACCTGTTGCTGCGAAAGTTTTCTTATTCTAACTCCAACACGTTCTCTTGTGCGAAAGACTTCCGCCTAGAGTGGGGACACAGAAGGAGAGAGATGGAAAGAAAGGAGGAAGATGTGAAGCTAGGTGTCAGATGAGAAAGGTTTGAGGAGGTTGGCTGCTGGAGCGTGTGGAGGAGTGTTGGACTAGGGCTGAAAACGAGAGAGAGAGAAAAGATGAGAGAGAAAAGATAAGAAGTTTCTTTTCTTATTTTCTTTTATTTTTCATTTTCTTTTTTTCTTTTTATTTGCTTTGAGTTCAAGCCTAATCATATTTGGCTAAACCTCTTAGCTAGGGCTAAGAGGTGAAGCTGTAGCGAGATGGGAGATTTTCCTCTGTATGCCTTTAATTCATAAACTGAATTTGAGATAGGTGATTATTACTGGAATATTTTTCTTAGTCTTTTTTGATGCATTGTATGTATTTTTCAATGGGTCTGTGATGACTTTGAGTATTTCTTTTCCCTTTTTATATTTATGAAGTCGGGAACCCCTATTGTTCATCATTGTCTCATGGGCATGGTAGGATGACAGTACCCTTCATGATCCTCATATATTGTTGGTTGGTTGGTAATTAGTTTAATTCTATTGTTTACTTTGTCTCACAGGCATGGCTTGGTGATGGAATCCATTCTAATTCATATACCTTTCACCTCTTGAAAACTATATCAAAGGAAGTCTAGTTAAATTTCATGATTTCTGAAGCAGGCATAATTTCTCCCTGATCTCTACAAGTGAATCCTCTGAATCCCTAGTTTCCTTCCTCTGAATTCCTTAAAGTTTTAGATAATTATTCCACAATTATTTCTTAAACTCTATTTGGTTTAGATCACATCTTAGTCTAGTTCTAGTTCTACTTGGATTACATACAATGTTCAGTTCCTGTGGATTCGACCTCGGTCTTACCGAGTTTATTACTACATCACAACCCTATACTTGGGAGTGAACACCTCACACTGGCGTTCAGACAAAAAGACAACTTCAAAATATATGTAATCATGTTTGTCTTACTTCCCAAATTGAACCGATTAATCGAGAATTGTACAAAAGGATCTTCTGACCAGGCGTGAATGATTTTCACAAAATGTGTTGGTCATGAAATGCTTTTATCTTGTCCTTGTAAATTCTCGAATTATCGTACGCATCATTCCGGATTTCCTCAAGTTCATTCAATTGAAGTTTGTGTAGCGAGCCAGCGTTGTCCAGATTGAAATTAAGATTTTTGATCGCCCAGTACGCTTTATGTTCCAGCTCCACAGGCAAGTGACCAGCTTTCTCATAGACAAGTCTAAAGGGAGACATTCCAATAGGGGTTTTAAAGGCAATACGGTATGCCCATAAGGCATCGGTCAATCGGATTGACCAATCCTTACGATCAGGGTTAACCGTTTTCTCCAAAATATGTTTAATTTTCCTATTAGAAATCTCAGCTTGTTCACTTGTCTGCAGGTGGTACGGGGTGCTCACCTTATGAGAGATACCATATTTCTTCATTAAGCTCTCGAATGGTCTATTACAAAAGTGTGAGCCCCCATCACTAATGATGGCTCGAGGCGTTCCGAACCGAGAAAGGATGTTTTCTTTTAGGAATTTAATGACCGTGCAATGGTCATTAGTTCGATACGGAATCGCTTCGACCCATTTAGTGACATAATCTATGGCGAGCAAAATGTATAAATTTCCAAATGATTGGGGGAATGGTCCCATGAAATCGATGCCCCAGTAATCAAATGCTTCAATGATAAGGATGAGATTCAAAGGCATCATATTTCGACGTGACAATGCTCCCAATTTTTTACAATGCTCACAAGCTTTGCAAAACTCATGAGTGTCCCTAAACATAGTGGGCCAGTAAAAGTCATACTGCAGAATCTTGGCCGTGGTCCTTTTAGCAGAAAAGTGACCACCATAGGCCTATGAGTGTCAGAAGGAGATGACGCTCTGTTGCTCATCGTCGGCACACATCTCCTTGGGATTTGGTGGGCAATATTTAAATAAATAAGGATCATCCCGAGAAAAGTTGCGCACCTCGGTGAAGAATTTCTTCTTATCTTGCGAGTCATTGTGTCGGTATGACACTTGTAGCAAGATAATTAGCAAATATTAGCGAACCAAGGTGAATGTGAGCAGTTGTTCATCGGGGAACATATCATTGATATGGGTCGCCTCAAGGGAATCAAAGGTATTAAGGCGAGACGGATGATCGGCCACTACGTTCTCTACTCCCTTTTTATCTTTAATTTCCAAATCAAATTCTTGGAGTAGAAGGATCCATCGTATCGGGCGGGGCATAGAATCATTCTTAGAGAGAAGATACTTAAGTGTCGCATGATCCGTGTAGATAATGATCTTGGATTCGATCAAGTAGGACCTAAATTTATCCAAAGCGAACACTACGGCTAGGAGTTTCTTTTCCGTAGTTGAGTAGTTCACTTAGGAAGAATTTAAAGTTCTACTTGCGTAATGAATGACGTAGGGCCTCTTATCTTTTCTCGGCCTAGGACCGCCCCAAGAGCATAATCGGAAGCGTCGCACATAAGCTCAAAAGGAAGGCTCGGTCGGTGGTTGCATGATAGGTGCAATGGTTAATGTGCCCTTAAGCTTGGTGAAAGCTTCGTGGCATTGTCAATCTACTCGGACGGAGCATCCTTTAGAAGAAGATTACATCAAGGACGAGAGAGGAGACTAAAGTCCTTTATGAATCGCTTGTAAAATCCTGCGTGTCCTAAGAAGGATCGCTCGTCTCTGATGTTCTTAGGTGGAGGTAGGTTAGATATAATATCGATTTTTGCGTTATCTACCTTGATTCCATTGGTCGAGATGATATGCCCAAGGTCAATTCCCTTTTGAACCATGAAATGACTCTTATCCGTATTAAGTACCAAGTTCTTTTCTTCACATCTTTTCAACTTGCATTTAAGATTTTCTAAGCTATCGCTGAAAGATGGACTAAAGACAGAGAAGTCATCCATGAAGACCTCTGGATATTGCCTCCCCATGTCAGAAAAAATGCTAAGCTTACATCGCTGACAGGTGGCAGCGGCCTTACATAGTCCGAATGGCATCCTTCGGGAGCAAAGGTGCCGTAGGGACAGGGGAATGTGGGCTTTTCCTGGTCTTCAGGGGCTATCTCTATCTGGTTGTAGCCCGAATACCCGTCAAACTGTAATAGGAATGACCAGCTAACCTTTCCAGGATCTGATCAATGAATGGTAAAGAAAAGTGGTCTTTCCTCGTGACGGTATTCAACTTTCTGTAGTCAATGCACATTCTCCAACCGGTAGTGACTCTAGTTGGCATGAGTTCATTGTCGACATTATCTAAGATGGTGATTCCGGACTTCTTAGGGACCACTTGAGTTGGGCTCACCCATTGACTATCAGATATAGGGTATATGATACCCACGTCTAATAGTTTAAGAACCTCGGCCTTAACCACTTCATTCATGTTTGGATTTAGTCTTCGTTGTGGTTGCCGAGCGATTTTTGCATTATCCTCAAGATATATGTGGTGAGTACAAATCGAGGGATCGATTCCCTTGAGGTCCGCTATCGTCCATCCCAGGGCTCCTTTATGCTCAATGAGAGTAGATATGAGCATACTCTCCTGTTCTTTCTCTAGGTGGGCAAAGATCACCACCGGGAAGTCTCATCTTGACCTAAATAGGCATATTTCAAATCAGAGGGCAAATGTTTTAGGTCAAGCTTCGGCGGCTTGAGGTTAGACGGTAGAGGCACTACATTGGTTTATGGCAATTCTTCAAATTGTGGCCTCCACCGATTAACTTCAAGTATCGGTGCGGTGTCAAGCAAGGCACACGTCTCCTAATCATGTCATTATCAAAATCATGGGAGTAGGCCGGGGACGTCTCTAGATGGTCGGAGGATAAGGTCAGTGTCGTATCTTCCACGAAAGAGTCAATCATGTTAATGTCGTGAAAATCATCATCATCCTCAGAATTTTCTGCCGTTATTAAAAAAATGTTTGATTCCAATGTCAAATTTCCAAAGACATAGTCATGACACCATTCCCGCAATTGATAATTGCATTTGACGTGGCAAGGAATGGGCGACCAAGAATGACGGGAATCGAGTGCTCGTGTTATTGATGGGTTCGGTGTCCAGGATGATAAAATCTACGGGGTAGTAAAATCTATCGACACTGGACTAACACATCCTCAATTGTCCCTCTTGGTACACGAACTGAGCGATCGGCAAGTTATAGTGTGGTCAGGGTGGGTTTTAATTCACCCAAACCTAATTGTTTGTATACCCAGTAGGGAATCAAATTTACGCTCGCTTCTAAGTCAAGAATGAGTGCTCAATTCGGTAGTTCCCGATTACACAAGGTATGGTTAGGCTACCGGGATCCTTGAATTTCTGCGGTAGATCTTGCTTTAGGATGGCACTCACTTTCTCAGACAAGAAGATTTTCTTTTGAATATTTTGTCGTCTTTTGGTCATACACAAGTCTTTTAGGAAATTGGCATATAAAGGTATTTGTTTTACGACATCAAGTAGAGGAATATTGACCTTCACTTGTTTCAACACCTTTAGAATATCCTAAGAGTTAGAGAGAGGTTTTGGTGAGACCAAACGTTGGGGGAACGGAGAAACTGGCTGTTCTAGAAGTTCCGGTTCTAATGTTTGTGGGGCATCACTAGATCCATCATTTTTGTCCTCTTCTGGTTCTTGAGGCTTTTCGTGCCTAACCGAAAGAGTTTTATCAATGATCTGTCCACTCCTGAGAGTGGTGATGGATTTAGCGTGCCCCATCCGATTTGAAGAGCTGGGACTTATCTCGTCTTGTGGTTTAGGATTGGGGAGAGGTTGTGCAGAAGCATCCCCTTTTCTATAACCGTCATACGAGAATCTATCTTTGGCATAAATCTGTAATTCTCCGCATTGCTTGAGCCAAGTTCTTGTATGGAATTTTAAACCGGTTCCTCTTGAGGTTTTACTTGATTTGGATTTTGATTGAAGAAACCTGGAGGAGTAGCCGTTTGTCCATCCCTCCAACTAAAGTTTGGATGATTTTTCCACCAGGATTGTATGTATTGGAGTTAGGTCTAGTAAAAGGTCTTTGATAGTTGTTTACGGCATTAGCTTGTTCATTCAATACTCCTCGAAGGTGGGTATTGTAGGACAATTTTCAGTTGTATGAATGTTGCAATCACAGATGCCGCAAACAATTTCATTAACCTTATCCTTCTTTCCTTCCATGGCATCAACTTTCCTTATGAGTATAGTCACTTTACACTTGAGATCATCCTCTTCTTTCAAGAGATATAATCCACCTTTCTCCTTTAGTTGAGTCGGCCTAGACGTGGTGTTCGTCATTGGGTAATAGTCCCATGATTGTGTTTTTTCAGCAAGACTATCGAGGTAACCCCATACCTCGTCCCCATCTTTCTCAAAGATCTCTCCATGACACCTCGTCTCGACCTTTTGCCTCATGGAAGATGTCAGTCCATCATAGAAAAAATTTGTAATGCGCCACGTTTCAAATCCGTGTTGTGGGCATGAATTGACCAAATCTTTGAACCTTTCCCAACATTGGAAGAATGTTTCATCTTCCTTTTGGGCAAAGTTCATGATTGCTTTTCGAGGGTAATCGTTTTATGATGTGGGAAGAATTTTTTATGAATTCCCTACATGTCGTTCCATGTGCTAATGGATCTGGGACGTAGTGAATGTAACCACGCCTTAACCTTCTCTTTTAAGGAAAAAGGAAAGAGTTTCACTAATTGTATCCTCGGATACATTAGGAAAACATAATGTAACTATAATCTCATCGAACTCTTTCAAATGTAAATATGGACTCTCTGATTCAAGTCCATGGAATTTGGGAAAGAGTTGGATAACTCCTGGCTTGATGTCCATTTGTCCTGTGTTTTCAGAGAAAATCATGCATGAGGGCATACTCACTCCCACCGGTTGTAGATAATCTTGTAAAGTACGAGGCGGGGTGCACGATGCACCTCATTCTCATCTTGGGTATCCTCCACCCTTAGTGGAAGTAAAGGAGGTTGGTCTTGATCATAACTTGATTAACTCGGGAAATTTCGAGCGGTGCCTAGTCTGTGATGGATAATCAACCCCTCAACCAATCCTCCTTGATCAAGAGACGTCGAGTGTTGTCACGGCCCCACTTGGGCATGAAACACTCACAACCCTCAACTAAAAACCTAATCCTAAGGAAGGAAAAGAAAATCTAGAAAGAAAGAGAGAGTTGAAAAGAAATTACCAAATTGGAGTCCTAAGTTAAGACCTGCAAAATAAAACAAAAATAAGTTAGATTCTAAAAAAGAGAAGAACAATCCTTTAAAAGAAAAATAGCAGTACTGATTTCTAAAAGAAGGAATTCCTAAAAGAAAGTGGAAATTTCTAAAATAAATTAGGAAAGTCTTAAACTAGAAGGTAAATTACTAAAAGAAAACTGAAAAATAGAAAGTAGAGAAAGAGCTTACCGAATTAGAGATTTCTATCTTAAAGGCCTACAAAATAGGAAGGTTAGTTTCTAAACAAAAATTCTAAAAATAAATTAGGAAACAAAATTAGATTCTAAAAGAGTTAAAATTAGAAAGTAACAAAAGAGGAAAGTTTCTAAAAATAAACTACTTCCTAAAAATAGAAAAATACTAAAATTAAAAATTTCAACCCTAATTCTAAAAAGTAGAAAAAGAGAGATTAGGAAGGAATTACCAATTTAGAAACTTACGTCCGGATCCTATAAAACAGGAAAACAAGTTGGTTCTAGAAATCAAAATAAAAGTCTACAACTAAAGTTAGTCAAATTCTAATCTTAAATTAATTCTAAACCTAATTAATTTCAGAAAATCGCAACTGTCAGTCCCCGGCAATGGCGCTAAAAACTTGTTCACTCCCCAAGTATAGGGTTGTGATGTAGTAATAAACTCGGTAAGACCGAGGTCGAATCCACATGGACTGATACCTGTACGTTATCTGAAACCAAGTAGAACTAGAACTAGATTAGGATGTGATCTAAACCAAATAGAATTTAATGAATAATTGTGGAATAATTATCGAAAACTTAAGGAATTCAGAGGAAGGAAACTAGAGATTTAGAGGATCCACTTGTAGAGATCAGGGAGATCTTATGCCTGCATCAAGAATTATTGAATTTAAACTGAACTTCCTCTGATATAATTTTAAAGAGATGAAAGGTATATGAATTAGAATGGATTCCATCACCACACCATGCCCAGGAGACAAAGTTAACAAAAGAATTAAACTAATTACCAACCAATCATCATGCCATGAAGGTCAGGAAGGGTACTATCATCCATACCATGCCCAGGAGACGATGGTGAGCAACAGGGCTTCCTGACGTCATAAACATCAAGGGAAAAGGAAATATTCAAAGCCATCGTAGACTCGTTATAATTTTAGTTACAACAGACCATAAAAAAAACTAAAAACAATTCCTCAATCAACTAAAATCACATTCAGTTTATGAATTTTAAATTAAAGGCACAAAGTAGGATCTCCCATCTTGCTACAGGCTTCACCTCTTAGCCCTAGCTAAGAGGTTTAGCCACACATGAATGGGCTAAGTCTTAAAAAAATAAAAGAAATATAAAGGAAAAGAAGAAGCAAAACTAGGCTGCTTCACTTCTCTCTCTCCGTTCCTCAGCTTTTTTTTTCTTTTCTTCTTCTTTTCTTTCGTTCCTTCTAAGCCCAGCCGATCCCCCAGTGAATGCTTCCTCCCTTCTCTTTATAGGATTCCGGCAGTGGTGGCTGAGTCGAGCACCGAATTCTCCTTCGCAGTCTGTTTGCAACAGAGCCGGACTCCCTGTTTACGCCAAAAAAAGAAATAAGGCCTTGCATCTGTGATGACTGGTGGGCCTAGGATTGATGTTGGACGAGAAATCCGACCCGTCCATTAGTTTCCCCTCGAAAAACCAGTGAAACCTGATTGGTTTTGGATCTGCTTCATGGTGAACCACGAATTAGTTCAATTCACCGTCAGTTTTCCGATTGGACGGTCGAAATCCAATTAAAGCTATCTTCTGCAATTCCACCACCTAGGCGAGGGAGGTAGGGCCCGTGGGAGTCCACTGGACGGTCCAGATCGGACCGATCACTTCAAAGGGTGGCCCACAACAATCCACCGCAGGCTCTGTTGCGAAACAGAGCCTGCGCGTTGTGGCGCTGTGATGGTCGGCGGACCACTTTTTGATGCCCGGTGTAGAATCCACTCCGACCATTCGATTCTCGTCGAAAAACCAATTGGAAATGGCTAGTTTTTTATTAGAATCGGTGTGGCCCACGTCGTTTTCTATTCCCCCGTCCATTCTGCGATTGACGGTTGGGAACATGCGTACGCTTGCATGGTGGAAAAAGGAAACCTAGGCGTTGGTCTTGGCCGCCTCCTGAGACACTTTAACGGTTCAGATCATCTAAACGGATGATGAGTGGGGCCCACAAGGATCAACCGTCGGTCGGCGTGGAAGACGCTGGCTAATTTTGAGTTTCTTTTTGAAGAAGAGACGGTCCCTGTGTTGCCATGCACGTCTTAGTGCAAAAAGTGTACTATGTACACTTTATGATGATTATGAGAAATCCACACCATCCATCTTGTTCCCCATTTCATTTGAGCCGTGGGGGCCGAAGTTAAAGAGTATCCGGACAGCGGGTGGGCCCCAAATCAGGGTTTTATGGGCTGATCTGTTAGTTCAGCCACTTTCACGAGGATCCAATGGCTGAAATTTGACGTGTACGGTTAGTTTTTGGTCCTCGAGCCATGTATAAAGTTTCGAGCCAAACAGATGATGGAAACCCAGTGATCTTGCATTCTGGCTGACTTTCAGGCCGCTTGAGCTTCAGTTTCTCAATTTTCGCGGATCCCTGGCATGTAATTCCGTCGATCTTGGTCCCCTGGAGTCCGTCCCTTGCCTTGGTGCATTCTGAACGTTAAATCCGTGCTTTTAGCATCCCGATCTAGTCCCAGCTCAATTCACCTCGCAACACAAACATGATTAAAATGGGTATCCGGACATAACCGATTCGAAAACCCAGACCGAAAGGGTCCAAACCGGACCCGACCCGATTTGGGATGTAAATCTCTCTCTAAACAAAAGTTTTATATACCGCCTAGGCTTTACGTTCGGTGCCAAAAAACTCTGCCCAATGTACACCTGAGCCCCTCAACTCTATCTCTCTATCTCTCTCTATCTCTCTCTATATCTATCTCTCTATTTCTGTTGAAGAAGAAGGCAAGAAGAAGGCTAAGTAGATGTCCTGTGGTAGATCAAATCCTTCTCTTTCTGCCGTTGGGTTTTGGAGCTTAGATTTCTCTGTTGGAGAGAGATATATATTGAGAAATGATCTATAGTTGTGTATGCAAGAGAGAAAGAGGGAAAGAGAAAGAGAGTCGCAGCAGGTATTGATCGAAGAAGGGTGTACGAAGCGGATCAGCTGGTGTAACATGCATTAGCAAGTTCTGTGGGTCTGATCACGAGGTATGTTTTATATCCAAATCATCCATTCATTTGGCGATCTCATTTTAAGGCTTGAGACAAAAAATAAGACAGATCTAACCATCAACTGGACCACATTGCAAAAACTAGTGGGAGATTGAACGTCTACCATTGAAACCCTTTTCAGGGTCACAGAAGTTTTGGATAATATAAAATTTGTTTTTCCTCTTCATTCAGGTATGTGTGACCTTATGAAATTTATTTTTCTTTTTTCAATCAGGTACTTGTGAACTTATGAACAGATTGGATGTAAAATAAATGTTACGGTGGGCCTACAAATTTTTTAACAGTGAAAATCATTATCTCCGCCACTATTTATGGTGTGGTCCAGATGATCTTTGAATATGATTCATTTTTTGGATAATGCTCTAAAATGATCTCTAAAAATAGATGAACGGTGTAGATATAATAAATACATCACTGTGGGGCCCATGTAACTTTGATCTCCTTTGAACCATTCTCACAACTCAGAGCTCGAGGAGCATTCGTGCTGTCTTCGCACGACACGTACTTAGAGCAGCTAGACAGTTGATGCCAGCTACAGGCTAGCTACATATAGGCAACGGGCTTTACTTTTATAAAGCTTCTTCAAGAAGCTATGTGGCAGGTGTAAAGCCTATTTAAGAAGCTATCTATATGTTTTTATCTCTCTGAGTAAACCATGTGGGGCCTATCTTAAACATTTTAGTTTATCCACACCGTCCATCAGTTTTTTCAGATCATTTTAGGGGTTGATGCTAAATTTTAAATATATTCAATAATCAAGTATATCGCACCATAGAAGATTGAGAATAATGATTTCCACTCCATTGAAAGAAATGAATGAACCGAATCTTACCCAAATCGATCTGACTCGGTTTGTCTGACCGAGTCAAACTCGGACCGATTCAGGCCAGCAGGAGTTCGGATTGATTCAGGTTAGATGACCTATACTCGGTCCCAGATCGGATCGGGTTCAGGTCATGCCCTGCAAATTTCAAACCGAGTCGAGTTGGACCTAATCCGATCCGACTCGGTCCGATGCCCAACTCTAGTTACCGATGATCTTTTGTTTGCGTCAAGCAGGAAAATGTACGCTGTTGCAATCTAACTAACGGTATCATTACACACCGTAACTGCTGACTATATGGACCAATGACGATAAGCGTTGTATTAAAATGACGAAATTACTCTAAGTGTACTTTAAGATTAACTTACAAAAACTTAATGGATCCCGCCTCAAAAGCATTGTAGGGCGTGGCCAGGTGGGTGGGATCCCTTATCATGGGGCCTTATATCCATGCCGTACGCCTGTTTTGAACACTCGTTTTAGGGAATTATCCTAAAAATTAAGCAAATCCAAATATAAGGTGGACCATAATACAGGAAAAATATGTAATCTACTGTTAAAAATTTCTCATGGGCAACAAAAGTTTTGGATTTGTAACCTTATCAACAGGTTGGATGGTAAATAAACACTCCGGTAGTCCCCATGAAAATTTTAATGGTGAGGATTTGATCACGACTGTTTCCTGTAGTATGGTCTACCTAAGATTTGGATCTACTTCATTTCTGAGATCAAGCCTAAAATGAGCTGTCTAAATGGATTGACGGTGTGGATGCAAGGAACATGCATCACAGTGGGCATTCGCAAGCAGGCAATCTTTTTGAGGTGCAGATTCCAAATCCCCACATAGAGCATAAACTTCACAAAGATCTTGTGGTTGCGACCAAATGCTGTTGTCATCGGATCTTCCTTCTCTTAATACAAGGTTCCCATTATCCAAGAGCTTGATGCCTGTATTTCTTGCGTCGGAACCTGAAGCTCCTATGACAACGGAGCTCCCTTCCCCGTCCAAAATCACCAAATTCCCATTAGTGTCGATTGTAAGAGCTGTACTAATTGAATAGGCGAGTGGCCTTTCTCTGTTAGCAACCCATACTGTTGTTTGTCACGCGATCTTGTAATACCATATTCCAACGTAGCGGTTAGCGGTAAGGCCAGGATTAAAGAATCCTAATATGAATATCTCACTTTCAGAAATTAGCCTTTCCCAGCCGACATCCCTTATTAATTGGCCCTGCGATAAGGTAACTACTGCGTGGGAGAATCCTGTGCAAAATAAGAAGAAGATCACTGCGATGGGAAAAACAAGGAACCCATTGATACTTCTGTCGTGACCCATCGGCAATTGGAGTGGAACCAACAATCGGATTCCTAAGGTTGTTCTCGTTGACCAAGGGCAATTGTGATTTTGTAGCCAACAATAATTCGACTAGTTCAACAGCAACAGATGCACTAGAAGAGTAGGTTACAGAGAACAAGCAAGCAGAGAAGTTGGAAGAAGAAAGTTGTATGAGATGTCTTTGAATTTCAAACATGAATAATAGATTTGAAAAAGAAATATCAGTTGGAGAAGAAAACGAGCTTGCGTAACTTATTCAACCGTGGACTTTTTGGATGCCTGGAGCTATATGTCCTTGGAAAACAAGGGTTCTAGCAAGGAAGTCATTTTTTATTTTTATTTTTATTTATTTATTTATTTTGTGAAACCGAAGTCAAGGAGAGCCGAAATGGGTGAATTTCAGGATCTGCACCAAACGAGAGAATGAAATTTCAACGAAACCCTCTTCCTTGAGTGTCTAATTCATAAACTGATGACTTGTAGGAGTCTTATGCGACTCGACGTGGTCCAACTCAGGCTTGATCTGGTTCAGCACCATAAGTCACCATAGTTATAAAACTCACTGACTCGTCTCAAAACCCAATCAAGTCAACTTGGCACTGCAAGATTTCGAGCTGAGTCCTTAGGAAACTTGATCTTGAGACTGACTTGGCCCAGACCTGGGATGATTTCTTGAGGCAACTCGGAAACTCGGTTGCCTCAACGCAAATCATGGTGACTCGTGCTTTGTCACTCGCCTCGTAAAATTAGTATTCATTAAAAATGGAAATACACACCATTAGGATACAGAATTCTTTGTTATTAGTTTTCTTATTTTATAATATTTACATGAAAATTAAATATTTTAAATATTCTTTATAAGTACAAATTATATAATAATTTATACTTAGAAAATATTGAGTCGAGTCGAGTTTTTGAGTTGTCTCAAACCGAATGGATCCAAATTCGAGTTTTTAGCTGTTTACGGGTTCTTCCACACCTCCGGGTCCAACATGATTAGTTCACATTTTTGAAATTAGTTGCCAAATAGTCAAGAAGAGAAATGTCAGGGAAAGACACTCAAGGAAGTATGAGGAATGAGGAGGGAAACTAACATATCCACTTAAGAATCTGAGCCGCTTGATCGTGTGTTAAGTTCATAAAAAGAATTCCTTCGGTGTGCGTTCACATGATTGGCCCTCAGCCCAAAAATCAGGCCCATCCAAAACTTAGGTGGGTCGCACCACAGGCAATCATAGGAGAGGGACTCCAATGGTAGAAACCTTCCATGTGCCATCCAACCCGTTCATTAGGTACGGCCCAACAGGATGAAGGTACTTAACAAATATTAGTCCAAGCCAAAACTCAGGTGCCCAACATCACCTGAAATTGGAAGTTTCGGTGTGTGATTTAACAAATTTTCCTAAAAGAACTCTGGAATGAACACGAGAGGGCGTACCTGATGGACGGAGTGATATCATACAGACATCTAGGTGGGGCAACCGAGCTAAGGACAGCTTGAGATGAACTGCTAATCATACACCAAGGCCCCAGTGGTAGTAAATCAGCCCAAGGCAAACCACTCTGTCAGGCGTTTAGATAGTCCAGTATCAGTTCCAGATTGATTAGTCGTCGAGCCTAAATATTCATCCCTGGACCCTGCCTGCAAATATTGTAAGGAAGAAAATCCAGATTGATCTAAGCCGCCCATTTCCACCATGAATTTTATCTATGAGGCCAACTCTAGTTCATTCCACATTGGAAGTCTTTATTCATTGATACTGTGTATGTTATGAAATAAACATTGTTCATTTAGTGGGCCTAATGTGTACGGCCCACTGTGAAAAATACTGTACATATGACTGTATAATAGCCTAATCAAGATCAAGCGTATCAGCAGCCTTTGTGATGGATGGAGAAGAAGACAGAATAAAGAAAATCAGACACACATGGGGAGAGATTGAAAATGCAAATTGCCGACATGTGCAAGATCTGCTTCAGTTGCTAGTGTGTGCTCGCCCAAAACTTGGTTGCTCTACCCAAAAAGTGGGTAGAGAAACTAGCATTTCCACTATGTAATGAAAATACCAATATTAATACATAAAGATCATTTTTCATACATTTCAGTACAGAGTTCTCATTCGTTTCTCCAATATCTTTATATGGGAATTACAAGAGGCGAACACAATTTACGACTATAAAAAAACGACAGTGGAAGTTAATTTTACTATCGTCCTTCCACCTCAGAAACTGTTACATCATTCAAAGAACAAGTCCTTTGTCTGCTTGTAAGTAAATTTGCATCAGTATCAATCCTCACAAAGGAAAATGCAGGTTGTTTGGGAGTAGGCAGAGAAATAGTCTCATTGCCAAGCATGGACACAACATCTGACATGGTGGGTCTGTCCGCCGCATGATCTTGCACACACAACAGCGCAACATGAATGCACCTTAATAGCTCGAATGTTGGAGATGAATCACCCAACATTGGGTCCACCAGCTCCAAAACCCTTCCTCCTTCCCACAACTCCCATGCCTGAAATATGTCCATTTCACTCAAAATGTTGCATCATGTAATCATAAAGAATTTTTTAGATAGATGTAGATTTAGTTTAGTTTCTCACATATCCAAGAAGGTTGAGATAACGGTCGGAGTGGTAGAAACTGTTGTTCTTCCTGCCGCTCAGGATCTCTAGCAGTATGACTCCGAAGCTGAAGACATCAGATTTTATTGAAAAAAGGCCCTTTACAGCATACTCGGGAGACATATAACCACTGAATTACATCATTGAACAAGTTTTAGTACCACAGAAACTATATTGAATGATGAGAAAAATGCTTGTAAAAAAACAGTTTGGATCAGATTTACTTACTATGTGCCAACAACCTTGTTTGTGTTTCCTTCAGACTCGTTGCATCTGAAGATTCGTGCCATGCCGAAATCTGATATTTTAGGGTTCATTTCACCATCCAACAGAATATTGCTGGTTTTTAGATCTCTATGAATGACTTTTAATCTGGAGTACTTATGAAGATAAAGAAGGCCTTGAGCAATCCCTTCGATGATGTGGACGCGTTTACCCCAATGCAGTAGTGCTTTTTTAATAGGATCTGGCACGGATACATTACCAAATGTGCATGTAAGAGGGCATATATTTTTTGGTGCATTTGGTACTTAGCTTATCCATCAGAAAGAATAGAAACATTAATAAAACTGAAAGTTTTAATGTGACAAACCAAAGAGGAAGGAATCCAAGCTTTTATTAGGCATATACTCATAGATCAGTATCTTTTCATCTCTTTCAATACTGCAACCAAAGAGTCTAACAAGATTCATATGTTGTAGTTTCGCAATTAGTATAATCTCGTTTTTGAATTCTTCAAGTCCTTGTCCTGAACTTCTTGAAAGTCTTTTTACTGCTATTTCTTGTCCCCCCAATAGCTTCCCCTGAAATAGCCATCTACATTTATTACATTCCCTTTCAAATTATATGAGTCTAATCTGATATTCTTCATAAGCATAGGTTTGAACATCTTCTACTCAAATATCAAGAAGGAAGTTTTATGCGCAAACACTCCAAAAATTTCGTCAAAGAATTCTGTAAGGCTCAGTGTATTTGTGGATGTCATGATGTATAGAGCGGCCCCTCTACATGATAGCATATTCAAGCCAGGATGTAAGTAATCCTGTATGTGCCTATAGGGTACAAGTGCCACTGTGGTAGACTTGGGAGAGATCTGGACCATTCATAAGGCAGGGTACACCATGAACATGATTTCGACAAAAAATTAGAGTGCTCCACTGAATAACTGGGCAGCAAGCATATTCTCCTTAAACATAGATGGTTGTTCTTAAAACCATCCATTTTCCTAATGTGCATACCACATATGGATTGTAGCTGAATGATTCTAGCATGTTAATGCTTTCCTATCTATGTATTACCTTGTAAACAGGGCCAAATCCGCCCTGACCCAGCTCATTTGCCGCAGAGAAATTATCTGTAGCAGCTGATATGGTGGCAAAACTGAATAATTTCAAATCCGAATCATTAGTCCCATTTCTTCTGAGGTTATTTGCATCTCTAAATTTGTTGGCAGCTGCTATATTTCTACCCAACTCAAACAGTAGTACTTCCTGACTGGTTTCTCTTTGCGCTGGTTCAGAATGTAGGAAACACAAACAAGCTCTCTATTATCAATCAATTGGCATGTATGTCGTGATAGTTCACTAAAGAGAGTGTCAGATTACCTTGAAGTCTGAGCTTTCGCCTCCGTCGATAACATATGAAGGCAGCCAAGAGAAAACTAGATCCCAGGAGAATACTGATCGCTACAACTAGTACCACGAGAGGTGGCTTTAGTCGTTTCTTCTTTCGCAAACTGGCATTTTCTATACGTCCAGAAAATGGAGAAAATACATGAGAGAGAGAGAGAGAGAGAGAGAGAGAGAGAGAGAGAGTTTTGATCTAAATTGAATTAGGAGAGGAGAGGAGATTAAGGAGCAGTATAATATAAGGGTGGTTCAGAGAGTTGTATAACTATATTGCCAAAACAGCCACAAGCCAGATAGCTTTAAGCTACTAAAAGTTATGCTGGATCTCTTGAACCCCAACATTATTAAGTCTGCAATGTTCTCAGACCTGAATCTTGTCGGGTTTCGGAGCAGCAAATCAAACTTTTGTGGATCTTGAGCTCTTGAACCCAATATCAGATAGCTCTAATACCGCTCACGAAGACCGGAGAGCTCAGGCCCCAAACATCTTATTGGGGCCCACGAGCTTCGATTCCATTTGCATTGGAATATTAACCTCGACAGCTCTAATACCATTTGATGTGGATCCTGAGCTCTTTCCATCTCCTAGTGTAAGGGCCCATTTATTTTCCGAATTAATGGTAAAGTTATTTAAGTGAATCATTATTACTATTTCACAATGTTTGTGTTTGTTCGGACAAATAATACAAAATATAAATCGACAATCAGATACAGATGTAACAGGGGACACATAAATGCATTTGTATCCGTTATAATTTTACAATACAAAATTCCCCTCCATAAAATTTTTATATGGATAAAACAAACAATAAAAGCACTGTGAATATTATAGTTAAATGCACTTCATGTCACTTTTCAAGTAAAACAATTTGTAATCATTACTTAGTTTCTTTACTACAGTAATTGGTAAAACAAACATGCCCTTAATTTTTTTATATCATATTCTGATGAAATAATGAAAGGTTAGATTGTTCTGAGATTGAAAATGAACGCCCTAATTAGACCAATATCAAAGATGAATTATTAAATTTGAATTATGCTAAAGATGAATAGTTAGATTGGACCGATATCAAAGATGAATGGTTTGATTGGCTTATTTTATTGATCAATGACCCCATTGGGCTAATATCAAAGATAAATAGTCTGATTGAATATATCACTGTAAGGTATGAATGGTTTGATTGATTTGATATCGATGATTAATATTCCATATTGAAGATGAACCATTCAATTAAATCTAATGAAGTTTCTCATCTTCGATATCATACCGTTGATAATCAATATCAACACAATCATACCATGATCATCAATGCAATTGGGTCATTGAATTTTAATAGCAGCCCAATTATACCACTCACATCTGGTTATTCATCTCTTTATAGCATTGAAATTAGACCATGCATGTGACTTGAAATAATTAGGACATTGATTTTCAATATCAGCCTAATCAAAATATCAGTCCAATCAAGCCATTGATTTTCAATATTGGCCCAATCAGACTCTTCATCTAAAAGTTCAAAATAATCGCACAATTCATATTTAGTGTCAATCTAATTGGACCATTCTTTAATTTTGGAGAAAACCAAACCGTTTATCTTTGATTCAGGTTCAATTGACTTTTCATCGCTGGTATTGTTCAAATCAGACCATTTGTCTTTGACATTAGTCAAATCAGACTGATGATTTTCTATGTCAGCCTAATCGAACCAATCAAGGGCAAAGACTACCAACAATCTTGTGAGCCCACCTATCATTACAAATCAAAGGTGCGATCCATCCAGATTTAGACTGTCGAAGGTAGGGCTTGGAACTGCAACGAGAGAAGATAGGCCACACCAACGTCTGAAACTCTTATCCGAAGAATTACTACCTTAGATCTTGTGCTTGCCCGGTGGGTCCGTGGAAACACACATGGGTTGATCCGGAAGTATGGGCATATGTGCTGCAGGCAGTGCTTCTGCACCAATGCCAAGGAAATTGGCTTCATCAAGTATTGCTAAGTGAATCACTCGGGATGCAGCATGCAATTGAGGAAGAGGAGTCAGCATTTGCTTTTATATATTCCTTCTCCGTTTGATTACAGATGTCTCTGAAATAGGTATAGATAGGAACATTGGTTATTTGCTTTTACTGATGTGCTACCAATCTTAAACCAAATTTCTGGATGTAATTTTTCAAAGACACTATTAGCATGATTCCTCCACTTACCTGAAAAAAAAAAAAAAGAAAAAAAAAGAAAAAAGAATAAAAGAAAAAAAGAAAGGTAGCCTGCTCGACGCAGATTTGGCCGAAGCTTAACCTTCTAACTTGGCCCCCATGGGCACGCCAAGGCCTTGCATGCATGGCCAAGTCCACTTTCGGGTCCAGATTGGGTTCAAGTCAGTTTAGCCAGACCTGACCTAGGCCGATGCCTGACTATGCATGCACATGTGCTATATCCTACAAATATCTCATTCCAATATTTTGTTAGGCAACATCTTGCACGGAGACGGCTAATTTCGTTCCTCTAAAATGTCATGTTCAAAGTAACTAAAAGGAAATTAACTGACAAAGAAATGAAAAATAAAATTAATCCTGCTACACCAACAGTAGTTGTCAACCACAACACATTATATCAGCTTATTACTACTCACTAACAAAGAAAGTTTATAGTGAAAGGTTTGGATGATTGAAAATGGAAAACATGAACAAGTGGGACACTTCCTTTAACGTTTGAGAAAGACATAAGATCATCATGGTTAAACAAAAAAAAATCAATTGTGAATGTTTTTTTTTTTTTTTTTTCATAATTCAGTTCACTCATGTATCCAAACGAGCCCCAACTAAGCAAAGGACTCAAAAATCAATTGTGAATGTTTAGAATGATGAATTTTGCAATCAATTGAAGATCAAAAGGTGTTTAAATCATTCATTTGAAAATTGAAAAAACATGTATGGAACGATGGCCATACTTCCCACCCATTGAGACAATTGGTCGACTGAAGGAATAACATCACCATTTTTTAAAATCATTATCATCATATCATGGAATCATAATAGCAACGAATTCGGGTCAATTACGTGAATCATGTTCCTCTTTTTTCACTCTATCAACGGCCATGACTTTAGTTAACCCATAGGTCACAAGTCCTTTCTTCCTACTATTTTTGTTCAATAAAATACCAAAAGTAGATTGAGTCGTTCAATTCTGGAAAATTGCTGGAAATCTTTGTAAAACATGGATTCTTATCTATCAAACATAGCCTAAATACTCATGATATACTTCAGCTGATAGCATTTCACTCCAAAATGTTCTGATGATGAGTTTTTTTTAATTTTTTTAATTCGATTTTACTTGATGAAAATTCCAAGAAGCAGGAAAACAGACTCACCAAGTTCAGAGTTGGCAAGACGAATGTAAAGCACCTCTCCTCCGGAAGAGAATTCCTGTATATCGATCAAACCATCGACCCATATCATACATCCAATCCCGCTAACATATGCGTAGGCAACACAGGAGCAGTTCTTCAAACACTCAGCTTCACATCCTTTCGCATCACGAAGGCTCAACCAATCGGCAAAATCTGGCAATTTCACCCTTTCCATCTTTAAAAACCCATCACCTTCCCCATCCATCATACTACTATAATTTCCAGGTTTCTCACATTGTAACTGAGTTCTCCTCACACACCCAACTGACCAGTTCCCCTTCCCCCACTCTTCAGCCGACTCGGGTTGGAACCCTATCAAACATGCACAAATCGGCGATTTTGAGGGGTTGCAGCTTCCGAAAGACCCACACATTCCATAAACATCGCACTGACTGATGGATTGCCACCAGCTAAGAGACCAGTCCTTACTATCTTCCCTTAACATCAGTCCCTTCACCATTCCAGACCAATCTACCAGAACCCTTACAATGATAGATGAGAAATCGTGTGTTAAGTACATTATTCGTTCATCCCTATCAGTTTCAAGGATGAATCCGTTGAGGTAGACAGAATGCATTTTGGGTATCCCCACGAATAACTGCCCGTTCCATTGTCCACTTCTCCAAATTCGACGGGACTCATTGTAGAGAAAAGCTTGTGGCACTTTCTGCCGTTCAAGGCCTAAAGAAAACTTCCCTGGCGCCGGATCGTCTTCGCTCTTCCACGACGTTAAGGACCGTTTCTTGCCCGTCTCTAGATAAACACCAATCATCATCTTTGGCATTAGTGTGTCTGTAGGATGATCAAAGCTTTGCCATAAGGTTCTTTCTCGACCATTGGCTGAAGCTCCTTCGGCCAAAATGAGGTTAGAATCTAAGAGCATTGCAGTGGAGTTCTTTAAGGTGGTGGAAATGGTTGATGACCATAGAGTGTTTCCACTTCCATCAAGGATCACGAGATTTCCATCACCCCCAACCGATAGGATGCCAGAAGAATCCGTAAGTGGGTTTTCTCTATTAGCCACCCATACGACCGTTTGGACCTGAATATTCGTGTACCATATCCCAACATAGCGGTTTTTCGTGGTACCTGGGCTGAAGAACCCTAATTCAAAGTTTCTGTTTTCGGAAACTAACGTTTGGCCATCTTTGAGAGATTGGTTTTGGGATAGGAAGTGAAGTGAAGTGCAAGATGGGGAGAGAAATAAGGAGAAGAGAAAAATAAAGAGTGAAAAAACAAGAACCCTCATCCTGAGATTCTACAAGAGATTTAAGGTCTTTGGAGCGTACGCTTGTGGTGTTATATCTGTTATCTATCTATTCCTTCGTTTATTATATCATATGAATTTGCGAGGAGTTCCATGAAATAGCACTCGTGTGGAAATGGAAGCTGATTGCCTGCGAAAGCCTTTCGCATGAAGTCCCCACGCTCGGAATCACGGTGGGGCCCACCGTGATGTTTGTGAGAAATAGACTCCGTCCATTCGTTTGGCCAGATCATTTTAGACATGAGATGAAAAATGAGGTGCATCCAAAACTCAAGAATGCCACTCGAGAGGCAAAACTGGGTAAAGAAATGGCCACCGTTGAAACCTTCCACGACCCCACCTTGATGTATATGCCATAAAATCCGCTTATAAGGTTATCCCCACTGGGATGGACTGAAAACGCAAAAAACTTGGCCTGATACAAAAGCTTCGTAGAGAAATGAATATTTCAACGGTTGTTGTTCCCCACGGTTTCATCTCGTGTGTCCCACTCGAGTTTTTGATCACCTCATTTTTTGATACATGTCCTAAAATGAGCTAAAAAATCGGATGAACAGAGTGGATATCTGATAAAATTCACGCTGGGTCCTGGGCCAGGACTCCTGGAAACGGCTTTCCCAGGAAATCCACGTCCCGTGGAAACCTTGTATCGGCGAATCGCTACTGTACATGCCGTCTGTTTTCCATCTAACCCATCCACAGGACCACAGCCATAAATGATTCAATGGACAAACGTCACATAGTTCTTAGAACCCTCTCCGTCAAATTGGTGGGTCCCAGTGGCGGCTAGAAGAGAAAATGGGCTATGGTCATGCGGCGCGGCTTTGATGATCACTGGATCCACCGAAGTGTGTAGTTTCCCTGGCCGTTGGGCCTACCGTGGTCTACGTGCCTCATATCCACACGGTACATTCGTTTTGAAAAATATTTTATGGCATGATCCCAAAATGAAGCAGATCCAAATATCAGGTGGTCTATAGTGCAGGAAACAGTGGTAATCAACCATTAAAAACTTTTCGTGGGCCACAAAAAGTCCTGGATCAAGATGATATTTGTGTGGTCTTTTCATTCAGGCCTCTGTGACCTTATCAATTGGTTGGATGTAAGATAAAAATTCCGGTGGCCCCGTGAAGGTTTTAATGGTGAGGACTCAATCAAAACTGTTTTTCCTGTGGTATGATCCACCTAAGATTTAGATATACTTCATTGTTAGATTCATGCCCTAAAATGAGCTTTTAAAATAGAAGGATGCTGTAGATGTAAGTAAAATACATCACAGTAGGCCCAACAGTCAGGGATTCACCAAGCTCAGTAGATCCAAGGATCCACCAAACTGCGCCCCTGAGTACCGAATTGACTTTAGGCCGACTCACAGCGATGATGGTGGACAGGGGTAGAGTTGGGCAACGGTCCGGGTCGGACCGGATCTTGCCTAATCCGATCAGATTCGACGTCGCAGTAGCTTAATCCGTACTCGATCAGATCTGAGCCAAGTTCGTCTGTGCAACTTTTTCACAAACACTTGAACGGCATGTTCAAAATTTACTAGTTTGAAATGTTTTTTTTTTTTTAAATAAATGAATTTACTAGTTGTTTTCTTCTTCTTTTTACCACAGCTTCAACACAACAAACGAGTTTGCACAAACTAACATGCATCCAATTCATATATATATATATATATATATATATATATATATATATATATATATTCTACCAAATTCTGGTACATAAAAGGTCCATGCAAACTCACGGTCTGGCAAGATTAGTGGGGCAATGAGCGACCACATGTACAGCCTTGTAGTGACCCACTCCGTGCAAATTCGGACCTGCACTGAAGTCCAACCAACGTCCATCAATTGTGAGCTACCTAAATTCGAGTTGCTCCACCCCATGAGAAGCATGGCCGAGTACATGCTCCACCTTGTGAGAAGCATGGCTGAGTACATACCTTCCTTGCCACTCGCTACACTCGTTGAGTCATTTCGTCAAACACTTGGTGAGCAACATCAATATCAAAGTATGTTAAGTCATTTCATCAAAACACTTGGTGAGCAGCATCAATATCAAAGTAACCAAGTCACCGAACTAGATCGATCTGAGTCAAGTCGAGCTAGGGCCAGCTCGACTGGGCTCGAACTCAGCTTCTAACCTAGCCGAATCAAGCTTTTTTCGAGTCCAGTCGCGCGAGCTAACTGAGCTAGCTCGATTCGTGTACCCCCCTAATGGTGGATAAGCTGGATGTTTGTGAGAAATCCACCCCCTTCATCCATTTTTCCAGCTCATTTTAGAACATAATAAAATTAATGATGATGATTCAATACTTAAGTGGGGCACACAAAGGGATATGTGGGGAAAGAAATGTCCACCATTGAAATCTTCCAAGGCCCTACCTTGATGTTTATCTTCCATCTAAACTATTCATATGGTCATTATCACGTGGATGAACGTTTCAACGGTCGTCACTCAACTCCTACATTTTCCTCTGGTGATGCCCTCTTGGGTTACTTTCAGGAAATCTGCGTCCCTTCATTTTTCAACTCATGCGAATTTTAGCCAAACCAATAAAAACAGTTGGGTCGCACCACGGAACTGTCAGTATCAGCCGCGCACTAGGAAGAGGCTTACCTTACGGATTACGTCCGGGCAGAGGCTTTGTGGGGCCGACCGAGCTATGCCATTCATTCATTTTTCCACGTCATTTTATAGTATGACATCTGTAATTAAGTAGATCCAAACCTCAAGTGGACCACACTGCAGGAAGTAGCGGTGGTGATAATGATACGCGGATCCTTGACCAGGTGTTGAAACTGTTGTGAGTCTACCACCGCGGCAAAGAGTAAGGACCCATGTAAACCTTCTTGATGGTGTGCAATGCCTAACTTGTTTTGAACAAGCCATCAATTAACCGACACCCAGAAACCAGACCATTCCTAAATTAAGGTGGGCTACACTAAAAGTAATTTTAGAGGTTTTGGACATGGTTTTACATGATGTAACCATCTAGGTTTTGGATAGGTCTTGAAGGAGAGCACAATGGGTTTCACATTATGGACTGATTTGATGTCATGAAAACATCACAGTAGAACATAATCTGAAATGCATGATGAACAGAAAATATTGGCTGCTGATATTGACAGTGGGAAACAGCTCACAGTCAACTTCACGGCCCATTACAGGACCCTAAAGAAGATGACTGGCTCTGATCGTCTGACTGCTTCTTCAGCTGGTCCCAGTGGGGTCAAACATGCTGGTAAGCTTGAGATGCAACTTAGGCGAGAGGGAGTGGTGGTTCACTCAGTTCAACTAACTGAAGCCTTAGTTATCAGGAACGGTTGGATCATTAGCTTTACTATGGTTAGCAGTGGTTTGTGTTAAATAAAATAATAATAAAAAAAGTTGAAAAATTTATTTATTTTTTGCATTTGTTAACTCACTTGCCTTAATTGTATTTAATTTGTCTTACATTAAAAAGTTGTTTTATATTGAAAAGTTAAGAAAATTAAATTTTTATATTAAAATTCTTTCCTAATTCTTTGCATTGAAAAATAAGAGTGTGTTATGAGAGCAACCTGGCACCATACATATGCGCACGCGGCCATAATTATGACGAAGAGTGGTGCGGTGAGGCAACATATGCCGATATGCATTTATTACACCAGTCACATGCATGCACATCATATCTATAAAACCTTATGAACAGGTTACATGGTAAATAAACATCATTGTCACCCTAAGAGAGTTTCGACAGTGGCATCATCATCCTCACTTCTTCCTATGGTGTGGTCTACTTAAGCTTTGGATCTGACTCAATCTTAGCATCATGCCATAAAATTATAATTCGAAAAAAAAAAGAAAAGAAAGAAAAAGAAATGAATGGTGTAGATAAGACCCGTACATCATTGTGGGCCCACAGGGTTTTGTAATGCATATACATAGTACAACATGGGTTCTACGTTATGCAGTAGGTAATCTGAGTCTTTGTCAGAGGAAATCAGGAAGCTCATTGCCTTGTAACCCAGTATGCTTAGCATATAGAGTACTCTGTGGGGCCACTGTTATTTATGTATTTTATCATTTTGTCCATCCATTTTACCAAATAAGGTTAGGGCAATGTCTAAAAGGTTTGAACTGAACAGAATCCTTATGAGTAATTCTTGGGAACCACGAAAGTTTTGCATCAATCTTATATTTGTGTTTTCCCTTCATCCATGTTATGTTTGTGCCATCTTATGAATATGTTGGATAATAAATAAATATCATTGTTAGCCAGAGAAAGGATTTAACTGTCGACATCACTATTCCCACTGTTACTGTAGTTTGGTTCAATAAAGTTTTAGATATGCTTCAATTTTGGGCTGATGCCATAAAATGATATGAAAAGAAATGAATGAAAGGTGTGGGTGTGGATAAGACCCGTACATTCATGGTGGCTGGCCCACAGAGTTTACATGGTATACTTGAGCCAAATGATTTACTCTGTACGCAACATGCC
Organism: Magnolia sinica; assembly: GCF_029962835.1. Classification (NCBI taxonomy): domain Eukaryota; kingdom Viridiplantae; phylum Streptophyta; class Magnoliopsida; order Magnoliales; family Magnoliaceae; genus Magnolia; species Magnolia sinica. The sequence goes on along the minus strand of NC_080573.1, from coordinate 4,731,155 downwards.
TCCAGGAAATGAGTGGTAAAACTGGTCCGGATTAGGTGTGGCTTGGCCTCACCCAAGATGGTGCGGCCCTTACCATGGAGCACACATGAAGAGAGATTGCAAATGCAATTTGTAGGACATGCGCAAGATCTAGTCCATTTGCGATCCTCACCCAAAGCTTAGTTGCTTAACCAAAACTGAGAATAGAGAAACTAGGATTTCCACTATGAGATGAAAATACCAATATTAGTAAAAGATCGTTTTGCATACGTTTCTGGACAAAAATCTCATTAGTATTACCAAATGCTTTTGTTTGGAAAATACGAGAAAGGAAAATTTCTAGTGAGTTTTAGACGAAAAATTAGGGAAGGAAAGTTACTATGATAAAAGCAAGTGGTGAAATTCCACTGGAGTGTGAGTGTGTGGGGAGTGTGTGCGTGCGTTAGAAAAAAAAAAAGAAAAAAAGAAAAGCAAGTGGAATTTTCTCCGCCAATCTTTTTGGTCTATGAATTGAAAAATTGTTACTTTTAAACTTTTCTCCACTGCAGCCTACTGTTTTCATATATATACTGACTAAGAGAGGTTATGTTATATGTAAAAATGCCAAATCTACTCTTTTTCAAGTGACAAACCACGCTTTTACCCTGTTTATGTCCAAAACCTATTCGGATGTGTTTGCATGTTGAACGTGTTTGCTGTTCTGTGCATGTGCCATGTTTGGTAAACTTTGTGTCATTGTTGCACACGTGGTATAATTGTATCAGATCCAAACCATCCATCATATTAGCCGCCTCATGAAGGATGTGATGAAATTATAACATGGTCCATGGTCCATCGAAAAAGGAAGATAATCTGGTGATCAGTGTACCATGTGCACTAAGTCAGGAGTACATCGTGTTATGACCCAGCCGCTGATGGACCAAGTTTCAGTAATCGGAAGCATTGATGTGGTGGGTGGCCCCACCATGGATACTCCACAAGATAGTCGTACTGTGGACCACTTTTTGAATGATTGAAATAGTTCTATTAGGAGCATTCCATGCCATCTGCATAAGCACCGTTACATACGGCACGTGGGGCCATCATATTCTTTTCAAAAAATCTAATCCGTCCATCATTTTCTTCATATGAATTTATGATTTGGGCCAAAAAATTATCCTTATCTGAAGCTCAGGTGGGTCACATGGCAGGTAATAGTGCATATTGAACCAGGGCCTTTCAAACAATCTTCTTTTTTTTGTTGTTGTTGTTGTTGTTGTTGTTGTTGGACCCACCTTTGTATTAAATCTGCCTGAGTTTTGGCACACGTCCTAAAATGAAATGGCTAAAATGATGGATGATTCGAATTTACGAAAAGCATCATGAAGGTGGGCCCAAGTTGGTTGCATGAAAAATCACCTGTCACTTACATATCAGATGTGGGTGTGAAATGGCCATACATCTCTACGTTTCTTTGCAAAAAATCTGAGCGGTAGATCATTTTCCTCATATAAATTTATGACTTGGGCCAAAAAATTATCCAGATCCCAAGCTAAGGTAGGCCACACGACAGATAACAAACATTGCATGTTGAACCTAGGCCCTTCAAGTTTTCATGCTGCCACAAACATTTTAGATCAGGGTAGAATTGGTTATGTTCAAGGCCACTGGGAATAGCCTTTTAAACAGTTGAGAATGCAATTTCAACGGGTTTTATGGCCTAAAAGCATTAAAAACAGACCATAGATAATTTCAATGGTTGCAAGTCATGATCCACTTTTTCTTGTCATGAGAACCACGTGTTCACTAGATCTTCATAAACTTTGGGCCCACACCTAAAATGAGGTGGTAAAAATGATGAATGGCTCGGATTCGTAACAGGTATGATGGAAGCTGGCCCCACATCATTTTGTTTATTTCTTAAAAGTACATGAAAAGAAACTTTCCGTATTAAAGGCTGACAAGGGTAATTTCGTCAACATAAGAGTACTTTGGTCAAACTGCCCGACTCACGGCGAGCGGTTTTGGAGCTAACGGTGCAAATAAAAGTCAGTTTTGGAGAAATAATTTAGAAGTATCGGTTTTTTCAAACCATTGACCGAAAGATAGTAAAATTCCCAAAAAAAATAAAAAAATAAAAAAAAATTCACAGTGGAAGTAAGTGCTACTATCGGCCTTCCACCTCAGAAAGTGTTAACATCAATTACGGAACAAGCTCCCTCACTGGTCATATGTAAATTTGCATCAGTATGAATGCTCCCACTAGAAAATGGAGGTTGTTTGGGAGCAGGCAGAGCAATATTCTCATTGCGAAGCATGGAAACAACATCTGACATGGTGGGTCTGTCCGTTGCATGTTCTTGCACACACAACAGCGCAACATGAATGCACCTTAAAAGCTCGAACGTTGGAGACGAATCGCCCAACATTGGGTCCACCAGCTCCAAAACCCTTCCTCCTTCCCACAACTCCCATGCCTGGAACATGTCCATTTCACAGAAAATGTTACATCACGGGAAATGAAGAAAAAGTTCAGATAAATGTAGATTTAATTTAGTTGCTCACGTATCCAAGAAGGTTGAGGTGGCGGTCGTGGTAGAAACCGTTGTTCTTCCTGCCAATCACTATCTCTAGTAGTATAACTCCAAAGCTGTAGACGTCAGATTTTATTTTAAAAAGGCCCTTCAAAGCATACTCAGGAGACATATAACCACTGGATTACATCATTGAACAAGTTTTAGTACCACACCAACTATGTTGAATGAAGAGAAAAATGTAAGTCAAATAAAGTTTGGATCAGTTTTACTTACTATGTTTTGTGGTTTCTATGGAGTCATTGTTTCTGAAAATCCGGGCCATTCCGAAATCTGATATTTTAGGGTTCATTGCATCATCTGACAAAATATTGCTGGTTTTTAGATCTCTATGAATGACTTTTAATCTGGAGTACTTGTGAAGATAAAGAAGGCCTTGAGCAATCCCTTCGATGATGTGGATGCGTTTCCCCCAATGCAGTAGCTCTTTTTTAGCTGGATCTGGCATGAATGCATTGCCAAATGTCAATGTAAGAGGCCCTTTCGTGGGTCTTTGTTTGGTGAATTTGGTGATTAGTTTAATTAACTAACAGAAAGAATAGAAACATTAATAGAACTGAAAGTTTTAAAGTAGCCAACCAAAGAGGAAGGAATCCAAGCTTTTATTGGGCATATACTCATAAATCAGTATCTTTTCCTCTCCTTGAATGCAACAACCAAGCAGTCTAACAAGATTCATATGTTGGAGTTTTCCAATTAATGCAATCTCGTTTTTGAATTCTTCTAGTCCTTGCCCAGAACTTCTTGAAAGCCTTTTCACCCCTATTTCTTGTCCCCACTGTAGCTTTCCCTGAAATTAGTCATCAACATTTGTTACATTCCTTTTTGAATTTACAGAAACTAATGACTCTTATTTCTCACAAGCATCAGTTGACCAATCGCTATTCAAATATTAAGGAAAATTTCATGTGTAAACACTTGTAAAATGTTGCCAAAGAATTCCGTAATATGAGTGGATGTCATGGTGTATAGGGGATACCCTCTACACTTGGGAGAGATTTGGACCATTCAAAGCCGTACACCATGAACATGATTTTGCCAAAAAAAAATTAGATAGGTCCACTTAACAAGTGGGCAACATGCACATCCTCCTTAAAACCATCCATTTTCCTTAATATGCAGCCCACCTAATGACTGGAGCTTAATGATTTGCTAGCATGGTGACATAGGGAAGGACGTTATGAGGTCAATCATCGTCTTTCTCAGGGATAACTACGAATCCTTGAAGCTCTGATTCCTTACAGAGTTTTCTCAAAACCATACAGATAAAATAGAAATAATTTCTCATAAATTCGAAAATAATTAAATTGATTGATGATAAAATACAAATTTACAATCCTTTAAATAATGAGCTTAAACCTAGAACAAAGTTTTATATTCAAACTCTAACTCGAACTCCCTAAAAACATGACTTACTATAAATAGTAAACTTACAATTTATAGACGGCCACAATTCCTACTAGACTTCATGGTTTTCAGCCAGAAATTGTACATGTCTAATTTTTCCTAACCACGATATGCTCCTAAGTTTTCTAAGCCCTTTTAATATTGGGCACGACTCCTACGACTCAAAAGATCAAAGGATATGATCGAACTAAAACTTTATGATCAAACTAAAACTTACTATTTATAATAAAAACGAAAATAAAATGGACTTTTGATCATCGATCTGATGGAATCTTACAAATCCGGCATGGGCAACCTGGCAGAGTAGGGTTGGTTGGCTAAAGTAGCTTCTCCTACCCCAAAATCATATATGATATGTCAGAAAACTCATTCCAGATTGTGAGATATGACTATTTTAAGGTTCCGACGGTCATGATCATTTCTGGCTCCGATTAGGCCTTCTTTGGTCCATATTTGCCATGAAAGTGTCTGCATGCGACCACTCTACATCATATGGTTGCCTAACGAATGGCGTATCTGTGCCATGTGAGCACATGATCTGCCAATTATCTCCTTAACCTCCCACTGTGCAAATCACTGTGACACTTCTCCCCAAACGACTATATGACATACTACTTGCTGCTAATTAAATTGATGAAAAAAATATATATTTATTAATACCTTGTAAACCGGGCCAAATCCGCCCTGATCCAGCTTATTTGCTGCAGAGAAATTGTCCGTAGCAGCTGATATGGTGTCAAAACTGAATAATTTCATATCTGAATCATCAGTCCCGCTTTTCTGAGGTTATTTTCACCTCTAAATTTGTTGACTTCTGCTATATTTCTCCCCAGTTCGGATAGCAGTATGCCCTGGCCGGTTTCTCTTTGGTCTGGTTCAAAACACAGGGGACGTGAACAAGCACTTCATTATCAATCAGTTAGCACCAAAGTAATGACGACAGTTCGCTGAGTGTGAGATTACCTTGAATTCTGAGCTTTTGCCTCCGTCGATAACATATGAAAGTTGCCAAGAGAAAACAAGATCCCAAGAGTAGACTGATCACTACAAGTAGCACCTCGAGGGGTGGACTAATTTGTCGTATCTTCTTTCGCAAACTTGCATTTTCTATGCGTCCTGAAAATCAAATTGCCGTATTAATCTCCTGCATCAACCATCCAGAATGAAGAAAATCTCTCTCTCTCTCTCTCTCTCTCTCTCTCTCTCTCTCTCAGGCTTCTAATAAATGAAAGGCCTTTGCCAATTCGACAAATTTGGGCCCCATATGATGGATGTTTTGAGTCCATGTTGGCCACTCCTTTGATCCATATTCATAGGTAGGCCCACAGCATGGTTGGTTTAGTCTTTGTTAGTGATGGATCCAACTAGGCCAATATTGAAAATCAAGTCGGATTAGACTAATGTCAAAGTCAAATGGTCCAATCTAAATGATACTCTTTTTTTTTTTTTTCTTTTTTTTTTCTTTTTTTTTTTAAAAAAAGAAAAAGAAAAAAGGCCAGAAGACTCATCTATTCATTAAAGAGAACTGTACACAATTCGGGAGGGCCTTGATAAAAAGGAGCGGGCTACTCCTATCATATTAGTAGAATCTCCAGAAGAAACGGAAATGAAAAGGAAATGACAGAGCACGGCTCTAACAGAGAGCCTTGTTAGAGCCAACAGGGCACAAATCAAACTGAGAGTAACACCCACGAGAAAGTGAGGCTAAGGCCTTCGCAGATAGCCAAGTCCTGTGTGATGCAGAACAAGGGCGCCTCGAATGCGTCTAGGGAGATCAGAAGCAGACATGAAGGTTCTGTCAGGGCATCCCTCACTAGCCAGCCTGGCTACGGCATCCGCTACGGCATTGGCTTCCCGGAAAATGTGCTTGAAGCGAAGATTCAAGGAATTCCTCTTGGCATGGATTTCGCCCATCACATCCCAAATCTTCCAAGGGCAGGCCTGGAAAGGGTTGTCTGCCGCTTGGATTACAACATTGGAATCCGACTTGACAATGACATTGGTCAGACCCAATGTAGAGCAAATGTTGATGCTTGCAAATCTAAATGATACTTAAAATGTATGGTTGTACACATCAAAGGCAAATGGTCTAGCTAGATCAAAATTGAAAATTAATGGTCCGATTGGATCAATATTGAAGATGAATAGTCCAATAATGATAAAATCAGAGATGAATTATCAATTGGGTCAATATTGAAAATCAATGGCTTAATTGGACTAATGCTAATGGGCAATGGTTGAACAATATTAAAGATGAATGGTCACATTAGACTCATATTAAAGATGAATGTTCTAATTAGTCAAGATCAATGATCTGATTGGATCAATATTGAAAATGAACTGTCCTTTAACGCTAAAATTGGAGATGAATGGTTTGATAGGGCTCATATTGAAAATGAATGCTGTAATTAAACACATATCAAAGATGAATGGATTGATTTGAATGATGTTAAAGATGAATGGTTAGATTGGACTTAGATTAAAGATGAATATTTTGATTAGGCTTAAACCACTCACCAATTATCCAATTGAGCTAATATGGAAGATGAATAGTTTGATTGAATCGATGGTTTGGTCAAGTCAGTATTAATGATTAACAATTTGGTATTGAAGATGAACAGTCCAATTGTCACCCCCTGAAATCCAAGTACAGAGTGTGCACCCTTAGACCCGAGTTTCAGTTTGTAACTCATACACAAAGTGTACTAATTTAATTCTTTAATCAGTTTAAGAAATGATAATTATATTCAGTTTAAGTTCCACCATAATCTCAATCACACATACATAATACTTAGCACCAATCAACTAGGCATATATAAATGTTGACAACTCCTAAAATAAAATAAAACTTAAAAATCATTCATTTATTATATCATCGTACTATAATTATGTTTATTCTATTCTATTCTAACATTGTTTCAATGAAATAAATCTAAATAATTCATTAAAATCTCAAAATCAATACCAATATGCATTATACGTTAATCAAACTATGCTAACAAATAAGTCACATAATCAGAAATTGTTTAATGCCGCCTCTTCATCTTCAGATAATTATGATCACGTTTCATATGGTCGTGTTCAGGTACGATAGATCTTTTCGGTTCTTGCACCAGATCATCTATTATTGGCTCCTCTGTACGGTTTTTCCATTAATAAAAATATAAGCTGGCCAGGCTTAATTAGTGATATAACCTAGCATAGTTCATAATCATAACAATTAAAATAACATAAAAATGTATGCACAATTATATGGATGCAAATCGTGTATGAATGCATCAGATGGGATGATTGTCCATCTGCTTAGGTTGGAGGTCGTCAACCTGCATCCACCCGTTGGGTAGGCTTGGGCATAGCCCGCATCTGGTAACGCTCTACTATGATCGACATTTCTTCTAGGGAAGGCCTCTAGGATCGACCATGCATTATACAATGCAATGAATAATGGATGATATGTATATGCATATTTTTCATATTAGGCATAGTTGTTTTGATCAGAATATTCACTTATAAATTTAACATACAATTATCATATCAAAATACTCAAATCAGTAAATCAATCCAACAATCACAAAAGATTTATTTTAATTTTAATAAATTATGAGACAAGTTGGGTTACTCACCTGAGTTTGGTAATATTGACTCTATAATATAATTAGGTTTATTTGAATTCCAAGGTTCTATTAATTATATCAATGATATTATTATTTTTATATTTTTATTACATGGTGGGGCCCACCTTTGATTAACATCCTAGATGGCTAAATCCAAAATGATCAAATAATTAAAATTTCTATTATATATATATATATTTTAAGATTATAAAATTGAATGAAAATTACTTGATCGGGGTGGCCCATCGGATGGTCGGATCATTCAGATTCTTGAGGTCTTTTCATATTTTGCCTCTACGCATTGGATGAATAGTGTGGATCTAACCATACATAAACCAATGACCCATCTCAACCTTCTACGCCAAGTGATACCAACACTTGCACAAAATATCTAAGATTCTTGTATTAAACACTTTTATATCTAAATAATGTGGCCCATCTGATAGTTAGATTGATCTGAATATTAGGGCCCTTGTATATTTTGGCCTTAGGGATTATATGATCCGTACAGATCTAATCTAATTCAATCAGATTGCACTCATTAAATTTATTCATAAAATAATACTGAATAGATCTAAAATCATAAAGCATCACTTTGTTAAAATTGTCTCTACACACCCATACAATGATCATGTGGATGATCCACACCATCCATTATATATATAAAAAAGAAATTAACAACATAATAAAAAATTAAAAAAAATCTAAGGGTTGAAACTTACCTAATCAAGTCCTCTTAGAATTTCCTCTTCCTTTTACTTTAGGGCTACCTATCTTTTTTTATTATTATTATTTAAATGCAGAAACCTTCCGTATCTCTTTTTAAAGAAAATTCTCATAGGATAGGATGAGCATATCCTCCTTTCAAGAATTGATCCCTAAACCTCTCTCTTAACTAAGAATATCTCTACCAACTTAACTATTAACTTATTTTTATTTTTTTATTTAAAAATAAAATCTTTAAATATTTAATTTAGTTTTTTTATAATGTACTAAAATTTAGGGTTGTTACACCAATTGAATCCAATTAAGCCACTAATCTTCAATATTATTCTGTTGCTAATCAATATCAACATTATTAGACCATTGATCATCTGTTCAATCGATTTGTAGAATTTCAATATTGACCCAATCATACCACTCATCTCTAATTTCAACACACAGAGACTACTTATCTTGGATCTGCCACATTTTTGGGCTAATAGCTTAAAATGATGAAAAAAATAGATGGACGGTGTGGATAAGACAATAGAAAACATCACGATGGCCACTCAAAGCTCCTGCTTGTTCCTAGAGATGGGTGGAGGTAGGACGCAACATGCATCCTTCACCTCCCTAATGACGTTAGCTACTGGCGGGTTGAGTAACCACACTCCCTAATGAAGTGACGTCACCAAGTTCTGTGGGCCACACCATGATGTATGTTTTGTATCTACACCGCCCATCCATTTGGAGAGATCATATTAGGGCATGATCCAAAGAATGAATCAGATCCAAAGATCTAGAGGACCCCCACCACAGAAAATAGTGGGGAGAGTGACGTCCACCATTAAAAAGTTCTAAGGGTCATAAAAGTTTTCGATCAAGCTAATATTTGTGTTTTCCCTTCTTTCATGTTTGCGTTAATAGATGAACATATTGGATCTCAAATAAAATCATGGTAGACCTTTTGAAGGTTTCAACAGTGGGCGTCACTCTCACCACTGTTTTCTATGGTGGGGTCCACCCCAACCTTGGATCTACCTCATTCTTTGGAGCATATCCTAAAATGATCTGTCTAAATGTATGGACGGTGGGGATACAACACATACATCATGGTGGGGCCCATGGAACTTGGTGACATCACTTCAGGAGGGAGTCTGGCTACTCAACCTCTGTCTATATCCAATCAGCGTCAGCTACTCAACCTCCGTCAATATCCAATCCGCGTCCACTAATGACGCACACAATTTGCTAAGTTCGTTCGAATTCTAGGTGGGGCCCACCATGATGTTTATGAGAAATCTATCCCGTTCATCCATTTTTTGAGCTTATTTTAGGACTTGAGACCAAAAGTGAGCGGCATACACTACTCAATTGAGCCGTACCGAAGGAAAAGGGGTAGGGAAATTATTACCGTTGAAACCTCCTTGGGGTCGACAGTGATCTTTACATGCCATCTATACCATTCATAACGTCATTCCTACTAGGATTAGTTGAGAACACAAATATTATAATGATTCAAAACTTCTGTGACCTACGAATATTTCATCTGTGTAAGTTCAATCTTCGCTTTTTTCAGTCCACTTGAGTATTGGATTCGGCTTGTTTTTGTATGCATGTCCTAAATTGATCTCATAAAATGGATGGACGGATTGGATTTCTCAAAAACATCACGGTGGGTCCCACTTAGGTTTCCAGCGCAGGAACTCCATGTGAAAGGCTTTCAACGTGGGTTTTTTGAACAAGGATTTTCTGCAAAAGCTTTTTGCACACTGGAAACCTAGGTGGGGCCCACCATGATGTTTTTGAGAAATCTACCTCATCCATCCATTTTTCCTTATCATTTAAGGGCACTATCCCAAAACTGAGGCAGATCCAAATCTGAAGTGGACATCCAACCTGTAGATTAGATCATACAGACCTGGATGATGAAAAAAAAATCAGCTTGATCCAAAAATTTGGTAGCTTCAGCAAGTTTTTAATGGTGAGAGTTCAATCAACACTGTGTGGCCCACTTGAGATTTTGATCTACCTCAGTTTTGGGTTCATACCATAAATTTATTTTTAAAAATGTATGGACGGCGTGGATTTATCACTAACATCTTGGTGGGACCCACTTAGCATCCCAGCGGAAGAATTTCATGTTTTCCTTCTCTCGCGCATCCTTCGGATGGTGAAGAGGTATGCGAAAGAAGGAAACTCACTTTTTCAAGCTCGCACTACGAGCACCTTCATCCAGACCGTCAGCCTTATCCGACGGTTGATAGGAAGGTTCGCATGTAATAACATACGAACCGATGCATAGCTGAGTGTTCCTCTCTCTCTCTCTCTCTCTCTCTCTCTCTCTCTATATATATATATATATATATATATATATATATATATATATATATATATATATATATATATATAACACAAGAAAAATTCATTCATTAGCAATTGGAAAAAGATACAAGGCACAACCCTCATCACTCTCAAGATTCTATTTTTGTTAGCTCTAGATCTATCCACCTGTATTGTCTCCGAGTCCAATGTCGACAGGATCTGAGGCATGCCCCTAGAAACAACAATCTTTGTATATAACTTGTCCTACAACCAATTCTAACAACCATTGATTTAGCAAATGGTTTGGTGAATCAACCATCCGACGAATATATCATATAGGTCATGAAAGATCCACTGTTAGACCACATGATCCACCCATTATTCATCTTTTGATCTACCAATGGTTCTACCCACAAGATATATATATATATATATATATATATATATATATATATATATATATATATATATATATATATATATATATATATATATTTTTTTTTTTTTAATTTTTATTGTTATTATTTTTTTAAAGGTAGGATGCCTTCTACTTCTTTTTGTCTTGGAGGGCTAGCTTGTATTGTATTCATTTCCTTGGATCATATTTTAATGCAAATCTTCTTTTTTTAAAATAAAAAAAAAAGATTTAAAAAAAAAGTAGGACCATGATGTATATCTTTTTTTTTTTTTTTCAAAATAACAGAACTTTTATTCACAAAAAAAGGAAAGCTGATTACATTCAGGCAACAACTCGGGTCAAAAAATCCTGAGGGCAGCCTATCATATGACCCTATTCAAGAGGGAGAAAAAAGAAAAACCAGTAGTAGACTGAGAGGCCACTCATTAGCTGTCTACTACAAGCACTCTGCCTAACTGCTCCACAAGCCAACCTCCTTAAAACACCTGACTCTGCTCAAAGATAGCATCCCAGAGATGAGATGCAGCCTATGAAAAAGAAAAAGAAAAAACAAACCCTGAAACTACATAAAGCCACAACCGAGATCCTTAGGCCTATCAACCTTGGCAAGAGGCAGCAACAAATCACTGCTAGAAGGGCCAACAACATACAGCTCCTAGCTCGCCTGAGAAATAGACACATTTTTTTTCTTCCAAAAATGCTTTCCATGTATGAAATAAACAGAGGAAATATAGCCTGACGTTCCAGGGCGCTCCAAAGAAGTGCAAACCTGGCCACTAACAAGAGAGGAACCTAGATAAGGAGACACCCTCGTGGAGCGGCCTGGGCCCGAGAAGACAAAAAACTACCCTATAGACATTCGGGCTTCTTCAGGAAAAAAGGACCTGAAAGAAGCCTATCATAAGACGAAGAACAGAAAATGGATAATACGGTAACACTGATCTAACCACTGAGAGGACTAAGCCGAACTGCCCCTAGGCCCAGCCTGTCAAGGAAAATGCTACCTCTAACATGCCTCAGGAGGAGCGATGAATGACGAAAGAGCGAAGAAACCTGGGACTTGCTGCCCATACGAGCCATACCATCTGCAGGACCGCTACTTTCTCGATAAATATGATAGAAAAGAATTTGACTAGAAGATCTCCATCTTAGAATTCTATCTATCCAATAGACCCATTTCCAAGAGGGGCATGCGGTACCGTTCACGAAGTCAACCACCAGTTTAGAGTCGGACTCTACCATAATCTGGGAGAAGCTTAAAAGAAAACAATGGTCAATCCTGTCATGGACCGCACGAAGTTCCACATATGTGTTGGAAGCTAGCCCATAGCCAGCTGAAAAAGCAAAAATAAACTCGCCATTATCGCCCCTGCAAACGCCGCCACCCCCAACCGGCCCTGGGTTACCCCTTGCTGAGCCATCAGTGTTGAGCTTGGTCTAACCCCTGCGAGGTTTCTCCCACCTGACGACTATAAGGAGAGAGAGAGAGGGCTGGGAGAGATAGATATCCCCAGAAAAGAGCGAGAAGAACTGGAAGGAGGTGGGTACAATAGGTCAGGGGCGCGCTTAACAAGCGAGGAAATCTCACACCTCACCTTGAACACAATCTCAGCTACCTTCACAGGCTTACCATCATATTTAGCCGAGTTCCTAAACTTCCAGATCTCCCACAAAATCAAAGAGGGGGAAATCCTAAGAAGCGGGGAAAGATGCCGCTGCAGTCCTACTGGGTTCCACCATAGATCGAGGGTATCTAGGATAGACAAATTGGCAACAAAAGGAATGCCGAAAGCCTGCCCAAAAATTTTCCATACGTCCGAAGTTGTCTCACTGCTGAAGAAAAGATGATGCAAGGATTCAGATTTATGGCCACCGGATGCAATACCATCGCAGCAGACGCACTTAGAGGCTAAAGATACACCTCGCCCCTAAATGTTTACATCAGTTGGAATCGCCCTATGCAAGATTCTCCAGACGAACAGAGAGACTTTGGGAGGCATTTTCTCGTGCCAGACCCATCTCGACTAGGCCTTGCAGGGGAGGGCTGCCCTGCTGAGCTGCCACATCGACTTAACCGAAAACATACCTGATGCAGTGAAAGGCCAGATACAGCAATCTGCTCTATCCGACAGGCAGAAGCCTTCCTAAAAGATAAAGTCTATAACATGCTGAGGGAGAAAGGAGAAGAGAGATGAAGGCGGGAGAGGCCCGTTCCGTCCAAGCACCTGGTTAACTGGGCCCCTAAAGGCAGAAAGCTAAGAACAAGCAAACATCGAGTAATCCCTATGCGAGCACCATTTCAAACCAGTCCTGACAACTTAGCCACACCCGCGGAGAAGAGAAACCACCTCACTTCAAAAACAGGAAGGCGCAAAACCTCCGAACACCCTCCAAAATGTTAACTACCCAGATCATAGTTAGCCTAAGTCTGAGCCGAGCCTGATAGCCCCCAGGCCGACCTTATCAAGGAAAATGCTTCCTCTAACGTGGCGAGGAAGGAGAGAAATCTGACGAAATAGAGAGGGAGTTTGAGATTCACTACCCATTATTGCCATACCATTGGCAGGCCCATTGCCTTGTCTAAAGATATGGACGAATCTAAGCTGCCCAAGAGAGCTGAATCTCTTAATGCTGGCAAACCAATAGGCCCATTTCCAACCTGGGCAGACGCTCCCGTTCAAAAAACCCATCACAAGCTTAGAGTCGGATTCGACCACAACTCTAGAAAAACCCAAATTGAAGCAAAATGCAAAACCATCATGCACTGCATGAGAGAGAGGATGGTTAGGGTGAAAAGAGGGGTTCGTGAGAGGGGAGTGCTTGTGAGAGACGATTCAGGAGAATGAGAGAGAGAGAGGGTGAAAAGAGGGTTTGGGTTTTTTCTCACGAGAGTGGGAGAGAATATTCATTTTTTCAGGAGTGGGGGAAGGAGAAAAAGGGACTCGCAAACGAAAATTTCTGCATTTTTTGCTGCTACGGCTTTAGTCCGTAGCTAAAATGCATCTTGGTCTGTAGCCTTTATGCCAATTTTCAGATCTCCATGCCCCTCACCATTCATATAGCCTCTGACGAGCTAGAGGCGGACGGTCCTTTTAAGAGTTTTATGGGGGCCACTATGATGAATTTGGTATATCTACTCCATCCATTAATTTTGAAATTTTTCTATAGAGAATGACACCAAAAATGTGGCAAATTGAACATCCAATTGAAACACACCATTAATCGATGGTATGTATTTAATCTCCACTGTTTCCTACAGTGTGGTCCACTTGAGCCTTCGATCTACCTTCTTTTTTGGGCTCTTGCCCTAAAATGATCCGTTAAAATGGATAGATGTATTAGATGGAGCATACACATTGTAATGGGCCTCGTAGAGTCCCTCAAGGGGTTGTCAAATGCTGTAGCAATGGGTGTTGGGCGTTAGCTTTTAGCTACGATTTTAAGCCTTTGCTCATTTTTTTGGTAGTGTTTGTTTGGGTGAATTAAAATGATTTGAATTTTTTCCTGTATAATTGTTAAATGAATAAATGCTTGTAATTCGTTATTGATGTGAGTTTCTTTATTATATGTTGAATGATTTTTATTTTTTATTTTAAAGTTTAATTACTGAACCCTAGCATTATAAGTAGGGGTGCACATGGGTTGGTTCAGTCTGGTTCTGGGGTGAAACCGGAACCAAACCGTTCTTAATGGTTCTAGGATTTTCAGATCCGGACCGTTAGCACCCTAGAACCGAACCGGAACCGGACCGTCAAAACCGGTTCAGTTCTGGATCGATTCCACTGTTCTGGGCTTTGTAAAATCCAGCCCAAATTCAGAAGCTACACTGAATATCAACTTGTGAAAAGTTCCTCACCTGGAGCTGCCAAATTCGGCCGTAAAATAGAGGGATCTCACGGGATGGGCTGGATGGTCAGTAAGAGAGGGATGTCGAGGGATGGGCCAGAAGGTCCATAAGAGAGGGATGGAGAGAGAGAGAGAGAGAGAGAGAGAGAGAGAGAGAGAGAGGGTAGGGGCCTGGGCAACCACATGACGCACGTAAACTTGCAGAGTCATTGACGGCGAGAGAGAGGGAGACGACGAGAGAAACAGAGATAGAGAGAGAGACGGCGAGAGATTAGAGTAGGCAGGGGTCGCAGCCGCACGCAGATAGAGTGAGAGACGGCGAGAGAGAGGGAGACAGCGAGAAAGAGATAGGGTTTTTGTTTTTTTAGTTTTAATCGTAAGTTCAGGTCCACGGTTCGGGTCAATAGTTCGGATCAATGGTTCGGTTCAACGGTTCAGATCGATTCTACAAGCCCCTAAATCAGAACCGAACCATATCGAACGGTTCTTGGATTTTTGGAACTGGACCGGAATAAGTGTAGTTTAAAACCGGACCAAACCGGACCACTGGATCGGTTTTGGTCCAGTTCCATGGTTCTACCAGTTCATTGTACACCCCTAATTATAATCCATGTCGGTCATTCTTGGGGACCACCCAAATGACAAGTTGTCCTGATTGTCGTGCTTCTAGATGTGGGCCACGCCCATACCTACCAACAAATAGAAGTCTCCCTAAGTAGAGAATGTGGGCCATGCCCATGCCTGCCAATAAGTAGATGTCTTCTCAAGAGAATGATGTGGGTTGACAAAATTCCAACTTAAGCAAGTGAATGTAAACCCCCCTTGAATCATTTATATATATATATATATATATATATATTGTCTATTCATTTTTATTCATGTTTATTATTCTATGTTAATCTTCTTCTTTTTTTTCAAAAAGTGGGCGCATGCCACAAGTATTTCATTGATCAACAAAATATACATGCGTTCGGGTGGGTCCCAACAAAATGATTACGGACCTCACCTATCATATCTCCACAAGTAAACTAGACACAAAGACAGAAGAGAATCACTAAGAGATCCTCATCTCAACCATATACAAACCAGCCATTCGACAGAAGAAGAGGGCTAGGGGGTGGAGGAACGATAAACCGCCGTGGAAAAGAAAGGTTTGCTAAGATGATAGATCCCAAATTAAGGGCATCTAATGGAGCCTAGGCATGCATTATCCAGCACTAGCTCTCCTCTAATTAACCTCATAAGGTCAGATTTGTCCCTGTAGATTAGGCACCCGTCACTCGCTATTCTAGCTAACGCATCAGCCATCGCGTTCCCTTCGCGGAAGATGTGATTGAAAATGAGATTTTGATTTCACCTTTTGAACTGAATATCACCTATCATATACCAGATGTTCCAGGGGTTGGAGCTAGGCTAACGGGTCCTCCGCCGCATTTGTTATGACTTTGGAGTTAGTTTCTACTATGACATTGACAAGGCCCAGGCTGGAGCAAATATTCAGGCCATCAAGTAAGGCCTGAGCTTCCACTATTGTATTTGAAACAGTCCCATAATATTTGCGAATGGTAAAAATGAATCTGCCTAAATGATCTTTGCATACACCTCCTCCACCACTTTCCACTAGATTGTTTCTCGATGAACCATCAATATTTAATTTCACCAGTCTTTGGGAGGTTTAAACCATTTGACAATGAAAGGTTTACCTGCAGGAGGGGGATTAGAGCTTTTGATCATCAGTGACTTCAATCCTAGTCCCCCGTTGAGCACTCGAGGTTGGATTCCTCAATAACAGTTGGAGATGGGAACAGATCTGCAACATTCACATCTCGATACCATGTTGACACCAAATCGCTGCACCGCTGTGTCAACCGGTATAGCCAAATGGGCAGTTTTCCAGGAAAATATCGAAATTTTCGTAGGAAGGAGGTTATGCCAAATCCACTTAGTCCATTGGATGTTAGGCTGATGCTGTGATACCATTCCAAACTGATCTAAGCATGAAACTGCCTGGTGAAGATAAGTCTCATATAAGCTTATCTGATTGGTTAGACAGGGCCACCTTTGATGCTAAAATAGTCTGCATTGCTGCTGGAGAGATGAAGCCCAGCTCAGGTCTTGTTGAAGTGGGCTCTCCAAAGAGGCACAAGTGTCATCGCCAAATCAACACATGTAGACAGGATCAAGGAAAATATTATGGTTGCTGGGTGGGAGATTCCACAGGAAGATTTTCAAGTGCTGAGTAGCATCCTTGACTAGAGGAGAGTCATAGATGGAGAAGAGCTCTTTATAAACAACAGCGAGGGCCCGTACAAGAGCGTGGGACAACTGTGGGACAACGAGGACTAGCTTGCATCGATGTTACAGTAATTAGGTACTAAGTAGTAACTTTTGTGAATTTTAAGTGTTTGTTCCCTTTTATTTGACTTAAGGAGTGTGTTATGCAAATATATCATATGTTTGTGTTTCTTCAAAAAAAAAAAGAAAAAAAAAAGAAAAAGAAAAAGAGAAGTCCTGGATGTTTAATAAATTCCTTCTGCCAAAAAGTTGATTGAAGCCACTAACATTGGCACTCAATAAATGTTGCGGAATGGGCATCACAATAGCCCCTGCAAGCATCCCACCACCCGACCAAATTCAATATTAACCTTAGTGAACCATGTTGGGATTTCACAATTGGCCTAGCCAGCTTACATTGTATTGATGGAAAAATTGTACTGATATAACAGATGTTGATCCTGTGGTGCAAGAGTAGAATGACGTGGCTTAGCCTATGGATGACCCACGGGATATTTGGTCATATTTAAGGGAAGAATAATTGACTCCTTTGGATTAATTTTAATTTATCTTTTTTATTGCTTCAAACATGTTTATTTCGTAGTTTTAGTAATTTTTCTAACTATTTGTTTAATTAGTAGTATGATATTGGGTTGTAATTAGATGTAATGGAATTAGACATGATTTTAATTTATTGTTCATGGATGGATGATTGTCTATGTGATTTTTGTGTGGTTGCTCTTTAGGTTATTTCTTACGTTGTGCTTAGCTAATAACCATGTTTTTGGATTTGAGTATTTGATAGGTGTGGTCCGGATTCTTTTTTGTTAGGGCCCACCCAAATGGTTGTAAAAAAGAAAAGAAAAAAGAGAGAGGCCATAAGTGACATTTTCATTGGAAATTATGAATTTATTTAGTTTGGTTAGACGAATGTGAATGTGTTGATTGAATTAAGGTGAATAACCTAGGGAAAAGTGTGTAGAGGTCAAGCACTTCTTCCCGGGGGGGGGGGGGGGGGTTGGGGTTGGGGTTTGTTTGTTCCAAATCCACAGAACTTCTTTGGACTCCTCACAAAGATACCTTGAATACACGATGAGAGATAGAAAATAGAAAATAATTCTAATAAAATTCGTAATAATTTGATTGATTATGAAAAACTAGCTTAGAACCTCTTAAATAATAACATAAACCCTTGGAAGAAGTTTCAGTATTAAACTATAACTAAAACTCCTAGAAATCATGACTTACTATAAATAGCTTACTAGTGCATATGGTTTTTGGCCAAAAATAGTAAGTGTCCTATTTGGCCAAACCATGATGTTACCCTAACTATTCTAAGTACTTCTCACGTTGGGCGCAACTCCAAAAGCCCAATGAATGAAGAGTTCTACTCAAACTAAAACTTATTATAAATAGTAAAATGAAATTAAAATGGGAATTTGACCGCTGATCTGATGGTATTTCGCAAATTCGGTGTGCGTAACCTTGCATAGGAGGGTTGGGTTGCTAAAGTAGCTCGTCTTACCCCAAAATCATATATGACACATTGGATAACTCATTCCGGTTTGCAAGATACGTGCATTTTAGGTTCTGAAAGTCTGGATCACCCCCATCGCCTATTGGGCCTTTTCTGGTCTATCTTGGCCATGAAATTATCCATGACCCAGTCTACATCGGTGAATGTATGTAAATAGAACTTAGAATGGACAACAAGTACAACTGCTTATGGCTTATGAGTAAGCTGCATTTTTATTGATTGAAGTACACTTTGTGTATGAGTCTCCACGCAGAACTCGAGTCTTGGATAAAGCATTCGATACTCAAATTTTAGGTTGTGACAGTGGGATTTCAACCAACATTGTTTCCTATACGGTGTGGTTTACTTGATATTTGGATCTACCTCATTTTTTGGTTCATACCATAAAATGACCTTGGAAAAATTGATGCAGTGTGGATGAAACACATACATCATGGTGGGGCCATAGAGCGTCGACCACTAGCCAATCCATGTCCTGCATGGGGAGCCTACCTTGACTAGGTGGTGTTGGGAAGTGATGAGATTTAACTGGGGTAGATGGGATTTTGTTTTTAAACAAAAAAAAAAAACAAAAAAGAAAAAAGAAATGGCAATAGCCATGGTTTCCATTGATCATTGAAATTTACAGCCATTCGGGTGGGCCCAACAAAAAAGAATTGCAGCCTCACCCATCATGTGACAGAATATGGACAAAAGACTCTACAAAAGAAAACAGAAGCAAAAAGAACTAGGACCTCGATCCCTGACATCTAATGGCTCCAATCCCTGCGTTATCCAGAAGAAGGGCACCTCTGACTAACCTCGGGAGTTGGGATCGATGCGAGTAGATCCTATTTGGGCAACCCTCGCTAGCCATCCTAGTTAAGGCATCTGCCACAGATGATGGGATTTGGTTAGGTGCATCGTGGTCTCACCCAATATGATGCCGTTCATTTTTTTTCGTACTGATGTATGTATTGTATACCCACGTCGCCCATCTATTTTTCTAGCTCAGTTTAGGCACGAGCTCAAAGTGAAGTAGATCCAAATCTTAGGGTGGACCACATCATAAGAACATTTTTTTTTTTGAAAAAGGTAAAGGCTGAGATCTACGAGCTCGCCAATCCATTGAAAAGAAAGGGAGATACAACCTAGCTGGGATTTGGGCGGGTCGAAGACAAAAACAAAACAACCCGCCTATCGTAACTATACATGAATATGCAAACTCGTAAAAAACCAAAGCAAGGGGGAGCCTAAACAACTAACCGGCCCTCCTTCCCTCTAAAGGAGAGAAGGGCCATTGAGAACCCAACGGAAAGGCCCAACGAGGGAGCCTGCCTACCGACGAAAAGGACTGCTGAGAAGCAACCACCTTGGGACTGATAGAACAGGCTTAGCGGATGATACTGCGGGGAGGCCTGATATAACCAAGACCCACCTTGTCGTGAAAAATCAGCCCACGAATCAGAAGGGGGAGATCCCTGACTTGGTGAAATTCATGAATAGCTTGGTGCCTGCTACCTTCTCTAGCCATACCATCAGCAGGGCCATTTCCTTCCCTAGGAATGTACGAGAAGGAGAAGACGCCCATGCGAGTCAGGGTTTCCAACGCCTGGAAATAAGAGAGTTACGAGAGATGCAATCTATGACAACCTTGGAATCACATTCTACAATGGCCACGTTCAGGCCCGCATTCAGACATAACTGAATACCGTCGTGGATCGCATGGAATTCAGCTTCGATGTTAGAGCCCACACCGAAGCCATGAGAGAAGGCGAAGATAAGATCGCCGACGGAATCACGACCCACTCCCCCACCACCAGAGAGGCCCGGATTCCCTTTAGAAGACCTATCCACATTAACCTTGACCCATCCCGGGGGAGGCTTGGACCATCTGATAATTTCAAAGTGGCCGGGAGTTGGAGGGACCCCCAAAACACCAAGGGAAGGGTAACGCTGCAGGGCCACCTCCAGGGAGGATCCAATAAGCGTTTCCAATAAAAATTTGATACGGGACAAGATGAAGAGATCCCTCATCGGGATGTTGTCAAACCTGGCTGCATTTCTAGCTTTCTAGATTTCCCAGAGGATGGTGATCGGGAGGAGTTTGCGAATGAGAGACAGGGCAGAACCCGGAGCCAGGGCCCTATGCCATTGAAGAAGCCTACCCTCCAACGACTGATGGTTCAGCAAGGGGATACCGCACTAGGTGCTGAAAAACTGCCACACCTTCGAGGCCTGCTGCCCCTCAAGGAAAAGATGAGGGATGAATTCCTGGGCCAGATGGAGGGAGGGGCCTGGGACGCAGCAGTTGCAGTAGGAAGCTAGCTGAATCCATCTGCTTCGGACTCTTTCATCAACAGGAAGAGCACCCTGTAAGAGTTTCCAAACAAAGATGGACATCTTTGGTGGCATAAGCTTGTGCCAAATCCAAGCAGTCCAACCTATGGAAGAGCTTCGGGACCTCTGTTGAGGGTCAAATGTTATATATCAGACCCCAGTTATTACCTGATTTTACGTACATGATAATGCTTAACGTCATATTTTAATTGTGTTTTTATTGCAGGATGTAATTAGGAGCGTGGACTGAAAAATAGCACTAAAAGCATGGATTTGACACGCCGAAGTCACCAGAGCAAGGGACGCACTCCAGAGAACAAAGACTAAAGAATTTACATGCCAGGGATCCGAGGAAATCAATCCATTCACGTTAAAGAGGCCCAAAATTGGTGAAGAATGTAAGATCACATAGTTCCCGCCATCTGATTAGCTCAAAACTCTATATTTGGCCTTAGGACCACAAAATAACCATACACATCATATTTCAGCCATTGGATCCCTTTAAAAGTGGCCCAATGGGTAAATCATCCCATAAACCGATGATTTCAGGCTTACCTGATATCTGGATTTACTTCAATTTTGGTCTCAACCCCTTAAATGGGGAGACAAAATGAATGGATGGATTGGATTTCTCATAAACATTACAGAGGACCCCACCTGTCATGGCGTGTGCACAGTGCATAAGTGCACTGGAGGTGCGCTGTAATTCAAGACGGGTCAGACCGACTTTAACCCATCTCCTTCTTTCAAAAATGGCAACTTTCATTCACTGTTGCTGCGAAACGGAAGCAGGGACTCGCCGGGTGATCCTTATGGGCCACCGTCTCGGCCCATCTTCTCGATCCACACCGTTCATTCAAATCAAGAGAGGGTACTGACCAAGATCCACTTAATCTTGGTCCGAAACCTGCCAGATAGAGGATGTAAAGGAGTTGAACGTACGGCAAATGTTTTGCTGCAAAATCAATCAGGCGAGCCGCGTCAACGGACATTAAAAACCATCGATCTCCGACCGTTTTTTCGTCACGCAACTAATGGATGTAGTGGATTTCTAAGATACTAAGTATGTGGACCCCACCAACTCTCATTCAAAAGAACAGAGCTTTCCGTTTCAGTCTCTGCTGCGAAGGCTTGAACAGGGAGCTACGAACTAACGTCGGTGGGCCATCATTTCGATCCGAAAGCATGATCCAAACCGTCCAATATATCTGGGCAATGATCTAGACTAAGATATAGGTGAGATCGGTCAGTGACACGACAGGGATCGCGCTCCATCTTGCTGGACGTCGGGACAATCTCCGTGCAATCCACTTGGTGGACCGCCTCAGCTGCCAGCCAAAACGGTCAATCTCAGACCGAAATCCCGCCATGAAGCTGATGGACGGTGTTGATTCTTCATGCAACAATGATCATGGGCCCCACCAACAATGCAGCTCGGTCCACAGGCCTTGCTTGCGCACGCTGCTGGGTAAGAACCCCACCAACAGCAGCAATGTCAACATCCTTCTAGCCGACTTCTCCAGGGCCCTTGACAGCTATAAGAAAGAGGGAGAGAATGGGAGGAAAAACAATCTCGGTTTGGGGCTTGGACGATTGCAGGAGAGAGAAAGAGAGAGCGAAGATAGAGAGTTTGTTCCTTAAAGTTTTAATTTTTTTTATTATTTTTATTCATTTATTATTATTTGAGAGATCAAGCCCAATCATGTTGGACTAAACCTCTTAGCTAGGGCTAAGAGGTGAAGCTTGTAACGTGATGGGAGACTTTACCTTATGCCTTTGATTTAATTTATATTGTTGAACTACCTTGATTACGGTTAAATTAAGGGAATACTTTTAGTTTTTAATGGTTTGTTGTGACTGAAATTACAATAGATCTGCAATGGCTTTGAGTATTTCTTTCTCTTTTTTATGTTTATGACGTCAGGAAGCCCTGTTGTTCATTATTGTCTCATGGGCATGGTCGGATGACGGTACTTTTCCTAATCTTCATACATTGTTAGTTGGTTGGTAATTAGTTTAATTCTGTTGTTTACTGTATCTCCTGGGCATGGTTTGGTGATGGAATCTATTCTAATTCATATACCTTTCATCTCGTGAAAACTAGATCAAGTAAGTTCAGTTTAATTTCCATGATTCTTGATGCAAGCATAAGATCTCCCTGATCTCTATAAGTGGATCCTCTGAATCCCTAGTTTCCTACCTCTAAACTTTTTAAGTTTTACATTAATATTTCACCATTATTCATCACTTTATATTCGATTTAGATTCCATCTTAGGTTAGTTCTATTTCTACCTAGTTTCAGGTAACGTACAAGTATCAGTCCCTTGGGATTCGACCTCGGTCTCACCGAGTTTATTACTACATCACAATCCTATACTTGGGGAGTGAACAAGTTTTTGGCGCCCTTGCCGGGGAACTGACTGTTGCGATTCTCTGAAATTAATTAGGTTTAGAATTAGTTTAAGATTAGAATTTGACTAACTTTAGTCTTAGATTTTTATTTGATTTCTAGAACTAACTTGTTTTCCTGTTTTGTAGGATCCTGACATAAGTTTCTAAATTGGTAATTCCTTTATAATTTCTCTACTTTTTCTACTTTTAAAACTAGGGTTTAAATTTTAGAAATTTTCTAATTCTAGTATTTTCTTATTTAGGAAATAGTTTATTTTTAGAAACTTTCTTCTTTTGTTTTTAGAAACTAGGTTAGTTATTTCCCTTTTTAGAAATTAACTTTCTATTTTTGTTTTTTAGTGACTTTCTAATTCTAACTCTTTTATAATCTAATTTTGTTTCCTAATTTTCTACTTATAGAATTTTTGTTTAGAAACTAACTTTCCTATTTTGTAGGCCTTTAAGATAGAAATTTCTACTTCGGTGAGTCCTTTCTCTACTTTCAATTTTTCAGATCTCTTTTAGTAACTTACTTTCTAGTTTAGAACGTTCCTAATTTATTTTAGAAATTTTCATTTTTTTTAAGGAATTTCTTCTTTTAGAAACTGGTTTGTTTCTATCTTCCTTCTTAAGGATTTTCTAATTCTAGACCTTCTCTTTAGAAACTGACTTGTTTTGTTTTGTAGGTGTTGTTACTTAGGGCTTTCAATTTGGTAATTTCTTTCCAACTCTCTCTTTTTTTCTAGATTTTCTTTTCCTTTCTTAGGAGTAAGTTTTGAATTTGATTGAGGGCTGCGAGTGTTTCATGCCCAAGTGGGCCCATGACAACACTCGACGTCTCTTGACTGAAGGAGGATTGGTTGAGGGGTTAACTATCCATCGCAGGACTAGACACTACTCGAAATCCGCTGAGTTAATTGAAGTGATGGCTGAAAACCAACCTCTTCTACCCCAACATAGGGTGGAGGACATTCAGGATGAGAATGAGGTGTATCAAGCAGCGGGGGTGAGTACGCCCTCATGCATGATTTTTCCTGAAAATACAGGACATATGGACATCAAGCCAGGGGTTATCCAACTCCTTCCTAAGTTCCATGGGCTTGAATCTGAAGAACCATACCTACATTTGAAAGAGTTTAATGAGATCAGAGCCACTTTATATTTTCAAAATGTGTCTGAGGATATAGTCAGGCTGAGACTCTTTCCTTTTTCCTTAAAAGAGAGGCTAAGACGTGGTTACATTCACTGCATCCTAGATCCATTGGCACATGAAATGATATGCAAAGAGAATTTATAAAGAAATTTTGTCCCATCATAAAACGATTACCCTTAGAAAAGCAATCATGAACTTCACCCAAAAGGAGGATGAAACATTTTACCAATGTTGGGAAATGTTCAAGGATTCGGTCAGTTCATGCCCACAACACGGCTTTGAAACGTGGTGCATTACAAATTTTTTCTACGATGGACTGACATCTTCCATGCGCCAAATGGTCGAGACAATATGTAATGGAGAATTCACTAATAAAAATGTCGACGAGGTATGTGATTACCTCGATAGTCTTGCTGAAAAAACACAATCATGAGATTATTACCTAAAATTGAACACCACGTCTAGGCCGACTCAATTAAAGGAGAAAGGTGGATTGTATCTCTTGAAAGAAGAGGATGATCTCAAGTGTAAAGTGACTACGCTCATAAGGAAAGTTGAGGCCATGGAAGGAAAAAAGGATAAGGTTAATGAAAGTGTTTGCGGCATCTGTGATTGCAACATTCATACAACTGAAAATTATCCTACGATACCTACCTTTCGAGAAGTGTTGAATGAACAATCCAATGCCGTAAATAATTATCAAAGACCTTTCAATGGACCAACCTCTAATACGTACAATCATGGTTGAAAAAATCATCCAAACTTTAGTTGGAGAAATGGACAAACTGCTACCCCTCAAAGTTTCTTCTATCAAAATCCAAATCAGGGAAAACCTCAAGAAGAACCGGTATAAAATTCCATGCAAGAGCTGACCCAGGCAATACGAGACTTTATGCAAAAGATGGATTCACATATGACGGTTATAGAAAAGGGGATGCTTTCTGCACAACCGCTCCCCAATCTTAAACCGCAATACGAGAGAAGTGATCCCAGCTCCTCAAATCAAATGGGGCACGCTAAATCCATCACCACTCTTAGGAGCGGGAAGATCATTGATAAAACCCTTCTGGTTAGGCCCGAAAAGCCTCAAGAACCAGAAGAGGACAATAATGATGGATCTAGTGAGGCCCCACAAAAATTAGAACCAGAACTTTTAGAAAAGCCAGTTGCTCTATTTCTCCAACGGTTGGTCGCACCAAAACCTCTCTCTAACTCTCAGGATATCCTAGAGGTATTGAAACAAGTGAAAGTCAACATTCCTCTACTTAATGTCGTAAAACAAATACCTTCGTATGCTAAATTCCTGAAAGACTTATACACGACCAAACGATGACAGAGTATTCAAAAGAAGATTTTCTTAACCGAGAAAGTGAGTGCCATCCTAAAGCAAGACGTGCCACAGAAATTCAAAGATCCCAGTAGCCCAACCATATCATGTGTAATTGGGGACCACCGAATTGATCATGCACTTCTTGACTTAGGAGAGAGCGTCAATCTGATTCCCTACTCGATATATAAATAGTTAGGTTTAGGTGAATTAAAACCCACCCTAACCACACTACAACTTGCTGATCGCTCTGTTCGTGTACCCAGAGGGATAATTGAAGATGTGTTGGTCCAAGTTGATAGATTTTACTACCCTGTAGATTTTATCATCCTAGACACGGACCCATCAATAGCATGAGCATTCAGATCCTCGTCATTCTTGGTCGCCCATTCCTTGCCACTTCAAATGCAATTATCAATTGCAAGAATGGTGTCATGACTATGTCTTTTGGAAATATGACATTGGAGTCAAACATCTTTTTCAATAACGGCAGAAACTTAGAGGATGATGACGATTTTCACGACATTAACATGATTGACTCTTTAGTGGAAGATACGACACCTCTGACCTTATCCTCTGACCCTCTAGAGACGTGCCTGGCCCACTCCCATGATTTTGATGATGACATGATTAGGGAGACGTGTGCCTTGCTTGATGATGCACTGGTACTTGAAGTTAACCGGTGGAGGCCACAATTTAAAGAGTTACCCCAAACTGATGTAGTGTTTCTACCGTCTAACCTCAAGCCACCAAAGCTTGGCCTAAAACCTTTGTCCTCTGATTTGAAATATGTCTATTTAGGTCAGGATGAGACATACCCAGTGGTGATCTCTGCCCACCTGGTCAAAGAACAGGAGAGTATGCTCATATCTACTCTCATTGAGCATAAGGGAGCCCTTGGATGGACAATAGCGGACCTCAAGGGAATCAACCCCTCGATTTGTACTCACCACATTTATCTTGAGGATAATGCTAAGACCGCTCAGCAATCACAACGTATACTAAATCCAAACATGAGGGAAGTGGTTAAGGCCGAAGTTCTTAAACTATTAGATGTGGGTATCATATACCCCATATCTGATAGTCAATGGGTGAGTCCAACTCAGGTGGTTCCTAAGAAGTCCGGGATCACCATCGTAGCCAATGCCAATATGAACTCGTGCCAACTAGAGTTACTACTGGTTGGAGAATGTGCATTGACTACAGGAAGCTGAATACCGTCACAAGGAAGGACCACTTTCCTTTGCCCTTCATTGATCAAATCTTGGAAAGGCTAGCTGGTCATTCCTATTACTGTTTCCTTGACGGGTATTCGGGCTACAATCAGATTGAAATCACTCCTGAGGATCAGGAAAAGACCACATTTACATGTCCCTATGGCACCTTTGCCTACAGAAGGATGTCATTCGGATTATGTAATGCCCCTGCCACCTTTCAGCGTTGTATGATGAGTATCTTTTCTGACATGGTGGGGAAATATTAGAGGTCTTCATGGACGATTTCTCTGTTTTCGGTTCATCTTTCAGCGAGTGCTTAGAGAGTCTTAAATGTGTGCTGAAAAGATGTGAAGAAAAGAACTTAGTACTTAATTGGGAGAAATGCCATTTCATGGTTCATAAAGGAACTGACCTTGGACATATTATCTCGTCCAAAGGAATCAAGGTGGATAAGGCAAAAATCGATCTTATCTCTAACTTACCTCCCCCCAAGAACATTAGAGACGTGCGATCTATCTTGGGACACGCAGGATTTTATAGGCGATTCATAAAGGATTTTAGTCTGATCTCTCATCCTTTATGTAATCTACTTCAAAAGGATGCACCATACGAGTGGACTGAGCCATGTCAGGAAGCTTTCACTAAGCTTAAGGGCATGTTGACTAGTGCACCCATCATACAACCACCCGACTGGGGCATTCTTTTTGAACTTATGTGCGACGCGTCTGATTATGCTCTTGGGGCAGTTTTAGGCCAGAGAAAAGATAAGAAACCCTACGTTATTCATTATGCGAGTAAGACTCTAAATCCTGCCCAAGTGAACTACTCGACTACGGAAAAGGAACTCTTGGCCGTAGTATTCGCTTTGGACAAATTTCGGTCCTACTTGATTGGATCCAAGATCATTATTTACACTGATCACGCGGCGCTCAAGTATCTTCTGTCTAAGAATGATGCTAAGCCCCGCCTGATACGATGGATCCTCCTACTCCAGGAATTCGACCTAGAAATAAAAGATAAAAAGGGAGTAGAGAACGTAGTGGCTGACCATCTTTCTCGCCTTAATCTCTCTGATTCCCTTTAAATGACACATATCAATGACATGTTCCCTGATGAACAATTGTTCAGAGTCTCTCATTCACCTTGGTTCGCTGATATTGCTAATTATCTTGTCACAGGTTCCATACCAACACATTGGACTGCGCAAGATAAGAAGAAATTTTTCACCAAGGTACGCAACTTTTTCTGGGATTATCCATATTTGTTTAAATATTGCCCAGACCAAATCCTGAGGAGATGTGTGCCAGACGATGAGCATCAGAGTGTCATCTCCTTTTGTCACTCACAGGCCTGTGGTGGTCACTTTTCTGCTAAAATAACCATGGCCAAGATTTTACAGTGTGGCTTTTACTGGCCCACTATGTTCAGGGACACTCATGAGTTTTGCAAAGCTTGTGAGCATTGTCAGAAATTGGGAGCATTGTCTCATCAAAATATGATGCCCTTGAATCTCATTCTTATCATCGAAGCATTTGATTGCTGGGGCATTGCTTTCATGGGACCATTCCCCCAATCATTTGGAAATTTATATATTTTGCTCGCCGTAGATTATGTCACTAAATGGGTCGAAGTAATCCCGTGCCGAAATAATGACCATCGCACGGTCATTAAATTCTTAAAAGAGAACATCCTTTCGCAGTTCGGTACGCCTCGAGCCATCATTAGTGATGAGGGCTCACACTTTTGTAATAGACCATTCGAGAGTTTAAGAAAGAAATATGGTATCTCTCATAAGGTGAGCACCCCATACCATCCACAAACAAGTGGACAAGCTGAGATTTTTAATAGGGAGATCAAACATATCCTAGAGAAAACGGTTAACCCTGATCGTAAGGATTGGTCAATCCGATTGACCGATGCCTTATAGGCATACTGAAAACCCCTATTGGAACGACTCCCTTTAGACTTGTCTATGGGAAAGCTTGTCACTTGCCTGTGGAATTAGAACATAAAGCGTACTGGGCGATCAAAAATCTGAATTTCAATTTGGACAACGTTGGCTCGTTACGTAAACTTCAATTAAATGAACTTAAAGAAATCCGGAACGATGCGTACGAGAACTCGAGAATTTACAAAGATAGAATGAAGGCGTTTCATGACCAACATATTCTACGGAAATCATTCACACCTGGTCAGAAAGTCCTTTTATATAATTCTCGATTACATCTCTTTCCAGGGAAGCTTCGATCTCGTTGGACCGGCCCTTACATTGTGGTTACTGCGTATTCTCATGAGGTCGTCGAGATAAGAGATCTTGACAATGGCAAGAAGTTTAAAGTAAATGGACATCGCTTAAAGCCATTTGTCGAGAAATTTGATTCAGAGGACATGTCCATACCTCTGACTGATCATGTTTACCAGGATTGATCTCCTAGTCTGATGGAGGTATAGGTAGGTTTCCTGTTTTCATAGGACTAGGATAGTTTCCTTTATGCTGTTTTAAGATAGACGGTAAACTTAGCGCTCCTGGGAGCCAACCCAGCTTTTCATTTTGTTTCATTTTCCTAGTTAGTTAGTTCAATGTTTGTGGGTAACATTGCTGCAAACCCTCACGAGACTACAACTTGTCCCCTAGGGGCAACCTAGGGGTTTAAAGGCTTGTTGCATACGCTAAATGCAATCAAGAGCACCTACTAAAGTGGTGTAAGTAGGATTTTATTTTTGTTATTTTATTTTACTTCTGTTGGTTTCTCTCTTGTGCTGACTCGCTCTTATGTAGATATCTTTGGAAAAGCCTCTTGATTCTTTCATCCAGGTACTATCTTTCCATCACTCCTCTTATATTTTCGTTGTCCCATATGCATTGCATGCTTATTTCTTTTACATTGAGGACAATGTAGATTTTAGGTTGGGGGTGGGAGATTAAGTTTCCTAATCAGTGTTTTCTTAGTCTTGAGCAGAAATTATGAAAATTTTTAAATTTTTCTAGAATTTCGTATGAATTCGAAGAGATTTTGACGGCCATCTTGGATTTAGAATTACAAGATAAGTGATGTTGGAATCTATGACTCTTGGATTCAATTATTTGTTAGATTTCACAGTTAAGTTAGAACTATTAATCCATGATTAGAAGTTTTGAACATTGATTGAATCATAATTTTACATGTCATATCTCACTAACACATTAAGGTTTCATTCGATATTGAAGGATTAATTTGGTGATCACTAAGCTTGAATGGAACCAACCTGAGAAATTGAAAGGATTGGGCGAATGGTCTACACCATAGGTTTGCTCCCTATAGGTGTAGATTCAATCCCTCATGGATGATATGTGGAAAAAGTTGGGTGTGCAGTCTTCACCATAGGTTTGCTCCCTATATGTGAGGATTCGATTCCCCTTCTTGGCGTTACTTTTACTAGAAATTTCAAAAGCTTATAAAAATAAAAAATAAAAAAAGAAGATAAAGGATGATTTGTGAAGTAAGTTTGGGTTTAGGTTTGGTTGTCATGAATTCTCTTGTTGGTTATCAATGATATCCTGAAATAGAGAAGTGAATTTTAATGATGATAAGCCGAGATTAGACTATATACTCATGGATCCTAATGTTTAGAATTTTTTTTCTAATTAGTGGATTAATACTTTGATCTTAACTATGAAATTTATCATGCACGTAAGGCGAGGAGAGAGTAATGCCCAACATTCATGAATCTTAAAATTCTAGTATTTGATTTGTTTTTTTTCAAAAATCACTCGAATTTATATAAATTGTCATGTAATTCTCAACTTATTTTTCACATACTTTGCTTGGGACTAGCAAAATGCTGGTTGGGAGTTGTGTTGAGGGTCAAATATTACATATCAGACCCCAGTTATTGCCTGATTTTACGTATATGATAAAGCTTAACGTCATATTTTAATTGTGTTTTTATTGCAGAATGTAATTAGGAGCGTGGACTGAAAAATAGCACTAAAAGCATGGATTTGACACTCCAAAGTCACCAGAGCAAGGGACGCATTCCAGAGAACCAAGACTGAAGAATTTACATGCCAGGGATCCGAGGAAATCAAGTCATTCACGTTAAGGAGACCCGAAATTGGTGAAGAATGCAAGATCACATAGTTCCCGCCATCTGATTGGCTCAAAACTCTATATTTGGCCTGAGGACCACAAAATAACCGTACACATCATATTTCAGCCATTGGATCCCTGCAAAAGTGGCCCAATAGCAAATCATCCCATAAACCGATGATTTCAGGCTTACCTGATATCTGGATTTACTTCAATTTTGGTCTCAACCCCTTAAATGGGGAGACAAAATGAATGGATGGATTGGATTTCTCATAAACATTACAGAGGACCCCACCTGTCATGGCATGTGCACAGCGTGTAAGTGCACTGGAGGTGCGCTGTAATTCAAGACGGGTCAGACCGACTTTGACCCGTCTCCTTCTTTCAAAAATGGCAACTTCCATTCCCTGTTGCTGCGAAACAGAAGTAGGGACTCGCCGGGTGATCCTTATGGGCCACCGTCTCGACCCATCTTCTCGATCCACACCGTTCATTCGAATCAGGAGAGGGTATTGACCAAGATCTACTTAATCTTGGTCTAAAACCTACCAGATAGAGGATGTAAAGGAGTTGAACGACAAATGTTTTGCTGCAAAATCAATCAGGCGGGCCACGTCAACAGACATTAAAAACCGTCGATTTCCAACCATTTTTTCGTCACGCAACTAATGGACGTAGTGGATTTCTAAGATACTAAGTATGTGGACCCCACCGACTCTCATTCAAAAGAACAGAGCTTTCCGTTTCGATCTCTGCTGCGAAGGCTTGAACAGGGAGCTACGAACTAACGTCGGTGGGCCATCATTTCGATCCGAAAGCATGATCCAAACAGTCCAATATATCTAGGCAATGATCTAGACCAAGATATAGGTGAGATCGGTCAGTGACACGACAGGGATCGCCTCCATCTTGCTCGACGTTGGGACAATCTCCACGCAATCCACTTGGTGGACCGCCTCAGCTGCCAGCCAAAACGGTCAATCTCAGACCAAAATCCCGTCATGAAGCTGATGGACAGTGTTGATTCTTCATGCAACACTGATCATGGGCCCCACCAACAATGAAGCTCGGTCCGCAGGCCTTGCTTGCGCACGCTGCTGCGTAAGA
This sequence comes from Magnolia sinica, assembly GCF_029962835.1. Lineage (NCBI taxonomy): Eukaryota > Viridiplantae > Streptophyta > Magnoliopsida > Magnoliales > Magnoliaceae > Magnolia > Magnolia sinica. The sequence goes on along the minus strand of NC_080573.1, from coordinate 4,698,895 downwards.
ACCCCACCAACAGCAGCAACGTCAACATCCTTCCAGTCGACTTCTTTAGGGCCCTTGACAGCTATAAGAAAGAGGGAGAGAACGGGAGGAAAAACAATCTCGGTTTGGGGCTTGGACAATTGCAGGAGAGAGAGAGAGAGAGAGAGAGAGAGAGAGAGAGCGAAGATAGAGAGTTTGTTCCTTAAAGTTTTAATTTTTTTTATTATTTTTATTCATTTATTATTATTTGAGAGATCAAGCCCAATCATGTTGGGCTAAACCTCTTAGCTAGGGCTAAGAGGTGAAGCTTGTAACATGATCAGAGACTTTACCTTATGCCTTTGATTTAATTTATATTGTTGAACTACCTTGATTACGGTTAAATTAAGGGAATACTTTTAGTTTTTAATGGTTTATTGTGACTGAAATTACAATAGATCTATGATGGCTTTGAGTATTTCTTTTTCCTTTTTATGTTTATGATGTCAGGAAGCCCTGTTGTTCATTATTATCTCATGGGCATGGTCGGATGACAGTACTCTTCCTAATCTTCATACATTATTGGTTGGTTGGTAATTAGTTCAATTCTGTTGTTTACTGTGTCTCCTGGGCATGGTTTGGTGATGGAATCCATTCTAATTCATATACCTTTCATCTCGTGAAAACTAGATCAAGTAAGTTCAGTTTAATTTCCATGATTCTTGATGCAGGCATAAGATCTCCCTGATCTCTACAAGTGGATCCTATGAATCCCTAGTTTCCTGCCTCTAAACTTCTTAAGTTTTACATTAATATTTCACCATTATTCATCACTTTATATTCGATTTAGATTCTATCTTTGGTTAGTTCTATTTCTACCTAGTTTCAGGTAACGTACAAGTATCAGTCTCTTGGGATTCGACCTCGGTCTCACCGAGTTTATTACTACATCACAACCCTATACTTGGGGAGTGAACAACCTCGAAATAGACCAAGTCAACTTGATGGAAATGGAACCAGAGGGCTCATGTGTTGAGATGTGGAGCCACATCTGGGGCCCGCATGACCATTCGTGGACCCTGCTCGACCAGTCATGGACTGGCACGACTCAAAGTCCAGCAAGCATAAGATTTTTGATTTCGAGGTGCTTGACTGGTCGTGGTCCATGATCGACCGATCGTGGGATCCGCTCGACCGGTCATGGGATCCGCTTGATCGGTCGTGCAGTCTGCTCGACCAGTCGTGGTTACGCAGATTCGTTTTCGAATTTGATACTGACTGCGGATTTTTGAGTCGCCTTTCGCAAGGGTGTGAAAGGGAAGTTGCCTAAACTATAAATAGGTGTCCTTAGGTCTATTCTAGGGGTTAAGGTGAATATTGGAGAGTTATTCTAAGGTGTGGGTAAAGGATTTTCTCTGTATCTCCAAGGGAGAGGTTAATATATTGCCTTGTAATCTTCGTTATTCTTCATAGTGGAAGTTTGTATCCGTAGTTTTTTTACCCTAGTTTAGAGTTTTTCCACGTATATCTTGTCTTGTGGTTTGTTTGAATTACTTTGATTTGTTTTTAATTTATATTTCTTCTTGTTTATCGTTTGTGGGTGAGACTTGAGATTGGATCTCAGTTCACTGCGTTGTTGGCGTGCTGTGCAACAACTAGTATTAGAGCTATTAGTTTAGTTCTATTGGGAGCGATGACAGAAGAAGGGAAAACTAGAATTGAGAAGTTTGATGGTTCAAACTTTGCCTTCTTAAAGATACAGATGGAGAATTATCTGTATCAGAAGGACCTTTATATTCTTCTAGGAAGAAAAGAGAAGAAACTAGAAAAGATGACCGATGATGAATGGTTTTTACTAGATAGGAAAGCTTTAGGAACAATCTGACTCTCTTTGTCTAAGAGCGTCGCCTTCAACATATCCAAGATGAAAACTACAAAAGAATTAATGGAAGCCCTAGCCACCATATATAAAAAACCTTCAACGTCTAACAAGGTTCATCTTATGAAACAACTATTCAACATGAAGATGTCAGATGGTGGGAGCGTGCCTGAACATCTAAACGAGTTCAATACAGTCACGAGCCAGTTGGAATCCGTTGGCATTGTTTTTGAGGATGAGGTCAAGGCATTATTGATCTTGTCCAGTTTGCCAGATAGTTGAGATGGTTTGGTAATTGCTGTGAGCAATTCCTCATGGTCGACAAAGTTAAAATTTGATGATGTGACCGGTTTAATTCTCAGCAAAGAATCTAGAAGAAAGGCATCAGGAGTTTCAAGAGATTCAGGGAATGCTCTAAATGTTGAAGGTAGAGAAAGATCGCTAAACAAAGGAGGCAATAAACACGGGCGTTCTAAGTCGAGGAAGAAGTCCAAGGGATCGAAAGACAAAGACGAGTGTTGGCATTGGGCAAGAAGGGGCACATGAAACGTGATTGCAGGGCGCTCAAGAAACAAGAAGGAAACTTTCAAGGCGGGAAGGATTTAGTGAATCTATCTGAGGAAAGTGACACAGAGGTGTTGATCTTATCTCTTGATGCAAGGAATGAGTCTTGAGTTATAGACTCGGGTGCTTCGTTTCATGCCACTTTATCTAAGAAAGTTCTGTGTAATTATGTATCAGGTGACTTTAGGAGAGTTTACCTGGGTGATGATGAGCCGTGTAATATCGTTGGAAATGGAGATGTTCATATATATCAGTTAAAGAGATGGAACGACTTTGAAACTGAATGATGTTAGACATGTACCGAGTTTGAGAAGGAATCTAATCTCAGTGGGGCAGTTGGCCGATACCGGTTATGTGACGACATTCACCAGTGATTCCTGAAAGATCACAAAAGGTGCCTTGAAGATATCTCGAGGTAAAAAGGAAGGTACTTTGTACGTGACTTAAGGATCGTATAGTTCACTCGCAGTCGCATCAACTGGAGTGAATGGGCAGTTATGGCATCAAAGGTTGGGACATATGAGTGAAAAGGGGATGAATGTGCTATTGTCAAAAGGAAAGCTACCAGGGATGAAGTCTATTGACTTAGAATTCTGCGAGGACTGCGTGTATGACAAGCAGAAGTGGATAAGTTTCAAGAAGACAGGATGCGCTCCAAAGACACATCTGTTGGAGCTTATACACACTGATGTGTAAGGACTGGCACAGGTATCATCTCTTAGTGGCTCACATTATTTTGTTTCTCTTATTGATAATGCTAGTAGAAAATTATGGATTTATTTCTTAAATCACAAATATAATGTATTTGATGTATTTAAGAAGTGAAAAGTTATGGTAGAAAACGAGACAGGTAGAACAGTAAAATATCTCAGATCTGATCATGGGGGACAGTACTGTGATAAGAGATTTGAGGAGTTTTATGCAGTAAATAGAATCAAACATTAAAAAATGATTCCAGGGACACCACAACAGAATGGTGTGGCTGAGTGCATTAACAGGACCATTCTTGAGCGCGCCAGGAGCATGAAGTTATATGTAGGGTTGTTCAAGACCCTTTGGGGAGATGCTGTGAATATTGCCGCATATTTCATCAATAGAAGTCCCTCAGCACCATTGGATGGTGGGTTACTAGAAGAAACGTGGACTGAAAAAGAAGTGAACCTTACACATCTCAGAGTGTTTGGTTACATTTCATATGTTCGCATTGATGCAGAACACAGAAACAAGCTGGATGCGAAGTTCAGGAGGTGCACGTTTATAGGTTATGGGCAGCATGATTTTGGGTACAGGTCTTGGGATGCAGAAAATAGGAAAATCATCAGAAGCAAGGACGTAGTCTTCAATAAAAAAAGTGATGCATAAGGATAGTGTGCAGGAAAATAAGGCCGAAAAAAAGGAATTCGTAGAGATAGAAGAGTTATCGGACACGGGTGTTACAGCGTCATAGGATGATCATGCACATGAGCATTATGAGGCAGACCCGCATACACCGGTTGTGAGAAGGTCTACTCGGGAGAGGAGACCCACCGTCTGATACTCACCCACCTTACATTATTTACTGCTGACAGATAATGGTGAGCCAGAGTGTTTTGAAGAGGCATTACAGTCAGATACACGGGTTAAGTGGGAGCAGGCTATGGATGATGAGATGGACTCTCTTGAGTCTAATGGTACATGGGAGCTAATTAATCTACCTAAGGGTAAGAAAGCTCTTCATAACAAGTGGGTTTACAGACTGAAGGAGGAACACAATGGTTCAAAATGGTACAAGGCTAGATTGGTTGTAAAAGGGTTTCAACAAAAAGTAGGTATCGATTTCACTGAAATATTTTCACCTATGGTGAAAATGTTTACGATTCGTATGGTCTTGAGTATAGTGGCTATAGAGGACTTACATCTAAAGCAGCTAGATGTTAAGACAACCTTCCTTCATGGAGACCTTGAAGAAGAGATATATATACATCAACCAACAGGATACGTGGCACCAGGAAAGGAGAACAAGGTGTATAGACTGAAAAAGAGTCTATATGGCCTGAAGCAGGCCCTGAGGCAGTGGTACAAGAAGTTCGACAGCATGTTGGGAAACGGTTTTAGAAAATGTCATGTAGACCACTGTTGTTATTTGAAGAAGTTTGATACGACGTACATCATTCTTCTTCTGTATATTGATGATATGCTTGTGGTCGGTTTAAGCATGAAGGACATCTTAGATCTCAAAAGACAACTGTCTAGAGAATTTACCATGAAGGATTTAGGAGCTGCAAAACAAATCCTACGCATGAGGATAAAGCGTGACAGAAAAAATAAGAAATTAATTTTGTCACAGGCAGAGTACATAGCCAAGGTACTTGATTGATTCAGTATGAGAGGTGCTAAGCCGGTTAGTACTCCATTAGCCAACCACTTCAAGTTATCTAAGGAACAAGGTGTAACGACATAGGAGGAATAAGACTATATGGCTAAAGTCTCATATGCGTCAACTATTGGGAGTCTCATATATGCTATGGTGAGCACGAGGCCAGACATTACTTAAGTAGTAGGAGTTGTTAGTAGGTTCATGAACAAATCCGGGAAGGAACATTGGGAAGCTGTGAAGTAGATCCTTAGATACGTGGTAGGTACTAAGGATGTAGGGCTATGCTATGGTGGATCGAAAATCAAGCTACAAGGCTACGTGGATTCAGATTTGACAAGAGACATCGATAGCAGAAGAAGCACTACAGGTTATGTCTTTACTCTGGGTAGTGCTGCAATCAGTTGGGTCTCTCAATTATAGAAGATAATATCTATCAGTATGACAAAAGCTGAATATATTACGGTTACAGAAGCATGCAAGGAGATGGTGTGGATGCAAGGTTTCATGGAAGAGTTAGGTAAGAAGCAAGCATATTGCAAGCTGTACAGTGACAGTCAGAGTGCAATACACTTGGCTAAGAATTCAGCCTTCCATTCAAGGACCAAGCATATTGCAATCAGATATCACTTCATACGTTCGTTACTAGAAGATGGATCAATTGCTCTGGAGAAGATTCATACAAGTGAGAATCTTGCAGATATGTTGACCAAGGTGGTCACAGGAGAGAAGCTGAAGCTCTGTTCAACTTTTATAAGTTATCAGGCTTGAAGACGAGGAGATGGTGCACTCCGAATGTAGAAGACGAAAGTTTATGGTGATGTGTCTCCAAGTTGAGATGTGGAGCCACATTTGGGGGCCGCACGACTGGTCGTGGACCCTGATCGACCAGTCGTGGCCCCTTGCTCAACCAGTCATGGACTGGTACGACTCAAAGTCCAGCGAGCATAAGATTTTTGGTTCCGAGGTGCTCAACCCGGCCCATGCTCGACCGGTCGTGGGGTCCGCTCAACCGATCATGCAGTCTGCTCGATCGGTCGTGGTTACGTAGATTCGTTTTCGAATTTGATGCGGACTGCGGATTTTTGAGTCACCTTTCGTAAGGGTGCGAAAGGGAAGTTGCCTAAACTATAAATAGGTGTCCCTAGGGCTATTCTAGGGTTAAGGTGAATATTAGGGAGTTATTCTAAGGTGTAAGCAAAGAGTTTTCTCTATATTTCCAAGGGAGAGGTTAGTATATTACCTTGTAATCTTTGTTATTCTTCATAGTGGAAATTTGCATCCGTGGTTTTTTTACCCTAGTTTGGGGTTTTTTCACATATATCTTGTCTTGTGGTTTGTTTGGATTACTTTGATTTGTTTCTAGTTTATATTTCTTCTTGTTTATCGTTTGTGGGTGAGACTTAAGATTGGATCTCGGTTCACTGCGTTGTTGGCGTGCTGCGCAACATCATGGGGCCAATAATAGCTCACGGGACCTATCGATGTGGCAAAGCCGCTATGGACAATGTGATCAAAAATCTCTTACGGCAGATACAAACAGACTGAGGACGGCGAAAGAGGGCCAACCGGCCCTAAGAAATCTTTGATTTTCAGCGAGCGTAGATCTGATGCCTCCTTTCATGCTGATACTTTCGCACATGCTACCTAACCCATGAAAATGATTACTATTCGCCTGTCTTGTTGATACATTGTCGAAAATCATTATTTAAATTCTGATGCCTCCTTTCATGTTTTATTCGAAGTCATATGTTGTCACATGTTATTTTGATTGCCTCTGTTCATAATCTCATAATGCTACACGTGGAAGATTCCATGATTGTATGCAAGCCACACTTGGGATGCACTTAGACAAAATGTGTGGGGGAAATAGAGACCTTGAACTAGTGTCATTTTGGTCAAGGTACCTTGTTGGAACATCCCAAGGTGGAGGACCTCATGAGCCGGGGATGGTGGTAATGGGACACTATGCTCGAGCTGTCAGCCTACGCTAGGTGTTAAATGCCCCCCCCCCCCGTAGTGACCATTGAGTTGCTTAAATTGGCTGATTGTAATTGGATTAATAACGGCTGGCTAATCATGCATTCATAGCATACTGGCGATGACGGATGACTAATTCTGGATGCTATAGCACGTACCCCAGAGTTGATGGGGTATCGTTTCGCTACCAGACCATTAACTATCAACCCCTGTCTGACTGGATGATTTTTCCAAGTCGATGATTTGCTTGGGTGACGAGCCTAAGTCCGGCTGGATGTGCATCCCCAGGCTGATGTGCATTCATGCATCCATCTAATAAGACTGCATATTGTCTGTTTTGGATTACTGTTTGTTTTTTCTTTAACTATGTTTGCTAAGGCGGAGATGTATAATCTTGAGGGGAATTCACACTGAGTGGCCACTCATCCATCAACTATCCAACTGTACAAAACATGCAGGGATGGATGTAGAGGGCGTCGGTGTCAGCCTTGATGATGCCACTATGGAACATGAGGGAGAACTCTATGATGACGAGCCGCCTCAGGGTGCAGCAGTGTATTTTGGTGTTAATTAGTAGTTTGATACTTTAACTTCAGTAGTTGGTATTTTGGACTTATGAAATTTTGTAACTAAGACCCCCAGTTGAGCGGGTCAAATTTTGAGCTCTCATGAATATACATGCTTCGTTTGGCTATCGCACTCTGAGTTTATATTCCGCTGTTTCTCTGATTTATAAACTCCCGGATTTCTGAAAACGAGCCTCGTACTCGGGTTTTAGAAATTGGAGCATTACAAGTTGGTATCAGAGCGGAGTCTGAGATAGCCTGACTGTGGGATCTAAGTATACAAAACCCTTAGGAAAATAACCTAGGATAAACATAAAGATTTCCCTTGGAAAGTAGCTAGGGTGAACAAATGTAGAAAACAAAACACACAGGACCCCTTGAGAAACATCAAGATAGTCATGTGAACTTAGAAACAGAAATCTTAGCCTCCCCTCAGAAAATTCAACCAGGGACATCCCTTAGTCAAGTAATGAGATAACTGACCTTGGCACTACTTCGTGGAAGATTAGGGACATCCCCAAACAACTGAACCACGAATTTTGACTTCTCAGGGAATCATGCTACCAGTGTTGCGATCACACTGTACTGACACGGTAGATATCCACCCTATCCCCTCAAGTGAGCGCCAAAGAGAGCGCAGTCCAGAGTATACTCTAGGCCTTCCACTGGGCATCGCAAATACGGACAACGCATTAAAAACGGTGGGGGATTCTCCTTCCCCGCAGGACTTCACCACCGGGCTGCTACCACAATACTTCGCAGAAGAGACGCCAACCGCTGAAGCATCTACAAGAGATCAGACTGGGGCTACAGCCTTTAAGGCCGTTGAGCAAATGCCTGCAGCTATGCAGCAGCAACAAGACGTATTCATGCGCCAGCAATGAGACATGCATGCCCTCATGATGGAATCTTTGGGGAACAGAGATCGCGGGGAAGCATCCCGAGAAAGATATAGTCGAGGTACGGACATCTTTGAAAGGTTCTTAAAGCTCCAGCAATGTTTGAAGGAGCGCCGAATCCCGTACAAGCAGAATGTTGGCTAGCAAGGATTTACAAGATTATGCGGCCCCTGGAGTGCACTGACTCCCAAATGGTAAACTTGGCCACGTACTTGTTGGAAGGCAAGGCGGAGAACTGGTGGTAGGGCCTACAATGGGGCGTCCCGCCCACATATGCATGGACATGGGCTGGGTTTAAGACGAAGTTCCTCAAAAAATACTTCCCCCAGTCATGTAGGAATGAGAAGATAGCTCAGTTCTTAAAGTTGGAGCAGGGCAGTCTAACCGTCGCCCAATATGAAGCCCGGTTCGATGAACTTTCTCGATATGTGCCGAAAGCCCTGGAAGATGCTGAGTACAAATTACAGAAATTCAAGGAAGGACTCAGGCAGAGAATCCAGTCATGACTATGTGCCTGGGACTTCGAAGACTTTGCCAAGCTGGTGGATAAGGCTATGAGAGTCGAAAAGGATTTTAAACGCACCCTAAGGACCAGTTCCTCAGCTAGAGAAGCCCCAGTCAGGCCCAGACAGGCGCCTCCGGCCCCATCTGTATCGGAAAGGAGGGCCAAGGTCATGCCTGCAGGTGCAACCCCCCATGCCTCCCGTAAAAGGCTGCAAGTACTATCACAAGACCGGGCATTCTGTACGAAGTTGTTTAAAAAAGATGAGAGACGAAGGCATCGTTCCACCAGCAAGTCGGCCTTAAACAGGACCAGTAGCTGCCAGGCCAGCACCAAGGCCGCAGATGCAGAGATTGGGACCTCCAGTCCACCAGAGGGCCCCTGCTCCCGTATTCGTTGTAACCACGGTAGACACCGAGGAAGACCTCCATCAGACCATTCACGGTACCGCTCACATACATGGTACCCCTGTCTTTCTCTTATTTTCCGGTGCAACCTTATCTTTCATGGACTCTACTATTGCAAATAGACTAGGGCTGAACATAACTTGCATACATGCTCCCTTAGTCGTAGCATTCCCCATGGGTAAATTCCTCGAAACAGACAAGATATGTAAAGATTGTCCCCTAACTCTCGCACACCATGAAGTGGTTGTGGACCTAATCTTCATGCCTATGAAACAATTCGACATCATCCTCGGGATGGATTGGCTTTCTCGAGTCCGGGCAGTAATGGACTGCAGCAACAGAACGGTCACCATAACCGTCCCTGGGCAGGCCTCCTTCATCGTAAAAGGGAAAAGTAAGCATGGTACGCTAGAAAGTTTACAAGCCCTAGAAGAATCAAAATCAGTCGAATCCGCTGTGAGCCAAATCCCAGTGGTGCGGAAATTTCCTGAAGTATTTCAAGAGATACCAGGACTACCCCCAAGGCGAGTAGTAGATTTCTGCATCGACCTCAAACCAGGAACTGCCCCTATATCATTACCACCGTTCTGAATGCCCCCGTGTGAAATGGAAGAGCTTAGGAAGCAGATAGATGAGTTGCTGACCCAGGGTTTCATTCACCCCAGCGTCTCTCCTTAGGGGGCACCGGTCCTTTTCATGAAAAAGAAGGACGGATCGATGCGCCTCTACATAGATTACCGGCGGTTGAATGAAATGACGATAACGAATAGATATCCTCTCCTGCGTATCGATGACTTGTTCGATCAGCTCAAGGGCACCAGATATTTCTCGAAGATTGACCTACGATCAGGATATCACCAGCTAAGAATCAGGGATGAGGATATCCCTAAAACCGCATTCAGGACTCGTTATGGGCACTACGAGTTCCTAGTAATGTCCTTTGGACTTAAAAATGTTCCGGCGGTATTCATGGACCTCATGAACCGAGTCTTCATGCCATACCTAGATCGGTTTGTGATCGTGTTCATCGATGACATCTTGGTTTACTCCAAAAGCCAGGAGGAACACGAACAACATTTGCCCACGGTCCTGAATACGCTAAAGGAAAATCAGCTGTATGCCAAGCTATCAAAATGTGAGTTCTGGGAAAGGGAAGTAAAGTTCATAGGGCATGTAGTGAAAGAAGAAGGCATCGCGGTCGATCCCACTAAAGTTGAAGCAGTGTCCAAGTGGGACCAGCCCACCACAGTCACCGAAGTTCAAAGCTTTTTAGGCATGGCAGGATACTATAGGCGCTTCATCAAGGAGTTCTCCAGGATCGCGCGACCACTCACCTAACTAACGAAGAAGAACGCTCGATTCACATGGGACGAGAACACGAAGGCAGTCTTCCATGAGCTGAAAATGAGGCTGACATCTGCACCAGTACTCACCCTCCCACAAGAAGGAGAACAGTTTGTGGTGTATAGCGACGCCTCGAAGAAAGGCCTTGGTTGTGTTCTGATGCAGAACGATAAAGTGATTGCTTATGCCTCCCGCCAACTGAAGAAGCACGAAGAGAACTGCCCAACTCATGACCTGGAGTTGGCAGCGGTAGTCTTTGCCTTAAAAATATGGAGGCACTACCTATACGATGAGGATTTTCAGCTATTCTGCGATCACAAGAGCCTGAAATACATATTTACGCAAAAAGATATGAATATGCACCAGCGCCGGTGGATGGAGACACTTAAGGACTTCTATTTTGATATCTCGTACCACCCTGGCAAAGCAAACTCCGTAGCTGATGTGCTGAGTCGGAAGAAGAAGCATGAGCTGGTGGCCACTTTGATGATCAAGGAGTGGGAGATGATGGAGTTCGTGCAGGACTTCGATATCCGGCTTACCCTCGATGAACCCAATGCGTATGTGGCTCTGTTAATTGCAGAGCCGACCCTGTTTAGACATGTGATCTCCGCTCAGGATCAAGATGTATGGCTTATCAAGATGAAAGAAAGATGCAAGAGCGAGGAGATACGAGGCTGGAGGGTTAGTAGTGATGGTGGCCTTCGGTATCAAGGACAGATATGCGTACCCAACAATGCAGATTTAAGGAAGGAAGTGATGACGGAAGCACACCACTTCAGGAAGGCCATACATCCGGGGAGTACAAAGATGTACAACAACATAAAGAGGCAATACTAGTGGAATAATATGAGGAGGGACATAGCCAGTTTCGTAGCAAGGTGCATGGTGTGCTAAAAGATAAAGGCCGAGCACTGCCAACCCATAGGCCTTCTTTAGCCCCTACCCATAGCAAAGTGGAAGTGGGACAACATATCTATGGACTTCATTGTTGGACTTCCCAAGAAACAGAAAAAACACGATTCGATCTGGGTCATTATGGATAGGCTGACAAAGTCTGCTCGATTTCTTCCTATTCGGACGACAGATTCGACTGACAATCTGGCAAGACTCTATGTCCGTGAAGTCGTTCGGTCATATGGAGTTCCTTAGGAGATCATATCAGATCGTGACTCCCACTTTACATCCACCTTTTGGAGAAGGTTGCAAGAGGAACTCGGCACGGAGCTTAAGTTCAGCACGGCATTTCACCCCCAGACAGGTGGACAGACAGAAAGAGTGAATCAGGTCCTGAAGGACATGTTGAGAGCTTGTGCCCTTGACTTCAAGGGAAACTGGGACGACCATTTGGCCCTCGCCGAGTTTGCTTACAATAACAGCTTCCAATCTAGCATAGGCATGACACCATATGAAACTCTATATGGTCGTCCTTGTCGAGCCCCGCAGTGTTGGGCAGAAATGGGAGAGCGAAGTTTGTTGGGACCAGAACTCGTCCAAGTCACCACTCAGGTAATTGATGTTATTCGGAAGCGTTTACGCACCGCACAAAGCAGGCAGAAAAGTTATGCAGACAATCGACGACGCGATCCGGAATTTACAGTTGGCGATCACGTATTTTTGAAGGTCTCCCCTATGAAGGGTTTGATGAGGTTCGGACAGAAAGGGAAGCTTGCACCCGTTTCATTGAACCTTTCGAGATCTTAGATCGTGTGGGTACCGTGGCATATCGCCTTACGCTACCAACTGCATTGACTAGTATCCACAATGTCTTCCACGTGTCCATGTTAAAAAAATACACGCCAGACAAATCTTACATTGTTAGCTGGGAGCAAATTGAACTTACCGACGACGCTTCTTATAGTGAAGAACCCATCCGTATCTTGGACCACAAGGAGCGGGTCCTACGTACAAAGACGATACCATTAGTCAAGGTCCTTTGGTCACACCATGGAGAAGAAGAGGCGACGTGGGAGCGAGAAGCTGAAGTTAGGGAGAAATATCCACACCTATTCAATGACACACCACAGGTAATTTCGAGGACGAAATTTATTTTTTAGGGGGGTAGATTGTAACACCCCGTACTTTCAGTACTCGGGTGTTACCCTTTTAAACCTCGAGACCCATCAACCTAATGACTTAACACGCACAGGTTAGGATTTTCCAAGTAGTAATGAGACAATCTGCCGCAACTTTGAAGATTCAACTTACGCTCCACCCCAATCAAAGAGGTAAGCGGGACTGAATCACCTAAACTCAATCAGTTTCTAGGACATATGTGTTAGCAGTACTCTGGAAAAGTCAACCTACGAAGTCAGAAGATAACCAATGAAGCACCCCTATGTCTCAGACGGGCATTTAACCGTTGAAAGCAAGCATCAAACTCTCTTGACCATTGGATCATGTCATTCGGGCCAAATTCAACCCTGAAAGGCATGCATGCGGCCCACCTGGGCCTTAGCCCCGCCCCAAAATAAGCTGGGACCTTTTATAACTGAACTCCAAGACAGTTGATCAGAATAGATCGAACACCGGAGCCGTGATATTCCCAACCCAAACTCTAGTGCACAATGTGCACTGAACAAATGCTTGAGGTCAAATCATAGTTGACCGAACCAAATTACAAAAATTCTCAGGAACGTTTCCGCCAACGCCCTGTCTGAAAACAAGGACCTTCGAGCTCCAAAGTGGGCCACCTTGGCCACTTTCCGAACAATCCAGACCGTCCATTCTATCGGTGGGGTCCACCCCAACCAAACCATATAAGGATGGGGCCCCCTGAAAACAAACAAAAGAAATCACTACTAGCTGTCCATTCCCCTTGTCATGGACAACTGGATCCGTGAGGCGTGTTCGGACCGTTGGCGTGAAGAGGTGAACTACGCCATTTTACCTGGGAGGTTACAGGCATGCGCACGCCATCCCAGAGGATCTCTCTCAAACCAAAAATGGTTAGGTAGAGAGGAATTGTACGCCGAATTTGCCATTTAAGGAAATTAGGGCCTGACAACGGCGGCCATGGCATAGGGATTCGCAGAACCCATCCCAGCCACTGGACCTTCCCTCTCCCTGCCTATAAATGGGGAGCCCAGCTCTCACAGACTCCACACAAGAAGAGAGGTGAGAAAGGAAGGAAACAGAGAGAGAAAACTGAGAGAGGGAGAAAACAGAAAGGGAGAGTGATGTTTCTGGTGAGTTTGGAGCGCACTACCCCAACTCAGTCCTTGAAAACCGGACCGAACCGAGTCAGTGCGGGACCATAGCAACACCACATAAGTGGGAGGGAGAAAGAAAAGAGAGAAAGAAGGAGGTGGTTGTGTGCGTGTCAGCCCCAGGTTCGGGTCAAACCCAACTGTGGAAGGTGAGACCTACTTTTCCATTCTTTTTCTCTCTGAAAATAAAACCAAAACTAAACCCCATCACACCTCACCTTGGCTGAAAAACACCCATCAGCAGGGACCGTTCATGGAGCCAAAAATAGCCTCTGTTTTGAAGATAAATATGCCCTGTGTTGGGACACCATTTAAAGACTGAAACGGACCTGAGTGCAGGCCTTGTTTGGAGCCAAACAATGGCGTGGGGATAACCTGTTTAAGGGGTTGAAACTCGGTTCTGGGATAGCTTACAAACAGGCTCTGTTGAGCTGCGGCACGACTCAAAAGAAAAAAAAAAAAATCGGGCTGAGAAAACGGCCGTTTTTCAGCATAAAAACGATCCTGATCGGACTGTTCCGTGGCTGAAAGAAATGGCAGCCACCGTGCCCTCGCTGAACACAGAAATGGGCTGTGTTTGGACTGAAAAATAGGGCTGAAAATGGTCTCCAAAACGGCTGAAGAAGGGGCCGTTTTCACGTCAGGAGTAGGGCACTGTGCAAGTTGAAAACCAGGGGTGAAAGGCATGTGGGCTTCACCAAATGCAAGTGAGCCCTGTACGAATGCAGGTGGGCCCCACCCAAAACTGATGGAGTTTTGGGCCCTGCACAAGTGCAGGTGGGCCGCACCCTGCATCAGCAGGTGGACCCCACCTTACTATAGTTGGTCGGCCATGTATATGGCCCCACTTTGATGACGTGGCACATCCAGGCCGTCCAGCAAAGGACATCAGGCCTGGACATTTTTAATATGTAGATATCTGTATGGATATACTTAATATTATATTGTGCATGCATGTAATCCGTGGGACCCACTGAGATCATGTGTTTCATCGACGCCATCCACCCATTTTGGGTTCAGACCGTCCATCCATTTCAACGGCCCTGAACACCACTGCATGCAAAAATAAAAAGAAATATATATATATATATATATATATAATGCATATGAATTTTATAATAATAAATGATCTTATATTATAAGATAAAGCTATGCATATAGCCTGTGGGTCCCACAAGTGTGGACCCACCTATTGTGTAATAACTGGAGTACTCTCCAGTACGTGTAAGCATAATAAAATATTATATGGGACACACATCCACGTGGGACCCACCAGGCATATAAGCTGCATATGTAACATATATATGTATATATCCTATGTAGGCCTCAGCACGTGAGGAATCCACCACTAATGAGCATGTTCTATTCTAGCCGTCTATCCATGCGACGAGCTCGTCCTAACAGTAGGCCACGTACGTGGGCCCCACCATGATATGAGTATTTCATCTGCACGGTCTGTGCAGTGGACCACACCATATAAATCATTGTGGGCCACACCACTCCACCATGAGCCCAGCACAAATGCAGGTGGGCCTCACCAAAATGATGAGAAAACCAGGTGGGCTGCACTGCGCTGACCCTTACCAAATTTTAACTGGGCCTCACCAAATTTGTGGGCGGGCCGTTGGCAAGTGGAGGGCCATGCCGAGTTCTGTCCGTCCATCCGGACCTCCATATTTCATCCTGGCCGTTCATTCCAGGCCGTCCATCTATGAGCGTCCAGTGATGAACGTTTGACACATGCATTGAAAAGGAAAATAGATATACATATAATAATATAATAATAAGTATAACGTAGCCTATATACACACATATGTATATAACACTATAAATAATGGGATGGGCCCCACGTGCCATGCTGTACCCAGTAGTCAGCATGTGGGACACACGTTGATATAATATTGATATATATATATATATATATATATATATATCAAATGCGTATGATATATAATATTTAAATATATGTCAGATACACGTGATATATAATATTTAAATATATATGGGGAGCAGGTGGTGTTGATATAGTATTTATATACATATTAGACACATGTGGTGGGCAATCACATCTGTACCATCCCTTTGAACCGTGCTTGTGAAACCCACCAAGTGCATGTGTTGTATCCAGACCGTCAAAGATCTGGACATAGCCTCCTTAATGCATTATTTATCCACTCCGTCCACCTGCCATGGGCCTGATATGGGGATTGCACCCAAACCATCTACTTTCAGCCCCACCCTTATGGTGGTGTCTTATCCAGGCCATCCACCCATCCAGTGGATTTGTCCTAAAGGCTGAGGAGAAAATAAGACGGACCCCCCCTACCTAGTGGGCCACACTGCCATATACAGTGGCGAGTTAAACACCCTCTATTGAAACCCTTTTGAGCACCAGGGTCCTGGAATAGCAGGGCATTTGTCTGACCTCTTAAAGGGGGGCCTGGTGACCCTATGAGCAGCTTGATAGAAAAGAAAACCCCGGGATGGGCCCAGCAGAAATTCCAACAGTAGAAATCATGGCCTATTGATATGCCCAGATAACCTTCTCAGGCCAAAAATTAATCCCTTGGGGAAACACTCTAATGGTGATCCCTTAAGAATAACTAAGGGTGTGGGTGAGTGCATCCCATTCATAAGGGCCACCCGATGCATGTGAGGTCCATATGGTAGGAGTGTCCAAACCACTGGTAAGGATGAGCTTGAAACACTATTGGACCACCTTGAGTAAATAAATGCATGGTGGGCCTAACACAAGCCTAAAGGGCCTTGTGTTACATTCCTTTGAACTTTAGTACAAAGCCATAAAAATTCCTGACAAATGTAAGCTATAATCTTTAGGAGAATCTTTGAGTGACCTCGGACCTTAAGAAGACTCAGGGCGAGTTCAAGAACACTACCATACAGGTGATGACTTTTCCCTTGGGCTTTCCATTTCTAAATTAGTTAAACATAGTTTACAGTAGATTACCACTATTGTGATACTTTCGCACATGCTACCTAACCCATGAAAATGATTACTATTCGCCTGTCTTGTTGATAGATTGTCGGAAATCATTATTTAAAATTCTGATGCCTCCTTTCATGTTTTATTCGAAGTCATATGTTGTCACATGTTATTTTGATTGCCTCTGTTCATAATCTCATAATGCTACACGTGGAAGATTCCATGATTGTATGCAAGCCACACTTGGGATGCACTTAGACAAAATGTGTGGGGGAAATAGAGACCTTGAACTGGTGTCATTTTGGTCAAGGTACCCTATTGGAACATCCCAAGGTGGAGGACCTCATGAGCCGAGGATGGTGGTAATGGGACACTATTCTCGAGCTGTCGGCCTTCGCTGGGTGTTGAGCCCCTTCGGTAGTGACCATTGAGTTGCTTAAATTGGCTGATTGTAATTGGATTAATAATAGCTGGCTAATCATGCATTCATAGCATACTGGCGATGACGGATGACTAATTCTGGATGCTGTAGCACGTACCCCAGAGTTGATGGGGTATCGTTTCACTAGCTCCCAGACCATCGACTATCGACCCCTGTCCGACTGGATGATTTTCCCAGGTCGATGATTTGCATGGGTGACGAGCCCAAGTCCGGCTGGATGTGCATCCTCAGGAAGATGTGCATTCATGCATCCATCTAATAAGACTGCATATTGCCTGTTTTAGATTACTGCTTGTTTTTCCTTTAACTATGTTTACTAAGGCGGAGATGTGTAATCTTAAGAAAAATTCACACTGAGCAGGCCACTCATCCATCAACTATCCAACCATACAGAACATGCAGGGACAAATGTAGAGGGCGTCGGTGTCGGCCTTGATGATGCCACCATGGAACACGAGGGAGAACTCTATGATGACGAGCCGCCTCAGGGTGTAGTGGCGTATTTTGGTGTTAATCAGTAGTTTGATACTTTAACTTCAGTAGTTGGTATTTTGGACTTATGAAATTTTGTAACTAAGACCCCCAGCTGAGCGGGTCAAATTTTGAGCTCTCATGAATATACATGCTTCTTTTGGCTATCACACTCTGAGTTTATATTCCGTTGTTTCTCTAATTTATAAACTCCCGGATTTCTGAAAACGAGCCTCGTACTCGGGTTTTAGAAATTAGGGCGTTACAGTAGATCAGCAGGAATGGGATCGGTGGCCAGACGGTGGAGAGGTCCCTATCCAGTCCAATTAACATCCCAAAGATTCAGCTCGTCGTCCCCAACTTCCCACTGCGCATTCTTGTCTATGACAGGGAAAATGATCCTGATCTTCTTCTAGAGAGGGGAGACATTGCTGCAACAGCGACCTTCCTCCGACGGGATAAGATCATTAACGTACCTGCTGCAAATAAAATAGACTTAAGGCCCGGCTAAGGAAGCATGTTTCGCTGACCAGGCCAACCTGAGATGCAGGGCAGTCATTACTTTCTTTAATTTTCTGACTCCCAGGCCTCCTTCTTCCACCAGAGAAGTAATTTACCTGCTTCAATCTACCTTTGGAGAGAGGTACTCCCAAATATGGGATCCCGGAGTTGGCTTTTGAGATACCCAAGAAGCATTGGATAAATCTCACTCTCCCAGCTGGCATCTTGTCATCGCATAGGAAATAGCTCTTGTTCAGGTGAATTTTCTGGCCAGAAGCTGCCTAGAAGACCTGAAGAAAATGCTTGATGGAGAGGAGGGATGAGCGGCTGCCATTGAGGAAAAGCAAGGTGTCATCCACGAACAGCAAATGGGAAATCAGCGTGCTTCTGCAGTGAAGCTTGAATGGCGGGACCCAGCCTCTGGCTACGAGGGTATTAAAGCTCTGAAAGAAAACCTCGGACGCTAAAATAAACAGGCTAGGGGACAGCGGATCACCTTGGCGGATGCCTCTAGAAGATTGGAAGAAACCCGTCGCCTCGCTCTTAATAAGAACAGAGAACCAGCAATTTTTCTAACAAGCTTCCATCAAACGGATTGAAGAATCATTAAATCCAAATTTGGACAGCACTTGAGTGAGGAACTTCCAGTTAACTCAGTCATAAGCTTTCTCCAAATCCAATTTAACTATTAAATTGTTCCCTCTAACTTTCCTACCAAGTTCACTCACAGCTTCATTGGCCAACACAATGTTCTCGGTAATAGCTCGACCTTTGACGAATGTCGCTTGTTTAGCAGAGATCAACTTGGGAAGAAAAGCTCCTAATTTGGCGGCCAGAATTTTAGAAAAAATCTTGTAAATGATGTTACACAAACTGATGGGATGGAAATCAACAAAAGAGGAGGCTGAGGGGCATTTGGGGATTAGACAAATGAGTGTTGAGGTGAAAGCCCTAGAAGAGGGTCCCTAAGAACGAAGGAGTGGGCAGTGGCATGAATGCCATTTTCGACAATCTACCAGCAAGCAAAGAAAAATGCAGCAGTCTTGAGGAATGGATAAGATTGCCGCATGAACTTCCTCCCTGGAAGGGAGGGACGAGAAGGATTCATTATCGTGTTGCAAAATGAGGGAAGGGATGGCTGAAAGCAGGTCAGGGGCTAGGGAGGTGGGTTCTTCACAAAAAAGCTGCTCAAAGAAATCGACGGCCGCTGATCGGATATCACTGAGGTTGGAAGTAACTGATCCATCAGCTAGTTTGATGGAAGAAATTACAGTGCGCCTTAACTTCTGAGTTGTGGAGGCATGAAAGAATCTTGTGTTACGATCTCCTTCCTGAAGCCAGGAATTCCTGGCTTTCTGCTTCTAAAAGACCTCCTCCATCTATTCCAGGATTGCCAACCTTCTCCTGGTCGCTACACTTTCCCAGAAGAGGAGATCACATGGGTTTTCCTATAGTCTACGCTCAATGGTTTGAAGGTCTTCTTCTGCAATTTTCACCCTAGTGAAAATGTTGCTACAAACTTCCTTATTCCACACCTTAAGCAGTGTTCACACCCCAAGTGCAGGGTTGTGATGTAGTAATAAACTCGGTAAGACCGAGGTCGAATCCACAGGGACTGAAACCTGTACGTTATCTGAAAATAACCAGATCTAGAACTAGGCTAAGATGAAATCTAAACCAATTGTGATTTGAGGAATAATGGTGAAATATTAATCTAAACTTAAAAAATTCAGAGAAAGGGAACTAGGGATTCAGAGGATCCACTTGTAGAGATCAGGGAGATCTTATACCTGCTTCATGGATATTATACTGAACTTACTTGATATAGTTTTCAAGAGATGAACTGTATACGAATTAGGTATGATTCCATCACAAATCCATGCCTAAGAGACAAGGTAAACAACAGAACTTAAACCAATCCATAACCAACTAAAAGATGTATGAGTGTTAGGAAGGATTCCATCATCCAACCATGTCTATGAGACGATGGCGAACAACAGGGTTTCCGAACATCAAAATAAAAGGAAAGAAATTATTCAAGCCATCACAGATCTACTGTAATTTAAATCACAACAAACCGTTAATGACTAAAAGAATTTCTTAAATCAAAACAAAGTCAATCAGTTCAATTCAAATCAAACCTGTAGAAGCTCCCATCACGCCACAAGCTTCACCTCTTAGCCCTAGCTAAGAGATTTAACCTAACATAATCATAGGAAAAAGAAGAAAAATAAAGAAAAAATACATAAAAAAATTCCAAAACTTCTCTCTCCGCCTCTCTCTCTCTATCTAACGTCCCCTATTCAAGCATACCCTCTTCTCCACATTTGAAACTCTTTTTATAACTTTTAGAGTGGTGGAAATCGGATTTGGGAAGCTATCGCACGCGCAGCGAAAGCCTTTTCGCAGCCAAGTTCGGGGCTTCATAACTCTCGCGTTCCTTGCAGTATTTCTGTAAAATCAACGTCTCTTGGAAGTATTTTGGCTGGCCTACACGATGGATGGTTTAGATCTGCCATATGATTAAAGATGGTGGGCCACAACTGCCTGGAAAGTCAGATTTCGCGGACGTGCGTAGCCTTTCGCACGTCCGGCGCTGACGTGATCGGTGGGCCCCACAGAGGTATTTTTAGGAAAATCCACCCCGTCCATTAGATTCAGGATGAAATTTCAGTCAAGAATGGGTAGTTTTGAACGTCCATTGACGCGGTCCAAAGAAGAAATCACCCCAAAAATTGTTTTGAACGTCGCAGGACCGCCTGTTTGTGGCCTCTGTATCGCGCAAGTGTGCTTGCATGGGTCCAAAAGTTCAGCAAGGTTTTGTAGTAGTCGAGGCCCTCTACACGATGGACGGTTTGGATTGTCCACTGGGACAATGTGTGGGGCCCACTAACGTCTGCAAAAATGAACAGCGTCCATCCGTTTCAACGCTAAATGGCAGTTGCCGTATTAGGAAAAAGACGCGGGTTAGCAGCGCTGACCCGCCTTACGTGGTTCGGTGCGGCTCGGCACGTGTGTACCTCATGTACACACGCTGTATATACGGGGCCCATTGTGATGTTCTATTAAAATCCAAACCATCCATTTGTTTCCTCATCTTATTTAAACCGCCGAGACCAAAGTTGAGACAGTTCCAGATATCAGGTGGGCCCAGAATCAACGGTTTATGGGCTGATCTATCAGTTAGGGTACTTTCATAGTGATCCGAGGGCTGAAATTTAATATGTACGGTTGATTTATGGCCCTCAGGCCATATGTGAAGTTTTGAGCCAATCAGATGGCGAGAACTATGTGATCTTGCATTTTTTACCAATTTCGGGCCTCTTTAACGTGAATGGCTTGATTTCTTCGGATCCCTGGTGTGTAATTCCATCGATCTTGGTCCCCTGGAGTCCGTCCCTTGCCTTGTGTGTCATCAAAGCGTTAAATCTATGGTTTAAGCACTCTTTTTCAGTTCATGCTTGTAAATACACTCTGCATCACAAACACGATTAAATCAGGCTATTAAACGGTATCATGCTTGTAAATCCATGCAATAACTGGGTCTGATATGCAATATTTGACCCTCAACACAACCCCAACCAGCATTTTACTAGTCCCGAGCAAAATATGCGAAAAGTAAGTTGAGAATTACAGAACAATTTCTATAAACTCGAGTGATTTTTGTAGAATAATCCAGATATGAGAATTCTCAGATTCATGAATGTTGGATATTACTTTCTCCTAGACTCAAGCGTACAGTAAACTTCATAATCAAGTTCAAAGTATTATTCCATTAATTAGAAAATTTCTAATCATTGAGATTTATGAGCATACAGTGTAATCTCAGCTTATCATCATTAAAATTCACTTCTCTATTTCAGGATATCATTGGTAACCAATAAGGAGATTCATGATAACCAAAACTTGCCTCACAGATCATCTTTTCATTCCTTCAGCTTTTGATTTTTCCATTAAAAGTGACGCCAAGAAGGGGAATCAAATCCTCACCTACAGGGAGCAAACCTATGATGAAGACTGTACACCTAAAATTTTCACATATCTCATAGGGAATTAAATCTACACCTATAGGGAGCAAACCTATGGTGTAGACCATTCGCCCAATCCTTTCAATTTCTCAGGTTGGTTCCTTTCAAGCTTAGTGATTACCAAATTAACCCTTCCATATTAAACTGAAACCTTTATGTGAAAGCAAGATGTGTCTTGTGAAATCATGACTCAATCAATGTTTAAAACCTCTAATCATGGATTAACAATTCAAACTTAACTGTGAAATCTAAAAGATACTGAATTCAAGAGTCATAAATTACCAACATCACTTATCTTGTAATTCTAAATCCAAGATGGCCGTCAAAATCACTTCGAATTCATACGAAATTTCAGAAAAATTTAAAAATTTTCACAATTTTTGCTCAAGACCAAGAAAATGCTGATTAAGAGACCTAATCTCCCACCTCCAACCTGAAAATCTACATTACCCTCAATGTAAAAGAAATAAGCATGCAATGCACATGGGACAACAAAAATATAAGAGGAGTGATGAAAAGATAGTACCTGGACGAAATAATCAAAAGGCTTTCCAAAGATATCTACGTAAGAGCGGGTCAGCACAAGAGAGAAACCAACAGAAGAAAAATAAAAATAACAAAAATAAAATCCTACCTACACCACTTTCGCAGGTGCTCTCGATTGCATTTAGCGTATGCAACAAGCCTTTAAACCCCTAGGTTGCCCCTAGTGGACGAGTTGTAGTCTCGTGAGGGTTTACAGCAATGTTACCCACAAACATTGAACTAACTAACTAGGAAAATGAAATGGAATGAAAAGTTAGATTAGCTCCCATGAGCGCTAAGTTTACCGTCTATCCTAAAACAGTATAAAGGAAACTACCCTAGTCCTAAGAAAACAAGGAAAAATTACTGAGTCAAGCCGCAAGGTTCCTCTTTCGGCCGAGATCTTGATAAGTTTCTCAGTAAGTTTCTCAACAGGATCATCCAAAAGCCCTTTTTGCAATAGGCTTGGACGCCTTGGAGCATGACCTTCCAGAGAAACTTATGTACCTCATAAGAAATTTTCCGTTGAAGTGCTTGAGGTATCCATAGCATATACGATTCACCTATGACAGAAGAAGTTTCATCGTTAGTATCCCATAGTGAATCAGAAACTACAGGTAGATAAAGTTTAGAAAACTTCGCAAGAAGTAATGTAGTCTCTACATATTCCGAAGTGTCAGTCTTCGGTTCAATTTTCAGTTCCTCCTCCCTTAATGGTAAACATTTAGGATCTGTGGAGGAAGGGGCTTCAGAGTAAGGGTTCGCTTGGTCCGTGACAACCACCGAGATAGTGTCATGTAAGGAGTCCACCTTTTCTTGTATCATGAGGTCATTGGAATCCACAAGGTGTGCCAAGCATGAGTTCAAAGATGTGGGAAAGTCAGCTGGGAGTGACTCGTCTCCTGCATCGAAATCTGTGATGATGAGCCCAAGGATTCCATCGTCTTTTGAAGTGGATGGACGCATGCTCTCTTGCTCCAGCCCTACACAGACATATAGAGGGTCAGTAGACGAAGTATTGATGTGCGGACTCTATTGAAGAGAAAGTGAATCGTCAAAATCCAATAGTTCAGATGGTGGCCTCAACTGGGTGGTTTTAAATTCCAGAGTCGTATCGAGTGACTCGTCCATCTCCCGAATCATATCATCATGTAATTCAAAGGAGTGGTCCAAACATGTCTCACAAGAGATAGAAGGGTTGGTTGTAATGAGCTCATCCACTTTTAAATTAGATATGTCAGGTGAGTGGAGTAGCTCATTATGACCACTCACTTCGTGCACTTCTTGATCATTGACCTGGACCAAACTTGAGATTAATTCCAAGGGAACTGGGGCTGCACATTCATGATCGTCATCCCAATACTCATCATATTCTAGTTCAGTGCAGTGCACATTTGGGATGAGATCACTTTCCTCGCATTCTATTCCCAGATTGGGTTGAGGTTCACATAAACCAACCTCTCCCTTATCATTGAAATCTTGTGTGTCATGTAAGGAAGGTGTGTCATCATCACTATATTTAAAAGACACCCATGTATCTTCACCATTCCTTTTAACAGTCATTGAGATCTTCTCATCAGGAGGTTGAACCGCATGCTTATTAATGGAATCCAACTCCTCATTCCAAATTCCAGATTCCTTCAAAAGCGAGTGAGGATTACTTTCCTCGCATTGTATTTCTGGATTGGATTGTAGTTGGGATGAGCGAGCTTCCTCTATCCTATCGAAGCGCGAATTGAGTGCTTCCATTGCTTTTCTAATTTCAGCAAGACACTGCATGTTATACTAAAATGAATTCTCTTGGATCGTTTTTGGTTGGTTCTCAAAGGTAGGGTATCCAAGAGAATAATCATTATGACATGTTGTTGGTTCATCTTCCCAGTTTTGATGGTTCCACTGGTTATAGTCATACTGATCATACATGAGAGAACATGATAGTTGATAATAATCCTCATTCCCATAATTATGATCGTATACAGACCTATTAGCCGATGGAGCATAACGTTCTAGTCGGTTCTCAATGTAGGTTCTCGATAGAGAAGAATCTTGATGTATACGTTGAATTCCAAAACCCTCAGGCATTCCCCAAAATTGCTTATCCATCTCAGCATAGACACGTACCCAAGCTTCCATGGTGAACTTTAATTCTGATTCTAATCCTAGAAGAAAATAAAAAATTCCTATAGCAGTACAGAAAGCAAGAGGAGAAGTTAGAAGGATGTTACCAAATGAGAAGTTCATATGTTAAGATCCTGCAAAAGAAAACAAAAGAGATTAGTCTCTAAAATAGAAAATCTAAAGTTAGAAAGTTCCTATAATTGAAATAGAAAGTTAGTTTTTTTTTTTTTTTTTTTTTTTTTTAAAAGTGAAGTTCCCTAAACTCTAAGCTAAGTTAATTTCTAAAAAAAAAAAAGACCCAGAATTAGAAAGTTTCTAAAATAGAAAATCTAACCCTAAAATTAAAAAGTTTCTAAAAATAAACTAATTCTTAAAAAAGAAAGTTTCCAAAAATAAAATAAAGGAAAGATGAGTTAGTTTCTAAAATTAGAAAGAATTTCTAAAAAGGGAAATAACTAACCTAGTTTCTAAAAAAATAAAAGAGGAAAGTTTCTAAAAATAAACTAGTTCCTAAAAATAGAAAAATACTAAAATTAGAAAATTTCCAAAACTCAACCCTAATTCTAAAAATAGAAAAAGTAGAGGAATTAGAAAGGGATTACTAATTTAGAAGTTATTTCAGGATCCTACAAAACAGGAAAACAAGTTAGTTCCTAAAAATAAAATAAAATAAAAACCTTTAAGCTAAAGTTAGTAAAATCCTAATCTTAACTTAATTCTAAAACTAATTAATCTCAGAAAACGTAACCATCAATCCCCAGCAACGGCGCCAAAAACTTGTTCACACCCCAAGTGCAGGGTTGTGATGTAGTAATAAACTCGGTAAGACCGAGGTCGAATCCACAAGGACTGAAACCTGTACGTTATCTGAAAATAACTAGATCTAGAACTAGGCTAAGATGAAATATAAACCAATTGTGATTTGAGGAATAATGGTAAAATATTAATCTAAACTTAAAAAATTTAGAGAAAGGGAACTAGGGATTCAGAGGATCCACTTGTAGAGATCAGGGAAATCTTATGCCTGCTTCATGGATATTATACTGAACTTACTTGATATAGTTTTCAAGAGATGAACTGTATACGAATTAGGTATGATTCCATCACAAATCTATGCCTAAGAGACAAGGTAAACAACAGAACTTAGACCAATCCATAACCAACTAAAAGATGTATGAGTGTTAGGAAGGATTCCATCATCCAACCATGTCTATGAGACGATGGCGAACAACAGGGTTTCCGAATATCAAAATAAAAGGAAAGAAATTATTCAAGCCATCACAGATCTACTATAATTTAAATCACAACAAACCATTAATGACTAAAAGAATTTCTTAAATCAAAACAAAGTCAATCAGTTTAGTTCAAATCAAACCTATAGAAGCTCTCATCACGCCACAAGCTTCACCTCTTAGCCCTAGCTAAGAGGTTTAGCCTAACATAATCATAGGAAAAAGAAGAAAAATAAAGAAAAAATACATAAAAAAAATTCTAAAACTTCTCTCTCCGCCTCTCTTTCTCTATCTGACGTCCCCTATTCAAGCATACCCTCTTCTCCGCATTTGAAACTCTTTTTATAACTTTTGGAGTGGTGGAAATCGGATTTGGGAAGCTATCGCACGCGCAGCGAAAGCCTTTTCGCAGCCAAGTTCGGGGCTTCATAACTCTCGCGTTCCTTGCATTATTTCTGTAAAATCAGCGTCTCTTAGAAGTATTTTGGCTGGCCTACACGATTGACGATTCAGATCTGCCATATGATTAAAGATGGTGGGCCACAACTGCCTGGAAAGTCAGATTTCGCGGACGTGCGTAGCCTTTCGCACGTCTGGCGCTGACGTGATCGGTGGGCCCCACAGAGATATTTTTGAGAAAATCCACCCCATCCATTAGATTCAGGACGAAATTTCAGTCAAGAATGGGTAGTTTTGAACATCCATTAACGCGGTCCAGAGAAGAAATCACCCCAAAAATCATTTTGAACGTCGCAGGACCGCCTGTTTGTGGCCTCTGTATCGCGCACGTGTACTTGCATGGGTCCAAAAGTTTAGCAAAGTTTGTAGTAGTCGAGGCCCTCTACACGATGGACAGTTTGGATTGTCCACTGGGACAATGTGTGGGGCCCACTAGCATCTGTAAAAACAGACAGTGTCCATCCGTTTCAATGCTAAAATGGCAGTTGCTGTATTAGGAAAAAGACGCGGGTTAGCAGCGCTGACCCGCCTTACGTGGTTCGGTGCAGCTCGGCACGTGTGTACCTCATGTACACACGCTGTATATACGGGGCCCACTGTGATGTTCTATTAAAATCCAAACCATCCATTTATTTCCTCATCTTATTTAAACCGCCGAGACCAAAGTTGAGACAGTTCCAGATATCAGATGGGCCCAGAATCAATGGTTTATGGGCTGATCTATCAGTTGGGGTACTTCCATAGTGATCCGAGGGCTAAAATTTAATATGTACGGTTGATTTATGGCCCTCAGGCCATATGTGAAGTTTTGAGCCAATCAGATGGCGAGAACTATGTGATCTTGCATTTTTCACCAATTTCGGGCCTCTTTAACGTGAATGGCTTGATTTCCTCGGATCCCTGGTGTGTAATTCCATCGATCTTAGTCCCTTGGAGTCCGTCCCTTGCCTTGGGTGTCATCAAAGTGTTAAATCCATGGTTTAAGCACCCTTTTTCAGTTCATGCTTGTAAATATACTCTGCATCACAAACACGATTAAATCAGGCTATTAAACGGTATCATGCTTATAAATCCATGCAATAACTGGGTTTGATATGCAATATTTGACCCTCAACAAGCAGCTGCTTGACTTTCTTCAACTTGTGTTGGACATTCAACAAAGGCTGATCTGAGCAAGTACCTTCCCACGCTTAACTGATAACCTGCCTCAAAGTATCATGTAAAGTTCACATTCTGAGGAATCAAAAAGGTCTAACCTTAGGATGGTCGTGGATAAGACAAGATAGAAGAAGAGGGGAGTGGTCCGAGTTGCAGCGAGGGAGATGTTGGACTTGGAAGGATGGGAAGGAGGAGCTCCATTGCTCATTAATGAGAACCCTGTCCAACCACGCCCACAAGCGGGCGAGCTCAGATCTGTTGTTACTCCAGGTGAACCGATTGCCAGTAAAGCCTGCATCAATAAGACTAGAATTCTGCACTGCATCTGCAAATTCTGCCCTGCTATTGTTGCCTTGCGACTGTCTTGCTGATCTATCGTCCGATTCCAAAACTGCATTGAAGTCGCCCCCTATCGCCCATGACCCTGGGGGGAGATTACTCATAGATTCCATCTCCTACCAAAGAGATCTCCTAAGAACCAAACTGCAACGGGCGTAGACAATGGAAAGATGGATAGGACTGCTGGAGTTTTGAAAACACATACTAAGAGAGAGCATTTGGTTAGAAGAAGAGATGACTATAGCATTTAAGTTGGCATGGTAAAATACCCATATTTTGCCCCCCGCTTCGTCATTCAAGGAGGAATGAAATCCGATCTTCAAGCCGATAGCCACCCTTCTCGTCTCACTTAACATGGGTTCAAGAATCGCCACCAGGCAAGGCTTGAAATTTCTAATCAGTCGCTTCAAAGTTTTGATAGTGGCCGAATTGCCCACACCATGGGCATTCCAAATGAGCACTCTATCCATCGGTTAAACATCCAGAATTCCTGCGTTTCAGCTGACGTAATCTGTAGTTCCACTTGCCTTCTTCTTGCAAGTTGGAAACCTCTTCATCTGGTGCTTACTTCTTCTACCGGTAGTGCCTTTGAAAGGCGGGGTCGAGGCATTAGGAAGGGGCTGGGCCCTTGGACTCGGCACCAGGGACGCTGTCACCTGAGGCTAGTGCTGAGGGATAGCATTCAAAGAAGTGGTCAGGGGAGATTGTTGCCGCCCCACTTGTGGTGATTGAATACCCACAATTAAAAATTATATAGGGCCTACATAATGTTTATTTGTCATCCAACCTGTTGATAAGGTCATGTAGACTTGGGTGTAGGGAAAAAAAAACATACAGATCTAAAACTTTTGTGGCCCACAAGAAGTTTATAATGGTCAATCACTGCGGTTTCTTGTGATGTGGTCCACTTGAGATTTGGATCTGTTATTTTTTTACATGCCCTAAATTGAAATGATCAATATATGTATTAAAATAAAAGACATATAATAATAAAATTTTGAATTCAATAATTTACATGTTTATGGATCTTGATTTTGTGATCACATCTTATAATATGATTATATGAGGTAGGCAACACATTTTTAGAGTAGATGATCAAAATGTGTGATCTTACGCGTCCTTTAATTGAAATAAAATGCATGTGCCTGCATATATGTGAATATCCCTATTGATAACCATTTAATCACTATTGATTGCGGATCCATAAGTGATTGGATCTATGATCAACATTAATGATCAGATCCATTATCAACACTAAACATCAATGATGATTGGAGCCATCATCGATAGTGATGATCAATTGCCATGTTTGGTTTGACATGTTTGATTAGCATTACTTTTTCATTGATTCTTCGCTAGACAATTATGTGTTGTTATTATTGTACTTAGATTAATGCTTATGTTATCATTCGAACACTAGATGGTTAATTCTAGTTATTCTCTATAATTAAGGTTGTGCCAAACATTAGTAAGAACTCATATCAATCACTAAATCAATCACTAAATAATGCATGGATCAATGAGAAAGGGTTGCATAGATTACACAAATAAATTATCATAGAATCATCTTATCTAACACATTTAAGATATTCATAATATGCAAAAATGATGATGATTAGTACTAATACCTTGTGTCATAACTAAGAAGTGATAATTTTTGTAATGCAAGAATGATTATTAGAACATTAATCATTGAACAGCTTAAGGGTCAAATATTTTATTACAACAACTATGAAGAGTATTTTGTGTCATGAGATGCCTTTTAGATAAAGACAGCATTTTATATGATTAGTTTCAATTTGGGCTATTCGAAAGTGGTGGTGGAATCTGAGTCTCGGTTGGTGGTTTTGTTCTTGAATGAGAATGCTCATGCTGCTGGAAATGGGAGTCCTGGCTTGCCAGAATCAAGAGGTTCAAGCTTAGAGGGCAGGTGGAATTTGTCCGCATCTTCAGGGAAGGCAACACTCCGGTGGATGGGATGGCCCGTCTAGGCAGCGAGTCTCAACATTGCTCCCTATTTCGAAACTCCTCGAAGCTTCCATCCCTTGTTTGCGGTCGGCTCTTCCTAGACAAGGTGGGCCTAGGAGCTATTAGGCTTGCATCGGATGATGGCTTCTAGCGCCAAGCCCGCGGTTTTCTCATCTGGCTCCGTTTCTGTATAGTTGTTGTGCAATCTTCCTTATATATATATATATATATATATATAACTCTGCCTCTTTGATAGGCCTCCCCGGGTCCTTTTTCCTGGGGAAGCCCGAGAGCGTAAAGATCTTGTATATGCTTTCCTTTTGAAATGAAATGCAGCTTTCCAAAAAAATAAAAATAAAAAAAAGATGGCATTTTATACACTCTAGATAAGGACCAAGAGGAATTAATATTAGCTAAGAATGACAACTTAGTATAGGGCTGTGATAAAGCATCATGATAAGTGGCACAACTCTTAATGTCTTTTTTTAAAAAAAAATTTATTTTAATTTAATTTATTTTTTAATTTTAAGGAAGGGGTCTTGCCCCTATAATTGAGCACAACTCTTAATGCATGTCTTGATAATGACCATACATGAGGAGCTTATGCCCATGCACAAGGTGTATAAAACCGCTAAGAGAGTTAGGAATGCACTGGCTCATGCCTATCCATAAAAGTTGGATGCATAAGGGATGATTAAACTTGAATTCCAAGAATATAGGATGCTGTTGATTGCTCCATTAATGACGATATCTGAAAAATAGAGTAAATAATAGACGATCTTAAGAATGTCGAGTGTGCATTGACAAAAAAGTAAAAGATCATTGTCATACACCATTCCTTGTTCAAGTCGTAGGCCACAATCAAAAGGATTATGAATTAACCATAATGATTTCTATCGTAACATTCAAAGACTTATGTGGCCACTTCATATGTGAGATTGAAATGAATGTTATTCAGCCCAGTTATGTCAAGGCCTTTAAACAGAATCTCACAGGTGGAAGGTTTTCAAGAGAGGTCATCCACTGTGGCCTTTCACCTCTTTAGGTTCCTTCTTAGTCAAGACCGCTTGGAACGTCGGCAGACTTCATGGCCCCTCAAATGAATGGGCGAAATGGTTATGGCACGATCAGCTTCCGCCTAAAATCTCTCTTTTCCTTTGGAGACTTCTACATAAGGCGCTTCCTCTTCAGCTATCAGTCCAAGCTAGAGGTGTTTCCCTGGCTTCTAAATGTTTATGCTGCAGAGACGAAGCCGAGCAGGGCCCAGACGCAGAGTCTTCTGCTCATCTCTTTCTACACAGCCAAATTGCTAAAATGGTTTGGAACTTCTTTGGTCTGCAGGCGGGGATCTCCATCATGCAGGCTTTGTCAGTGGAATCCAGGATAGGCCAATGGAGAAGTGCCTGTGCCAGCAGGGAATACCAGGGGCAGTGTCACCTTCTCACCCTCGCATTCATTCTGTGGGAGTTATGGAAATCTAGGAATGGGGCCTTTTTCGATGACAGGCTGATGAATCATCTTTCGATCATTGCTAAAGTCCTCTGGTGGCTATCTACCATCAGGGAGGGAGTTGCTAATCTCAGGCTCGCCCAGCATCCCCTACCTGTGGATTGCCTTCAGTCGGTCCGCTTTTCTGGTCAGAACCATTCGGCGCCTATAGTCATCCGTTGGCAAAAACCACCCACTGGTTGGGTCAAAAATCAATGTGGACGGTTCTTCTAGAGGAAACCCGGGCCCGGTTAGGGGAGGAGGTGTCGTAGAAATGACAACGGAGATTTTCTCTTTGATTTTGCTTCAGGTTATGGAATTATGACAAACATTGGTGCCAAGTTTAGGACAGTTTATGATGGAATCCTTTTGTGCTTGGAGAAAGGTTTCTCCCAAATCATAGTGGAATAGGATTCGGATATGGTGATTAAGGTTTTCAATGAGGGGGCCAAGATTGCGTGGACATGGAAAGGTTGGAAAACCATTACTAACAGGCTCCGTGGGCTCGCCTTGGTAATTTTCAAACACGTTTATAAGGTGGGCAATAGCTCGACAAACGGCCTTGCTCGAGTGGGAAGTGTGTCCCAATCCACATCTTTTTTCTCTTGCACTGTTGATCTTCCTCGACATGTGCAGGGCATCCTTTTCCATGACAAGGTGGGGCTCAGAGCGATTAGAGAGAGGAAGTCTTAATGCGTGCCCTGGTTCCCTACCCTTTCTTTCCTTTTCTTTCTTTTGTACGGCCTTTATGATAGGTCTTCCTTGGGCTTTTTTTTCGAAGGAAGACCCGAAGCTTTGTAAATTTTGGCCCTGAATGAATATATAAGTAGACTTCTTTTGCTGGAAAAAAGAAAAAAAAGAAAAAGAGAGGGTTCAACGCTCACAATAAAGCTAAGAAGAATAACAAAAAACAAAAGCCAGTAATTCTTCCTTCTATCTCAAGAAGAGAAAATAAAATAAAAAACAAAAAGCATCTAGCATAACCCACCATGCTTGGGAGAAAAAACCCAAAAAGAATATGAGAGAATACCCGATTGTTCATTAGGGTCTCCCCACAAGATTTAAGCGTTTAACATCCAGTTGTCATCCAAACTATGTATGGATCAAATGGGTGATATTTAGGTAGATTATTAGGTCATCTTATGGTGATCTAGGCCCCAGCAGGGCTGGGTCAAGGTGAACGTAGATGACTCTATGAGAGGGAACCTGGGTCCTTCTGGAGGGGGAGGAGTAGGAAGAGACTGTAATAGGGAATTCCTATTTGCATTTGCCTTTGGGTATGGTTGCAGTTCAAACATAAGGGTGGAATTTAGGGTGATTCTGGACGGCATGGCTTAGTGTGCATAATTTGGGTTCTCGAGAGTGGAGATTACCAGCGACTCTAATTCGGCTGTGGCGGCCCTGGCCAAGGAGACCCATGGGTCCTGCTCCTTGTGGTATGGGAGGAAGAGAATAGATGCTCTTAGACACACCATGGAAGTACGAATCTCTCATACTCCAAGGGAAGCCAGCGCGGTTGCGGACGGGCTAGCCCGATTGGGTAGTGATCGAATCCCAATTGGGGCTGATCTTCCCATCTAAGGAATCCCTTCCTTCCATCATCAAGGGGCATATGTTGCTGGGCAGAGTAGGTCTAGGCTACCTTCGTGAGGTCTAATCATCTCAGGGTCTTTGCTTTCCTTTCACATACCGGGTAGGCGGGCCGCCCCTCTTTTTTGTTGCTGGCCCTGCTGGAAATAGTTCTAGCACTAGTACAGCCTTGTGCGACCTTTTGGAATTCAAAAATAAAAAATGTCCTGTTTATATATATATATATATTCAGGCTAGTAGAGTCCAATGGACTTAATGAATTGTTTAGCAGATCAGATCAATCAGAGGCTATGGGCCATCGGTAAGATTTGGGCAAGAATTCTCAATGCTGGGCATGCTCTCCCATTGACTCATATGGTGTGGGCCTTGTGAGCTTTAGATCAGCATGATTTTAGGCGTGTCTCAATGGATTCATAGTTTGGATGATACACAAATATTACAGTGAGCATAAAAATATTCCTCCAGCCAAAATTTTACTGCGACCATACACTCGACTCTAACGAATAATTAATTTCCTGTTTTTTTTTTTTAAATTTTTTTAATTTTTTTTAATTTTTATTTAAATAAATAGATAAATAAATTAAAACCTATCAGATATTACGAGCCCACCCATCCAAGACATTCAGCATGTACTATAAAGATTACTATTGTTGGCAGAACCACCCCCTGATGATATATTGGATCATGCACATTTATTCCAGTTTCCACATCCGAAAAGTGAGTGCCGAGAATGTCTCATTCATGTGAGTGCATCAGGAAACCTGGAAGCGATTGCAGCTTTCATCTCTACCTTCCATCAACGATCATCGTCATGGTAACTTGATTCACCGAGAATATTCCATTGCTGACCGGAGATAAGTGTGATTCTACATGACTTCTTCCTAGACTAAATGCAGGTTGGTTCGGTGTTGGAAGAGATGTTGACTGACCCAGCATGAGAACTACAGAAGACATGGATGGACGGTCCGTTTCGCATTCTTGCACACATAGGAGCCCCACATGGATGCAACGTAACACTTCGGACATTGAACATGGATCACCCATCGATGGATCCATCAGCTCCAGAATCTTGTCTTCTTTCCACAATCTCCATGCCTAGAACAACATAATGGTCAACCAATTTCCAATGAAGATAGATTGAATATTACCATTCAAAAGAAAGAAAGGAAAAAAGTGTTTAGATTCACTTACATATCC
Organism: Magnolia sinica; assembly: GCF_029962835.1. Classification (NCBI taxonomy): domain Eukaryota; kingdom Viridiplantae; phylum Streptophyta; class Magnoliopsida; order Magnoliales; family Magnoliaceae; genus Magnolia; species Magnolia sinica. Next base: position 4,664,774 of record NC_080573.1, on the reverse strand, counting down.
TAGAAGGTTTAGAAAGTGCTCATGGTAATAAAAGCTGTTGTTCTTTTTACCAGTCACAATCTCTAAAAGCAAGACACCAAAGCTAAATACATCGGATTTCTCTGAAAATCGCCCTTCCATTGCATATTCTGGGGCCATGTACCCGCTGCATTTCACCATTTTGCATATTGTACTTAGAAGAATGAAGTTTACAATAATTGAAACCAATCAAATGACTAGTTGAAGGTATAGATTGGGTGGTTCCATGTGTTTCTTTTATTACCTTTTTCTTTCCCGTTGCATTTCAAACTCAAGCTACTCTTTCATATAGCACCTTGAGTTTGAGGGAGGGTATTAGGACCGATACAGCTGTATGAAAATCGTATATCTTTACTAAATTTATTGAGAATTTTAGAACTAATCACTACTGATTGAATGGTTAGTTGTGAACTTCTTTTTCAAAAACAAGATACGAAATGGAAAGGAGGTCTTGACAAAAATGATTAACGGGTTTTCTCCACAGAAAACATCCCAACATTGTACCAGAATGTCTGATCTGTGACATTCATCAGTTAGGGCTCAGCACAACGTGCCCTCACACAAAAATCATGCTGGTCCGCTAGTCATGTGGGCCATTAGTCTACATTGAATATCAACTACTGATCAGTTGTTTTCTTCAGCTTTCCATTTTCTCATACACAAGTACTGACCGACTAGATAAATAGACTGGACTGATCTTTAAAAAAATAAAAATAAAAATAAAAATTCTGGCCTGTCCATGTTTATGGCTAGCAAGACCTCGATGAATGGCCTGGATCTTGCCATTATCCAATGTGGGAATGTTTGAGGCCCCAATCAAAGAAGAACCAATTTTCTAACATAGTTAAAACAAAAATCAAAACAGAAGGGTGAAATGATTTGTAGAGAAATGTATTTCCAACTACTGACTACAACAGAAATGAAACAGTTATTTTAGTGAAACAGCTGCACTTACTAGGTACCAACCACCCTATTAGTATTTGCAAGATTTTGATTGCCTCCAAAAATCTTCGCCATGCCAAAGTCTGAAATTTTAGGGTTCATATCTCCATCCAATAGAATGTTACTAGCCTTGAGATCTCTGTGAATAACCCTTAATCTAGAATCTCGGTGAAGATAAAGAAGCCCTCGAGCAATCCCTTCAATGATTTTAAAGCGTTTCGCCCAATCAAGCTGTGGCTGTTTGCTTGGATCTGAAGATAGAGAGATAAACATGCTTATGGACTCAATTCTATATTTGGAATGCAAATGACTTTCACCAATTGAATATGATACCATGCTTTAAATGTAATTTATAGAACGTGAAGTATAGACAATCCAACCAAGCTTTAGTTTGTGCAACAAATAGGACGTCTGATTTGGCCCATGGTGAGCCCATGGTGAAATGAAGATAACCACAGTAGCTTCCTCATCAAATGATCTTAACCATTAGGTTTGTCATATTCAGGACCTGATCTAATTAGCAATTTTAATCAGATGGCTGGGATCATCAGACAGGAGAGAGATTATGGCATGCTCATTATTTAGAGGTGTGCCACTGTTGTGTCAGATAGGTAAATATTGATATGCTTCTTGATTGTCACATTTTATTACTTATTCAATTGAGGTCTGTTTTGGTAAAAAAAAAAAAAAAAAAAGAAAGGTAAATATTGCACTGTGTAATACCTATTCTTCAAATGCATTTCCCTTTCCCTAAATAAATTCTCAATAGCGTAGCAAAGATAATTGAGTTAAAGCATGAACGAACCGAAGAGAAAGGCATCCAAGCTTTTGTTTGGCATGTACTCATATATGAGTATTTTTTCATCTCCTTCAACGCAATACCCCAACAGCCTAACAAGATTCCTGTGCTGAAGTTTTGATATCAATAAAATCTCATTCTTGAACTCTTCTACGCCTTGATTAGACCTTTCGGAAAGTCTTTTAACAGCTACTACTTGTTCTCCACCCAGCAACTTGCCCTGAAACAAGCACCAGATGATGAAAAAACACTTGGGAAAGAAAGGAATGACCTTATTTTAGGTCCATATTGTACAATAGAAATGGCCATCCTTATAAAACAGTACCTTGTATACAGGGCCAAAACCCCCCTTCCCAATCTTATTTTCATCACTGAAGTTATCTGTAGCAATTCTAATTCCAGCAAAGTGGAATAATGGTAATTCAAAACCTTTTCCATGATTCCCTCCATCTCTATGCACATTTGCAACTGAAAGATCTTTTGGTTCTTCGACATCATTCTTTATAGTAAAGCGTCTCCAGAAGTTCTTTTTCTTCTCTGGTTTTGGAGTGGACAATAAATCATAATAAATAATAATTACAGGGAAATGTTCTTAAATGAAGAAATAATAAGCTTAGAGATTTTCTAATCGATATCCCACACACATATATAAAGCATCCCACAATACATGCCAACACACGTGCCAGCATGGCATATGGGTACTAGATGCAAGCCGTTAGCTTTGAATCCTCCAACCATCATCCATTGTTTACTTGGTTTTGGTATTGGTGGCTGGAATACGAAAAGAAACTTCCAAGTCTTTCAGCTTCAAACTTTCACATATATATTTCCAAAGAAAGGAACTTAGTTTCGGACCAATACGCTTGGTGGAAGTTCGAGGGAGAGTTGTGAAGTTTTCGTTAGGGAACCAACACGTGTAAATGATCTCTACCACTTCTTTTTTTAGGCCAAAAATTCTGGCTCAGGCCGTTTGTCTGTTTGTAATATTTCAGCGGCTATTATGAGTGGACCAACATGATTTTGGTCCAGAGCATCTAACAGGTCAAACCCACCTGATAGATGACTGGGATCTTGCACCCCTGTGCTGAGCTGAGCATGCATGTGATGGCCTCTTGATGGAATACCTTATACGTGAACGTGGGCCTAGCACACATTTTTAGGAATATGTACCTCTGTTTTTATCCGTCCACATCCAAAGAAGGTAAGCGGAGCCAAGCAAGACTGCAATCCCTATAATTGTTATTACAATGATGATTGACCGTGGAAGTTTTTCTTTGTCACCTGCATTCCGAGAATTAAAAGAAATCTCATATAAAATTATTTTCTTCAAATGGTTAAAAATGTAAGAAGAATGGATAGAGGGGGTCCCTTCTGATTTAATAAGAAACTAAGATGGGTATAAAATACTCAATGAAAGGCCCCATCAGTTCATGCATGAGATCCAGTCTACCAGGTACGAAATTAATCCTAACCATCTAAAACTTTATGGAATAATCAGTCAAATCAGATCGGTGATCTTGCATAACATTTTGGATGGCTAGAATTGTCTGATCATAATGATCTTTTATCAATGGCCCAATTGTAAAGCCTGGTAATGAACCAATGGTTCAGATCAGCAAACACTGCCACCTGTAAACTTGGGTGTGACCGGATCTTCCCCAAAACTGTAAATTTTTTATATGGTCGTTGCAGGGGATGACTCTATAAGAGGTGATAATTTTAACAACTGTAAAAGTTTGCAATGTTCAGGTGGGCCACACCACGTGGACAATGTAAAGTCACAACTAAACCTCTAAATTCAAAAGGTATCACGATCAGTCTGATTTTTGGCATGTCTCTAAATTCAAAGCAAGAGTATGGAGGTTCAAACATGTGTATAGAACCATTGTACATCGAGCAAATATGTAATCAATCAAGACCGTCCAAATCAAGGATCCCACTGTTCATGGGTCTTATCCCAAAATAAGATTTAATTCACAATTCTAACTAGCTGATTAATGGACATCCGTGCAATGAGTTTAAACCATATTGAGAATTTTATTTTTAACCATCAAAGTCATGGCTAGGAAATAGACAATCAGAACCATCAATCAGTGTAAATTATGGGTCATATGGAACCTAGACTAGAATCTACGGTCTGTACAGTTTGAATTATATTATTTACATGCCACGTATGCAGCTTGTGGATGCGTACGACCAACCCTATGTGGGTGAGCAAGGTGTATGGCACATTGGCCTTCTTCGAGGAAGGCGTATCAAATTGGAAAAGTCTTTGTTTGACGGTGGGATCTTTTGGTTGTCTTTTCTTTTGTTTGCTTGAGTGTGGGGTCGTTTGGGGTGGGTTTTGAAAGATGGGGAGCGTTCTGGATGGTCTGCAGAGCCTCCTGCTCTCTCCAAACTTGTTGACCAAATCTCCGCGGGACCCACTGTATTGTATATATAACATCCACTCCGTCCATCAGATTCCATACTTCATTCTAGATACAAGAGGGTAAAATCATCCAGATCCACAACTAGTGTGGGCTACACCACAGGAGCAACGAGGATGGGACTCCAACCATAGGTTTGTGTGTGGGGCCATCATGGTGTGTAAAATTTATCAAATCTGATAATCAGGTGTAACTCAGCATGATGAAGGAAGATTCAAAACTTAGCCTGATCCAAGTTCAGGTGGGCACACTGCATGATCTTAGAGGTTTTATGAGCAGTTTTACATTGTTGGGTGTCGTTGGAATTTTCTATAGTGCTGATGATTTGTAGTTCAAATAAGGGTTCTCATCTGATGGATGGAGTGGATTTACATACACAACATGATGAGCCCTACATAGTGACGGTGTTTTACTCGTTAGGCAAAACATGTGCTGTCTACCTGGGGGTATTGAAACAAAAGAAAAGTCTTGCAGGAACGGGTCTCCAAAATCCATGACAGAGGGCGTGGTCCTCTTTCCACTTTTTTTAGGGGGCCACACTGAGATTTACATTGTTCTCGTTGGTAGGTGTCATTGGAATTTTCTGTAGGGCTGATGATTTGTATATATGGCTCAGATAAGGGTTCTCACCTGATGGATGGAGTGGATTTACATATACAACATGACGAGCCCTACATAATGTCGATGTTTTACTTGTTTGGCAAAACATGTGCTGTCTACCTGAGGGTATTGAAACAAAAGAAAAGTCTTGTAGGAACGGGTCTCCAAAACATGTGCTGTATACCTGGGGGTATTGAAACCAGTCGCCATCTACACCTAAGAAAATTTATGATATAAGAGAAATTTTGTTCCACGAATATGTGTTCCGATGTATGCTGTTTGGATACGTTATTTAAGTTATGCTGTCAGAACATGGAGTAAAAGGGAGTGTGGCATGTAACATATCCGAGGAACTTAAAATGGATAAAGGCACATGTAGTGTTTGTGGAGCGTGAAATATTGACAAAATAAACACACGTGAAATATGAAAGACGCTTGAAGATTAATAGTTAAAAATAAAAAACAAAAATAAAAATAAGAAATAAAGAAACTGTTATGCATGTGCACATATCAATAGTAAGCTTCTCTTGTCTTTACTTGGCGTTTGTTCGAAGAAAGATCATAGTAAAAGGCTCAGATGATTGAAATTGAAAAGCAAGGTTAATTGGGGCACTTTAACTTTACCAAACGCCATAATATCATCATCGTTTTTTTATCAATTGTCAGCGGTTGGAATGATCAATAGGTATTTAAATAATTCAATTGAAGAATTAAAAGCTCTTATGAAATGATGATGATACTTCCCAACCATTGGAATAATTGGTGAATGGAAGGAATTGTATCACCATTTTTATTCAATCATCATCATCACATCTTCAAAGAGCAATTAATTGGGGTCAATTACATGAATCCTGTTCGTAATTTTGCTCTATCAAGGTCCATGACTTTAGTTAGTCCATGGGTCATCAAGTCTTTTCTTCCCACTAGAAGCAGTTGGTGGAATTGTTCAACTCTAAAAAATTGCAGGAATCTTTGTAAAACATGGATTCTTATCTATCATATATAACTTAAACAATCATGATAGACTTCAGTTGTTATTCTGCTGATGATTTAAAAAAAAAAAAAATTAAAAAAAAAAATCGATTTTACTTGGGAAAATGTAAAGAAGTAGGAAAACAGACTCACCAAGTTCAGAATTGGCAAGACGAATGCAAAGCTCCTCCCCTTTGGAAGAAAATTCCTGTATATCAATCAAACTGTCGACCCATATCATGCAGTCAATCCCGCTAACGTATGCATAGGCAACACAGGAGCAGTTCTTCAAACACTCAGCTTCGCATCCTTTGGCATCATGAACGTCCAACCAATGGGCAAAATCTGGCAATTTCATCCTTCCCATCTTTAAAAACCCGTCTCCTTCCCCGACCATCATACTACTATTTCCATCTCTCTCACATTGTAATTGAGTTTTCCTCACGCACCCACCTGACCAGTTCCCCTTCCCCCATTCTTCAGCCGACTTGGGTCGGAACCCTCTCAAACATTCACAAATCGGCGAATTTGAGGGATTGCAGCTTCCGAAAAACCCACACATTCCATAAAAATCACACTGACTAACGGATTGCGACCAACCATCTAACCAGTCCTTCCTATCTTCTCTTAACACCACTTCCTTGAATATTCCTGACCGATCTACCATATACCTTAGAATGGTAGACGGGGAATCAAAACTTAAGTACATTACTCCTTCAATATCCCTATCAGGTTCAAGGGAAAATCCGTTAAGGTATACAGAATTCATGTTGGGTATCCCCACGAACACCTGCCCATTCCATTGCCCACTTCTCCAAATTGGACGAGACCCATTGTAGAGAAAAACTTGTGGTATTTTCTGTTCAAGGCCTACAGAGAACTTCCCTGGTGCCGGATCATCTGCGTTCTTCCATGATGTTAAGAACTGTTTCTTGCCTGTCTCTAGATAAACACCAATCTTCATCTTCGGCATGATTGTATCTGTAGGATGATCAAAGCTTTGCCATAAGGTTCTTCCTCGACTGTTAGCTGAAACACCTTCGGTCAAAATGAAGTTACTTGAATCTAAGAGCATAGCAGTGGAATTCTTCGAGGTGGTGGAAATGTTTGATGACCATAGAGTGTTTCTACTTCCATCAATAACCACAAGGTTTCCATCATCACCAATCGATAGGACACCAGAGGAATCTATAAGTGGGTTTTCTCTGTTAGCCACCCATACGACCGTCTGGACCGGAACATTCACATACCATATCCCAACATAGCGGCTTTTTGAGGTGCCTGGGCTGAAGAATCCTAATTCAAAGTTTCCACCTTCCGAAACTAGCGTTTGGCCATCTTTGAGAGATTGGTTTAGGGATAGGAAGTTAAGTGAAGTGCAAGATGGAGAGAGGGATAAGGAGAACAGAAAAATTAAGTAAGAAAAAAGAAGAAATCTCAGTTTTCCTGTTTTGATCCTCATACTACAATTCTAACACAAATCGGTGTTTGAAGGGTACGCTCATGGGGTTGTATCTGTTATTCATCCTCTCCTTCATTTATGATGTTATACCAAATTGAGAGGAGTTTTTCCGAAGGACCACTTTCGTGGAAACATTGTATCCACAAACTTCAACTGTTCATGTGACTGTTTTTTCAACTAAGCTATCCACAACCATGAATGATTCAATAGACAGAGATCGCATAAATCATAGAACCCTCTAAATCAAATTGGTGGGTCCCTGTGGCGGCTGTAAAAGAAAATGGGCAGTAGTCAATGTGGGCCCGACTACCATCACAGAAAAAAATAATGGTGGAGATTGGATGAAAAATCCCTTTCAGGGACTACGAATGCAATGTAGAACAAGCACCGATGTCAGCGCTGTCCATACGTGGGAAAGCTCGGTGGGCCCCACCATGATGAATGTGTTTTATCCATGTCGCCCGTTCATTTTTTCGCGACATTTTACTTCATGAGCCCATAAATGAAGCAAATGCAAAGCTCAAGTGGACCACACCACAGCAAGCAGTGGGGATAGTGACGCCCACCATTGAAACCTTCTTAGGTCCCACCATGATGTTTCTTTGCCATCCAACCTGTTCATAAGTCCACATAGACCTGGATGCAGGGAAAATACGAATATCAGCTTGTTCCGAAACTTTTGCAGCCCTCAAAATGTTTTCAATGATAAGCATTAAATCCCCACTGCTTCCTGCTGTGTAGTCCATTTGAGCTTTGGATCTGCCTCATTTTTGGAACCATTCACTAAAATTATGTGGGAAAACGAATGAACGGCATGGACAAAACAAATACATAATCGTAGGGCCCACCGAGCTCTTCCACGTATACACGGTACCAACGTTGTGTTCTACACGACCTTTGAGGCATAACCTATTCCGCATGAATTAGGAATTGACTTTTAGGCCCATTCGTCGACTAGAATGGTAAAGGCCCACCGTGAGGTACGGACCAAGTCCAATCGGTCTAATATTCCAGGGATCCGATTAGCTGCGCCCCGGCTTCACCCAAGACAGTGCGGTCCTTACTGTGGGGCCCACCTTGATGCATATATTCTATATCCATGCCATCCATCCGTTTTGACAGACCATTTTATAGCATAAGCCCAAAAATGAATCAGATCCAATTCTCAGGTGGACCATACCACAGGAAACAGTGGTGATGATCATTAACGAGCCACAAAAATTTTGAATCAAGCTGATATTTGTCTTATCCCCTTCATCCAGGTTGAAGTGACCTTATCAACAGGTTGGATATCAAATAAACATTACAGAAACATTAGTGGGCCCTAGGAAGTTTTTAATAGTGGGCCGTTCAATCTCCACTGTTTCCTATGGTGTGGTCCACCTGAGAATTGGAGCTGCTTCATTTTTAGTTCATGCTCTAAAATGATCTTTAAAAAAATGGTCGGCATGGATTTAAAATATACTCATCAAGGTGAGTCCCACCGTAAGGGCCACACTGGATTGGGTGAACCCTGGCCACAGCTAATCCTCCTTTTTTTTCTTTTTTTTTCTTTTAAAGGATCCTTTCATTCTCATTTGCAAAAATTACAAGGAAGTTTTCGGGCCCTAACAGGAAAAAGATCTGTCAGGGCCTATCGTAAGAGAAAATACCACTGACATGTACACTAGAAGAAAGGGACTCAACTCAGCCTAAATGGGTCAGCCCGGCAGCCGAGCCAAGTTAGGCAGTGGAAGTCCTATCAGGTCCCAGCTGAACAGCTCCAATACCCATTTTGTCTAGGAGTAGGCTGCCTCTGACAAGGCGAGGGAGGAGAGAAGAACGCCTGATGAATGTCGATTCTTGAGAGCTACTACCAAGACGGGCCATCCCGTCCGCCAGGTCATTAATTACCCTCTCTAAAGATATGGGAGAAAACCAGTTGAGAGGTGGATCCGAGTCTCTTGATATGGGCTACCCAGTACGCCCATTTCCAGCTAGGATGTACTACCCCATTTAGGAAATCCACAACTAGTTTGGAGTCCGATTCGACGATAACCTTCTGATGGCCAAGAGTAGCATAGTAGGAGAGCCCATCATGAATTGCTCTCAGTTCAGCAAAAACGTTTGAGCCAGGCCCATACCCAGCAGAGAAACCAAAGATAAAATCACCTACTTCATTTCTACAGATGCCCCTGCCGCCCGAGGGGCCCAGGTTCCCTCTCGCTGAACTGTCAACATTTAGTTTGAACCACCCAGACAGTGGTTTCGTCCATTTGACAATGATAGGTGTAGAGATCTGGTGGAAGGTTGACATACCTAAGTCTGCCACTGTGAATCTGCTAACAGGAGGATGCAGGACGTCAGGGTGAAGGGAGATTAGAGATGCCAACCATCTTTTCACTTTCTCCCTAATGATCGACACAAGAATTCTGACCCCCTCAAATCTGGCCGAATTCCGGGCCTTCCAAAGCTCCCATAGGATAACGCACGGTGTGATCTTCTGGAGGTGAGAAGTCCTCCCTGTAGAATTTGCAACATTCCACTAGAGAGCGAGCATACCTTCTATGGAGAGAGTGGTGTTACTGAAAATTGTAAAAATGCTCCCAAAGAAGGCCCATGTGGCAGCCGCAGCTGGGCTGTTGATGAAAACATGCCTACAGGACTCCACTGATCTGCAGCTGGAGGGGGAGTTCATGCTGCAATCACAACAGGACGCCAGTGACATGCCACGTTTCTGGATGTCCTCATCAAGTGGGATGACCCTGGGAAGAAGCCGCCAGACGAAAACAGAAATTCTGGGGGGAAGGGTAGAATGCCAAATCCAACGGGACCAATCCTTACGCATTTGTGACGAACGACAGAGATTCCAGGCAGAACACAGTAAAATTACCACGGCGGGTGAGCAGCCAGACACGACAATCCGGACTGTCAGATAAGCCTAGAATAGGAAGTCAACAATCTGTTGCGGCAGAAAGTTGGGGGTGCAAAAAAGCCAAGAACTTGGTTTACCGGGGTGGAGAGGAGATGCTGGGGGACTGGATGCGTGGCCAGCTGTGACAGCGGGCCCAGCCCTGTCCAGTTGAAAGCTAATCCTCTTCAAGTTAACCTGTACCAAACACAATTCACAACCTGAACGTGTTCAGTGGGAGTAGTCGCGCCCTATTAAAACATTCTGGATTTTATGTAACACTCAACTTGTTTTGAACAACCCATCTATTCAAGATGAACGAACACCCAAAAATCAGGCCATTTTTAAACTAAGGTGGGCCACACTAAGTAATATTTTTAGAGGTTTAAGATATGATGTTGCTATTATAGTTTTGGATTGCCTGGTTTTGGTATTCAAGGAGAAACACAAGGGGTTTCACATTATAAGGCTTATTGAATGTCAACAAAAAATCACAATGGACCCCACACATAGCATTGTTGAAATAGCTTATTTTAGGAACGTGAACTGACCTCTTGTCTTTGACCTTGTTATTTGTTCTAGTAAATCTCTGGACCTTCCATCTTCTGAAATGCTATTATGGTAGAGCCATAATCCAAAATGCACGCTGAGAAGAAAATATTGTCATTGATATTTCAGCGGAATATGGGCCGTCCAGAATAAAACTTTCAAGAGCTCATGCTTAACTTCGTGGTGTTGGTAATGTGCCAGATGGTAACCCTTAGTGAGGCCACTTGCCTCAACACTTGTGGGAAGAAAAAGTGCATGGGTTCGGTGGATTTCCGTATCGATTTAGGTGGGTGGATAGCTGACCATGGGCTCCACTGTGATGCACGTATGTCTTATATCATTGTTATCCATCCATTTTGAAAACTCATTTTAGGTTTTGATCCCAAAATTAAGCAAATCCAAGTCTCTGGTGGGCCATGATAAAGGAAACAGTGATAGTCAAGCATTAAAAACTTCTAATGGGCCACAAAAGTGTTGGAGCAAGCCGTTATTTGTGTGGTCTCTTCATTCAGCTCTTCATGACCCTGTCAAAAAGTTGGATGGCAAATAAACATTTTGGTGACCGCATGGAGTTTTTAATGGTTGTGGTATAGTCTACCTAAGATTTAGATTTGCTTCATTTTTGAGATGATGTCATGGAGTGATCTTCCAAAATGGATGGATAACATGGACGTAAGGTAGATACATCACAATGAGTGATGTAGAGTGGCGCGGACACTTTCATGTCCAAGATGGATCAGAGAAAGCCCGATCAGATGCAGAAGTCATCAAGACCGTCAGAACCTTAAAACAGGCATATCTTGCAAACTGGAATGACTTACTTGATGTGCCATATATGATTTTGGGGTAGGACGAGCTACTTTAGCCAACCAGGGTTGCCCACGCCAAATTTGCCAGATTCCATCATATCAACGGTCGAATTCCATGTTTAATTCCGTTTTTACTATAAATTATAAGTTTTACTTTGATTATAACTCTTCATCCTTTAGGCTTTAGGAGTCGCGCCCAACATGAAAAGTGTTTAGAAAAATTAGGAGAATAACGTGTTAACCCACATAGGACACTTACTATAAATAGAAAATTTACTAGTTATGGTAAGTTATGAATTTTAGGGAGTTTTAGTTGTAGTTTAATTCTGAAATTTCTTCCAAGGCTTTTTATCCCTGGCTAATGGGTTGTAAATTCATTTTTAATTTTCGATCAATCAAGTTACGAATTTATTAGAATTTATTTCTACTTTCTTGCTTTCTTTCCTTGTGAATTCGAGAAGTCTTTGTGAGAAGTCCAGAGAAGCTCCGTGAATTCGAAGTAGTTATCATTGAGGAAGACGATAATCGACCTCATCATGTTCATCCCCGCATCAATGAGCCTCACTGTTAGGTATCCACCTACACTGGCCTTGGTTGGTCCGAGGATTCACCCAAACTATTCCTAAAGAAAGAGGGGTTGAGTGGTCTCAAACCTGCGATACTCTCTCCCTTCCACTTGAGTGTTCATGCACTCTGCAATGGATAAAAAGACATTTCCCTTAGGCTTCATGCCTCCTTTGAATTTCACAATATGCATTTCCAGCTCGAGCCTCATGCCGTTCTGTTGCCATTAAGTTGCACACTCACGCCCTATTATGAGGATTGCGCACTCCTGCCTTCGTAACAAACTACACACATTTGCTACTATCAAATAGGTTGTGTACTTGCTATTAAAGTTGGTGCCCTAGAAAACCAAAGTGTGCCCGAATCTACTAATCATGTGGATGTGATATGGTCTATCTCAACCATTGATCTTGATGACCATGTGTTCTCCATATGTTAAATACCTTAGGTAAATCTAGCATTGCATTGATCTTATATTCATCTCTACATTTATCTAATGAATGCAACGCTAGATTTAAGCTTTACCTTATCTTTCATCTCTACAACACATTCATGAAAGGCATATGGGATCTATTATGACACTGCTCACGCTATATAACAGGTAGTTCCTGCAGACGGGAAATTTTTGCGTGTAACGTATTTGAAACCCACCATGATGCCTATGTGACATTCGTTGTCCATCATTTTCATTACTCATGTGACGACATAAGCCTAAAAATGAGGTAGACCTAAAACTCAACTAAACAACATGATAGGAAAAAGAGGACATAGCATTGACCACCATTACATGAGTTCAAAAATGAGGTAGGCCCAAAACTCAACTAACCCACAACCACAGGATAGGAAAAAGTGGACATAGCAATGACCACCGTTAAAACCTTCGTGGGACCATAGAAGTTTTAGATAAGTTTTGTTTCTCAGACAATTACAATCTGTAAATTTGAGAGTAAGGGATGAATGACTTGTTCTGAATAAGCCTATTTGGCTATGGATAAGAATACAGGATGTGGTTAAGCTTCATGCGCTAGGCAGTTGAGGTGCAAATGTTGCGGCTGTCAGCAAAATGAGGTTGAATAAAAGATGCTACACTTTTTCATTTTCAAATAAATAGAACAAAAGAATTTCAAGTAATAAATGTTTTCTTAATTTGAGGAATTTTTTGATGCCATGTGCCATTGCATCATATTGGTGCTCAGGTCCTTTGGCTATTAAAGAATCTTGTGTATATTTTTTGCACGACTATCAAGTGCAACGGATTAAAAAAACAAGCATAATGCTAGATCTTTTTGTAATTTTTTTATTTTTTATTTTTGCAGAAATTTTAGCAACGAACCAAATCCGTCGCCAATTTCAGAAAGTCCGTCGCTTCTCCTAAGAACAGTGACAAACCGTATCCGTCACCAAGTTTTATAATCGCACTACAGGTGGGATTGTAGTTAAGCGACGAATTTTAGTTTTTGTGACGGATAGGATCCGTCGTTCATTTGCAATGGATTGACATTGTCGTAGATTCCCGGCAGATCTCGTGTCTAAATTTTGTGACGCAGAAAACTACGACGGTCTAAGTCCGTCATTAATTGCTTTTTGTGATGAACCTGGTCCATTGCAAATTCATGATTTCAGCACTATATATATATATATATATATATATATATATATATATATATATATATATATATATATATATATATATATATATATATATATATATTGATAATTACAATGGGCCTTGAGAAGCTTCCAAGAGTGGGTGTTTCCATGTTTGCTGTTTCTTAGAGTTTGGCGCACTGCTATTTTATATTCGCCTCATTTTTGGGTGATGGAAAAAGTGGATGTCACATGGATATAGTAGTGGTCCTCACATAGCTTCTACATATAGGAACTTACTGTTGGTGAGAAGCACCGATAATTTGCAGGCTTAAGGAACCAGTGGTTGAGGGGCAGTTGAGCTGATTCCTTCTTATGGAGGACATGACCAGGTATAGCTTAGGCTTGAAAAAGAAAGCATTTTGTAAATTGAGACTGTTAAGGGAGTGTGTAGAGAACTTGAATCTAAAAAGGAAATTAAGAAAGAGGGGAATGGCACCTTCAGAACTAAGGTTGGACGGCACCCACATCGTGTTTGAGATAATGCAGATGAGAACTAAGCATTCAGCAACTCTAGGCAACATGCATCAATTTCAGGGGAAATAGTAAAGCAAATGTCACTACTCAAGATGACAGATTGGAGACAAGTTGCAAGAATGTTGAGATGCATGCCCTGGATTGAAAAGGGCAAAATCATCATTTCATGTAGGGCAAATCTAGACATGAGTTCCTATAAACCATGACCTGACTTAATGAAAAGGCACCATGCACATTAGACATGGAGACAATTAAAAGCAAAGAAAACTCCTCATGAAATAATAATGCTGTCCTCTTGCTACAAGGCTCACATAAAATATACACATGAAGCTTTTCATTAGGCTCTTGTAATGGTTACAAGCAGTTCACATCCAGACACTACAAGAAAACTCACTTTTACTGATGAAAATTTTCACCACTAAATCCACATTTTTCGTAGGTAAAAAGTTTTACCGACAAATTTTTTCATCGGTAAAAGACCGAAGGTAAAGGCTTTTACTGACGAAAAAGTTTTCGTCGGCAAAAAGACTTTTACCGACGAATTTTTTCGTTGATAAAAAATAAGTTAAAAAAAACTTTTACCAACGATATTTTTGGTAGGTAAAAATATTTACAAAATTTTTACCAACGAATTTTTTAATCGGAAAAAAATAAGTAAAAAACTTTTATCGACGAAGTTTTTTGTAGGTAAAAATATTTACAAAACTTCTACCGCCTAATTTCACTTTTACCAACGATTTGTTTCGTAGGTAAAAATATTACATGTGAACTTTTACCGACGATTGTTTTTGTAGGTAGAAAACTTTCACAATACTTTTACCTACGAAACGTTTTGCAGGCAAAAATATTTACAAAACTTTTACCGAATTGTTTCGTCAGTAAATAATGAGTCAAAAACTTCTAACGACACTTTTTTCGATAGGTAAAATATTTCACGATACTTTTAAAGTTGTCGGACTTTTACCTACAAAAATTGTTGTAGGTAACAACATTTACAACGCCACTGACGATGCCCTTAAAACGAGATTTGGCCAATATGGGGAAATTACAGACATCTACATTCCTAGGTTCAAGACATCTGGCCGTAGCAGAGGATATGCATTCATCAGATTCCAACGAACGGATGAAGCAACAACGGCAAAGCAAATGCTCAATGATCGTTTTCTCGTCAGACGTTGAATGGTAGTGAAGGATGCTGAACAAAGACCTCTGTCCACTCATCCTATATCTAACACCACGGGACTCCATCAAAGGGGAACATCCCATCTCCAGGGAAATGCACCTGCTCGCCCTCAGCCCCAAAAACCCTCATCTGAGAACCAATGCCCTCCGACCTGGATAGCACAGCAACAACAACTGCCAACCAACCAAGCTTCCTTTAAAGACGTTATGTGACTGTCAAGCCCTCCCATGCCCCACCACTCTGTCATCGTACCAAAATGGATCTCAGATCAGGGGAGGGCCTCCCTATCCAATGTCATTATCGGCAAGGCCATCGGGGCAGCGGACATTACACCAACCATTAAGGAACATCTAACCTCCTCTACCTTCCGTCTCTGCCAGGTAGAAATTTATCGAATCTCCATTTCATCTTACCTTCTTAATTTCAGCTCCAGGGAAGAAGTCATTTCCTTCTCAAGGAACAGAACTCTGCACCAGAAAATGGGATTCCACGATGTCAGAGCCTGGAGTCCCACATTGACCTCACCAGGAAGAGGCCTCTGGATACGGATTGAAGGCATTCCCATCCATGCATGGAACGAGCACACAGTAGGCAGCATTGCAGATCGCTTAGGATCGGTCGTAGCTTTGGATCACAAGTAGATGGAAGGCCATAACCGCTGGTTCGCCCGAGCCAAGATCATCCCTCACCCTGACAGTCGATCTCTTCAGCACTATAAACCTGCTTATTGACGGTAAACCATTCCCTGTCTACGCCTATTTGGAAGCTGCCTATCCTTCTGGCGAGTTATACGCCCAGGGAGCTACCCCGATTTCGACCGCAAATTAAGGAAACGACGAAACAATGGGTAGTTAGATCCTTTGCCAACCAACACAACTCTGGGACTACGGAACACGCAACAGGGGAGTGAAACTCTGAACCTATACATGCCTTACAAGCCAATCCCAACATCTGCTCCCTCCCTGTTCGACAAAATGCCCCACTGGAAGTGTTGATAGCGAACTCCCACCACCACTCTGGGAATTGTGAAGCAGCCCATCTAGACCAGTCTTTCATACAGATTCCACATCCTTCTTTAGACGCTAATATCAGCTTAGGATATATCCAACTAATTGCAACCTTGGATCTCCAAGCGCCTGCCAGTCTCCAACTCCCTGATCATATGCCTCCCATGGATAGTCGGTTCACCTGCAATCAGCAACAAACCGTCAGTAGCGATGTAGCTGGAACCACAGTTAGCGGTGAGCAACAACAGCCCCTCCCAACTGATAAGTTGATCCCACATCTGAGTAAAGAACACGCTCCAAACCGGATCTCCAATCAGCCAAATCAGTGCACCGAGTGTACCACCCCCCTTACAGTGGAAATTGTCGACGCCTGACATGATGGTGGCTTGGGAAGGTTGGCTATCCGGCATTAAGGATATGTTCCAGGAAATTTCTGCTACCCGTGAAATAACCAGAGCAAACTCCATTAGACTCCACGATTACTCTATGGAGACTACGATCCCTAATTCAGGAACCATATGCGACACTCATACATTCTACTCAGTAGGATTACCTACCCCAAGTCAAGTTGGTACAATGAGGGGCTCTAAGCTGAACATAGTACAGGACAGCCACCAACAACAACCTGATATTCTGAATTCAGCTGCTACACAGCAACCTCCTATGGATCCTCCAGGAAAGAGCCATGCCAAAGAGGCTATCAGTTTATGGGTGGACCTACAGGGGAAGTTATCGCAACTTGATTCAGATACTTGTCTTTAGTGATAGCCTTCAGCGAGAAGATCTAAATTCCCCCATCTCCAAGCCAAAGCGAAAGACCACATCGAAAATCAAATGTTACAAACACAAAAGTCAGAGGCTGAGGAGTTTGAAGACTCGGGCTGGGCGCAAAGGCTAGGTAACTGATGATTAGCCTTCTTTCGTGGAATGTGAGAGGGGTGGGCAACGCGCCATCCATTCGTTTCTTGAAACGTTTGATTCGCAAACATAACATCAAGCTACTTCTTCTTCAGTAGTCGATGATCAGGGAGTCTAGTCGCGCAGTGGTCACTGCCAGACTAGGATTTGACAATCAGATTACTGAGGCAGTCATCGAAGGCAAGATTTGGATCCCTGCCAAAAGCCACCTCCAGATTCAAACCATCACCGCAAGTAGGCAATGCATCACCATCTCTATATCAGGGAATTCCGGACCGAACCGAGTCAGTGTGGGACCATAGAAACACCACCTAAGTGGGAGGGAGAATGAAAAGAGAGAAAGAAGGAGGTGGTTGTGTGCGTGTCAGCCCCAGGTTCGGGTTGAAACCAACTGTGGAAGGTGAGACCTCCTTTTCCATTCTTGTTCTTTCTAAAATTAAAACCAAAACTAAACCCCATCACACCTCACCTTGGCTGAAAAACACCCATCAGCAGGGACCGTTCATGGAGCCAAAAATAGCCTCTGTTTTGAAGATAAATATGCCATGTGTTCGGACACCATTTTAAGACCGAAACGGCCCTGAGTGCAGGCCTTGTTTGGAGCCAAACAATGGCGTGGGGATAACCTGTTTAAGGGACTGAAACTTGGTTCTGGGATAGCTTACAAACAGGCGCTGTTGAGCTGCGGCACGACTCAAAAAAAACGGGCTGAGAAAACGGCCGTTTTTCAGCATAAAAACGACCCTGATCGGACTATTCCTTGGCTGAAAGAAATGGCAGCCACCGTGCCCTCGCTGAACACAGAAATGAGCTGTGTTTGGACTGAAAAATAGGGCCGAAAATGGTCTCCAAAACGGCTGAAGAAGTGGCCATTTTCACGTCAGGAGTAGGGCACTGTGCAAGTTGAAAACCAGGGGTGAAAGGCATGTGGGCTTCACCAAATGCAAGTGAGCCCTACACGAATGCAGGTGGGCCTCACCCAAAACTGATGGAATGCCCGAGTTTTGGGCCCTGCACAAGTGCAGGTGGGCCGCCTGCATCAGCAGGTGGACCCACCTTACTACAGTTGGTGGGCTGTGTATATGGCCCCACTTTGATGACGTGGCACATCCAGGCCGTCCAGCAAAGGACGTCAGGCCTGGACTACGGCCTGGACGTTTTTAATATGTAGATATCTGTATGGATATACTTAATATTATATTGTGCATACATGTAATCCGTGGGACCCACTGAGATCATCTGTTTCATTAACGCCGTCCACCCATTTTGGGTTCAGATCGTCCATCCATTTCAACGGCCCTGAACACCACTGCATGCAAAAACAAAAAAGAAAAAATTATATATATATATATATATATATATGCATGGATATGAATTTTATAATAATAAATGATCTTATATTATAAGATAAAGCTATGCATGTAGCCTGTGGGTCCCACACGTGTGGACCCACCTATTGTGTAATAACTGGAGTACTCTCCAGTACGTGTAAGCATAATAAAATATTATATGGGCCCTACATCCACGTGGGACCCACCAGCATATAAACTACGTATGTAACATATATATGTATATATCCTATGTAGGCCTCAGCACGTGAGGAATCCACCACTAATGAGCATGTTCTATTCTAGCCGTCTATCCATGCGACGAGCTCGTCCTAACAGTAGGCCACGTACGTGGGCCCCACCATGATATGAGTATTTCATCTGCACGGTCTGTGCAGTGGACCACACCATATAAATCATTGTGGGCCACACCACGCCACCATGAGCCCAGCACAAATGCAGGTGGGCCTCACCAAAATGATGAGAAAACCAGGTGGGCTGCACTGCGCTGAGCCTTACCAAATTTTAACTGCGCCTCACCAAATTTGTGGGTGGGCCGTTGGCAAGTGGAGGGCCATGCCGAGTTCTGTCCGTCCATCCAGACCTCCATATTTCATCCTGGCCGTTCATTCCAGGCCGTCCATCTATGGGCATCCAGTGATGAACGTTTGACACATGCATTGAAAAGGAAAATAGCTATACATATAATAATATAATAATAAGTATAACGTAGCCTATATACACACATATGTATATAACACTATAAATAATGGGATGGGCCCCACGTGCCATGCTGTACCCAGTAGTCAGCATGTGGGACCCGCGTTGATATTATATATATATATATATATATATATATATATATATATATATATATATATATATATATTATATATATATATATATCAGATGCGTATGATATATAATATTTAAATATATGTCAGATACATGTGATATATAATATTTAAATATATATCGGGAGCAGGTGGTGTTGATATAGTATTTATATACATATTAGACACATGTGGTGGGCAATCACATCTGCACCATCCCTTTGAACCGAGCTTGTGAAACCCACTAAGTGCATGTGTTGTATCCAGACCGTCCAAGATCTGGACATAGCCACCTTAATGCATTATTTCTCCACTCCGTCCACCTGCCATGGGCCTGATCTGGGGATTGCACCCAAACCATCTACTTTCAGCCCCACCCTTATGGTGGTGTCTTATCCAAGCCATCCACACATCCAGTGGATTTGTCCTAAAGGCTGAGGAGAAAATAAGATGGACCCCCCCTACCTAGTGGGCCACACTGCCATATACAGTGGCGAGTTAAACACCCTCTATTGAAACCCTTTTGAGCACCAGGGTTCTGGAGTAGCTGGGCATTTGTCTGACCTCTTAAAGCGGGGCCTGGTGACCCTATGAGTAGCTTGATAGAAAAGAAAACCCCGGGATCGGCCCTGCGGAAATTCCAACAGTAGAAATCATGGCCTATTGATATGCCCAGATAACCTTTTTAGGCCAAAAATTAATCCCTTAGGTAAACACTAATGGTGAGCCCTTAAGAATAGCTAAGGATGTGGGTGAGTGCATCCCATTCATAGGGGCCACCTGATGCATGTGAGGTCCATATGGTAGGACTGTCCAAACCACTGGTAAGGATGAGCTTGAAGCACTATTGGACCACCTTGACTAAATAAATGCATAGTGGGCCTAACACAAGCCTAAAGGGCCTTGTGTTACATTCCTTTGAACTTTAGTACAAAGCCATAGAAATTCTTGACAAATGTAAGCTATAATTTTTAGGAGAATCTTTGAGTGACCCCGGACCTCAAGAAGACTCAGGGCGAGTTCGAGAACACTACCATACAGGTGATGACTTTTCTCTTGGGCTTTCCATTTCTAAATTAGTTAAACATAGTTTACAGTAGATTACCACTATTGTGATACTTTCTCACATGTTACCTAACCCATGAAAATGATTACTATTCGCCTGTCTTGTTGATACATTGTCGGAAATCATTATTTGAAATTCTGATGCCTCCTTTCACGTTTTATTCGAAGTCATATGTTGTCACATGTTATTTTGATTGCCTCTGTACATAATCTCATAATGCTACACGTGAAAGATTCCATGATTGTATGCAAGCCACACTTGGGATGCACTTAGACAAAATGTGTGGGGGAAATAGAGACCTTGAACTGGTGTCATTTTGGTCAAGGTACCCTATTGGAACATCCCAAGGTGGAGGACCTCATGAGTCAGAGATGGTGGTAATGGGACACTATACTCGAGCTGTCGGCCTACACTAGGTGTTGAGCCCCCCGTAGTAACCAATGAGTTGCTTAAATTGGCTGATTGTAATTGGATTAATAACGGCTGGCTAATCATGCATTCATAGCATACTGGCGATGACGAATGACTAATTCTGGATGTTGTAGCACTTACCCCAGAGTTGATGGGGTATCGTTTCGCTAGCTCCCAGACCATCGATTATCGACCCCTATCCGACTAGATGATTTTCCCAGGTCGATGATTTGCATGGGTGACGAGCCCAAGTCCGGCTGGATGTGCATTCCCAGGCCGATGTGCATTCATGCATCCATCTAATAAGACTGCATATTGCCTGTTTTAGATTACTACTTGTTTTTCCTTTAACTATGTTTGTTAAGGCAGAGATGTGTAATCTTGAGGGGAATTCACACTGAGCTGGCCACTCATCCATCAACTATCCAACCGTACAGAACATGCAGGGACGGATATAGAGGGCGTCAGTGTCGGCCTTGATGATGCCACCATGGAACACGAGGGAGAACTCTATGATGACGAGCCGCCTCAGGGCGCAGCGGCGTATTTTGGTGTTAATCAGTAGTTTGATACTTTAACTTCAGTAGTTGGTATTTTGGACTTATGAAATTTTGTAATTAAGTCCCCCAGCTGAGCGGGTCAAATTTTGAGCTCTCATGAATATACATGCTTATTTTGGCTATCGCACTCTGAGTTTATATTCCGCTGTTTCTCTGATTTATAAACTCACGAATTTCTGAAAATGAGCCTCGTACTCGAGTTTTGGAAATCGGGGCATTACAGTAGATCAGCAGGAATGGGATCGGTGGCCAGACGGTGGAGAGGTCCCTGTCCAGTCCAATTAACCTCCCAAAGATTCAGCTCGCTGTCCCCAACTTCCCACTGTGCATTCTCGTCTATGACAGGGAAAAGGATCCTGATCTTCTTCCAGAGAGGGGAGACATTGTTGCAACAACAACCTTCCTCCGACGGGATAAGATCATTAACGTACTTGCTGTGAATAAAATGGACTTAGGGCTCGGCTAAGGAAGCATGTTTCGCTGACCAGGCCAACCTAAGACACAGGGCAGTCATTACTTCCTTTAATTTTCTGACTCACAGGCCTCCTTCTTCCACCAGAGAAGTAATTTACTTGCTTCAATCTACCTTTGGAGAGAGGTACTCCCAGATATGGGATCCCGGAGTTGGCTTTTGAGATACCCAAGAGGCGTTGGATAGATCTCACTCTCCCAGCTGGCATCTTGTCATCACATAGGAAACAGCTCTTGTTCAGGTTAATTTTCTAGCCAGAAGCTACCTGGAAGACTTGAAGGAAATGCTTGATGGAGAGGAGGGATGAGCGACTGCCGTTGAGGAAAAGCAAGGTGTCATTCACGAACAGCAAATGGGAAATCAGCGGGCTTCCGCAGTGAAGCTTGAATGGTGGGACCCAGCCTCTAGCTACGAGGGTATTAAAGCTCTGAAAGAAAACCTCGGACGCTAAAATAAACAGGCCAGGGACAGCGGATCACCTTGGCGGATACCTCTAGAAGATTGGAAGAAACTCGTCGCCTCGCTGTTAATAAGAACAGAGAACCAGCAATTTTTCCAACAAGCTTCCATCAAACGGAATGAAGAATCATTGAATCCAAATTTGGACAGCACTTGAGTGAGGAACTTCCAGTTAACTCAGTCGTAAGCTTTCTCCAAATCCAATTTAACTATTAAATTGTTCCCTCTAACTTTCCTGCCAAGTTCACTCACAGCTTCATTGGCCAACACAATGTTCTCAGTAATAGCTCGACCTTTGACGAATGCCGCTTGTTCAGCAGAGATCAGCTTGGAAAGAAAAGCCCCTAATTTGGCGGCCAGAATTTTAGAAAAAATCTTCTAAATGATGTTACACAAACTGATGGGATGGAAATCAACAAAAGAGGAGGTTAAGGGGCATTTGGGGATTAGACAGATGAGTGTTGAGGTGAAAGCCCTAGGAAGAGGGTCCCCAAGAAAGAAGGAGTGGGCAGTGGTATGAATGTCATTTCCGACAATCTCCCAGCAAGCAGAGAAAAATGCAGCAGTGAACCCATCAGGGCCCGGGGCACCGTCTTGAGGAATGGATAAGATTGCTGCATGAACTTCTTCCTTGGAAGGGAGGGACAAGAAGGATTCATTATCGTGTTGCAAAATGAGGGAAGGGATGGCTGAAAGCAGGTCAGGGGCTAGGGAGGTGGGTTCTTCACGAAAAAGCTGCTCAAAGAAATCGACGGCCGCTGATCGGATATCACTGAGGTTGGAAGTAACTGATCCATCAGCTAGTTTGATGGAAGAAATTACAGTGCACCTTAACTTCTGAGTTGTGGAGGCATGAAAGAATCTTGTGTTACGATCTCCTTCTTGAAGCCAGGAATTCCTGGCTTTCTGCTTCCAAAAGACCTCATCCATCTATTCCAGGATTGCCAACCTTCTCCTAGCCGCTGCACTTTCCCAAAAGAGGAGATCGCATGGGTTTTCCTGTAGTCTATGCTCAATGGTTTGAAGGTCTTCTTCTGCAATTTTCACCCTAGTGAAAATATTGCCACAAACTTCCTTATTCCACACCTTAAGCAGCTTCTTGACTTTCTTCAACTTGAGTTGGACATTCAATAAAGGCTGATCTGAGCAAGTACCTTCCCACACTTTACTGATAACCTGCCTGAAAGTATCATGTAAAGTTCACATTCTGAGGAATCGAAAAGGTCTAACCTTAGGATGGTCGAGGATAGGACAAGATAGAAGAAGAGGGGAGTGGTCCGAGTTGCAGCGAGGGAGATGTTGGACTTGGAAGGACGGGAAGGAGGAGCTCCATTGCTCATTAATGAGAACCCTGTCCAACCATGCCCACACGCGGGCGAGCTCAGATCTGTTGTTACTCCAGGTGAACCGATTGCCAGTAAAGCCTGCATCAATAAGACTAGAATTCTGCACTGCATCTGCAAATTCTGCCCTGCTATTATTGCCTTGCGACTATCTTGCTGATCTATCGTCCGATTCCAAAACTGCATTGAAGTCGTCCCCTATCGCCCATGACCCTGGGAGGAGATTACTCATAGATTCCATCTCCTGCCAAAGAGATCTCCTGAGAACAAAACTGCAGCGGGCGTAGACAATGGAAAGATGGATAGGACTGCTGGAGTTTTGAAAACACATACTAAGAGAGAGCATTTGGTTAGAGGAAGAGATGACCATAGCATTTAAGTTGGCATGGTAAAATACCCATATTTTCCCCCCCGCTTCGTCATTCAAGAAGGAGGAATGAAATCCAATCTTCAAGCCGATAGCCACCCTTCTCGCGTCACTTAACATGGGTTCAAGAATCGCCACCAAGCAAGGCTTGAAATTTCTAATCAGTCGCTTCAAAGTTTTGATAGTGGTCGAATTGCCTACACCACAGGCGTTCCAAATGAGCACTCTTCTTCTTGCAAGCTGGAAACCTTCTTCATCTGGTGCTTGCTTCTTCTACCAGTAGCACCTTTGAAAGGCGGGGTCGAGGCATTGGTGTTCACTCCCAAGTATAGGGTTGTGATGTAGTAATAAACTCGGTAAGACCGAGGTCGAATCCACAGGAACTGATATCTGTACTAGAAATAGAACTAGACTAAGATGTGACCTAAACCAAATAGAATTTGATGAATAATGGTGAGAGATTAATGTAAAACTCTAAGGAATTCAAAGGAAGGAAACTAGGGATTCAGAGGATCCACTTGTAGAGATCAAGGAGATCTTATGCCTGCATCAAGGATTATGGAATTCAAACTGAACTACTTGATCTGGGTTTCAAGAGATGAAAGGTATATGAATTAGAATGGATTCCATCATCTAACCATGCCCAAGAGACAAAGCAAACAACAGGATTAAACTAATTACCAACCAATCAAAAGTACATGAAAGTTAGGAAGAGTACTATCATCCAACCATGCCCAGGAGACGATGGTGATTAAGGCTTCCCGACGTCATAAACATCAAGAGAGAAAAAGAGATATTCAAAGCCAGCAAACCCATTGTAATTTTAATCACAATAAAAGATTGAGAAAATATTCTTTTAATAATCAACTCAAAACCAAGTTCTTCATAAATTTAAATGGAAAGCAGAAATAGTGTTTCCCATCTCGCTACAGCTTCACCTCTTAGCCCTAGCTAAGAGGATTAGCAACACATTGATGGGATGATTAAACAACAAAATAAAAATAAAATGGAAAAGAAAAGAAAAGAAGAAAACACTTATTCTTTCTTCACTCTCTCCCGTTCCAGCATCATGTTCCAGCCAAGCCATCCTCTGCTCTCTGTCTACAACCCAAAAACCGATCACCCTGCACTCCACCTTCAGCTCCTTTCCTCAAGAAAACAAAACCCAAAGCTCTTCCCAGCCGTGCACTCCAGCACCTTCCTTCCTTTCTCTCCTCACGTTGCCAGAGTTTCCAAAAACTAATGCTCAAAACGTGCATCAGCAGCCGGGACTCCTCTTCCTTCAAACGCTGCCTCCCTTTCCAAAAACTAAGCTTTTTCTTTTCTTTTTTTTTTTCTTCCAACCCCAGATGCCCCGTTCAAGCCTTCCAAAACTCTCCCATCCCCCTCTCCGAATCCTCTTCTTCCCTTATATAGAGCAGGAGGGTGTGCAGGAAGGCCGGAGTCCGCGGACGACTTGGCTGCGGAGACGCCGTTTACGCACAACAGCTAGATCGGAGTCTTCCCCTACTCTTCTTCTTTGCTTTCCTTCCAGAGTACGTTACGTACTTACGCTGGCTGATGGTGGGGCCCACATGGCTTTCGTTTTTGGAAATCCACACCGTCCATTCATATCAGCTCCAAAAAACAGGTAGGATGCACTGTTTTTGGATAAAAATCGGTGCGGTCCAGGGACGATTTCATTCAGCCGTCCGTCGCTCTTTTGGAGCAGCTAGAGATCAGTATCCATTGTATCGTCAAATTCTGTCGCCTAGGACTTAGTGAGCAGGCCGTTATGGACTCGATGAATGGCTTGGATTCTTTATTTGGCCAATGGGTGGGGCCCACAGGAAAGAGCGCAAGATTTTCTTCCTTCCGCAGGGAGGAATTTGAATCGGAGAAGGAGAGCTCGGTCAGCGCTTGCTGACCGAGGTTTGGATTTTTGGTGCGCGCCCGGTGCACCTGCACAACATGTACGTGCACTACTATATGGGTCCCACAGAGATGTTTGTGAGAAATCTACTCCGTCCATCTGGTTTTTCACACGATTTAAGGCATTGATACTGAATATGAGGTGTATCCAGAGATCAGGTGGGCCCCGGATCAGAAATTTATGGGCTGATCTGTCCGTTGGGCCACTTTCACGGTGATCCAGGAGCTGAAATTTTACGTGTACGGTTCATTTATGGTCCTCGGGCCACGTATGAAGTTTCGAACTGATCGGATGGTGGGAACCCTATAATCTTGCATTCTGGACACTTTTCGTGCCACTTGAGCTTCGATTCCTCGATTTCCGCGGACCCTGGTGTATAATTTCGTCGCTCTTGGTCGTCCGTCCCATGCTTTAGTGTCATCGGATCGGTAAATCCATGCTTTTAGTGTCCTTTCCCAGTCAAAGCTCATAAGACGCCCCGCATCACAAATTCAATTAAATTAGGCTATTAAACGGTGCCATGCTTGTAAATCCATGCAATAAATGGGTCTGATATGCAATATTTGCATTGGGAGGGGGCTGGGCCCTTGGACTCGGCACAAGGGACGCTGTCACCTGAGGCGAGTGCTGAGGGATAGCATTCAAAGAAGTGGTCAGGGGAGATTGTTGCTGCCCACTTGTGGTGATTGAATACCCACCATTAAAAATTCTATAGGGCCTACGTAATGTTTATTTGTCATCCAACCTGTTGATAAGGTCATGTAGACTTGGGTGTAGGGAAAAAAAAAACATACAGATCTAAAACTTTTGTGGCCCACAAGAAGTTTATAATGGTCAATCACTGCGGTTTCTTGTGATGTGGTCCACTTGAGATTTGGATATGTTATTTTTTTCCATGCCCTAAAATGAAATGATCAATATATGTATTAAAATAAAAGACATATAATAATAAAATTTTGAATTCAATAATTTGCATGTTTATGGATCTTTTGTGATCACATCTTATAATATGATTATATGAGGTAGGCAACACATTTTTAGAGTAGATGATCAAAATGTGTGATCTTACGCATCCTTTAATTGAAATAAAATGCATGTGCCTGCATATATGTGAATATCCCTATTGATAACCATTTAATCACTATTGATTGCTGATCCATAAGTGATTGGATCTATGATCAACACTGATGATCAACATTAATGATCAGATCCATTATCAACACTAAACATCAATGATGATTGGAGCCATCATCGATAGTGATGATCAATTGCCATGTTTGGTTTGACATGTTTGATTAGCATTACTTTTTCATTGATTCTTCGCTAGACAATTATGTGTTGTTATTATTGTACTTAGATTAATGCTTATGTTATCATTTGAACACTAGATGGTTAATTCTAGTTATTCTCTATAATTAAGGTTGTGCCAAACATTAGTAAGAACTCATATCAATCACTAAATAATGCATGGATCAATGAGAAAGGGTTGCATAGATTACACAAATAAATTATCATAGAATCATCTTATCTAACACATTTAAGATATTCATAATATGCAAAAATGATGATGATTAGTACTAATACCTTGTGTCATAACTAAGAAGTGATAATTTTTGTAATGCAAAAATGATTATGAGAACATTAATCATTGAACAACTTAAGGGTCAAATATTTTATTACAACAACTATGAAGAGTATTTTGTGTCATGAGATATCTTTTAGATAAAGACAGCATTTTATATGATTAGTTTCAATTTGGGCTATTCGAAAGTGGTGGTGGAATCCGAGTCTCGGTTGGTGGTTTTGTTCTTGAACGAGAATGCTCATTCTGCTGGAAATGGGAGTCCTAGCTTGCCAGAATCAAGAGGTTCAAGCTTAGAGGGCAGGTGGAATTTGTCCACATCTTCAGGGAAGGCAACACTCCGGCGGATGGGATGGCCCGTCTAGGCAGCGAATCTCAACATTGCTCCCTATTTCGAAACTCCTCGAAGCTTCCATCCCTTGTTTGCGGTCGGCTCTTCCTAAACAAGGTGGGCCTATAAGCTATTAGGCTTGCATCGGATGATGGCTTCTAGCACCAAGCCTGCGGTTATCTCATCTGGCTCCATTTCTGTATAGTTGTTGTGCAATCTTCCTTATATATATATATATATAACTCTGCCTCTTTGATAGGCCTCCCTAGGTCCTTTTTCCTGGGGAAGCCTGAAAGCGTAAAGATCTTGTATATGCTTTCCTTTTGAAATGAAATGCAGCTTTCCAAAAAAAAAAAAGATGGCATTTTATACACTCTAGATAAGGACCAAGAGGAATTACTATTAGCTAAGAATGACAACTTAGTATAGGGCTGTGATAAAGCATCATGATAAGTGGCACAACTCTTAATGTCTTTTTTTAAAAAATTTATTTTAATTTATTTTATTTTTTAATTTTAAGGAAGGGGTCTTGCCCCTATAATTGAGCACAACTCTTAATGCATGTCTTGATAATGACCATACATGAGGAGCTTATGCCCATGCACAAGGTGTATAAAACCGCTAAGAGAGTTAGGAATGCACTAGCTCATGCCTATCCATAAAAGTTGGATGCATAAGGGGTGATTAAACTTGAATTCCAAGAGTATAGGATGCTATTGATTGCTCCATTAATGACCATATCTGAAAAATAGAGTAAATAATAGACGATCTTAAGAATGTCGAGTGTGCATTGATAAAAAATCAAAAGATCATTGTCATACACCGTTCCCTGTTCAAGTCATAAGCCACAATCAAAAGGATTATGAACCATAATGATTTCTATCATAACATTCAAAGACTTATGTGGCCACTTCATATGTGAGATTGAAATGAATACTATTCAGCCCAGTTATGTCAAGGCCTTTGAGCAGAATCTCACAAGTGGAAGGTTTTCAAGAGAGGTTATCCACTGTGGCCTTTCACCTCTTCAGGTTCCTTCTCAGTCAAGACCGCTTGGAACATCGGCAGACTTCATGGCCCCTCAAATGAATGGGCGAAATGGTTATGGCACGATCAGCTTCCGCCTAAAATCTCTCTTTTCCTTTGGAGACTTCTTCATAAGGCGCTTCCTCTTCAGCTATCAGTCCAAGCTAGAGGTGTTTCCCTGGCTTCTAAATGTTTATGTTGCAGAGACAGAGTCGAGTAGAGCCCAAACGTACAGTCTTCTGCTCATCTCCTACTACACGGCCAAATTGCTAAAACGGTTTGGAACTTCTTTGGTCTACAGGCGGGGATCTCCATCATGCAGGCTTTATGTTAGTGGAATCCAGGATAGGCCAATGGAGAAGCGCCTGTGCCAGCAGGGAATACCAGGGGCAGTGTCACCTTCTCACCCCCGCGTTCATTCTGTGGGAGTTATGGAAATCTAGGAATGGGGCCTTTTTCGATGACAGGCTGATGAATCATCATTTGATCATTGCTAAAGTCCTTTGGTGGCTATCTACCATCAGGGAGGGAGTTGCTAATCTCAGGCTCGCCCAGCATCCCCTACCTGTGGATTGCCTTCAGTCGGTCCGCTTTTCTGGTCAGAACCATTCGGCGCCTATAGTCATCCATTGGCAAAAACCACCCACTTGTTGGGTCAAAATCAATGTGGACGGTTCTTCTAGAGGAAACTCGGGCCCGGCTGGGGGAGGAGGTGTCTGTAGAAATGACAAGGGAGATTTTCTCTTTGGTTTTGCTTCAGGTTATGGAATTATGACAAACATTGGTGCCGAGTTCAGGGCAGTTCATGATGGAATCCTTTTGTGCTTGGAGAAAGGTTTCTCCCAAATTATAGTGGAATCGAATTCGGATATGGTGATTAAGGTTTTCAATGAAGGGGCCAAGATTGTGTGGACATGGAAAGGTTGGAAAACCATTACTAACAGGCTCCGTGGGCTCGCCTCGTTAATTTTCAAACACGTTTATAGGGAGGGCAATAGCTCGGCGGACGGCCTTGCTCGAGTGGGAAGTGTGTCCCAATCCACATCTTTTTTCTCTTGCACTGCTGATCTTCCTCGGCATGTGCAGGGCGTCCTTTTCCTTGACAAGGTGGGGCTCGGAGCGATTAGAGAGAGGAAGTCTTAATGCGTGCCCCTCCCTGGTTCCCTCCCCTTTCTTTCCTTTTCTTTCTTTTGTACGGCCTTTACGATAGGTCTTCGTTGGGCTTTTTTTTCAAAGGAAGACCCGAAGCTTTGTGAATTTTGGCCCTGAATGAATATATAAGTAGACTTCTTTTGCTGAAAAAAAAAAAAAAAAAAAAAAAAAAGAGAGAGAGGGTTCAACGCTCACAATAAAGCTAAGAAGAATAACAAAAAACAAAAGCCAGTAATTCTTCCTTCTATCTCAAGAAGAGAAAATAAAATAAAAAGCAAAAAGCATCTAGCATAACCCACCATGCTTGAGAGAAAAAACCCAAAAAGAATATGAGAGAATACCCGATTGTTCATTAGGGTCTCCCCACACGATTTAAGCGTTTAACATCCAGTTGTCATCCAAACTATATATGGATCAAATGGGTGACATTTAGGTAGATTATTAGTTCATCTTATGGTGGTCTAGGCCCCAGCGGGGCTGGGTCAAGGTGAACGTAGATGGCTCTACGAGAGGAAACCCGCGTCCTTCTGGAGGGGGAGGAGTGGGAAGAGACTGTAATAGGGAATTCCTATTTGCATTTGCCTTTGGGTATGGTTGCAGTTCAAACATAAGGGTGGAATTTAGGGTGATTCTGGACGGCATGGCTTAGTGTGCGTAATTTGGGATCTCGAGAGTGGAGATTACCAGCGACTCTAATTCGGCTGTGGCGGCCCTCGCCAATAAGACCCATGGGTCCTGCTCCTTGTGGTATGGGAGGAAGAGGATAGATGCTCTTAGACACACCATGGAAGTACGAATCTCTCATACTCCAAGGGAAGCCAGCGCGGTTGCGGACGGGCTAGCCCGATTGGGTAGTGATCGAATCCCGATTGGGGCCGATCTTCCCATCTACGGAATCCCTTCTTTCCATCATCAAGGGGCATATGTTGCTGGGCAGAGTAGGTCTAGGCTACCTTCGTGAGGTCTAATCATCTCAGGGTCTTTGCTTTCCTTTCACATACAGGATAGGCGGGCCGCCCCTCTTTTTTGTTGCTGGCCCTGCTGGAAATAGTTCTAGCACTAGTACAGCCTTGTGCGACCTTTTGGAATTCAAAAATAAAAAATAAAAAATGTCCTGTTTATATATATATATATATATATATATATATATATATATATATATATATATATATATATATATATATATTCAGGCTAGTAGAGTCCGATGGACTTAATGACTTGTTTAGCAGATCAGATCAATCAGAGGTTATGGGCCATCGGTAAGATTTGGACAAGAATTCTCAATGCTAGGCATGCTCTCCCATCGACTCATATGGTGTGGGCCTTGTGAGTTTTGAATCAGCATGATTTTAGGCGTGTCTCAATGGATTCATGGTTTGGATGATACACAAATATTACAGTGAGCATAAAAATATTCCTCCAGCCAAAATTTTACTGCTACCGTACACTCGACTCTAACGAATAATTAATTTCTTGTTTTTTAATTTTTTTTATTTTTTATTTTATTTAAATAAATAAATTAAAAAAACCTATCAGATCTTACGAGCCCACCCATCCAAGACATTCAGCATGTACTATAAAGATTACTATTGTTGGCAGAGCCACCCCCTGATGATATATTGGATCATGCACATTTATTCCAGTTTCCACATCCGAAAAGTGAGCGCCGAGAATGTCTCATTCATGTGAGTGCATCAGGAAACCTGGAAGCGATTGCAGCTTTCATCTCTACCTTCCATCAACGATCATCGTCATGGTAACTTGATTCACCGAGAATATTCCATTGCTGACCGGAGATAAGTGTGATTCTACATGACTTCTCCCTAGACTAAATGCAGGTTGGTTCGGTGTTGGAAGAGATGTTGACTGACCCAGCATGAGAACTACAGAAGACATGGATGGACGGTCCGTTTCGCATTCTTGCACACATAGGAGCCCCACATGGATGCAACGTAACACTTCGGACATTGAACATGGATCACCCATCGATGGATCCATCAGCTCCAGAATCTTGTCTTCTTTCCACAATCTCCATGCCTAGAACAACATCATGGTCAACCAATTTCCAATGAAGATAGATTGACTATCACCATTCAAAAGAAAGAAAGGAAAAGAGTGTTTAGATTCACTTACATATCCCAGAAGGTTTAGAAAGTGCTCATGATAATAAAAGCTGTTGTTCTTTTTACCACTCACAATCTCTAAAAGCAAGACACCAAAGCTAAAGACATCGGATTTCTCTGAAAATCGCCCTTCCATTGCATATTCTGGGGCCATGTACCCGCTGCATTTCACCATTTTGCATATTGTACTTAGAAGAATGAAGTTTACAATAATTGAAACCAATCAAATGACTAATTGAAGGCATAGATTGGGTGGTTCCATGTGTTTCTTTTATTACCTCTTTCTTTCCCGTTGCATTTCAAACTCAAGCTACTCTTTCATATAGCACCTTGAGTTTGAGGGAGGGTATTAGGATCGATACAGCTGTATGAAAATCGTATATATTTACTAACTTTACTGAGGATTTTAGAACTAATCACTACTGATTGAATGGTTAGTTGTGAACTTCTTTTTCAAAAACAAGATAAGAAATGGAAAGGAGGTCTTGACAAAAATGATTAACGGGCTTTCTCCACAGAAAACATCCCAACATTGTACCAGAATGTCTGATCTGTGACATTCATCAGTTAGGGCTCAGCACAACGTGCCCTCACACAAAAATCATGCTGGTCCGCTAGTCATGTGGGCCATTAGTCTACATTGAATATCAACTACTGATCAGTTGTTTTCTTCAGCTTTCCATTTTCTCATACACAAGTGCTGACCGACTAGATAAATAGACTGGACTGATCTTTAAAAAAATAAAAATAAAAATAAAAATTCTGGCCTGTCCATGTTTATGGCTGGCAAGACCTCGATGAATGGCCTGGATCTTGCCATTATCCAATGTGGGAATGTTTGAGGCCCCAATCAAAGCAGAACCAATTTTCTAACATAGTTAAAACAAAAATCAAAACAGAAGGGTGAAATGATTTGCAGAGAAATGTATTTCCAACTACTGACTACAACAGAAATGAAACAGTTATTTTAGTGAAACAGCTGCACTTACTAGGTACCAACCACCCTATTAGTATTTGCAAGATTTTGATTGCCTCCAAAAATCTTCGCCATGCCGAAGTCTGAAATTTTAGGGTTCATTTCTCCATCCAATAGAATGTTACTAGCCTTGAGATCCCTGTGAATAACCCTTAATCTAGAATCTCGGTGAAGATAAAGAAGCCCTCGAGCAATCCCTTCAATGATTTTAAAGCGTTTCGCCCAATCAAGCTGTGGCTGTTTGCTTGGATCTGAAGATAGAGAGATAAACATGCTTATGGACTCAATTCTATATTTGGAATGCAAATGACTTTCACCAATTGAATA
This sequence comes from Magnolia sinica, assembly GCF_029962835.1. NCBI lineage: Eukaryota > Viridiplantae > Streptophyta > Magnoliopsida > Magnoliales > Magnoliaceae > Magnolia > Magnolia sinica. Next base: position 4,631,240 of record NC_080573.1, on the reverse strand, counting down.
TGATACCATGCTTTAAATGTAATTTATAGAACGTGAAGTATAGACAATCCAACCAAGCTTTAGTTTGTGCAACAAATAGGACGTCTGATTTGGCCCATGGTGAGCCCATGGTGAAATGAAGATAACCACAGTAGCTTCCTCATCAAATGAACTTAACCATTAGGTTTGTTATATTCAGGACCTGATCTAATTAGCAATTTTAATCAGATGGCTGGGATCATCAGACAGGAGAGAGATTATGGCATGCTCATTATTTAGAGGTGTGCCACTGTTGTGTCAGATAGGTAAATATTGATATGCTTCTTGGTTGTCACATTTTATTACTTATTCAATTGAGGTCTGTTTTGGTAAAAAAAAAGAAAAAAAAGATAGGTAAATATTGCACTGTGTAATACCTATTCTTCAAATGCATTCCCCTTTCCCTAAATAAATTCTCAATAGCGTAGCAAAGATAATTGAGTTAAAGCATGAACGAACCGAAGAGAAAGGCATCCAAGCTTTTGTTTAGCATGTACTCATATATGAGTATTTTTTCATCTCCTTCAACGCAATACCCCAACAGCCTAACAAGATTCCTGTGCTGAAGTTTTGATATCAATAAAATCTCATTCTTGAACTCTTCTACGCCTTGATTAGACCTTTCGGAAAGTCTTTTAACAGCTACTACTTGTTCTCCACCCAGCAACTTGCCCTGAAACAAGCACCAGATGCTGAAAAAACACTTGGGAAAGAAAGGAATGACCTTATTTTAAGTCCATATTGTACAATAGAAATGGCCATCCTTATAAAACAGTACCTTGTATACAGGGCCAAAACCCCCCTTCCCAATCTTATTTTCATCACTGAAGTTATCTGTAGCAATTCTAATTCCAGCAAAGTGGAATAATGGTAATTCAAAACCTTTTCCATGATTCCCTCCATCTCTATGCACATTTGCAACTGAAAGATCTTTTGGTTCTTCGACATCATTCTTTATAGTAGAGCGTCTCCAGAAGTTCTTTTTCTTCTCTGGTTTTGGAGTGGACAATAAATCATAATAAATAATAATTACAGGGAAATGTTCTTAAATGAAGAAATAATAAGCTTAGAGATTTTCTAATCGATATCCCACACACATATATAAAGCATCCCACAATACATGCCAACACACGTGCCAGCATGGCATATGGGTACTAGATGCAAGCCGTTAGCTTTGAATCCTCCAACCATCATCCATTGTTTACTTGGTTTTGGTATTGGTGGCTGGAATACGAAAAGAAACTTCCAAGTCTTTCAGCTTCAAACTTTCACATATATATTTCCAAAGAAAGGAACTTAGTTTCGGACCAATACGCTTGGTGGAAGTTCGAGTGAGAGTTGTGAAGTTTTCGTTAGGGAACCAACACGTGTAAATGATCTCTACCACTCCTTTTTTTAGGCCAAAAATTCTGGCTCAGGCCATTTGTCTGTTTGTAATATTTCAGCGGCTATTATGAGTGGACCAACATGATTTTGGTCCAGAGCATCTAACAGGTCAAACCCACCTGATAGATGACTGGGATCTTGCACCCCTGTGCTGAGCTGAGCATGCATGTGATGGCCTCTTGATGGAATACCTTATACGTGAACGTGGGCCTAGCACACTTTTTTAGGAATATGTACCTCTGTTTTTAACCGTCCACATCCAAAGAAGGTAAGCGGAGCCAAGCAAAACTGCAATCCCTATAATTGTTATTACAATGATGATTGACCGTGGAAGTTTTTCTTTGTCACCTGCATTCGGAGAATTAAAAGAAATCTCATATAAAATTATTTTCTTCAAATGGTTAAAAATGTAAGAAGAATGGATAAGGGGGTCCCTCTGATTTAATAAGAAACTAAGATGGGTATAAAATACTCAATGAGAGGCCCAATCAGTTCATGCATGAGATCCAGTCTACCAGGTACGAAATTAATCCTAACCATCTAAAACTTTATGGAATAATTAGTCAAATCAGATCGGTGATCTTGCATAACATTTTGGATGGCTAGAATTGTCTGATCATAATGATCTTTTATCAATGGCCCAATTGTAAAGCCTGGTAATGAAACAATGGTTCAGATCAGCAAACACTGCCACCTGTAAACTTGGGTGTGACCGGATCTTCCCCAAAATTGTAAATTTTTTATATGGTCGTTGCAAGGGATGACTCTATAAGAGGTGATAATTATAACAACTGTAAAAGTTTGCAAAGCTCAGGTGGGCCACACCACGTGGACAATGTAAAGTCACAACTAAACCACTAAATTCAAAAGGAAACACGATCAGTCTGATTTTTGGCATGTCTCTAAATTCAAAGCAAGAGTATGGAGGTTCAAACATGTGTATAGAACCATTGTACATCGAGCAAATATGTAATCAATCAAGACCGTCCAAATCAAGGATCCCACTGTTCTTGGGTCTTATCCCAAAATAAGATTTAATTCACAATTCTAACTAGCTGATCAATGGACATCCGTGCAATGAGTTTAAACCATATTGAGAATTTTATTTTTAACCATCAAAGTCATGGCTAGGAAATAGACAATCAGAACCATCAATCAGTGTAAATTATGGGTCATATGGAACCTAGACTAGAATCTACGGTCTGTATAGTTTGAATTATATTATTTACATGCCACGTATGCAGCTTGTGGATGCGTACGATCAACCCTCTGTGGGTGAGCAAGGTGTATGGCACATTGGCCTTCTTCGAGGAAGGCGTATCAAATTGGAAAAGTCTTTGTTTGACGGTGGGATCTTTTGGTTGTCTTTTCTTTTGTTTGCTTGAGTGTGGGGTCGTTTGGGGTGAGTTTTGAAAGATGGGGAGCGTTCTGGATGGTCTGCAGAGCCTTCTGCTCTCTCCAAACTTGTTGACCAAATCTCCGCGGGACCCACTGTATTGTATATATAACATCCACTCCGTCCATCAGATTCCATACTTCATTCTAGATACAAGAGGGTAAAATCATCCAGATCCACAACTAGTGTGGGCTACACCACAGGAGCAACGAGGATGGGACTCCAACCATAGGTTTGTGTGTGGGGCCATCATGGTGTGTAAAATTTATCAAACCTGATAATCAGGTGTAACTCAGCATGATGAAGAGAAGATTCAAAACTTAGACTGATCCAAGTTCAGGTGGGCACACTGCATGATCTTAGAGGTTTTATGAGCAGTTTTACATTGTTGGGTGTCGTTGGAATTTTCTATAGTGCTGATGATTTGTAGTTCAAAAAAGGGTTCTCATCTGATGGATGGAGTGGATTTACATACACAACATGATGAGCCCTACATAGTGTCGGTGTTTTACTCGTTAGGCAAAACATGTGCTGTCTACCTGGGGTATTGAAACAAAAGAAAAGTCTTGCAGGAACGGGTCTCCAAAATCCACGATAGAGGGCGTGGTCCTCTTTCCACTTTTTTTTGGGGGCCACACTGAGATTTACATTGTTCTCGTTGGTAGGTGTCATTGGAATTTTCTGTAGGGCTGATGATTTTGTATATATGGCTCAGATAAGGGTTCTCACCTGATGGATGGAGTGGATTTACATATACAGCACGACGAGCCCTACATAATGTCGATGTTTTACTTGTTTGGCAAAACATGTGCTGTCTACCTGGGGGTATTGAAACAAAAGAAAAGTCTTGTAGGAACGGGTCTCCAAAACATGTGCCGTATACCTGGGGGTATTGAAACAAGTCGCCATCTACACCTAAGAAAATTTATGATATAAGAGAAATTTTGTTCCACGAAGATGTGTTCCGATGTATGCTGTTTGGATACGTTATTTAAGTTATGCTGTCAGAACATGGAGTAAAAGGGAGTATGGCATGTAACATATCTGAGGAACTTAAAATGGATAAAGGCACATGTAGTGTTTGTGGAGCGTGAAATATTGACAAAATAAACACACGTGAAATATGAAAGACGCTTGAAGATTAATAGTTAAAAATAAAAATAAGAAATAAAGAAACTGTTATGCATGTGGACATATCAATAGTAAGCTTTTCTTGTCTTTACTTGGCGTTTGTTCGAAGAAAGATCATAGTAAAAGGCTCAGATGATTGAAATTGAAAAGCAAGGTTAATTGGGGCACTTTAACTTTACCAAACGCCATAATATCACCATCGTTTTTTATCAATTGTCAGCGGTTGGAATGATCAATAGGTACTTAAATAATTCAATTGAAGAATTAAAAGCTCTTATGAAATGATGATGATACTTCCCAACCATTGGAATAATTGGTGAATGGAAGGAATTGTATCACCATTTTTATTCAATCATCATCATCACATCATCAAAGAGCAATTAATTGGGGTCAATTACATGAATCCTTTTCGTAATTTTGCTCTATCAAGGTCCATGACTTTAGTTAGTCCATGGGTCATCAAGTCTTTTCTTCCCACCAGAAGCAGTTGGTCGAATTGTTCAACTCTAGAAAATTGCAGGAATCGTTGTAAAACATGGATTCTTATCTATCATATATAACTTAAACAATCATGATAGACTTCAGTTGTTATTCTGCTGATGATTTAAAAAATTAAAATTAAAATTAATAAATAAATAATCGATTTTACTTGGGAAAATGTAAAGAAGTAGGAAAACAGACTCACCAAGTTCAGAATTGGCAAGACGAATGCAAAGCTCCTCCCCTTTGGAAGAAAATTCCTGTATATCAATCAAACTGTCGACCTATATCATGCAAGCAATCCCGCTAACGTATGCATAGGCAACACAGGAGCAGTTCTTCAAACACTCAGCTTCGCATCCTTTGGCATCATGAACGTCCAACCAATGGGCAAAATCTGGCAATTTCATCCTTCCCATCTTTAAAAACCCGTCTCCTTCCCCGACCATCATACTACTATTTCCATCTCTCTCACATTGTAATTGAGTTTTCCTCACGCACCCACCTGACCAGTTCCCCTTGCCCCATTCTTCAGCCGACTTGGGTCGGAACCCTCTCAAACATTCACAAATCGGCGAATTTGAGGGATTGCAGCTTCCGAAAAACCCACACATTCCATAAACATCACACTGACTAACGGATTGCGACCAACCATCTAACCAGTCCTTCCTATCTTCTCTTAACACCACTTCCTTGAATATTCCTGACCGATCTACCACATACCTTAGAATGGTAGACGGGGAATCAAAACTTAAGTACATTACTCCTTCAATATCCCTATCAGGTTCAAGGGAAAATCCGTTAAGGTATACAGAATTCATGTTGGGTATCCCCACGAACATCTGCCCATTCCATTGCCCACTTCTCCAAATTGGATGAGACCCATTGTAGAGAAAAACTTGTGGTATTTTCTGCTGTTCAAGGCCTACAGAGAACTTCCCTGGTGCCGGATCATCTGCGTTCTTCCAATCAAAGGAAGTTCATAATAAAAGGTTTGGATGATTGAAATTGGAAAAGTGGGGTTAAGTGGGACACTTCCTTTAACCTTTTATAAGGCCATAAGATCATTGTCATTTTATTTTTTTTAATTATTATTAATTGTGAATGGTTGGAATGATCAATTTTGCAACCACTTTAGGATCAAACGCATGTTTAAATCATTCATTTGAAGATTTAAAAAACTGGTATGGAATATTAATGATACTTACCAGCTATTAATTAGATAATTGGTAGATCAAAGGAACAGTATCACCATTGAACCATAGTAGCAACTAATTCTGTTCAATCGCATGAATTCTATTTCTCCTGTCCACTCTATCAACAGCCATGATTTAGCAAGGCCATATATAGGTCATAAGTCCTTTCTTCCTACCATTTTTGTTCAATAAGATATTGAAAGTAGATGATGAACTTGTTCAATTCTGGAAAATTAAAACATGGGTTCTTATCTATCAAACATAACCTAAATTCTCATGACAGACTTCAGCTGTTAGCATTTCAATCTAAAACGTTCTGATGATGAGTTCTTTAAAATGAAAATAAAATAAAATAAAATTAATTTTACTTGTGAAGATGCAGAGAAGCAAGAAAACAGGCTCACCAAGTTCAGAGTTGTCAAGACGAATGTAAAGCTCCTCCCCTCCTGAAGAAAATTCCTGTATATCAATCATACCATCGGCCCATATCATGCATCCAATCTCGCTAACATGTGCATAGGCGACACAGGAGCAGTTCTTCAAACACTCAGCTTCACATCCTTCGGCATCAGGAACGTCCAACCAATCGGCAAAATCTGGCAATTTCACCATTTCCATCTTTAGAAACCCCTCTCCCTCCCCATCCATCATACTAATATTTCCAGGTTTCTCACATTGTAATTGAGTTCTCCTCACGCACCCACCTGACCAGTTCCCTTTCCCCCATTCTTCAGCTGACTTGGGTTGGAATCCTCTCAAACATGCACAAATTGGCAAATTTGAGGGATTGCAGCTTCCGAAGGACCCACACATTCCATAAACATCGCACTGATTATTGGATTGCCACCAGTTAAGGAACCAGTCCTTTGTATCTTCTCTTAATATCAGTTCCCTCAACATTCCTGACCAATCTACCACATACCTTGCAATGAGAGATGGGAAATCATAAGTTAAGTACATCATTCCTTCATCTGTATCAGTTTCAAGGGCGAATCCTTTCAGGTAGTCAGAAGTCATGTGAGGTAACCCCACGAACATCCGTCCATTCCATTGCCCACTTCTCCAAATTCGACGAGACCCATTGTAGAGAAAAAGTTGTGGTACTTTCTGCCGTTCAAGGCCGAAAGAAAACTTCCCCGGGGCCGGATCGTCTTCACTCTTCCATGATGTTATGGACCGTTGCTTGCCCGTCTCTAGATAAACACCAACCTTCATCTTTGCCATAAAGGTGTCCGTAGGATGATCAAAGCTTTGCCATAAGGTTCTTCGTCGGCCATTAGCTGAAGCTCCTTCAGTCAAAATGAGGTTACTTGAACCTAAGAGCATTGCAGTCAAATTCTTCGAGGTAGTAGAAATGCTTGATGACCATAGAGTGTTTCTGCTTCCATCAAGAATCACAAGATTTCCATCGCCACCAATCGATAGGATGCCAGAAGAATCAGTGAGTGGGTTTTCTCTATTAGCCACCCATACGACCGTTGGGCTCTGAACATTTGTGTACCATATCCCAACGTAACGGTTTTTTGAGGTGCCTGGGCTGAAGAACCCTAATTCAAAGTTTCCACCTTCCGAAACTAGCGTTTGGCCATCTTTGAGAGATTGGTTTGGGGATAGGAAGTCAAGTGAAGTGCAAGATGGGGAGAGAAATAAGGAGAAGAGAAAGATAAAGAGAGAAGAAACAAGAAACCTCATTTTTCCTGTTTTACTACTCATAACGATCGAAATTCTTGCACAGATTATGTTGTTTGGAGTGTACGCTTATGGCGTTATATCTGTTATTTATCATTTCTTCATGTGTTAGCGAGTAGTTTCCATGAAAGACCGCTGCCGTACTTGGAAACATTTCGTCAACAAATCTCAACTGTTCATGTAGCTTTTTTCATCCAAGCCATCCACAACCATCAAAGATTCAACAGACAGACGTCACGTATATCTTAGAATCCTCTCCGTCAAATTGGGGGGTCGCACTGGGCGGCTACAAGAGAAAAATGGGGCGCGGATTAGATACTGACAAGGTCAGTAACCAAATCGCTACTGAAGTGACGTCACCAAGCTCTGTGGACCCCACCATGATGCGTGTGTTGTATCCATACCGTCCAACCATTTGTAGAGATCATTTTATGGCATGAGAAAAAGAAAGAGATAGATCTAAGGTTCAAGTGGACCCACTACAGAAAACCGTGGGATAGTCACACCCACCGTTGAAACATTTATAGGGCCTACCATGGTTTTTTTTTTAGATCCAACTTATTCATAAGTAAACATAGAGATAGATGACGTGAAAACAAAAATATAAGCTTCATCGGAAACTTCTGTGGCCCCTAGGAAGTTTTGAACGGTGGATGTCACTGTCCCCACTTTTTTCTATGGTGGGGTCCACTTTAACTTTAGATCTATGTCGTTATTTTTCTCATAACATAAAATGATCTCTCCAAATGGATGGACGGTATGGATACAACACACGCATCATGGTAGGGTCCACATAGCTTGGTGACGTCACCTCGGGAGTGATTTGTCTCTTGACCTTGTCAGTGTCTAATCCGCGCCCAGAATAATGGTCAATAGTGAACGTGGGGCTGACCATGAGTTTGCCGCGTACTTACACTTATTTTATTTATTTATTTATTATTATTATTTTCAGGTATTGACCCCGCGGCAAGGAATTGACTTCGAGGCCGATTCCTCTATATTAATGATGGAGAATGCTTTTTTCAGAATGCGTGGGCCCACCGTGAGATACGGACTAAGGCCAACCCGATCATAAGGTGTTCCCCTCAACCTGTGCCAAATTGGACGATCCAAAAAACACACTCGGGTCACAAAACCGAACGGTTGGGAGCTGCTGCGCTATTAGAACTTTCTAGATTGTGTACAGCACTTTACTTGTTTTGGACAAGCCATCTAATCAGGCCGAACGGACGCCCAAAAATCCAGCGTGTTTGACTTTTCGGTGGTATGGTAAATGCCGTGTAGAAAAGTAATAATTACTTCCCCGTGCATTTACAACTTTCCTGATTTGGCCACTTACTTTTTACACGAAAATCGAAAATATTATAAAATATCTGTGGGTCCCACTGTGATGTATTTCTCTTATCTACACCGTTCATCCATTATTCTAGTTGAATTCATAGGATGAGTAAAAAATTGAGGCATATCCAATACTCAGTGGGACCACGTCATACAAAAAAAGTTATCGAATACTTACCGTTAAAAACTTTGTAAGGCTATTGTTTCTTTTGGTGTGGGCCACTTGAGTGTTTGATCCACTTCATTTTTCGTCTAATACTCTAAAATATTGTAATAAAATAGACCGACGGAATGGATATATCATATGCATTACTTTGCAGTTCAAAAAATAAAATTATATCTTTTAAACCAATTTCACATGCACAAAGCCCTATGAATTTTCAAACACATTAAAATCGTAATAATTACCATTTCCAGTATTTTCCATTTCTTTGAAAAAACAAACAGGCCCTAAAATTAAGGTGGACCACACCAAGTAATTTTAGAGGTTTTAGAAGTGATTTTACATGATGTGGCGATTATTGTTTTGGATTGGGCTGATATTCAGAGAGAACACAAGGGGTTTCTCATCACTGATGGATACGGATTGGATGTGATCTTAACGGAATCGGATTGGCTGGTATACCACACATCAGCTATATATGCGTAGATACCTGAGGTGCCAAGGGGAGCGCCGACGCTCCTCGAGCTTCGAGTTGTACAAACGGTTCAAAGAAGATCACGTAACACCACAATATGTATTTATTATATCCGCACCTTTATCCATTTTTTTCAGGTCATTATAGAGCATTAGACAATAAATGATTCACATCCAAAGCTCAAATGGACCACACCAAAAGTAGCAGCGTGAATGATGACTTTCAATATGTTAATAATAATTTTCACCGTTAAAAAATTTGTAAGCCCGCTGTAACGTTTATTTTCCATCCAATTTGTTAATAAGGTCACAAATACATAGACAAAGAGGAAAAAAAAATTTCATATTATTCCGAAACTTGTGTGACCCCAAAAGGGTCGCAGTGGTAGACATTCAATCCCTCATTGCTTTTTGCAGCGTGGTCCAATTGATCTTTAGATCTGTCTTGCTTTTCATCTCAAGCCTTAAGACAGGCTCGCCAAAATGAATGGACGGTTTAGACATAATACATATCTCATGATGGGACCCATAAAACTTGTTGACGTCAATACACCAGCTATATAGCTGGTGCCTGCTAAACTAGTCACTCTCTTCCCATCAAAACATCACAATAGGCCCCACACAGCCTTGTTAATATTGGGAGCGGATCAGGTGTTACTCGCGTAACACTTTAGTGGGTGTTGCTCTAGCTGTGGGGCCCACCTTGATGTATGTGTTAAGGAAGCGAATTGGCTAGTGTACCACACACCACTGACCTGGCTGGTTTGTTGAGTTGTCAAGTTCTGAGTTCCCATCATGACATATATGTGTGTAATATCTAAACCATTCATCCATTTTTAGAGATTGTATGTCATAAGGCTTGAAACGAAAAATAAGACAAATCCAACGATCAAGTGAACCCGATTACAAAAAGCAACGTGGGACGGTTGCAACCCTCTCGGGATCACAAAAGTTTTGGAGTAATATGATATTTATTTTCCCTCTTCATTCATATCTGTGTGACCTTATGAACGGATTGGATGGAAAATAAATGTTATGATAGCCCTAATAATGTTTTAATGATGAGAATCATTATTGCCATTGTGATTTGTGATGTGGTTCACTTGTGCTTTGGATATGACTCATTTTTTGGATCATACTCTAAAATTTTCTCACCAAGCATATGAACCATATGGATATAATAAATACATTACTGTGGGGACCATGTAATTTAATCTCCTTTGAACTGTTACTACAACGCGGAGCTCTCAGCGCTCGTGCATGAAACGTACCCACACCAGCAAGGTCAGTGGTGTGTCGTACACTAGCCAATCTGTGTTGTATATACCCACCGGCTTGGAAACAGATTGGCTACTCCCCCTGCCACCAGCCCAGCGGCTAGTGGTCTGTGCTCTGTGGGCCCAACCATGACGTATGTGTTTCATCCATTTCGTTCATCCATTTTTTAAGATAATTTTAGGGCTTGATCCCAAAAATGAGAGGGATATAAATCTCAAGTGGACCACACCATAGGAAAATAATAGTGATTGGATGTCCACCATTAAAATCCTCTTAAGGTCCACTGTAATGTTTATTTGACATCAAATCTGTTGGTTAGGTCATACAGACCCAGATGAAGGGAACAAACAAAGATCAGCTTAATCCAAAACTTTTATGGCCCCCAAAAAGTTTTTAATGGTCGGCATTCATTCAACACTGTTTCCCATAATGTGGTCCACTTGAGACTGGGATATAACTCATTTTTTATCTCATACCATAAAATGATCTAGAAAAATATATTGATGGCATGGATGAAACACATACATCATGATGGGTCCCACAGAGCACTGACCACCCGCCATTGGCCGATGGCAGGGGGAGTAGCCAATCCGTATTCCACCGACTTCCCTTGCCCCCGGAAGCGGGTTGGCTGGTGACCACACACCACTAATGCGGTTGGTGTGTTGTAGTCACCAAATTCTATAGGTCCCATCATGAGGTGTGAATTATATCCAAATTATATTTAAATCGTCTGTTTACTTGGTGAGCTCATCATAAGGCTTCATCTTGAAAATAAGACAGATCTAAAAATCAATTGGACCACATTGTAAAAAAGTAATAGGGGATTGAACCCCTGCTATTAAAACCCTTTTGGGGTTACAGAGATTTTGGATCAATATTATATTTGTTTTTTCTCTTCATTCGGGTCCGTGTGACCTTATGAACAGATTTGGATGGAAAGTAAATGTTACGGTGGGGGGTAACAGGGTGAGAGGAGTCCACCTATCATTGAAGTGCATTTGTTGTGGCAAAGGTTTGGATCAGCAACCAACCACGGAGTTGTTGAATCGTTTATTCATCAACGAGAGCCTAGTGGTGAAGGGTTGGAGTCACTTCCGTGCAATTTTCAGGGTATCCCTCGCAGCGAACAAGCAACTCCACGAGAGGCTGAGCCGGTGGTGGCTCTCTCCTCTTCCGAAGATTAGCAATGTTGTATTGAGTGGGCTGGCCCATGTATAATCCTGTGGGAAATCTGGAAGACCAGAAATGCCATCAAATTTGATGGCAAACAGGTGCTGCCTAGGGCACCTAGTGCGAGTACCAAGTGGTGGATGGCATGCATGGCTTAGCAAGGGGTTGGCCTTGCCTAAAAGTCCTTCGATGACTGTCCCTTAGGGAGTTGGGGGTAACGCTCCCTACCCTTCTAAAAGAAGAGTTCACTGCTGTTAAGCGGATAAAACCAGGCAGGGTTTAGTAAAATTGAACATGGATGGATCAGTTAGGGGAAACCTGGGGATCTCAAAAGGCAGAGGAGTTTGCAGAGGGAAGCTTGGGACCTCATTTTCGCATTCTCGAGAAAAAAGAAATATCAGCTAAATCCAAAAGTTTTATGGCCCCCAAAAAGTTTTTAATGATCTACGTTCATTTAACCATGTTTCCTGTAATGTGGTCCACTTGAGATTGGGATATACCTAACTTTTAGTCTCATACCATAAAATGATCTAAAAAAATAAATGGACGGCATGGATGAAACACATACATCATGGTGGGGCCCATAGAGCACCAACCACCAGCCATTGGCCGATGGCGGGGGGAGCAACCAATCTGTTTCCCCTCTCGAAAGGCTAGTGGGGCCATAATCTGAAATGCACCCTGAACAAGAAATATTGGCCGCTGATATTTATAGTGGAATACGGGCAGTCTTCGTGGCCCATCTACAGGATCTCACAGAAGAAAGGTGGCTGTGATGGTCCTATTGCCTCTTCGAGTGGTCCCAGTGGGACCAAACATGCTGGAAAGTTCAAATGACAAAAGGATTGGCTAACAGAGACGGTTTGATCACTAGCTTTCCTATAGTTAAGAGTGGGTTGGTCGACTATCCCCACGGTGAATTTGATACAGGTAAAAAATCCTATCCGTCAAAGAACCTTACAGGTATTGAAATGTGAACTGTTGTTTCTCGCCATTCTTTGCATTGACGGTCAAGATCACCATTCTTGGGAATGTTTCATGGCCCACCCATGATGGGAACTACTAGATGAATAGCCTAAGCACCGATTGGAGAATCATTTGATTAATTCCAACTTATATTTTCACCTAATAACTCTCTCTCTCTCTCTCTCTCTCTCTCTCTCTCTCTCTCTCTCTCTCTCTCTCTGCAGCACTCGTCACCTGCTCTGCAGTGCTTGATTCTTTGTCTCTCCCCAGAGGGGAGGGGGATTCGAATGTAGGTCATGAATCACGCCACGAGAGGAGATTCAGGTACAGGTACGCTATCAAAATGAAACGAATGGCGAACGATTCCTCCTAGGCGATCTAAAGGAAGCGAATGGAGCCTCTTCGTGGGCAATCTTGCTTTTGACATCAAGGAGGACGATCTCAACAAAAGGTTCAGTCAGTTTGGGGATATCAATGACATTTACATCCCGACCTTCGTTCGGTCTGGAAGAAAGAAGGGATATGCTTTTGTTAGATTTCGAAACAAGGAGGATGCTCAGAAGGCGAAGGAAATGCTCAACGACCGCTTCATTGGTAGGCGCCGAATGGTTGTTAACGATGCATCGTAGAGAGCGGCCCCCAAACCCCAACCCCCCCCCCCCATTAGCATCCAAAATCCTAGGCCTAAGACTGCTTATGACCCTCCGCCTGACAATCCATCTCTTTCATCCAACACCGCAGGTAGGGTCCTTGTCCAAGCCACATCCAATGACCACAACCACATGTCCTATGCGGACGTTCTACACCCTCCCAATCTTCCAACTACCTATTCCTCCATTATTGTTCCCAAATGGATATCTGACAAGGGTAGGGCAGACATGGCCAATGCCATCGTGAGAGAGGTTCACAGTCCGATAGATGCTTCTAACAGCTTGACAGACATTCTGAAATCTTCCCCATTCAAATCTTCCCACCCTCATATCCAAAAGATTTTTGAATATGGCTATGCTATCAGCTTCAAATCAAGAGAAGGAGTTTTAGCTTTCTCCAAGTACCGCCTCCTCCACTAGAAAATGAATTTCAAAAATACCATAATATGGGGCCCAACGATGCTGATACCGGGCAGGGGAATCTAGATTCTGATTGGGGGTATTCCCTTACACGCCTGGAGTGAACATACTATCGAGCAGGTTACTTAACAGATGGGGACCGTCATTGAGCTGGACAGGGGTTCTCTAGACGAAACAAATCGCTGGTTTGCCCGAGCTAAAATTATACCACACCGGAATGATCAACCTTTCACGGTCTCCAAACTCCTTATATAAGGAAGATCATACCAGATTCTGTCTTTTTTTATTGTTATTGTCATTCGAATCGGGAGTTTTTGCATTCTCAAACCCAGTGTACTGCTCACCCAACCAATGAAGGAACAAGAGAATGGGTAGCCCGAGCCTTTGGGCCATCACACCACAGGTCACCTGATGATGAATCCCAGTAAATCCAAGGCAATACTGATGACCAGCCAGGGCTGATGGAGGCAGTAGATCTTGAAGATCATTGACTAACGGATACAGCTCAACCCATTCGACAGAAGGCCTCGGAGACTATACAAGCTACTGATGAGAGACAGATTTGGGCCAGGCCCGACGATCATCGACTAAGGGATACATCTCAACCTGTTCAACAAAAGGCCTCAAAGTTTATATAAGCTACAAATGAGAGACAGATTTATGCCAACCCTCCAAGCCACCAACGACGGTGACATCCCCAACCACATCCCTCCCCAACCCTCAACCACCAGATTTTGGATGTCCTTCCTCGTCTAGAAATCCCCAGGATGAGTAATCAGACAATTGACAGCAATGTTATCTAACCGCTAGCCCAATTTAGGAAGGCCGATTTTTTAATAACAGACCTTCAAATGAGAATCTGCACTCCTCCCCTGCCAGCCGGCCCATCTTGTCCCAACCTAGTCAGCCACAACACTCCACCCCATGGATTCAACCTCCCCATGAAACTCTAGAAGCATGGGACAGGTGGCTTTCTGGTGTTAAAGATCTATTCAAGGACAGCCTAGAAAGACTATTTTTTAACCCTCCTTGCCCCACTCTAACTCAAACTGTTGATCGAAATAACTCCACCCTATATGCTCCCCTAGCCAGGATAGCTAGTGAGGGTCTGCAGGGTCTGATCCCCCCCTCCAATCAGGACAGTCAGTGAGGAACTGCAGGCCCAGAAGGATACAACATTTGTCCAAGAAGAAGTTAGAAATGAACCAACGTGCAATGAAGTATATGAGCCAGGAAATCAATCAGCTCCTAAATCTTTTAAGGGGCTAAAATTATGGGTGGATATTCAAGGCACCCATTTCTGACTCCAGCATTGATTCTAATCAAGAGGTGAGAATTAGGAGGGAGAACAAAAAGAAAAAGAAAAACTTGTCCAAGCTAAGCATCATCTACAGGAAGAGTTCAAGACTGAAAGGTGCGTTGGGCTAAGAATAGAGGCTGTGTTTCTGATGTGTAGCATCCTTTCATGGAATGTGCGTGGGGTAGGTAATGCTCCTACTACCCGTTTTCTGAAAAGGCTGGTTAAGAAACACAAAGTGGCAATTCTTCTGTTACAGGAACCGATGATCAGAGAATCTCAGCGTGCTTTAGTGGCCTCCAGACTGGGTTTCTCCTCCCAAATCGCTCAGAATATGGGGGATAATAAGATTTGGATCTTGACCTCGGACCAAGTACCCAATTTCAAATCATCCGGGTAAGCCCTCAAACCATAACATTCACTGCCCTCTCAGATCACTTTCCCCAATCCATCACTGTCACTGCAGTTTATGCTAGTTGTAACAGAGAGAGCAGGAAGTAGCTCTGGGATGAGCTGAGAGATATTTTCAGAATTGACATCAAACCCATGGCTAGTCAGTGGTGACTTTAAAACCACGATCAGTCCGAATGATCATATTGGTGGCACACCATAGATGACGGGAGTTATGCGCGAATTCCAGGATGCAATCAATGATTCAGGCCTAATTGACACAGGTTTTTCGGGCCCACCATTTACTTGGAGCAACAATAGAGCTGGCAGAAGTCGCAGATGGGCTAGGTTGGACTGCATGTTTATCGATTTTGATTGGAAGTCTTTCCTCCTGGGTTTTCAGGTCCACCATTTACCGAGGACCCATTCTGATCTCTCGCCACTTCTTCTCACTTTCTAAGGAGTAGTTACTAATTTCCCTCGCCCTTTTCGCTTTCAACGAATGTGGACGACTCGTGATGATTTCAAGAATGTGGTTGCCAGAAGCTGAGAATCTGAGATCACAGCCTCTCCTATATTTAAGTTCTCCATCAAAATGAAGATTTTGAAGAATACATTAAGAAAATGGAACCATGAAGTGTTTGGCAACGTTTTCAGAAATGTGTAAGAGGATGAGAATGAATTTACTAGAGCTGAGCTATGCTTTCTCAACTCCATGATGAATGAGGATTCCTCCTCTTTACAGCAAGCCCAGGATAACCTGAAACGTGTTTATCTTCAGGAGGAGATCTATTGGAAGAAAAAAATCCCGGATTGCTTGGCTATCAGAGGGAGACAGGATCACCCGTTTTTTCCACAATTCAGTCTTGGATAAGCGGAGACGTCTGACAATTAAAATATGAAGAAACCTTCTAGGGAGATGCTTGAAACAAATGACGATATTGGTGAAGAAGTTGTTCGATACTTCCAACACTTGTTCTCTTCAGGATGAAGCGATTCTAACAGCGACATTCTAAATTGCATCTCGAAGCTGGTGACCCCCCAAATGAACTTGAGCCTCATGAGGCCCCTCACACTGGAAGAAGTTAAGGAAGTAGCCACCTCCATTTCGATGGACAGTGCTCCTGGGTCGGATGGGTTTGAAGGTGCTTTTTACACTTCTTGTTAAGATGTGATTGGCCCGGATCTCTTTGACGTAGCAAAAGATTTTCTTCTTGGTGACCACATTCCTAGGGTGTTTCAATGCACACAGATTTGTCTCATTCCCAAAAAAAAAAAAAAAAAGAAACCTCAAATACATTACAGATTTCAGGCCTATCAGTCTTTGCAACTATTTATTAAGATTTTTTCCAAGATTACGGCAGCTAGGATCGCTCTCATCCTCCCTGTTTTGATCTCGTGCCTTTGTTAAGGACAGATCCATTATGGACAACATATCAATAGCACGGGAAATGGTTCACGAGATTGATAGGAAAGCTTTTGGAGGTAACATGATTATAAAACTCGACATGGAAAAGGCGTATGATCGCCTGGAATGGCATTTCATAATGCAAGTTTTGGATAGATTTGGGTTCAGTCCCCAGTGGACAGCCCAACTTCAAAGATGTTGGAGAGATGTTTGGTTCTCTGTTCTCATCAATGATAGGAGCTATGGTTTCTTTCGAGCTGGTAGAGGTCTTCGCCAGGGAGATCTGTTATCCCTAGCCATATTCATTCTAGCAATTGATATATTCAGCCGGGCCATTTCCAATCTCTTCTCTTCGGGCCGATGCCAGCCTTTCAAGCTCCCCAAAAACTGCCTCTCTATTTTCCATCTTTTTTATGCCGATGATGCGATTCTTTTCTTGAATGGCAGGCTCTCTAATGTGCTGATCCTCCTCCATTTAATTCTCCAATACGAGAATGCCTCAGGTCAACGGGTGAATGCTTCCAAAACTTCATTCCTCCTACCCACGAAAACGTCCAGGAACAAAGCTCAGAGACTCAGCACTCTCACAGGCTTCTGCCAAACCTTCCTTCCCATGGTGTATTTGGGGATTCCACTCACTAAAGGCAGAATTTCTAGCCCGCTTCTGCAGCCGATCGTGCACACGATTACAAGCAAGATTGATGGCTGGAAGACTAATCTCCTCAATCCAGCTGCGAAACAGGTCCTCATTAAGCATGTACTATCCAGCATTCCCATCCATTTGCTATCTGCCATCAACATTCCAAAGCTTGTCTGCAAATCCTTGGAAAAGGTGTTTGCAAATTTCTTTTAGGGAAGCTCTGAGAAGGGAAATAAAAGGCATTGGGTCAAATGGGCCAAAATATGCTCGCCTCTCCAAGAAGGAGGCTTAAGAATTAGAAGCTTTGAAGATGTCATGTAGGTCTTCAGAATCAAAATGGGATGGAATCTGCTCAAAGAAAAGTCTCTATGGGCTCATTTCATGACAACCAAATATTTTTCAAAACTTATTTCAAATCAAGGGAGGTTTGGCTCAGTCACATCCCCTAGCTGGAAGGAGTTTCTTCATGCGTTGCCTTTTGCCTTCCAACACTCACGGTGGCTGATTGGTGAAGGAAATATCAACTTCTGGAATCAGAATTGGTTGGGCAAAGGAATTTTGGCAGGTGTCATTGTAAGTGCCATTCCTCCCCATTTGCAAGGGACCGAGGTTAGTGACTTTAACCCCTTAGGCGGTAGATGGAATCTTACTGATATTCAGGATATCATTTCTCCCTCAGCCATGCATACCATCTCAGCTACTGAAGTTGGCCTTTCCAACAGAGAAGATAGATTCATTTGGGATTTAATCTCGAAGGGATCCTTCACCCTGAAATCCTCCTGGAACGTCATTAGGCAGCAATTCCCAAAGACTACATGGTCTAGATGGCTATGGAACCGTTTTCTCCTTGCTAATCTTGCAATTTTCTACTGGAAAACTGCTCACGCAACTGTCCCTATTGACGCTGCGATCTAGAAATATGGGATCCCTTTCATTTCTCGTTGTGAATGCTGCTTCCCCTCGATCGACGCTGCCTCGCCCTTTTAGGACTCACTGGGACCTGCCCGTCTACATCAGAACAGGGGACATCAATCCAGGCCGTCGACACTGCACCATCACCATGCTGAGGAGACACTGGACCATCTTCTCAGCCTAGGCAGCATTGCTTCTCTGGTGTGGGCCCATTTCAGTGCCCTCTTTGACGTTCCAGTCCTCCTCAACGCCCCCATTCTCCAGCGGATAGAGCAGTGGTCTACTTTGGCTAGCGAGAGGTCCAGAATCAAGATGCTAACCAGTTTCCTCCCCTTTTTCATAATTTGGGAGTTGTGGATTGATCGTAATGTAGCCCGCTTCGAGGGTCGAAAAATGTCTGCCTCTACCATCATCTACAAAGTTTCTCATTGGCTGCGTGAGATTGGGACCCTCATTCAAGCTATGGATAGCAATTTCATGGCTGAGCACCTTACCATTCAACTATTAAGGCTCCCTTCCCACCCCAACTCCCCTGTCTTTATGCCCTCCATAATTAGATGGACAAAGCCCTGATCTTTGGCTGAAACTAAACACCAACGGGTCCTCGAGAGGCAACCTAGGTGAGAGTGGTGGAGGTGGTGTTTGCCGAGACCACCTTGGCCAACTCGTCTTTGTCTTTCACACTTATTATGAGATCTCTTCAAACACTAAGGCCGAAGCTAGGGCCATGCTGGATGGCCTCAATATCTGCTCCAACCTAGGCCTTTCGAATATTATCCTCGAAACTGACTCTAAAGTCATTGCTGATGATCTGAGGGAGACTGGCTCCTCTAATCTATGGAATATCTGGTATACTTTGGGGAAGATTAGAGATAAATCCCAGGACCTTAACCTGGTGATCAACCATACCTTCAGAGAGGGGAATGCAATGGCTGATGCTCTAGCTAGAATTGCCAGTGAAGGGTGTCCAGACAGATTTTTCTTCCATCGCGCTAAGCTTCCGAAGCCAGTCAAAGGGGCGTTAGTGTTAGATAATGCAGGAATTGGAGCCCTTAGATGCCACTGATAGAGACGCTGATTTTTTTTATTTTTTTTTCTGTTTTTCTCTTGTGCAATTCCCCTCTTCTCCTTGCTGTTTTTTTGCTGTGTTCCCCTTCAGTCCTGTTTTCTCTTCATTATTGAGGTATACGATAGGTGTGGCTACCTTTCCTTTTTGTGGGGCCCTCCTGAATGTCTATAAATTCAACTGATTAATGAATTTCCATGGCTTCGACCTTTTTCCAAAAAAAAAAATGTTCACTTAATAAATGTTATACTCCATTATATAATATCAGCCTTCAAAATCAAATAATGATAGTAGAAATCATTTAAAATATTCTATTTGATCTTTCTCTATATGTTTAGAATTACAAAAACAATCAGAAAATGAGGACTGCGAAGTGCACTGGCATTTTCGCAGGTGGCAACTTGGCACACGTGTGCAACATCGAAGCCACTCATAATTATAGGATATTGTAGCCTTTTTACTTAGAAAAAATAACTTAGAAGGGAATAGGAGAATACTAATTTTTGTTGTATTGCTTTCTTCATACTTGAAAATGAAATCCATACACATATTTATAGGCTTTTGGATACATTTAAAAAATAAAAGCTATTTAATAGATGTATAAAAAAAACTAAGGGACATGTGACTCTTCAACAAAGAGACATGAACCTTTTCACAAAATTCTAAGCATGAATGCATGCATGTATTGCAACAAATACATGTATTCCAAAAGGTAATTGTATTGGAACAAATTAATACATGTATCTCATTAAGTACATGTACATGTATTGGAACACATACATGTATCTCTCTTCAAGTACATTAATTCAACAATAATGTGGGTCTAACAATCATGCTAATTGATCATTAGGTGATGTGAGGGATGAAGAAAACTGACCAACCGATCCGCATTCAATGTACATGTGCAGTCCACTTGATGATCACATCTCCTTAATTTATTTCCAATGCCTCTAAATGGCGGCAACCACCTATTGTATCTCGGATCTACAATGTGTACGCTAAATTTCAGAATTAGATCCTAAAACAAATATTCATGAGCAAAGAATGAGGAGGATCATTATACATGGGTTGAACCCCGAGTATAATGCTTTTATCACGACAATACGAGGTTGGCCTACTCAACCTAGTCTCATAGAGTTGGAGAATTTGTTGGCCAATCAAGAAAGTTTATGCAAACAAATGGCTAGAGCATCGATAAACAAGGAAAATGAAGCACTCTACTGCAATAATAAAAAAGGCAGACATTGACAGCAAAACAAAAAGGGCGAACAAAGTCAACAAAACTTTGAAAAGTCCAAGAAGAGAGAAGCGCAAGGAAGAAGTCCTTGGACAGGGGGAGTTCAATCCGACAACAATACAAAAATGAACGACAATCATCCGTATCTCGAAGGTATGATATAAAGTGTTTCAATTGCGGCAAGAAAGGTTACTGTGCAAAAAATTGTTAGCTCAAGAAAAAATCAGCCAAAAGTAACTTGGTGACTTCCAGAAATCACCAAGAAGATAGTGAAGATGACTGGGACTTTTAGGCATCCATAGCAGTGTCTGAATCCATCAAAGGAGATTGTTCAGAGAATGAGATAGATTTTGATGAACCACTCAAGTAATCTAACACAGTCACTGACGAAGTAGCTGTTTTCTTAATAGTGACAAAGATTAGTGAAATAGCCTTTGTCGTAGTTTCCAATCAATGAGCTATCAACTACAGTGATGATTGGATCATTGATTCAGGGTGCTACACATCGAGGAATGTTGTCTTTGATGAAGCTTCATCATGGTGGTTGCCACTAAAGGACGAGCTGTCAAACTCTCAAGACTTAGAAGATGAACTGCATGAGAAGATGAGACAAGGGAAGGAGAAGAATCTCTTATTTCAACTAAGGAGTTGACGCCTACAGGACGAGATGGTGAGCAAGTGCCTAATCTGTCTAAAACACCAGATAAATCAATGAGTCCATGGCAAACTAGAGTACATTAAAGTAATCCAGAAGAGCTTCGCCCAAGTCAACAGGATGTTGCGGTAGACAACCCACCAATTAGGAGGACGACTAGACAGAGAAAGCCTAACTCGAGATACGTGGATGCTGCCTTAGCCGAAGAAGAGACCGTGAAAGAGCCAACGACATTTGAAGAAGCATCTCGAGACATAAAATGGCAGAAGACGATGGAAGAAGAGATTAAGGCATTGAACCAAAATCAGACTTAGGAACTAGTTCCAAAACCGAAGGATGTGAAGCCAGTATCATTTACATGGGTGTACAAATTCAAGACTCGCCCCGATGGATCAAGAGAAAGGTACAAAGCTCGACTAGTGGCTAAAGCATTCTCACAAAAATATGGGTTGGACTATGATGAGACTTTTAGCCTTGTAGCAAAAATTACAATGATGCGAGTACTACTAGCACTTGCAGCGAGCAAATCTTGGAAGCTATGGCAGATAGATGTGAAGAATGCCTTTCTACATGGAGAAATTGATCGAGATATCTACATGGAGCAGCCAAGTGGTTTCCAGAGTAAAAGGCATCAGGATTATGTCTGTAAACTAAAGAAGGCCTTGTATGGGCTTAAACAAGCACTGAAGGCATGGTACGGCAAGATAGAGGAATTCTTAGTACAAAGCGGGTTCTCGATGGCACCTGTGGACTCCAATCTCTTTGTAAAATTTTAGGAAGGTAAACTAGCAATAGTGCTAGTGTACATAGATGACTTGATCATCACTGGAGATGATGACGGTGAGATTGAAAGGACAAGAGAGAACTTGTCCGCGCGATTCCAAATGAAAGAACTTGGAGAACTGAAGCATTTTCTTGGACTGGAGATTGATCGAAGCAACGAAGGCATATTCCTCTGTCAGCAGAAGTATGCCAAAGACCTATTAAAGAAATATGGGATGCTCAAATGCAAGCCAATTGCCACACCTATGGAGGCTAACGCCGGCTATGTTCGGAAGGAGGAAAAGACTTGGAAGATGCAACTATGTACCGACAAATAGTTGATAGTCTAATCTACCTTACATTATCGCGACCAGATATAGCTTACGCAATTGGTGTGGTTAGCCGGTTCATGCAAACACCAAAGAAGCCACATCTTGAAGCAGTATGTCAAATACTGAGGTATGTGAAGGGTACGATAGACCTTGGTTTATTACACAAGAAAGGTGGAGCATGCAAGATAGTTGGGTACTACGATGCTGACTATGGTGGTGATCATGACACACGACGATCAACTACTAGATACGTATTCAACCTTGGCTCAAGAGCAATCTCTTGGTATAGCAAGAGACAACCTACAGTATCTTTATCAACCACGGAGGCTGAATACAGAGCAATGGCAATGGCAGCACAAGAAAGCACATGACTTATACAGTTAATGAGGGATCTTCATCAACCAGATGATTATCCAATGATATTGCGCTACGACAATCAATCAGTAATCTGCTTGGCTGAAAATCCAGTGTTTCATGCCAAGACCAAGCATGTAGAGGTACACTATCACTTTGTAAGAGAGAAGATACTTCAAAGAGAAATAGAGATGAGTCATGTGAAGACTGACGATCAAGTTGCAGACATACTCACAAAAGGACTTGGTAATGTTAAGTTCACCAAATTCAGAAAACAACTTGGCATGATGACCAAGGCAGAATTGTGAGAGTTGGTGCTGAGGGGGAGTGTTAAATGTTATCATCACCTCTCTTGAATATTCCGGAGTCTTCTGGAATATTCCAGACATTTCTCAAAAATTTTAGAATTTTTTAGAATCTTCCGGAAACTTTTAGAGTTTAATAGAGTTTTATTGACTCTTCCGGAATGTTCCGGACAATGCTAAAACCTTCCGGATTCTCTTAGAATGTTCCGAAATATAATAGAACCTTATATGATATTTGAAAGTTTCTAGAACTCTACTGATTCTAGAATCTTCCATAGTCCTCTATAAATATAGAAAGTTTCTCATTATGTAAACAACATAAACAACAAAGAGTGAGTTCAAGAGTGAAAACAAGGTGTCCAAGTATTAAGACTTTAAAAGAGTTTGTCCTTGTGTGTGAGAGTTGTCATTCAAGAGTGATAGTTTGTGAGTGTTGTAAAGAATACCCTTGTTGTGTATAAGTATTTGTAATAAATATCATTACATTTAGTTGCCGTCTTCAACTCTTCATATTTTTTTTGCATGCTTTGTTGTAATTATCTTTCGTTTATTTAAATCAAATTTGGATTTGCTTCCACGGCTCCTAACATATTTCCTTTAAAAAAAAAGTGACAAATAAATAAAAAAACTTAACTAATAAAAAAAATCTTAATCTTCTTTGATAAACAAACAAAGAGAGAGAGAGAGAGAGTGGAAATAAATTTATCAAATACATAAAACAAGGGGTGCTTTACCCAATAGACTTTAACAGTTTTAAGTGTTTTTTTTTTTTTAAAAATCTGAGTAGCCTTCAGAAGTGTTGAATCTGTCGTATTATTGGGATCAAGGGAAACAAGGAGTGCTTTACCCAATAGGCTGCATGGATTTCGTGCACGTCTACTAATTTCCTCCAGCAGAGAGAGTAATTCGGGAAGGTACCTGGCGCGAGGTAAGCAAGCATTTGCAGGTTGTTCGACCTTCAAAATAAAAAGATAGCTAAAACACGCAGTATAAAGAACCATAGGGCCCGTATTGTCGGACAAATTATCCCAAAAGCTAAAAAAGATACCCGTTTAAAATAAAAATAAAAGCCCACAATTAAGAAAAGCAAAGGTCGCCGAAGACCTTGACTTTTAAAGGCGTCGGCAATCCACACCTTTTCCAAACGCGGATTCGGTGGAATGGAACCACTGACCTGGTGGATCTGTGACCTTAGGGCCAAGCATGACGTAGTTTTTATATCCATGCCGTTCATCTATTTTACCCTTTCATATTAAAGAAAGTGGTAATAAATTAAGCATATCCTAATCGCAGATGGACCACACCACAGGAAAGAGTGGTGATTAAGAGCCTACCATTGAAAACTTCGCAGGGTACCTTAATGTTCATTTGCCCTCCAACCCGTAGATAAGGTCGTGTAGACATGGATGAAGGGAAAACAAAAATATTAGCTTGATCCAAACCTTTCGTTGCCTCCGTGAAGTTTTTAATGGTGGATGTCACAAAAATATCGGCTTGATCCAAAGCTTTTGTGGCCCTTAAGAAGTATTTAATTGTGAACGTTCACTCACCCTTGTTGCATGTGGTGTGGTCTACCTGAGATTTGAATCTGCATTATTTTTGGGCTCGTTCCCTAAAATGAGCCGATAAATCAGATGGAGGGCATCGATATATGATACATACGTCATGGTGGGCTCCACGCTCAAGTAGGTGGAGCCCATATTACCTTCAACTTCTTTCAGCGTAAGCCACACAAGCCAATATGGCATACATGTGTGAAATCAAAGTGATTCATCAAACTGGTACACTTTAACGGGAGACGAGTTCATGAAACCCCAAGCTTTTTGGGTCCACCATAATTTCAGTGTGAATCCACTCCATCAATCAGCTTCATAGGCTGAGAGCCCAAAAATAAGGCTGTTCAAAGACTCAAGCCAGCCCTACCATGTAAATGAACTGCCCCAAAAATTAAACTTGTAGATTCATCAGGTGTTCACAAATGAATGAAAATAGCAGGCAGTCCACAAAATGTTATCAACAGTCCACATCTATGTTACATGCGGCCCACACAATGAATAGAGTGGCCTGACTTTGTTGCGGGTTCCTCACACTTATGGGACCAAACACGTACTAGGTTTGCATGTAGCGGCCATGGGGTTTGTTTCATGTGCATGCGGGGCTTGTAGACCCTAAGACGCTGCCTACGTGTTTTCAGTGTCGGCCAATGACTCTTGCCGCCATAAAATATCCACTACTTTAACTTTTGCATGACTTGACCAATAAAGGGGAGCATTTTCCAAGTTAGATACATGATGTTTTTGCTTTTTGACGTGGTAGAGCCGAGAAAGAATCTTGTTAAGACCGAGATTCACGTGACTTGGTTAAGTGGGCCCCTTCAAGGCCATGTGCTGCAGACGGTCCAATGGTGTGACTGTTGTATAATGTCTTAAATCTGACCGTAAGAGGGTCTGTCCACTCAGCCCCATCCAGGATGGATACGTGGATGATGTTGATGATAGCAACAGTTTGTTCGATCCAATCGAGAAAATTTAAAAAATAAATAATAAATAATAAATAAAATCTTATTTGATTGACTGCTTGGAAGTTTCTATTCAATGGCATTGAAGGATTTTTGATATCACGGGCTTCAATGTCTATCAATGTCATCAAAGGTCCCGTTCAATGTACACACAAAGTTACATAAGTGCAAGATTTGTTTCCTATTTTAATTTGGTAGTATATATACCAGGTGTAATCATGATTATGGTAAGGGATTAGAGAGAATTGGTGCATTATAAGGTGTTTTAAATGGTTCAAGTGCATGCATAGCTAGGGTTTCAAAGGAGATTAGAGGGTTGTTCCAATCAGTAAGATTTACTATCTCTTATAATTTTTCTTTTATAGTGCATTACTTATCACCTTGTGCCGTGATTTTTTCCTGTAATGGTCATTCTATGTAAATTGAGATTGTCTTCTCATTGGGTTTGTTTGTGCAATTGCAATTACACTGTTTGATTCTACTCTATGTGTTTCCACAAGACCCAAGATGTTGCGTATGTGTTTTCAGTGTGGCCAAATGACTCTTGCCCCATTTTGGTAGACGACCATAAAATATCTAGTACTTTTGTCTAAATTGACCAATAAAGGAGAGGATTATCTAAGTTAAATTAGATACAACTTTTGACATGGTAGAGACGAGAAAGATTCTTTTTATGAGCAAGATTCATGTGACTTGGTTAAGTGGGCCCCAACAAGGCCATGTAATGCAGACAATTCAATGGTGAGACTATTGTCTAATGTTTTAAAATTGACTATAATATAGTCTGTCAATGCCATCGATAGACTTCTCAATTTCATCGAGAATATATGGATGATGTCGATGCCATCGATAGTCCGCTCGATTCAATCGAGAAAATTTAGAAAAAAAATTTAGAAAAATCTTTTTTGATTGCTAGACAATTTGAAAGTTGCTACTCGATGGCATTGAAGGATCTTCGATGTCATTGATGGAGCTTTAGGGGCTGTTTGATTTTTTAATTTCCCTGGTAAATACATGGAATTACCTGATTATTACTTACTACACCTGTTTGAAAGTCGCCAGGAATTACGTTTCGAAAATCGGTCCATACAAATGTTGTTATTACTGATTTAAATATGTGGGCCCCACCATGATATATATGAGTTATCCACACCATCCATCCTTTTAAAAAATACATTTTAAGGCATGAGCCCAAAAATGAGGAAAATAAAAAGCTCAAGTGGACCACACCTTAGGAAACAGTGATCATTAAAACGTCAATGGTTGAAAGTTATTTTCTCCCTAGGGCCTACAGTGATGTTTATTTGTCATCCAACCCGTTAATAAGGTCACACAGTCACGGATAAAGTGGAAACAAAAATATCAGTTTGATCTAAAACTTCTAGGGTCTTCAAGAAGCTTTCAATGGTAGGAGTTCAATTCCCATTGTTTCCAGTAGTGTGGTCCACTTGATCTTTGGATCTACCTCTTTTTTTGGCTCATGCCCTAAAATGAGTTGGCTAAAGGGATGGACGGTGTGGATAATACACAAACATCAATGTAGGCCCCACAATTTAACTTTTTTCTCCTTTGGTGACGTGAGGAGTGCTATAAATGAAAGGTGGCGATCAAATCACCTTGGAAATCCAAACCGGAAACATAGAGGTAAATAATTATTACCCATTTACCTTGAATTACCTCTATAATTAGAAAATCAAACAGGCCCTTAATGTTTGTCGATGCCATCGAGAGGTAAATAATTATTACCCAGTTACCTTGAATTACCTCTGTAATTAGAAAATCAAATAGGCCCTTAATGTTTGTCGATGCCATCGAAAGTCCCATTGAGTGCACGTGCAACGTTGCGTAAGTGCGGGATTTGTATCATATTTCGATTGGGTAGTATATATATCGCGTGTAATCGAGATTAAGGCAAGGGATTAGAGAGGATTGAGGCTTTCTAAGGTGTTCTAAAGGGTTCAAGAGCATAGCTCGGGTTTCAAAGGAGATTTGAGGGTTGTAATTTTGCTTTCATAGTGCATTACTCGATCCTCATTTTGTGTTGTGATTTTTGTCAAATAAAATTCAGATTCTCTACTCATTAGTTTGTTTGTGTGATTGTGATTACTTTGCTTGATTCTGCTTTGTGTTTCCCCAAGCCCCGAAAAGTGGTATTAGAAAGAACATTGGGAAGCAGATCGCATCTTCAGCTCCCTCTTTGGCATCCCCTGTATGCAGCATCAGTCAATCGAAGGCAAGCTTTTGCAATGGCGTAGAGCCTCTGCCCCTAGCGTGGCTCCTTCAATCCGCAATCTCCTCCATGCTGATTCTGTGGGAAACCTGGAAATCTAGGAATGCAACTAGGTTTGAAGACAGACCCATGAATGCCGAGGTTGTCTTAGCGTGTGTTCAGGCCAGTGCCAATATCCTGTCTGACACTTCGCCGCTCAGATGGCCTTCTCCCACTCTTCCCAGGGATGGGCTAAGTAACGCGCGATCGTCCTGCCATACAAACCTGACTGAAATTATCATATGGGCCAGGCCGGCTACAGGTTAGGTTAAAGTAAATGTGGATGGCTCGGCTAGAGGGAATCTGGGCCCATCGAGAGGGAAGGGGCATGTAGAAATGAAAATGGTAACCTTATCTTCGCCTTCTCGATTGGATATAGCGCCAGCTCAAACAATCGAGCAAAGCTCCGTGTGATTCATGATGGCATTACTATGTGCCTAGAGAAGGGGCTGAGTAAGGTTGAGGTTGAATCGGATTCTAAAGTGATGGTGGATCTCGTGTTGGGGAAGTCGAGCATTGCTTGGAGTTGGAGACCATTGGTATCTGGGATCCTGAACCTAGTGAGAAGAGGAACGTTCTCCTTCAAGCTCATTAAGAGGGAAGGAAATGACCCAGCGGGCAGCTTGGCCTGTAAAGGGAGCAAAAGCCAATCCTTCTATTTCTACAACCACATGATCGACCTCCCTCCCGAAGTGAGGGGGATGATCTTCCTGGAGAGAATCGGTTTGGGCTGCCTTAGGACTTTTTCTTCCCACCTTTAGGTTGATTGTTGGTTCCTTCCTTACCCATTTGGGTAGCTCATTTTGATAGGCGCCCTCCCGCTCTTTTGTTTGGGGCCGCCCGTTTGTCCAAAAAACAGGTGTAATTAGTTTAGTTAGAAGATACATGATAGGTGTGGCCCGTCTCTTTTTGTTGGGATCCACCCGAAGGGCTGTAAATTTTGTGATTAATGAAATTGTGGCAAGAGCCTACTTCTTTAAAAAGAAAAATGTTCCGGTAAAATTAACTTTTAACTATAGAAAGTAAAGATGAATGTCATCCTAGTTAAGCAAGGATTAGAAGATGCACTCTTTGAAAAGTGATCAGAATCTATGAAAGAAGAAGAATGGAACAAGTTAGATAAGAAGGCCAATATTTTAATCCAGTTGTGCCTAACGGATGAAATCCGTTATAATGTTGTGAGAGAGAACATTGCGTCTATACAAATAGTTGTACTATTTTGAGGGTCAAATATTGCATATTAGACCCAAGTTATTACTCGATTTTACGAACATGATAATGCTTAACGACCTATTTTAATCATGTTTGTGTTGCAAGGTGAATTTAGGAACCTGGACTGAAAAAGGATACTAAAAGCATGAGTTTAACACTCAAAAGTCACCAAGGCAACGGACGGACCCCGGGAGACTGAGATCGAAGACTTTACATGCCAGAGATCTGAGAAAATCAAGCAATTCATGCTAAAGAGGCCTGAAAATCGTCCAAAATGCAAGATCATAGGGTTTCCACCATCCGTTTGGCTCAAAAATTTATATCTGGCCTAAGGACCATAAATTAACCGTACACATCAAATTTCAGCTATTGGATCCTTGTGAATGTATCCCAACGGATAGATCAGCTACCAAATCTATAATTTGGGGCCTACCTGATATTTTTATATACTTCAATTTTGGTATCAACCCCTTAAATGGGGTGAAAAAACGAATGGACGGAGTAGATTTCCCACAAGAATCACTGCAGACCCCACCCTGAGGGTGTGCATGTGCACAACATATGTATACAGGCCGTGCACCGAAATGCACAAGGTCGGTTAGCACACGCTGACCGACTCTCTTCTTCAATAAAATCAAAATACGCCAGCGGGTGGACGTTCGTACACCAGTTGATCTGAGTGGGCACTACCCATCATTCATTTTGACGATCAGGACCGTTCATTACATCCAGAGGGTAGCTAGGACCCAGGACATGGTGGCATTTTGGCCCCATGCATGTATATACACGTAGATAAATGGAAAACATAGGATGAACAGCAAGGTGAGTTGATACAGTGGGCCGCACCAAAACTCTACTAAAACCACTCATTTCCGACTGAAATCGTGCCAGTAATCCAATTAATAGGGTGGATCTCTCCTAAAACATCAATATGGGCCCACCGAGCATCTTAGCGCAAGAACTTTCCTTTTTCACATGTCTGGACGTAACTTCCTCCGTGGGCCATTGCACGATCACGGTAAGATCCGATTCCATGATTTGGACCGTCCATATGAAGCCCAAGGTGGGGAAGAACATCACCAGGGAGGCAGATCTCACTTATTTTGGTCGCAGGGCTCTCCAACAGCCGTCGAACGTGGCTGTTTATGCGTTTCACTGCACATGATGCGAATTGCATTATGTAGGGCTTTCTCACCTACTTCTCCACTCCACCGCCTTCATGCTCTATAAAAGGAGAGGGAGGACGTGGAGACTGGGACATGGGAGCAAAGGAGAGAGAAAGAACGTGGGCTAGCCAAAGAGTTCTTCCCTTTTCTTCTTTAGTTTCTTCTTTCCTTTATGTTTTTAAGAGATCTTTAGCTTAATCATGTCTGTGATAAGATAAACCTCTTAGCTAGGGCTAAGAGGTGAAACTTGTAGTGTGATGGGTTGATTTTTATGCTTTGATTTATGTTAGTTGAACTATCTTTAACTCTAGTTTGATTATAAGGAATGTTTTCAGTTTTTAATAGTCTGTTGTGACTTAAATTACAATGGATCTACGATAACTTTGAGCATGTTCTTTTCATTATTATGATTATGAAGTTAGAAAGGTCTGTTGTTCACCATCGCCCCTTGGACATTGTTGGATGATGGAATCCTTCCTAACGTTCATACATCTCTCAGATTGGTTGTGGATTGGTTAAATTCTATTGTTTGCTTTATCTCATGGGCATGGTTTTGTGATGGAATTAAGTCTAATTCGCATTCTTCTCATCTCTTAAAAATAGATCAAAGGAAGTTCAAATTTGATTTCTAATGTTATATCCTCCAACTGGATGAAGATGAGACTCTAAACCTAATTGTGGTCGTAAATTAAACATAGATCTCCCTGATCTCTACAAGTGGATCCTTGGCACCCTAGTTTCCCACCTTTGAATTTTACAAGTTTTAGTTAAAGTGATTTACCATTATTCTCTCAAAATTTTCTAATTTAGATTACATCTTCTTCTAGTTCTAGTTCTAGTTACTTTTAGATTACGTATAAGGTTCAGTCCTTGTGGATTCAACCTCAGTCTTACCGAGATTATTACAACATCGCAACCCTATACTTGGGGTGGTGAACATACTATACAACGATCACGAGCGGTCGAGCGTTGTTTTGGGCTTAAGATGGAATTAGTACATCCGTAATACGATCGAGGGTTGTCTGCAGCCCTTGCATAATTAATTGACTCTTCGAGTGAAAATCTTCCATTTGTTCCGATAGATAACGAATCCTTGTATCACCATGCATAGGATTTTGGTTCATTCCATCGTTAGTTGCCATCAGCCAAGACAAGTCATCGCTCTGATACAACTTAGTGTAGTGAGGGACATAATAAGGTCGATCACCGTCTTCCTCAAGGGATAACTACTCCAAATCCACAGAGCTCTCTGGACTCCTCATAGAGCTTCCTCGAATCCATGAGGGATAAAAGCATAAATAATTCCTAATAAATTTGAAATAAATTGGTTAATGATAAAAAATAAATAAATTACAACTCTTTAAACAAGGAACTCAAAACTAAGAAAGAGTTTTAGATTTAGACTCCAACTCAAACACCCTAAAAACGTGAGTTACTATTTATATATGACATCTATTCCTACTAGACTTAATGGTTTTTTATAATTAAAAAAATGTGTCCAATTTGGCCTGACCACATTATTCTCCCAACTTTTTTAAGGTCTTTTCATGTTCGGCACGACTTCTACAACTCAAAGGATCAAAAGTTATACTCGAACTAAAATTTACTATTTATATTAAAAATGAAACTAAGTGAGACTTTTGACAATCGATCCAATGGAATCTCACAAATCTAGCATGGGCAACCCAACATAGCAAGTTGGTTGGTTGAAGTAGGCTCTCTTACCTCAAAATCATATATAATAAGTTGAAAAACTCATCCAGGTTTGCGATATACAACTAATTTAAGGTTTTGACAGTCTGGAATGCTTCCACTTCTGATCGGGCATTCTCTAGTCCATATTTGCCATAAAAGTATTTACGACCTACTCTACATTAATTAAGGGATTCACAACCAATGAATTTTGTTTGGAACAGGCCATCTAGAACCAATTGACTCCTATAAGTGGTTGGTGTCATTTCATTTTGTGAGAAAACGATCCCTTTCTATTGAAAATCATAGTTTTATGAAAAAGAAACTTAATATTTTTAGTAAGTTTTATGTTGTACATTTCTCTTTCATGTTAATATTTCAGTATATGATATCTTATTAGGATTTACTTCTTATCATTGCAAGAATCATTAGGCAAAATTAAATTAGTACTTTATATTTTTTGTAAATTTTACTATATGTTTCGGAAAAGTTTTGGCTTAGTCGAATTAGAACCCTTAAGTAGGATTTGCGTTTTATCATTTAAAGTATTGTAATTTCATTTTAGAGATATTAATAAAATTATTTCAAATTTTTCTTTATTTCTTGTGAATTCAAGGGTCATTACACCTTTATAGATTTAAGGCTTGCACACTTAAAGTAGACCGTGATCTTGCTCATTATCTTTTCATGCTCTTCCCTACATCAGCCCATCCAACTTGTTGATTCGGATGAAAGTAAAACACAAATATAAACTTAATCCAAACCCAATGTAGTCCAATTAAGATTTTGATCTGCGAAATTGTTTAGTCTCGTTCCCTAAAATGAGAAAATGGATGGATGGCATGGATAAAACACATACATCCCACATAACTTTTCCATCACCAAGCCTGGTAGTATGGCGGTCAATATAGAATCCCTCAAGTCCAGCAAGTGGCTCGCAATGATATAATAGGGTACTGGGGTCATTTTTACTGGGTGGGGTAGGACGCAATCCGCTTCCTTTTTTGGATAAAGCTAGCAAAACACCACCCTCTTTTATCATAGAAGAAAAGATTATGGGTTGAATGCAGGCTAATGGGAAGAACGAAAAGCTTCGTCTTCTTCATGCATTGCATTTTCTTGTTACTAATACTAAGATGCGCCCTCGCAACAGACACCATAACCCTGACTCAACCAATTAGAGATGGAGACACTACAAGAAATCCCACCTTTAGCGACGAAAATTTTTGTCTCTAAAAGCCAAATTTTCGTACCTAAAAAGTTTTAGCGACGAAAATTTTTGTCGCTAAATTCGTCACCAAAAGACCGTGGCAATAGGTTTTTATCGATGAAAAATGTCAATCGTAGCAAAGGCAAGTTTTTTAGCGACGAAAATTTTCGTCGCTAAAAGTTACTTTTAGCAACAAATTGTTTCGTCGCTAAAAAACTTTTACAAAACTTTTAGCGACGAATATTTTCGTCGCTAAAAAATAAATGTTAAACTTTTAGCAATAAAAATTTTCGTCGCTAAAAATAATTACAAAAATTTTAGCGACGAATATTTTCGTTGCTAAAAAATAAATGTTAAACTTTTAACGATGATAGTTTTCGTCGCTGTAAATAATTACAAAACTTTTAGCGACAAACATTTTTGTTGCTAAAAAATAAATATTAAACTTTTAGCGATGAAAGTTTTCGTCGCTAAAAATATTTACAAAATGTTTACCTACGAAAGTTTTCGTAGGTAAAAGTCTCTTTTTTAAAAAAAAAAATCCAGCACAAAATTCCGCACAAAATTCCTGATATACACCTGTTACAATATATTTCATCATATTCATCCTGATATACACCTGTTATATAATATATTTCATCATATTCACATTCACATCCATCTAAACCTAAACTAGTAAATCCATCCAAACACAAACAATCTTATCCACATCACATTCATTCACGCATAAATATATATAAGCTTAACATCATAAACAAAAATACCCTAAACCTAAACCTTAACCTAAACCTAAAACCTAAAACCTAAAACCTATAACTTAAACCTAAAACCTAAACCTTAACCTAAACTTAACCTATAACCTATAAGTTTAAGTTAAGGAAATCGGGTTCGGGTTCGGGATTGGGTTTAGGTTTGGGTTTTCAAGTTTAGGTTTAGGTTTAGGTTAGGGGTTGAGATTTGGATTAGGTGTAGGTTTAGGTTTAGAGATTTGAGAATATGTTAAGGTTTAGGTTTAGGAAATCGGGTTCGGGTTATAAGTTTAGGTTTAGGTTAGATTATAGGTTAAGGTTTAGGAAATTGAGT
The DNA here is from genome assembly GCF_029962835.1 of Magnolia sinica. Classification (NCBI taxonomy): domain Eukaryota; kingdom Viridiplantae; phylum Streptophyta; class Magnoliopsida; order Magnoliales; family Magnoliaceae; genus Magnolia; species Magnolia sinica. The sequence continues at coordinate 4,596,974 of NC_080573.1, read as the reverse complement.
TTACATTATAAGTTAAGGTTTAGGTTATAGGTTAAGTTTTAGGTTTAGGTTAAGGTTATATAGGTTTAGGTTTAGGTTATAGGTTTTGAGATTTGAGAATAGGTTTAGGTTAAGGTTATATAAGTTTAGGTTTAGGAAATTGGGTTCGGGTTTAGGTTTGGGTTTTCAAGTTTAGGTTAGGGAGTTGAGATTAGGATTAGGTGTAGGTTTAAGTTTAGGGATTTGAGAATATGTTAAGATTTAGGTTTAGGAAATCGGGTTTGGGTTATAGGTTTGGGTTAGGTTATAGGTTAAGGTTTAGGAAATTGAGTTTAAGTTATAGGTTTAGGTTATAAGTTAAGGTTATAGGTTAAGGTTTAGGTTATAGGTTAAGTTTTAGGTTTAGGTTAAGGTTATAGGTTTGGGTTGAGGTTATAGGTTTTGGGATTTGAGAATAGGTCTAGGTTAAGGTTATAAGTTTAGGTTTAGCAAATCGGGTTCGGGTTCAGGTTCGAGATCGGGTTTATGTTTGAGTTTTCAAGTTTAGGTTTAGGTTTATGTTAGGGAGTTGAGATTAGGATTTGGTGTACATTTAGGTTTAGGGATTTGAGAATATGTTAAGGTTTAGGTTTAGGAAATCGGGTTCAGGTTTGAGATCGGGTTTACATTTGGGTTTTAGGTTTAGATTTAGGCTATAGGTTTAGGTTATAGGTTATAAGTGTAGGTTTAGGTTTAGGTTTTAGATTATAAGTGTTAGGTTATAGGTTAAGGTTTAGGTTATAAGTGTAGGTTATAGGTTTAGGTTTAGGTTAGGTTATAGGTTACAGTTTAGGGAATTGAGTTTAGGTTATAAGTTTAGGTTATAAGTTTAGGTTATAGGTTAAGGTTTAGGTTTAGGTTAAGGTTTAGGTTTAGGTTATAGGTTTTAAGATTTGAGAATAGGTTTAGGTTAAGGTTGTAAGTTTAGGTTTAGGAAATCGGGTTCGGGTTCGGGATCGGGTTTAGCTTTGGATTTTCAAGTTTAGGATTAGGTTTAGGTTAGGGAGTTGAGATTAGGATTAGGTGTAGGTTTAAGTTTAGGTTTAGGGATTTGAGAATACGTTAAAGTTTAGGTTTAGGAAATCAGGTTCGGGTTCGAGATCGGGTTTACGTTTGGGTTTTAGGTTTAGGTTTAGGCTATAGGTTTAGGTTATAGGTTATAAGTGTAGGTTTATGTTTAGGTTTTAGGTTATAAGTGTTAGGTTATAGGTTTAGGTTATAGGTTTAGGTTTAGGTTAAGGTTTAGGTTTAGGTTATAGGTTTTGGGATTTGAGAATAGGTTTAGGTTATAAGACTAGGTTTAGGTTTAGGTTAAGGTTATAGGTTTAGGTTTATTATAAGTGTAGGTTATAGGTTTAGGTTTAAGTTAGGTTATAGGTTAAGGTTTAGGTTAAAAGTCTTATCAACGAATGGGCAGCCAATGTATCTTACCATAGGGACTTTAATTTTCTCTTGCTAGGCTTCTAATTCCTGCTTCTGCTATCTCAACAGCTGTCCTTTGTTTGTTTTTTTTTTTTTCCTTTCTTTGTTTTTAATAGATTCTCTCGTTACTTTAAAAAAAAAAAAAATAGGTTAAGGTTTAGGGAATTGAGTTTATGTTATAGGTTTAAGTTATAGGTTAAGGTTTAGGTTTAGGTTTAGGTTATAGGTTTTGAGATTTGAGAATAGGTTTAAGTTAAGGTTATAAGTTTAGGTTTAGGAAATCGGGTTCGGGTTCAGGATCGGGTTTAGGTTTAGGTTTTCAAGTTTAGGTTTATGTTTAGGTTAGAGAGTTGAGATTAAGATTAGGTGTAAGCTTAGGTTTAGGTTTAGGGATTTGAGAATACGTTAAGGTTTAGGTTTAGGAAATCGGGTTTGGGTTATATGTTTAGGTTTAGGTTAGGTTATAGGTTAAGGTTTAGGAAATTGAGTTTAGGTTATAGGTTTAAGTTATAGGTTAGGGTTTAGGTTTAGGTTTAGGTTTAGGTTTAGGTTTAGGCTATAGGTTTTGGGATTTGAGAATAGGTTTAGGTTTAGGTTATAAGTTTAGGTTTAGGAAATCGGGTTCGGGTTCGGGATCGGGTTTAGGTTTGGGTTTTCAAATTTAGGTTTAGGTTTAGGTTAGGGAGTTGAGATTAGGATTAGGTGTAAGTTTAGGTTTAGAGATTTAAGAATACATGAAGGTTTAAGTTTAGGAAATCAGGTTCGGGTTATAGGTTTAGGTTTAAGTTAGGTTATAGGTTAAGGTTTAGGAAATTGAGTTTAAGTTATGGGTTTAGGTTATAAGTTAAAGTTATAGGTTAAGGTTTAAGTTATAGGTTAAGTTTTAGGTTTAGGTTTAGGTTATAGGTTTAGGTTTAGGTTATAGGTTTTGGGATTTGAGAATCGGTTTAAGTTAAGGTTATAAGTTTAGGTTTAGGAAATCGGGTTCGGGTTCGGGTTCGGGATCGGGTTTATGTTTGGGTTTTCAAGTTTATGTTTAGGTTTAGGTTGGGGAGTTGAGATTAGGATTAGATGTAGGTTTAGGTTTAGGGATTTGAGAATACGTTAAGGTTTAAGTTTAGGAAATCGGGTTCGGGTTCGAGATCGGGTTTACGTTTGAGTTTTAGGTTTAGGTTTAGGGTATAGGTCATAGGTTTTGGGATTTGAGAATAGGTTTAGGTTATAAGTATTGGTTTAGGTTAGGGTGTAGGTTAAGGTTTAGGAAATTGAGTTTAGGTTATAGGTTTCGATTATAGGTTATAGGTTTTTGGTTAAGGTTTAAGTTATAGTTATAGGTTTTGGGATTTGAGAATAGGTTTAGGTTATAAGTATAGATTTAGGTTAGGTTATAGGTTAAGGTTTAGGGAATTGAGTTTAGGTTATAGGTTCATGTTATAGGTTTTAGGTTTAGGTTTAGGTTATAGGTTTTGAGATTTGAGAATAGGTTTTGGTTATAAGTATAGGTTTAGGTTAGGTTGTAGGTTAGATTTTAGGTTATAGGTTATAGGTTTAGGTTAAGGTTTAGGTTGTAGTTATGGGTTTCAGGATTTGAGAATAGGTTTAGGTTGTAGGTTAAGGGTGTGATTCCCTACAAATACAGATATAAATACGGTCTATCCCAATGGCCAGGTCACTCAAATATTGTCCATAGAAAATGGACAACTTCATCATGGACATAACAACGATTCCCACCTTCTAGGGACCCCCGTTCAACATCCAGATAGCTCTGACGAACATTCGGGTCTGCTCCATCAATTTCGAGCAAATATAGATATAAACACGGCCTGTCCAAATGGTCAGGCCACTCCAATGCTGTCCATAGAAAATGGACAGCTTCATCATGGTCATAACAGCAGTTCCCACCTTTCAGGGACCCCTGCTCAACATCCGGATAGCTCCGACGCACATCCGGATTTGCTCCAACAAATTCAAGCTAATACATAAATACAGCCTGTCCCAATGGCCAGGCCACTCCAATGCTGTCCATGGGAAATGAACAGCTTCATCATGGTCATAACAGCGGTTCCCACCTTTCAGGGACCCCCGCTCAACATCCGTATAGCAACGACGCACATCCGGGTCTGCTCCATCAATTTCGAGCAAATACAGATATAAACACGGCCTGTCCAAATGGCCAGGCCACTCCAATGCTGTCCATAGAAAATGGACAGCTTCATCATGGTCATAACAGCGATTCTCACCTTCCAGGAACCCTCACTCAACATCCGGATAGCTCCGACACACATCCGGGTCTACTCATTTAAATAAAATGGATTATTAAGATCATTTAAATAAAATCAAGTCCAATCAACAATCTGACCTGGAGGATTCTATTAGTATTGTCGACGGTACCTCGAACCTTGTTTAAATCCAGGTTGCAATATGTGGCCACTGATGTTATTTATCCTTTTGTGAAGGTGGCGACAATTTCTACATCAAACCCGGCGAAAGCAGCCCTAATGATAAAGAACATTTCATTCATGAATTCATTATCTCTGTCTTTTAATTTTTTAACTTTCCATTACAATAATAACTACTTGAAATCATGGCGTTTACTCAAGATAGAAGTCCAATCCATCTCAACTTGTGCACCTGTTAGGACAAGCAATTCAAACAACATCCTGCAACACATTTAAATGCCTAATCAGTCTCACTCCAGTCTTATATATTGAATGTCTAATGTACAGTCTCTTAAATTGGTGCAAACCATACCTGAATTGAGTGTAATGAATCAAAGAACGAAGAAATTCGACATGTAACTACATACAAGAAAGACAAAAGATATGCATATCTAGAGTGCTGTTATTCTTACATTGTTATGAGAGAGTAGGGTTTCATCATATATATTGATCAACCTATGAAATTTTATAATCATATGAAGCTGATGCATGCATGCAAACCAAAAAAGGCACTCCATAATCCAAAATAAGCATCTAAAGCTTGGTTACAAAGGTTAGAGAGTACTTTCTTCAAGTGATTTTATTTTCCCTTTTACTAATACATGCACTTTTGTGAAGAAATATATAAACGAAACTTTGTATTGTTGACATAGATAATTTGATCATCATAGGTGGTGTTGTAGGATATGTGAAAATTTTGAAAAATCTCTCTCAAAATTTTAAGATAAAGGACTTTAAAGACCTTCAATACAGGAGCCAAGGAATGAGTCAGATCCAAGGCTCAAATGGACCCCACTATAGAAAACAGTTGAGAGAGTGATGTCCACCATTAAAATTTTCTAAGGCCCACGAAAGTTTTCGATCAAACTAAAGTTTTTGTTTTCCCTTCTTTCGTGTCTGTCTTAACTTGTGAACATGTTAGATTTCAAATAAACATCATAGTGGACCTTACGTTGGTTTCAACGGTAAAGTCACTCTTGCCACTGTTTTCTGTGGTGGGGTCCACTCCAAATCTAGATCTAACTCATTCTTTGTCTCATGGCCTAAAATGATTTCTAAAAATTGATGGACGGTGTGGATACAACACATACATCATGGTGGGTCCCATAGAATCCAGTGACATCGCTTCAATAGGGAGTCTTGTCGGATACACAACTTGTCACTTTTTGCATGTGATACAAGAAATGCCCAGCTCTTCTAGACATTGAGTAACTCAACATGTTATAAGATATAAGTGGATTTTTAGAGCTTTATAATTTTATTTCTGATAATTTTCTTGATAATTAGTCTTTAAAATAATTTATATCCTATAGTCCCTATATCTTCCTCGCCATTTGATCTATCTTGTATCTCTCAACTGATAATACATGAGAGTAAGCATCAGAACCAAGCACTCACGGCCCTGAGAAGTCTACATCATGACTAGTTTACACCTTTTCTGAAATTTTACAATTTATGGTCGTAGATAGAGACTGATTCACTAAGTAACAAGATGTATTGATCACCTTAGTTCATAGTTCCTTACCCAATACAACATTATTGAACATGCTTCACCCTCTCTCCAAGAGAGTTTAATTCATTCATTCTCCAACGCTATTATGCTTTGGTGTATACCTAACTATATTGTGTCTCACAATCCCTACATCTTTGTAAAACTGATTAAATTACCTAAAAGTAAATTTTTCACCGTTATCTATCCTCAATACTTTCAACTCCGTTCCTACTATTTTTCTACCATCGTTGTCCATATATCTTGAAAGTGGCATAAACATCATATTTATTTTTCAGAAAATAAACACACACCTTTCTTTAAAAATTATTAATGAATGTGATAAAGAATGACGATCCTCTTTTAGAAACCATGAGCGACGACTCCCAAACATCCGAATGCACATAATTAAGTACACATTTACTTACATGTTTTCTAGACTTAAAAGAAAACTATGATTATTTATTATATATAGAATGCTCACATATTTTAAAATCAATATTTTTAAATGCACGAATCAAATAATGATCAGAAAGTATACTCATATCGTGCTCACTCATATGGCCTAGCTAGACGGACATGCAACAATCCTGTTGATGTGGACTCTACTATAGATGTTGTAGCTCCCTTGATCGACTAGTAAATATTACTGCTCCACTATACTTTTATAAAAATGAGTGCCCCTTTTGAAACTTTCAGGACACGATCAAACTTGGTGAACATGCACCCAAGTGCCTCAAGAGCCCCAGAGATACAGATTCTTCTTTCGATCAGGAATGTGTCTCACATCGACCCGTCAGGATACGCTTCATCCAATCAAACATCTTAAAGCACACTGATCTAATACCAACCACCTTATAGGCAAAGTCATTGCTATAAATTCCTTACCACCATCATACTCATTGTAACTAGTGAACCGACTCTGATGAGAAGTCATGCGGTATGAAGCCTTTGAATATAAAATACATGCATTACTGAGATATCCAAATTTGGATACTGTGAATATGTCACAACTGCCTGACTGCTCACTAGAGTTTGCTGTATTGGCCTCCATCAACGAATCCTTTGACTTCTCTACTTTCTGAGTTTTAGGATTTCGACCATCCTTCTTCATATGCCCCAACCTTCCATAATTACAGCACTTCTTCTTCCCTTTACCCTTCGATTTGGACTAGATCACGAATTTTTCTTCTCTCATGCAAAAGCTCTTCCCCTATCAACCAACGCATTCATAAAGGAACCCCTGCCATCATCTTTTTTTCTCAACTACTTTGAATGAATGATTAAGATAACATTTTCAATGTCAATGGTCTCCCTATTGTTACGCCCCAAACTCGGAAACCGGGCTCACAAAATTCTCGATTACCGAATTTGGTACTGACAGCTTCCATAGTACCCCATTTTCAGCTCCCGACACTCATACACCAGGTTTCGATCTTGGGATCCTATAAGGAGGATTTCAAACACGATTTGATTCGTAATGAGCATAAGCATAAGTATAACCCACGAACAATAACCACAAAAACACCATCACAAAATCCACTATGATAAAAAACTTTGAGTACAATACGTATGAAAGGGAAACATAATATAATGAAAGTAAAAAAAACTCCAGAAGCTTGGTTGCACACTCCAACTGCGACGAGGCCATGGCTGCGTCCTGGCATCACCTACATACATCAATCGTGCATAAGCTTATAGAAAGCTTAGAGGATGGTGTAAGTGTATGTGCAATATGAGCGTGCTCAAAATGCAAGGTCAGAGTAATGCAGAATCATGCTAATGAGTACATGAATGCAAGTAGCCGTACCAAGGCTATGCAGTGTAAGATATGAATGCTATCGGCCATATCAAGACCATACGATGCATGATGCAACTCAATCATACTAGTCTACATCCAAATCCATATACAACTCATCAAATGTCAGTACAGTTCTCATTCTTGATAATCACTTGGGTTTAGTACACTCTAAATGGCACAGCCCCTCTCCCAGCTGCACAATCCAAGTGAGTGCAAGAAACCTCACTATCCGCTTAGCCAATAGTCTGCTAATACCTATTGGCACGTCGATAGCGGACCCATTCATGAGCTGGTCAAATTCAGCCTAGTAATGCCCCTACCCTCGGGCGAGTAAGGCTAGTACAGTTCTCATTCTGGATAATCACTGGGGTTTAGTACACCCCTTTTCAACCAACTACGATATAGTGGGAGACGCAGCCTCCTGGTATTCGGCCCTCGTGCACTCATATATCCACTTGGTCTCAACATTGGAATCATCCTCTAGTATCATCGGGTTTAGAAATTTTCACACAGGGACATCTATGGCGCCCTGATGCTAGAAACAGTATTTTCAGTATCCAATTCAGCCATTCACGATGTGTCTGTGGAGGCTATGGCCCTGATGTCGCTAGGGCATACAATAATCATAATCACACACATGCAAGTGCATGAATCACTCTACCAGACATGCAACAATCCTGCGCATACCGCACGCTCATGTAGGGCAACTCCGCCTATCAGGGAGCCCATAAACAATCTGTCCGAAGGCATATACTATGATCAATCACTCCTCATATCAGGCATACATATGATGTATATGATCATGAATCATGGATCTATATTAAACATGTTATATGGTGATGGGCTCTGTTCATAATGAAGGTGAGCCTAGATGGCCTACACACTACAAGTATGGATCTATCAATGGGCCTCAGGGAGAGTGACAATGCGAACATTTAACCAACATCATCCTTACAATGTGGACGTCAAACCATCATTGTTCCCAAGGCATAGCCCGCCATAAACATCATTACATAAACCATGGTAGAATCACACATTGCAATGGACCTCGCGTATATCCTATTGGGCCTCAACCTATGACATCAAATGCACCTAATGGGCCGTATGACATGGGCCTCATATATATCAAATTGGGACTCAACGGATGGGCCATAACTATATTAAGATGGGCCTCCTCAAATGGGCCTTATATATGTCAAGGTGGGCCTCAACAACGAGCCACAAATACATCGAGATGGGCCTAATCACATGGGCTGAGACAATGGGTTAAATCAACTGGGCCAAGTCGAATGGACCGAGTTAAATGGGCCTAGTCGAATGGGCCGAATCAATTGGCCGATCGAATGGGCCGCGCCAATCATCCATCAATAGAAATTATATAAATGAATAAATAAATAAATAAAATGAATCATATCCAAAGATCATCTGGACCATACCACAATAACAGCAGTGATAATGATCAAAATATCATTTGGACCGCACCACAAATAGCAGTGGAGATAGTAATTTTCACTATTTAGAAATTTCCATAGGGGCCACCATAACATTTTCTTTTCTATGCAGACTATTCATACGGTCATAAAGACCTGAATAGGTGGAAAGACAAATTTCATATTGGTCCAAAACTTCTGTGACCCAAAAGGCTCTAGTGCTAGACGTTCAATCCCCACTGTTAAGGCAGTGTGGTCCACTTGATAGTTAGATTAGTCTTATTTTTGTATCAAGCCTTAAAATTATCTTTCAAAGTGGTTGGACGGTTTGGGTGCAACACGTGCATCATGGTGGGTCCCATAGGGATGGATGGCATGGGTAAAGTACATACCTCATGGTGGGGTCCACACTAATGGAAGGTGTGGATTACATACATCAGTGGGTCCCATGTGGGCCCACCATAATGTTTACTTACCATCCAATCTGTTAATAAGGTCACAGGGACCTGAATGAAGAGGAAAAACAAATTTCATATTGATTCAAAACTTTTAACCCAAAAGGGTTTCAATGGCAGACGTGCAATCCTCACTGTTTCTTGTAGTCTGGGCCACCTGAGTTTCAGGTATGGCTGATTTTTGTAGCAGCCCACAGCTAGAAGGAGGACCCACAAAATGCATAGTGTAGATGTTCTACACACATCACAGTGGGGCCCACAGCTGGGACCGTGGGTCCTTGCCTCCAGCGTCCATGCAACAACAGGACGCTGCTGCGTCCCTTGGTGTCAGCGACAGCAGCCCTGCTGTATGCAATGTTTGTATTTTTATTTTATTTTTAAAATTGTTTTCTTTGTGGTTTTTCCCAAGTGGGGCCCGCATTAGGGGGATCTAACCCACTGGTTGGGTCCCATGGCTCATTAAGGATCAAACGAGCCCAATATGCAATATATTTTGGAGGGTAGAAACATCAAGGTGGATTTCAACGATGAAATCCACTATTCTCTATGTTATGGCCCACCAGATACTCAGATTAGCTCCATTCTTCAGCTCAATGCCTAAAACGAGCTGAGAAATAGGATAGATGGCGTGGATTATATACATGCATCAAGGTGGGGCCCGCATGAGCAGCCCACCCAAAAGTTTGGAATCAAGCTAATATATATTTCTTTTAATATATTTTTTTTGTTTCCAATTCACGTCCAGCGTCTCTGGACGCTGGACGGACGGCTGATGGTGGGCCTCACATATATGGACGGTTTGATGCAACACATGCATCATGTGGTGGGGCCACATTCACCAGCTTGGTGACGTTAGTACACACACTCCATGCTAGCCGCCCTTGCTAGGGATCATCACCAAGACCTCAAGTGCTGAAACGAGGTATCTCCACTCGGTCTGCCAGTTAAGCTATGGATCTGGGTGAGCACTCCACAGTGGAGTCCCACCGTCCATGATGGAAGGTGCGGATAGAACATAAATTAGTGGGGCCCACTTCATCAAAATGGATAGAGAGGGAGAGAGAGAGAGAGAGAGAGAGAGAGAGAGGAGGGACCCTGCCACGATGGGCCCTCCATTTCTTACAATGTATGCTTCAAACGGGTCCCACCACATGTGGTCCCAAAAAAAGAAATTTAACGGTGGATCACCCACCTATTGCACTCTTCCTTGATCCCTTGGACTCCTATGCTCATTACCTTCACTTTTGATGGTGGTTGATGGAGTTTTGATGATGGGGATGAGAGATGAGAGGGTGGGCTACACTTGAGTTGCTCTTGGAAACTTGGGGAGTTTAGACGTGGGATGTTGCTTATGGAGTTGGAGAGTAGAGATAAAATGAGAGAAAAAAAGAGAATTAATGGATGAAAGGGATGGGTGGAATGGTAGTTTTAAGGAAAGAAGATGGATGGGAAAGGTTTGGTTTGAAATTTTGTAAAAGAAGAATAGGTAAGGGAGAGAGCGAGTTGACTTATGGAAAAAGGAGGGATGGGTGTTGTACTTAGGGTATGGGGTGCACTTGACTTGAGTGATTAATTAATTAACGGGACATATTGTACAGATTTCCTCAAAATTCACAACGCACGACGTTTCTTCAGAATGAACGCGGACCCACATCTCCTGGCCTGAGTATTGGTTCGGTGCGCGAGTCACGACATTAGAATCGCGGTGATGGCGTGGTCGCGAAGGTGCAAATTTTGGGTCGAGTTGACTTCAGTATGCAGGACTCGGCTTAGGTTCGCGCGCAAACGTTAGATACAGGTCGAGGGTTGCTGGAATTCGATCAGAGGACCGCGGAAGCGTACGAAACAGTACAGATTAGGACACAAGTCTTACAACTATAGTGGCTCATAATGCATACGAGACTCTCGTAAGACACAAGAAGAGAATTCAACGGAATTAAAGCTTGGTCTTCTTCGTTGATCTTCACCTACACACTCGTTAAAATTAATTGAATATTCTAATGTGTTTATTAGATAAATATGATTACAAATATTCAAATTATAAAATTGTCTCTTTAGATAAATACGACTACTGAGAGATTTCATTATGTATAAGCTTTTTAACTTCATCTAAAGCCCTGCGGTGATCTTCCGATCAAGGACATTATAAAGAATATCATCCACCAAATATAATTGAATCGAGGTAATCGCCATTTGATTAAGTTCTTCACACTCTTCATCATTCATAGTCACAGGATGCTTCGCTATACCAAGTAGTGCCTATTGCAATCCTTGTTGAACTAGAAGGCCCCTCGTCTTCACCTTCCATAGTTCAAAGTCATTTTTCCCGGTGAGCTTCTCAGTCTCTGTCTCATACTTCATGTTAGATCACTTCATCAGCATATCTCATATTCAAACTCGAATCCTAACATATATCTCTGATACCAATTGTTGAGAGCTGCAGAAGTAAACCCCAAGTAGAATCACACAAGCGAACAAACAAAGCAACAAAGAGAATACATGATTTTAAGTGAAAAAACCCCTTGCGAGAAAAAAACATGGCACAAAGCGATAGCCAATCCATAATGAAATAAAAGTACATGAGATTAGATCAACTTACAAATGCGAGAATCCTAGTTTCTTCCCTTTCAAACCCTATAAACAATCTTGCTCATTCTACCATAATCTCGTATTACGCCTATATATATATATATATATATATATATATATATATATATATATATATATATATATATATATATATATATATAGAGAAAATAAATCACGCGCACGGTATCTAAGCTTGGACCGATTGTCGATCGAACCTTCATGTTTGATCGATCAAACATGCTCAAAAGTGTCCAATAAGCAAAGTAGAAAATCTGAGAATTTTTTATCAATCGATCAATCTGATTGATCAATTGATGGCCCATATTTTAGAATAGATTAAAGGCACCATATTTCAACATGTGCAACCTTATGAATAGGAGGGATGGCAAATAAACATCTATGTGGGCCTTAGAAAGGTTTCAATGGTGAACGTCATTATCCCCAGTTTGTTTCCTGTGGTGTGGTCCACTTGATCTTTGGACACGTTTCAATTTGGGCTCATGTCCTAAACTGAATTGATAAAATGGATGGGCGTGTAGACAAATCACATACCTTATGATGGCCCCCACAGAGTTTACTCTGTACACCATAGCGCGTCACATGAATTTAACTGTTTTAGGTAGTTTTTTTTTTCTTCTTCTTGGTAGACCCTGTTACATGAATTTAACAGTTTTAGGTATAATTTTCTCAGAGTGCCCCCACAGAAGTATTGAATCAGCCTGATTATTGAGATCAAAAGCAAACAAGGGGTACTTTACCCAATGGATGGTGTGGAATTCTACCCCCACTTAAAACAAAAGGTTATCTAAAATAATGGAGTGGAAGGCCAGTATCGTGGAAAGTTATCGAAAAATCTAAAGAAGACTTCCGTTCAAATAATAACAAAACTATATTTAAGAAAAGAAAAGTCGCAGCTAATCCTTGACTAAAGGATTCCTAGACTCCATGCTAGTAGCAACAAGACATGACGAGTGCCAGGAAACACCGAGCGGCTGAATCCAATATCATTATTGGTCCACGTCACTGCAAATGCCTCATCACCGGCTTTTTTAATATATTAAACAAATTTACATATCAGGAAAGGTCTAACGCCGTTAGACGGTTTCGTTCGGAAATCGGATTGCATATTTGCATACCGATCGGTGCGCACTTGCTCATACGGTGATGAGTAAACTCAATTGGGCCCATCTTGTATGTATGTGGTCTATCCAGGCCGTCCATCCATTTTTCCATCTAATTTAAGGGTTTGGGCCCAAAATTGAAGTATGTCCAAATATCAAGTAGATCATACCACTATAAACAGTGGGGATAATGATTTCCACCGTTGAAACCTTCCTAGGCCCTATAGTGATGTTTATTTGTCATCCAAACTGTGCATAAGATCATGCAGGCATGGATGAAGAGAAAACACAAATATAAGTTTGATCCAAAACTTTTGTAGCGACCGAGAAATTTTCAACGGTAAATGTTCAATTCAACTCTTTCCTATGGTGTGGTCCATTTGAACATTATATATGTTTCATTTTTAGTCTCAAACCTGAAAATTATCTAGTAAAATTGATGGACGGAGCGGATAAAATACATAAATTATGATGGACCCCACAGAGTTTACTCAGTACGCTAACGTAGTGAGTTACTCACTGTGCAATCAGCTTCGTTCCATTGGGGAATCAGCGCACGGGTTGAGTAGCGAGATTCACTACTAAAGTAATGTCACCTACTTAGGTAGGTCCCACCATGATGTATGTTTTGTATCCACACCTATCATCCATTTGGAGAGATCATTTTAGGGCATGAGCCATAAAATGAATTAAATCCGAAACTCGAGTGGACCCCACCACAAAAAAAAGTGGAGAGAGTCACGCCCACCATTAAAAACTTCTGAGGTCATAAAAGTTTTCAATCTAGCTGATATTTGTGTTTTCCCTTCTCGAATGTCTATGTTAACTTAAGTTCCACATTGATTTTTATTTAAGTTTTCATATGGGGATTTAGTGCACAGGTTGAGTAGCGCTTCTACTAAAGTGAGGTCACGTAGTTATGTCGGTCCCACCATGATGTATGTTTTGTATCCACACCGTCCATCCATTTGGAGAGATCATTTTAGGGCATGAGCCAAAGAATGAATCAGATCCAAAACTCGAGTGGACCCCACCACAGAAAACAATGAAGAGAGTATGCTCACCATTAAAAACTTCTAAGGGCCACAAAAGTTTAAGATCAAGCTGATATTTTTGTTTCCACTTCTTTAATATCTGTGTTAACTTATGAACAGGTTAGATCTCAAATAAAAATCACGGTGGACCTTAAAAAGGCTTTAACGGTGGACGTCACTAGAGCTGGGCATTTCGTACCCGAACCGGTGGATCCGGCCCCATCAAATCCGATCCGACCTGATTCGAACAGAACTGATGGTCAGGATCAGTTAGGATCGGGTAGTGTAATCCAGATCCAAACTATTTTCGGATCGAATTCGGATAGGCCCTATTCCGAACCGACCCAATTCGGAACCTGATCCAATTAGATCCGATTCGGACCGACCCGATCTGGACCCCCCGTGTGTGTGTGTGTGTGTGTGTGTGTGTGTGTGTGTGTTTTTTACTTTTACCGCATTGTCTTTACATTCGGTGCCAAAAAATCCCGCCCAACTCTATCTCTCTATCTCTCTCTATCTCTCTATATTTGTCTCTCTATTTATATGTGTCTCTCCTTGTCTGTTGAAGAAGAATCTCTCTCCCTGTCTCTTGAAGAAGAAGGCAAATAGAAGGCTAGCTATACATTGAAAAATAGTATATTGTTGTATGCGAAAGAGAGAAAGAGAGATAGCCGTAGCAGGCATCGGCATAAAGCTGCAGCTTTATCATCGTCTTGACAGGCATACCCAAGGAAGCAGATTGGCTGGTGTAATGTTAACAAGTTCCGTGGGTCTTATCACGAGGTATGTGTTATATATAAACCGTCCATCCATTTAGCAATATTGTATTAAGGCTTGAGACAAAAAATTAGATAGATTTAACTATTAAGTGGACCACACTACGGAAAGCAGTGAGGGATTAAATGTTTACCATTGAAACCCTTTTCAGGGTCACAGAAGTTTTGGATCAATATCAAATTTGTTTTTCCTCTTCATTCAGGTATGTGTGATCTTATCAAATTTATTTTTCCTTTTCAATCAGGTACTCGTGACCTTATGAATAGATTGGATGTAAAATAAGCGTTATGGTGGGCCCTATAAATTTTTTAACGGTGAAAATCATTATCTTCTCCAATATTTATGTTGTGGTCCAGATGATCTTTAGATATGATTTATTTTTTTGGATAATGATCTAAAATGGTCTCTAAAAATAGATGAACGGGGTTAGATATAATAAATACATCACTGTGGGGCCCATGTAACTTTGATCTCCTTTGAACCGTTCTCACAGCTCAGAGCTTGAGGAGCGTCCGTGCTATCTTCGCACAACATGTACTAGAGCAGCCAACTAGCTACAGGCTAGCTACAGACGGGCATTTATAAAGCTTCTTCGAGAAGCCATGTAGGGGAACGGATTGGCTACTCCACCTAACACTAGCCCTGTGGCTGGTAATCGGTGATCTGTGGGCCCCACCATGATGTATGTATTTCATCCATTCCGTTCATCTATTTTTAAATATGATTTTAGGGCTTTATCCCAAAAATGAGAAGGATATAAATCTCAGGTGGACCACACCACAGGAAAACAATAGTGATTGGATATCCATCATTTAAATCCTACTAAGGCCCACTATACTATTTATTTGACATCCAATCTGTTGATTAGGTCATAAAGATCCAGATGAAGGGAAAAAACAAAGATCAGCTTGATCCAATACTTTTATGTGCTGCAAAAAGTTTTTAATGGTTGACGTTCATTAAACACTGTTTCCTATAATGTGGTCCACTTGAGATTGGGATATATCTCGTTTTTTTTTGTAATACCATAAAATAATCTATAAAAATAGATGAACGGAATTGATGAAATACATATATCATGGTGGGGCCCACAGATCACCGACCACTAGCCATTGGTTGGTGGCAGGGGGAGTAGCCAATTCGTTTCCACTATGTAGCGGGTGTAAAGCTCTCGTGTCGTGCGAAAGCCTTTCACAGTGAGTTCCTATAACTTAGGAGGGGCCTACAGTGATTTTTTTGAGAAATCCACTCCATCCATCCGTTTTCTGAGCTCATTCTAGGACACAAGTCAAAAACTGATCTGGATTCAATACTCAGGTGGGTCAAAAATGTGAGGAATGAACGTCTACAGTTGAAATATTTGTGTGGCCACAAAAGCTTTGAATCATGCTAGTATTTGTGTTTTCATTTCAACCAATAGGAATAACGTTATAAACGGTAAAGATGGCATGAAACATCACCATAGACGCCAGGAACGTTTCAACAGCAGGAATTTCCCTACACATTTTCCTTTATTATGGCCCACTTGAGTCCTGGATCCTATTCAGTTTTGGTCTCAAGTCCTGAAATGATCTCATAAAACCGATGGAAGGTGTGGATTTCTCGCAAACATCACAGTGTGCCCCACCTAACTTTAAGTGTGGTAACTTCCTGTGGAAGGCTTTTACATGAAATCTGCGTACCCGTTGACGTGACGAGACGTCCTGAAGTTTGGCAGGTGTACCGTGCACCAGCAGTGTATATTTGCATATTGACGTTAGCAAATTATGTGGGTCCCATCATGAGGTATGTGTTATATCCAAACCGTCCATCCATTTGGCAGGCTCGTATTAAGGCTTGAGCCGAAAAATAAGATAGATCTAAAGATCAAATGGACTACACTTCAAAAGCAGTGGGGGTTGAACATCTATCGTTGAAACTTTTTTAAGGGTCACGGAAGTTTCGGATCAATATGAAAGTTGTTTTTCCTCTACATCCATGTAGTTGTTACGTTATTGATAGATTGGATAGAAAAAAAAACATTATGGTGAGCTCTACAAAAATTTTAACAGTGATTTTTTTTTATTTTTAAAGAACTTAATCCGAACAGTAGCCAATCAGATCCGACTCAGTTTTTTTGACCGAGTCGCACTCGGTTCAAGTAAGTCTAACGTTACAACAGATCAGATTGGGTCAGATGACCCAGACTCGGTCCCTGATCTGACCAAGTTCGAGTCATGCCACACAGAACTCGGACCTGGTCGAGTTGGGCTAAATCCGATTCGACTCGATCCGATGCCTAGCTCTAGACGTCACTCTCCTCACTATTTTCTATGGTGGGGTTCACTCCAACTTTGGATCTACTTCATTCTTTTGATCATGCCCTAAAATGATCTCTCCAAATGGATGTACAGTGTGGATACAACACATACATCATGGTGGGCCCCACAGAACTTGGTGGCATCACTTCAGTAGCGAGTCTAGCTACTCAACGTGTCAGTAGCTAATCCGCCTCCAATTTCTTTCTTCTAAAATTTAATAAGGTCATGTCATCTCACGACAACTTTATAAGATTAAAAAAATATATTTACAAAATCTACTTGATTAGCGAGGAAAATTATCTACGACCTAAGATGAGTGATGTTTGTATAATCCTCATCGTGAGCCCACCTTGATCTATGCATTGTATATCTACTCCATCCATCCATTTTCTCATATTATTTTAAGACTCGACTGGAATTGGTACTTGTAATCGGGTCAAATTCAGTCCAGATTAGTCTAGGACAGACCCGGACTCGGATTGGGTTAGGCATGTCGAACTTGGTACCGAGTCAGGTCGAGTTCAGGTCAGGCTTATTTTAAAACCGAATCAAGTCGGGTGTAACATCCTGGATTTTTGTTATTTTTGATTGTCAACAATGCTTAATTTTATTTTATTTTTAGAACTAGCCCACGTTATCACTTACTGACCCTTGACGCTCGTGGTGAGCCTATACGTAAGTTATACCAGTAAAGAACTGCACAAATTCGATTAAGCAACCGTATGAAGCCAATTAATCCACCTGATCACTTAAACCTCTAGTCTCACCTCGTAAAATGTTTAGGGTGTCACTCTCCCCATTGTTTTCTATGGTGAGGTCCACTCGAGATTTGGATCTAACTCATTGCTTGGATCATGCCCTAATATAATCTCTCCAAATCGATGGACAGTGTGGATACAAAACATACATCATTGTGGGGCCCATAGAACTAGGTCACGTCACTTTGGTGGTGAGTCTCGCTATTCAACCTGTCATTATCCAATCCACGTTTGGGAAAAAAGGACGGCAATTTCCTGCGAAAGCCTTTCACAGGAAGTTCCTACACTGGGAACTT
Organism: Magnolia sinica; assembly: GCF_029962835.1. Taxonomy (NCBI): domain Eukaryota; kingdom Viridiplantae; phylum Streptophyta; class Magnoliopsida; order Magnoliales; family Magnoliaceae; genus Magnolia; species Magnolia sinica. The sequence continues at coordinate 4,579,046 of NC_080573.1, read as the reverse complement.
AGGTGGAGCCCACTATGATGTTTTTGAGAAATCATTCCCGTTCATCCGTTTTTTTATTTCATTTTAGGACATGATGTAAAAAATGAACTGTATCCAATGCTCAAGTGGGCCGTAATAAAGTAAAAGATGGTTAGGAAAATTCCTACCATTGAAACCTCTCTGGGTTTGACAGTGATGTTTATATGTTATTTATACCGTTAATAACGTAATTACGACTGGATGAATTGAAAACAAAAATATTAGCATGATTCAAAACTCCCATGGCCCCATGAATATTTCAACTATATACGTTCAATTATCACGTTTTCGATCCACTCGAGCATTGGATATGGTTCATTTTTAGCATCATATCCTAAATGAAATCACAAAGCTGATGGACGGGAAGGATTTCTCACAAACATCACAATGGGTCCCACCTGAGTTCCTAAGTGAAAGGCTTTGGCAAGAAATCTGGGTTAAAAAAAAAAAAGAATGCCTCCATTTATTTACATGTCCTCTGCCTTCCCCTTATGAAGTAACCACTCTCCACCAACTAATGAGTACATATATAAATATATAGCCTGCCCCGAGCTATGCACGGGCAGGGAAAGTACCTAATCCGCGCCCACACGCAGACCAGACACTCTTTCCGCGTGGAACACGGACTGGGTAATACCCCACCCATACGACGAACAAAAAATTCACGCGCGCACTGTTTCCACAGCAACACCTTGACTTTAAAAGATGCCAACACTAGTTGACCAGCACAAGGACATCAGCCCTTTTCCCCACACCGGACGCAGATTGTGTACGAACCCGGCCATCCCTGGCAAGGAACGGACATGCGATTTGAGGGGCCAGAATGAGACGTATGGGTTTATCTACACCGTTCATCCATTTTTCCTATCATTTTAGGACATGCCTGTAAAAGATGCCCTGACTCCATATGGCAAGTAGCAGGACAGGGCACTCTTTCTGCCTAGGATACGGATTGGATACTACCCCACCTATCACTAATTGGGAACAAATAGGGGCTCTATGGAGCCACCGTGATGTATGGTTTTTATCCACACCGTTCAATTTTTTATTTATTTTTAAATCATTTTAGGTACAAGCCCTAAAACTAGGCCGATCCATAGCTCAAGTAGACCACACAACATGAAGCAAAGGTGATAATCATTCCATTGTTGAAACCTTCCTAGGACCCAATGATGGTTAATTACCATCCAACCTGTTTATAAGGTCACATAGACCTGGGTGAATGGAAAATATAAATATTAATCTGTTTCGAAACTTCTGTGGCCCTTAAAAGGTTTTCAATAATAGGTGTTTAATCCCCATTATGTGGTCCACTTGAGTCTTGAAACTGCCTCAATTTTGTGATTGTATACTTAAATGATACCGCAAAATGGATGGATGGTGTAGATATATAAAATCAATACTTTATGGTGGCCCCTCATACAGATGTCCCTTCCTAGCCAGGGACAGTCGGGGTAGTACAATCCGCCCCCATCCGCAAAAGCCAGACTATACCCAACATGTATATACACACGGAGATCAAAGGATGCGAATTCCTGTAGCCCAAAGTACTGTGGAGCCCACCATAATGTCTATACTAATCTACTCCATTTCACCAGGCTCGCGCGTTTGGATTAGAGCCCGAAAATGAGGCAAATCTAGTATTGAACGCTTTTTGAAGGTGACTTTTATATGTCATCTAACCCATTCAAGAGGTAATTTCTACTCGGGTGAAAGGACAATGCAATCACCAGCCGGATCCAAAATCTGTGAGCGTTCAATCCCAACTATTTCTCGTGGTTTGTCCCCCTTCCGTACTCTTGGGTCTTGGATCAGCCTCTTTTTAGCTTCTCTCATCCTAACATGAGCTGGTAAATTGCTGGACAGAGTGACTGCACATGGACATCAGATTTGGGTCACGGGAACACTAGTGTAATAGGTGTTCCAGGAAATTGGCGTTCCTTTGAGCATGCCCAGGGCAGAAAGTCATTTTTCTCCGCTCATCACGTGGCGTTCATTGGAACAAGTTGTTATAGATGTGACGCAGGAGTAGTTGACGTAGAACCTAAAGAAATGCAATTTAATTAAAATATATATATATAATAATAATAATAAAGAAAAGCTTTGCTGCTACCATTTGGATCAAGAGTGCATAAGTTAAAGGATAATAAGAAATGAAATAGCTTGGGAACTCACTCACCCAAAGAATTGAGAAATTACTCACCCAAGGGGTTTGGAAATCACTCAAACCACATGAAATAATAAGAATTAAGATTACCGTTGAAAACTTTATGTGTAACCTAAGGCTCTAATCAAGCTGATATTTGTGTTTTACTTTCATACGGGTACGTGTGACCTTATGAACAGGTTAGATGAAAAATAAACCTTAGGGTTGGTCCTAGGAAGGCTTCAACAGTAATTATTCAATCTCAACTGCTTTATGTGGTGTGCTCCAATTGAGCTTTGGATGTACCTCATTTTTGGGCTACTTCTCTAGAAATACTTTAAAAATTTTATGGACAGTGTGGATCCAACACAAAAATCAGAAGGTGGGACTCAAAAAAGCTCCACATGAATAAAAATTGTGTTGTACACAGGCAATCTATTTGGTAGAGAAATTCGGCGTCTTTTGTAGGCTGGAGTAATTTCCGTTGAGAAATGAACGAACGGCACTCTTATCATCGGTGATGACTCTGAATTTCCTTGTGCCTTCAACGCGGAAGCGGATTGCGTACCGAGTAACTCAGTACGGTAAGGGTAGTGAGTAAACTATGTAGGGCCTAACATGATGTATTTATTCTATCCACTCCGTCCATATATTTTATAATTTAATGTTAATAAGTTGAACAAAAATCAAGCGCAAACAAATCTTAAGTGGACCACACCACAGGGAACAGTGTGATTTGAACATCTACGTTGAAAATTTCTTTGGGTGGACAGACATTTTGGATCAATCTGATATTTGTTTTTTTTCCTTTCATACATGTCCTTGTGATCTTATGAACAGGGTTGGATGACAAATAAACGTCACTGTGAGCCCTAGGAAGGTTTCAACGGTGGAAATCATTATTCCCACTGTTTCCTGTGGTATGGCACACTTGAACTTTGGATATGTTTCAGTTTTTGGCTCAACAGGTTAAATGAGATAAAAGAGCAGATGGACGGCGTGGATAAACCACATGACTTCAGGGTGGGCCCAACAGAGTCTACTCAGTACGATAAAAGCATACGCAATCCGATTTCCTTCGCCACAGGTGGTATAAAAAAAAAAAAAGAGAAATTAACGACTGTGGACCCCACCTTTTATCCAGCGGTTTTTCTGAAGCAATACAAACTTAGAATACGCAGTTGGACCTCCTCGTACGGAGTCGGAATATCGGGACGAAAATACCCCCATCTTCCTTTCGAAGACGAGCGCTGATGCTTCTCCAACCGAGAGTTGTAGGAACGGCTCAAAATAGATCAAAGTTACATGGCCCCACAGCTATGTATTTATTATATCCACGACGTTCATCCATATTTCGAGATCATTTCGGAGCATTATCCCAAAAAAAATAAAATCGCATCCAAATATCAACTGGACCTCACCACAAAGACCTCGCCACAAACAGCAGTGGGAAAATTGATTTTCACCGTTAAAAAATTCGTAGGGCCCACCATGACATTTGTTTTCCATCCAACCTATTCACAAGGTGACAAAGGCCTGGATGAAGAGGAAAAGCAAATTTCGTAATGATCCAAAATTCTGTAACCCCTAAAAGGGTTTCAATGGTAGACGTTCAATTCTCCACTGCCTTTTACAGTGTGGTCCACTTGATGGTTAGATCTATCTTATTTTTCATCTCAAGCTTTAATATAAGCTTGCCAAATAGATAGACGGTTTAGATATAACACAGGCCTCATGATGGGACCTACAAAAATAACATGCAAAAAAAAAAAAAGAAGCCACAGAGGGCTGCGGCACTACCGCCGGTTTGGCGGCAGGTTCGGCGGCAGTGCCGCGGCAATCTGACCTTTTTTTTTTTTTTTTTTTTTTTTTTTTTTTTTTTATAACATGGAGAAATTTTTCTTCCTTACATTTTTCTCTAATACATAATTAAGTAAATATGTATATATAAGTATATAAAAATATTTTTCTATCTTTCAATTCATTTCTTTGTCTATTTATTTAATAAGCATATTTCCTAAACTAGAATGATTTACTTAACATACCACATATGATTTTGGGGTAGGAGAAGCTAATTAAGCCAATCAACCCAATTATTTTCCAAAATTCCATTGGGTCGATGGTCGAAAATCCATTTCATTTAGTTCGTGGTCAATTTCAATCATTTCGCGGTCAAACTGGAAATTCAGCGAGGCAAACATGAAATTGAGCGAAGAAAACTTGAAATTGAGTGGGGAAAACTGAAAGTTTAGCGGGTAAAACATGAAATTGAGCAGGGCAAACATGAAATTAGGGCTGAAAGTCGGGCCGGTTGGTTCGGGTTGGTGCTCAACCCTAACTCAACCCAAGGTTCCTATACCTAAATCTTGACCTAACCCAACCCAATCTTGGGTTGGGAATTCTCAACCCAAACCCAACTCAAGAGGGCTTGACAGGTTGATTAGGTTGGCCGAGTGTATACATGTCTATTTGGGAGAGAGAAATTCGACATATCTTGTTAGCTTAAGTCCTTGAAAATGACGTGGACAAATGGGACCCGACATCACTAGTGTACCTTCTACACATACAATCCACACTCAATTATAATTTATAAGTAACTAATATATTGATTGGGTTCGAGTTGGGTCAGACAACCTAAGACCTCAACCCAAACCCAACCTAAGTTTTATCGGGTTGGTGTTTGTATAGCCCAAGCTTGAGATCGGACCTGATATATCCTGCCCGAGCCTAACCCAATGTCGGGTCGGTCACAGGTCAGTCGCGTTGAACCCGCCCAACTTTCAGTCGTACATGAAATTACGGGGGGCAAACTAGAAATTCAGAGGGGCAAATATGAAATTGAGCGGAGGAAACTATAAAATCAGTGGGGCAAACTAGAAAATCAGCGAGGCAAATTAGAAAATCAGCGGGGCAAACTAGAAAATCAGCGGGGTAAACATGAAAAGCAGCGGGGCAAACTAGAAAATTAGCGGAGGAAACATAAAAAGCAGCGGGGCAAACTAGAAAAGCAGCGGGGCAAACTAGAAAATTAGCGGGGGAAACATGAAAATCAGCGGGGGAAACATGAAAAGCAGCGGGGTAAACTAGAAAATCAGCGGGAGAAACATGAAAAGCAGCGGGGCAAACTAGAAAAACAGTGAGGTAAACTGAAATATGAGCGGGGCAAACTAGAACATCAGCGAGGAAAACATGAAAATCAGCGGGGGAAACATGAAAAGAAGCGGGGCAAACCAAAAAATCAACGGCCCTTTTTCTATATTTAGAATTATTTATAACCGTCCATCCATTTTTCCATCTAATTTTAGCGGTTTAGCCCCAGATTGAAGCATATCAAAAGATCAAGTGGATCATACCACGGGAAATAGTGGGCATAATGATTTCCACCATTGAAACTATAGTGGGCCCAACAATGGGCATAATGAATGTACTATGTAAACTCAGTTGGGCCCACAATGAATGTATGTAATATATCCACAGTCCATCCGATTTTTCATTTATTTTGAGGGGTCTAGCCCCCAAATTGAAGCATATCAAAAGTTCAAGTGGATCATACCGTGGGAAACAGTGGGCATAATGATTTCTACCACAAGATCATACATATATGGTTTAACAGAAAACACAATTGTAAGCTTGAACCAAAACTTCTGTGGCCCCTAAGAAATAATCAACATTAGAAGTTCAACTCAAAATTTCATGTGGTGTGGTCCATTTGAACATTGGATATGTTTAGATTTTTCGGCTCAAGCTACGAAATTATTTGTTAAGTTTGCCCTGCTGATCTTTTAGTTTGCCACAATGATCTTCTAGTCTCCCTCGCTGATCTTCTAGTTTGCCCCGTTGATCTTCTAGTCTCCCCCACTGATCTTCTAGTTTGCCCCGCTGATCTTCTAGTCTCCCCCGCTGATCTTCTAGTCTCCCCCACTGATCTTCTAGTCTCCCCCGCTAATCTTTTAGTTTGCCCCGCTGATCTTCTAGTCTCCCCCGCTGATCTTCTAGTTTGCCCCGCTGATCTTCTAGTCTCCCCCGCTGATCTTCTAGTTTGCCCCGCTGATCTTCTAGTCTCCCCCGCTGATCTTCTAGTTTGCCCCGCTGATCTTCTAGTCTCCCCCGCTGATCTTCTAGTTTGCCCCGTTCAATTTCATGTTTGTCCCACTGAATGTCTAGGTGTCCTCCCTCAATGTCTAGGTTCCCTTCCACATATGGGGCTTTGGTGTATACATATTGCGATGAAAACGGATGGACATTACATAATCCGATGAACATGATGTATTACAAATAAGCCAGTGTTGAATGAGCATCAACCATTAAATGGGGCGAACATGAGATTGAGCATCAACCATTAAATGGGTTATCATGTTTGCCCTGCTGAATCTCATGCTTATCCACACTCAATTATAATTTATAAGTAACTAATATATTGATCGAGTTCGGGTTAGGTTGGATAACCTGAGACATCAACCCAAGCCCAACCTAAGTTTTATTGGGTTGGTGTTTGTATAGCCCAAGCTTGAGATCAGACCCGATATATCCTACCCAAGCCCAACCCAATGCAATGGGGAATTGAACATCTACCATTGAAACCCTTTTAGGGGTTACAGAAGTTTTGTATCATTATGAAATTTGTTTTCCCTCTTCGTCAGGTCTTTGCGACCTTATGAATGAACTTAGATGAGGAGGATTTCTCACAAACATCACAGTTGGCCCCACCTGAGTTTCTATTGGTTGACGCTCATTCAACACTGTTTCCTGTAATGTGGTATAGTTGAGATTTGGATATACCTCATTTTTGGTATCATACCATAAAATGATCTGGAAAAATATATGGACGGCATGGATGAAAATCATACATCATGATGGGGCTCACAGACCAGCGACGATCCGCCATTGGCGGGTGGCAGGAGGAGTACCCAATCCGTTTCTGTGAAAAGGAGGGGTATTTCTGTGAAAAACAGCGGCGCAAACTGAAAAATGAGTGGGGCAAGCTAGAAAAACAGCAGGGCAAACTGAAGTATGAGTGAGGTAAAGTAAAAAAACAGTGGGGCAAACTAGAAAAGTAGCGGGGGAAACATGAAAAACAGCGGGGCAAACATGAAAAACAGTGGGGGAAACATGAAAAACAGCGGGGGAAACTAGAAAAACAGTGGGGCAAACTAGAAAAATAACGGGGGAAACATGAAAAACAGCGGGGCAAACTAAAAAAACAGTGGGAGAAACATAAAAAACAGCAGGGAGAACAAGAAAAACAGCGGGGGAAACATGAAAAACAGTGGAAAAAATATGAAAAACATGAAAAATAAGAAAAACAGCGGGGGAAATATGAAAAACAGCAGGAGAAGCTAGAAAAACAGTAAGGGAAACATGAAAAACAGCGGGGGAAACATGAAAAACTCTATAGGCCCATTATGATAGATGTGTTTTATCCATGCTAGGTGGCTGTCCATTTTACCAGCTCATTTTAGAGTATGAACACGAAAGTGATGCAGGTCTAAACAAGTGCAGCTCAACATTTTTGGGGGCCTTAGGCAAGTCATAAAAATAAGGCTTAGAATTTAATTTTTTGAGAACTTAATTAGCAATAAAGTAGGTAGTTGTAGTCCTAGGTTTTAGGAGAAGAATTTATTAAGAATGATGTTATTATTTTGAAAAGAGACGATAGAGTTCGACTATTATTATTGATAATGCTAGTTTCTAAGATTTGTTTTTATTAGGAGTTGGAAACATGAGCTCCGCTGTTTTTCATGTTTTCCCCGTTGTTTTTCATATTTCCCCCACTGTTTTTCATATTTTTTCCGCTGTTTTTCATGTTTCCCCCGCTGTTTTTCTAGTTTGCCCCGCTATTTTTCATATTTCTCCCGCTGTTTTTCATGTTTCCCCCGCTGTTTTTCTAGTTTGCCCCGCTGTTTTTCATGTTTCCCCCTCTGTTTTTCTAGTTTACCCCGCTGTTTTTCATGTTTTCCCCGTTGTTTTTCTAGTTTGCTCCACTGTTTTTCTAGTTTTCTCCGCTGTTTTTCACGTTTCCCCCGTTACTTTTCTAGTTTGCCTCGCTCATACTTCAGTTTGCCCTGCTATTTTTCTAACTTGCCCCACTCATATTTCATGCTTACCTTGCTCATTTTCATGTTTGCCCCGCTCTTTTTCATGCATGTCCCGCTCTTAGGATCGATACCAAGACCTCAAGCGTTGAAACGAGGTATTTCCACTTAGTCTGCCAGTTGAGTTATGGATCTAGGTGATAGCTAGATCTATCTTATTTTTCGTCTTAAGCCTTAATACGAGCTCGTCAAATAGATGGACGGTTTGGATATAACACGTACCTTATAATGGGACCCACAAAATGCCGTAGGAATTATAACGAAAAAAGAAAAAGAAAAAGAAGCTAGTGAATTAGGGTCAGTGGGACCCTATAGCTGATGGTGAAAATAAGTGTTTTGACCTGATAAAGGGAGGTGGTTTCACACATACTGCATAGTGGGTTATATAGAGCATGAGTGTAGGCCTATTTTAGTTTGCCCCGCTGTTTTTCTACTTTGCCCCGCTCATATTTTAGTTTGCCCCGCTGTTTTTCTAGTTTGCCCTGCTCATATTTCAGTTTGCCCCGCTGTTTTTCTAGTTTGCCCCGCTGCTTTTCATGTTTCCCCTGCTGATTTTTAGTTTGCCCCGCTGCTTTTCATGTTTTCCCCGCTGATTTTCTAGTTTGCCCCGTTGTTTTTCTAGTTTGCCCCGCTCATATTTCAGTTTGCCCCGCTACTTTTCATGTTATCTTCGTTGATTTTCTAGTTTGCCCCGCTGCTTTCATGTTTGCCCCGTTGATTTTCATGTTCCCCCGCTGTTTTTCTAGTTTGCCCCACTCATATTTCAATTTACCCCGCTGTTTTTTTAATTTGCCCCGCTCATATTTCAGTTTGCCCCGCTGATTTTCTAGTTTCCCCCGCACATTTTTATATTTGCCTCGCTGATTATCATGCTTGCCCCACTCATTTACATGCTTGCCCCACTAATTTTCATGCTTCCCCCGCTAGTTTAAGATTCTTACTCTTACTCGGGTGGTAGACTCTTAGGAGTTTCAACACCCGGTCATGTGTTAGAGTATCCATACGTGGTGAAATTCCACTAGTGTGAGTGCATGGGGGTGTGTGTGTGCAGGTTTTAAAAAAAAAAAAGAGAAAAAAATATTTTAATTTAAGAGATATACTTGTTTAATAAATAGACAAAGAAATAAACTAAAAGATAAAAAAATATTTTTATATACTTATATATACATATTTACATAATTATGTATTAGAGATATATGTAGGAGAGAAAAAGTTCTCTATGTTAAAATTTTAAAAAAAAAAAAAAAAAAAAGAAAAAAAAATCTACCTGACAGCCGCGGTGTCAAATTTTTTTTTTTTTTTGTTAAGTTGTTTTCGTGGGTCCCATCATGATGTTTGTGTTATATCCAAACCGTCCATCTATTTGGTGAGCTCATATTAAGGCTTGAGGAAAAAAAAAAGATAGATCTAACTATCAAGTGGACCACACTGTAAAATGAAATGGGGAATCGAACGTCTACCATTGAAACCCTTTAAGGGGTTAATGAAGTTTTGGATCATTATGAAATTTGTTTTTCATCTTCATCCAGGTCTTTGTGACCCTATGAATGAACTTAGACAGGGAGGATTTCTCACAAACATCACAATGGGCCCCAACTTAGACGGGGAGGATTTCTAATGGTTGATGCTCATTCAACACGGTTTCCTGTAATGTGGTACACTTAAGATTTGGATATACTTCATTTTTTGTCTCATACCATAAAATGATCCGGAAAATTATATGAACGGCATGGATGAAAAACATAAATCATGGTGGGGCCCACAGACCACAACGAACCACCATTGGCGGTTGGCAGGCGGAGTAGCCAATCCGTTTCTGTGAAAAGCAGGGGTATTTTCGTCCCGTAATTTGTCGTCCGTACGAGGAGGTCTAAGTGAGTATGTTAAGTTTGTATTGTTTCAAGAATATCCAATGGATAAAAGGTGGGGTCCACAGTCGTAGATTTCTCAAAAAAAAAGCGCTGGAATGTAATTTTTCCTCCGCAAAAGCACTGCCTGAGAGTTTCTCGCATTTGATAAAATCGGAATTTGTAGTAAGAATCTCTGAATTGTACTGCAACCTTCGTATCCGTATGTGATCACAAGGACAGAGATCCCCACCGGCTATCCAATGGACCCTATGCTGGCAGAGTAACATAGCCAGAATAGCACAGATCCATGATGAGAACCTCCTTATTAGCGTGAAATGGACCACATTCAAGGGGAAAGTTAAAATTAATAAATAAAATGAAACGTAAATAAATAAAAGCACTGACCAGCCTTTTGGATTATCTATAAGATTTTATCGCGTGTGCATTGAATGTTGACCACTGTCCAGTCGTTCCAGACCATCCATTTTCCAAGGCCCGTCTGAACTGTTGACAAGTTCGGGTGACTTTTCCGTCAGCAGAAAGTGTGGTGCGTGTGAAATGTGTATGAAACTCATGTGATTACTCGGTACTCATCTGTGCAGTGGATTTTGATCAAAATGGCCATGTGTATACCCAATTGTACCGAAAAGCCAACCTTTTAAATATATTCCTCGAGAAGCTTCTTACTAAGTACAGGTGTTGTTCTAGCCTTAGGATTTCATATACATGGTTTTAATGGTATTTAATGTTTTTTACCTACACTTATGGATATGTTTCATATGATTTTATTTTTTTTTCACACTTTTTGTTTATTAAATGTGTTTGTTAAGGTTTTAGAGGTTTTGAACGGTGTTTCACATTCATGCATGCATAGTTCCAATGATATGAGAAGTTTTTATTTGCATTTATAGAGGTTTGTCATATATATATATATCGATGCTTCTATGCGTGATCTTAAATATTTGAGATGTTGTTTGAATGCATGAGATGTTGCCTCTCTCTCTCTCTCTCTCTCTCTCTCTCTCTCTCTCTCTCTCTCTCTCTCTATATATATATATATATATATATTGACAAAATAATTTAGAGCATGAGCCCCAAAAGGAGACTGAACGAAGGCTTAAATGGATCACACAACAGGAAATAATGGGGATTGAACTCGTATCATCGAAAACTTCTTAGGGCCCATCGTGATGTCTATTTTCCATCTAACTTATTCTTAAGGTCATGTAAACCTGTATGAAGGGCCCACATGACAACCTAGACCTTTGACACGTGAAAATCATGACCCAAGCCTTTAACACATGATAACTTAAACTCTTAATACATGACAACCGCGACCCAAACTCTTAACACATGATAACCTAGAGCCTTAACACATGACAACGGAAACTCTTAATAAATGAGAACCCATACTCAAATCCTTAATACATGACCAGCTAGTTAACACATGACAGTCACTTCAACCAAGGTAATACATTACAAATCCAAATTCTATATCCTACATTGTCTTCCACATGACAGCAACAACCATCATTCACTACATCAAATCTCTTCCAACAATTAGTTCTTCCGACGACAACAACCATGGCCATTCATCTCTATGCACAACCAAAAGTGACTTTCATCTATAAGAAAATGTTAGTTTATATACAAAAAAATATTCAAAATATTTTTCATGTATAAGTGGCTTCTATTTTAAGAATTGTGGTCATTGGAGCAAAAATGACACTTTTTTAGGGCCCTGGAAGTTGTTAATGGTGCCCATATACTTGAGAATTTGATGGCGAACGTAGGTCGAAAAATGATTTGGAAGAGGTGGTGGATTCCTAGAAGATATTTTAAAGAAGAAAAGAAAAAAAAAAAAAAAAAAAAAAAAAAAAAAGTCTCATGAAAACAACAAAGGAAGAAGAAGAAACACGGGTTCGTACTGGCACCTGGTTTCAAAGTATGGGTATTTTTGTCCACTAATTCAAAAAAAAAAAAAAAAAAGTTGACTCTAAAGCCAAGAAAAGAATATATTTGAGAAATTTCTCCTCTTTGTGCTTTTACACAGAAAAATAGTGGCCATGGAAACCATCAGGGACATCAATGGATCGTTTGATTCCTGTATGGTTGCCTGTATCTCTTTCCTTTTACTCATATCCCACTTTTGTGTGCTATCTTCCCATGCAACAAATACCCTATCTCTAGGGGAATCGATCATGACCTGGCAAACCCTAACATCATCGGATGGTGGAGATTTCACGCTGGGATTCTTCCATATGGGGAATTCTGCTAATTGGTATGTTGGGATATCGTACAACAAGTTCCAGACACTAACACCAACCATTGTCTGGGTCGCCAACCGAGATAACCCGCTCATGGACTCCTCCGGACATTTCAATCTCAACAAAGATGGAAACCATGCGGTTTTAGATGGAAGCGGGATGACCCTCTGGTGGACGAACATTTCAATGCGTAGTCTTCTTGTTGCAGGACACCCAGACCTGCTTATCTCCCACCTCAGAGATGCAGGATCCCTCGTCAGCTACATGGTCCATCACAACTTGTGGCAGGAGACTCCTGACTAACACCTCGTTTCTCCAACCCTTTGGCCCCAGGAAATCTCTCAGTTGGGCATGTTGCTGATGTGGGGGTGCTGACTGAAGCTTCCAGCCAGCAAGAGACCCTAGACCGGTCCAATCATCTTCCCAAAAGCTGCAGTGCCCATTCCCAATCAACTAGCGAGAGCCTGCCTCAATAGCTGAAAAAGCTTTACAGATGTGTTTCCATATGGGTGAGGCCCACGAGACCTGATGTCCATCGAGCTTAGGTCCTCAGCATATTTACCCCTCATGAAGCTCGCGCATTAACTATCCTTCCCCCTACTTTTGACCACCCATGCCATTTTCATCCTAAAAGCCTGCATGACACTGCCCAAGTTTTTGAAGCCCAACCCACCTTCCAAGGTTAGGAATGAAAGATGTTTCCAGTTAACCCAATGACAGCGTTTGCGGCCATTCTCCCAGACCAAAAAAAATCAGTAAACACCCTTTCCATTTCCCCGAGCAAAGTGCATGGAATATCTATTGCTGCCATGGTATGGACCGGAATGCTCTACTCATAACGTTCTTGATGAGTATGATGTGACCTGCTTGTGAAAGGATTTTAGCTTTCCAACCCGTTATGCAATTGTTAATCTTGTCTAGCATCGATTGAAAATGAGCTCACTTCGATCTACCCTTGAAGATGGGGATGTCTAGATATATGAAGGTGGATTCACTACGATTAAAGCCAAGTATCCTCTGAACAGCCCTGGCTCTAGCGTCGGATTGGTAGGAGGAAAGAATGAAGAAACTCTTGTATGGATTGAATTTCTGGCTTGAGGCAGATTGGTATTGGTTGAGAAAAGATTTAATCCGATTCAACTTAGCACGACCTCCATTGGCTAGTAAGACTCTGTCATCAGCGTAAAGCTGGTGGTTGTCCGTGGGGCAGTTAGAACGAGTTCTAAATGGGAGGCACTCCCCAATACTGATCAACTGTTTGTAGCCTCTACTCAGGACCTCCACTGCCAGAATGAAGAGCGCTGGCGAGATGGGTCCCCCTGACGGAGACCTCTAGCGGAGCGGAAAAACCCACACGATTCACCATTAACCAAAATAGAAAACCAGGAATTACTCCAGCATTTTTCTAACATATCAATCCAGCAACCCACAAAACCAAACTGCCAAGAACTACCTTGAGGAAGCCTCGGTCTAATCTGTCATATGCTTTTTTCATATCAAGTTTAATGAAGATGTTGCTTCCTCTAACCTTTCTATCAATGTCTCTAAATATTTCCTGGGCAAGTGCACAATTTTCCACTATACTTCTCCCCTGAACGAATGCTTCCTACTCTAGCCCTTATAATTCGTGGAAGGACTTTGCTCAGCTTATTCGCTATTAGTTTTCAAAAAGATCTTATATATACAATTGCATAAGATTATTGGGTGGAGGTCTGAAAATTTTTCTAGTGCTTGGGATTTTGGGATGAGACAATTGAGGGTAGTTGAATGTCGTGGGCAGGGAATTCCCATATATATATAAGAGTGGACAACTAGGAGTATATCCTGGCCAACTATGTCAAAAAATGCTCCTGAAAACCCATCTAGGCCTGGCGCCCCATCCGGTGGTTTGCCCTTGACAGCCTCTAACACCTCCTCCATTGAGGGTTCTCGCATTAATTCTTCATTGTCCTCGTCAGTTATCATTGGCAGGATGACATTCAGCAGGTTTGCAGGAATGGAGGCAGGGGATTCCTTCATAAGAGTAGAGAAGAAATCGATAACAACCCCTTTAATGGAATCATGATCAGTAACTACCGATCTGCCATCCAGTCTAATCTTCTTAATCAACGATCGCCTGACTCTATCTGTCGCTAAACAATGGAAGAACTTTATATTTCTGTCACCCTCTCTTAGCCAATGATTTCTGGCCTTTTGTTTCCAAAATATCTCCTCGATTAGCTTGCACTTGGCAAGATGAAGATTAGCCAATTTTATATCCTAATGGGCAGCTTGGTTGTTCGAAGCTTGCACTACAGATTCTGCTATGATGAGGTCTTGTTCTCCTTTTTAGAGGTTTTGAGAGACATTACAAAACACATTTTTGTTCTAACTGTGTAATGCCCTCTTGACATTCATGAGCTTACTTTGCAGCATCTACACCGGCTCTCCCACAATGTTTGATACCCAGGCCTCTTTAACCTGCTGCTGGAAGGACTCATGAAGCAACGACATTCTTTGGAATCTGAAAGGCCTAGGGAAGGGCCTTAGAGGGGGAGGAAAGGATAGGAGCAAGGGGGCGTGGTCTAAGTTGATTCTGGCCAAGTGTTGAACTTGAAACAAATGGTATGAAGAAAGCCATAATATGTTGCAGCAGATCCTATCTAACCTGGCCCACACTCTGGCTGGACCACTCCTATTGTTGGACCATGTGAAATTGCTCCCTGAGTAGCCTGCGTCGAAGATGCCTGCCTTGTTGAGAGCTTCAGCTTTGTGGAGCTGTGGTAGTCGAAATCTCCAGGGCCTCTTCTCTCCATTGTAGAAAGAACCGAGTTGAAGTCCCCTGCCACTAGCCATGGAATGGAGAGACCTGTTGCCAACATGCTAATTAAGTTGGTCCTAAAGTGCCCTATGCAAAGGTCTCGAGCATTTTGCGTAGACAAAGGATGCTATAATTAAATCTGTATTACCCCGGATACCTATTGTTACTGATAGCATTTGATTTGATGCTGCAATAAAGGTAATGGAAATAGAAGTAGCAAAGAAAAGCCAAATTTTACCTCCTTGTGTAGCATTCATTGTAGAGGAGTGAAAGCCTAACTTGAGACCAATCTTCACACGTTTCCCATCTGAGAGCATTAGTTCCAGAATAGCAATGATAGGAGGCTTGTTTCGCTTGATTAGTCTTCTTAAGGTCATGATTGTAGGGTTGTTACCTACACCTTGTGCATTCCATATGATTACATTATCCATTGCTGACTTGCTCGGCCATCATTCCTCTCCATTTGAGTTTTCTCAACCTTCCATTCCAGCTGAGATCTGTTTTTTTGCTGCTTATGATCTGCGACAACAGAATACGGACTTGAGCTTGTCTTCCCAACTGGTTCTTGATTCTTCTTCTGTAATTGTTCTGGTTGTGGGTTTTTGTTCATTAGTTGCTCCACTGGCTTGGATCAGTTTTCATTTGGAGAGGAGATTGGAGCAGTAGAAAATAGAACAGGGCTCTGTGATTCCTGTTCTCTGTGATCAGCCCCAATTTGGCCTTCGGTGCGAGTTTTAGATGGGTTAGATTTAGGACTGGAGGTAATGAAGTGGGTTTCTTCTGGAAATGGATCATTCGAGTTTCTAGGAGGGTCTAACAACAAAATGGGGAAGGGAGTTTGTTTTGAATTCTGAGGCTGCTGCGAGTTATGAGCTATGTCTAGAGGAAGCTTAAGAAAGAACGGTGAGAGGTCAACGAAAAGATGGATCTCTGGGTTTGCTTCTTCCACCATTACTAATTTGTGCGTGAAAGAATTCTAGATAGCAATCTTTGCATGCATCTTCATCCCCCACTACTTCAAATGATGAACCGAGATTAAGGGGGCTCTGGCCCTCTAATAAGGCTTTACAATATACTTGGAGCATTTTTAAGGGTTGAATGGAGTTGTGCTGTTGAGGTCCATTAACTGCCTAACCACTGATCTATCACTCTGAACCTCTTGGATTGGGGGAGATTGTAGAGAAATAGGTAAGGGTTCAATCATTAAAGCGGTACAGTTGGGACTCAGGAATGTCTCTAGAGCAAGCAAGTGTTGAGGGTCAAATATTTCATATCAGACCCAGTTGTTACCTGGATTTACAAACATAGTATTGTTTAACGGCCTGATTTAATCATGTTTGTGATGCAGGGTGTATTCACGAGCTTGGACTGGAAAAGGGTACTAAAAGCATGGATTTAATGTTCTGATGACACCCAAGGTAAGGGACGGACTCCAGGAGACGAAGATCGATGGAATTATGCATCAAGGATCCGAGGAAAGCAGGCCATTCACGTTAAAGAGGCCCGAAATTGGTGAAGAATGCAAGATCATAGGGTTCCCACCATCCAATCAGTTCGAAACTCCATACGTGGCCTGAAGACCATAAATGAACCGTACACGTAAAACTTCATCCATTGGATAGCTGTGGAATTGGCCCAACGGACAGATCAGCCCATAAACCATTGATTTTGGGGCCCGCACGATATCTGGATATGCCTCAATTTTGGTATCAGCTGTTAAATGAGATGATACAGGGGAAGAACGGATTGGATTTTGCATAACCATCATTGAGGGGCCACACGAGTGCTGCACGAGCACTGCAGTAAGTGCACTTGCAGTACACTGCATCGGAGCAAAACTTCAAACAACGCGCGCCCGTCAGCTTCCTTTCCAGAGACGGAAGCTCTGTTTTCCTTCGCGCACGAACCGTCCGCTGCTTCATTAGCAGGCCCACCTTCATCATCCAGACGAGTGATCCAATCCATCCATCATGCAGAGAATATCGAAAAAATCAAAACCACGTTGACCGTGGGCAGCCATACATACATGCGTGTCTGCTACAGGGGTCATAAGGAGATTGTTTTAAAACGTTCAAAGCAGGTGCAACTGATTTAATCCCGTGGGCCGCATCAACGGACAACCAAAACCGTCCATCTCCAACCGAAATTCTGAGGGAAATCGAACGGACGGACTGGATTTCGAAACCGAAATCGATCATGGACCCCACCAACTTCGACAGCGAGCCCCGCGTTCGCAGGCCCCTGTTTCAGATGTTCCGGAATCATGTGGGCCACTACCTTTGATCGGATGGACGATCCAAACCGTCCATCGTGTAGCTCGTCAAATTATTCCCCAAGGGACGTTGCTTCTTTGCAAAGAAAGCAAAGGAAGTGGGAGTGTCGGTGCTGTTTCTGTGGCTGTGTAAACCGTTTCTGCGACGCAGCTATAGTTGCTGGCTGCGAAATTCTCTAGAGGGACTCTAGTAGCGTCGGTTCTCTACTGCGACCTCTCCACCACCCTTTGAAGGCGTTCAAGGAAGGATAAAAGGAGAGAAGGGAGGACGGCTGAAGGGGGAGAGGGAAAAAAACAGGAAGTTTGGCTGCTGCTGGGAACGTGAGAGACGTGGCTGCTGGCTGCTGGCACGTTGGCTGGACAATGCTGGACGTCAGAGCATTCAAGCAAGGACGTGAGGCAGCGTGAGGAGACAGGGAGCTCGGTTTTGATTTGTGCCCGGTTTTTCTTCTTCCGTTTCTTCTTCTTCTTTTTCTTTTTCTTCTTCTTCTTTTTTCTTTTTCTTCTTCTTCTTTTTAATTGGAATTTAGCCCATATCATGCTCGGCTAAACCTCTTAGCTAGGGCTAAGAGGTGAAGCCTGTAGCAAGATGGGAGATTTTACTGTGTGCCTTTAATTCATAAACTGAATTTGATTTAGTTGATTATTAAAGGAATATTTTTTAGTCTTTTATGGTCTGTTGTGACTGAAATTACAATGGGTTTGCAATGGCTTTGAATATTTTCTTCTCCTTTTTATGTTTATGAAGTCAGGAAGCCCTATTGTTCATCATTGCTCCATGGGCATGATAGGATGACAGTACCCTTTCTGATCCTCATGCATTGTTGATTGGTTGGTAATTAGTTTAATCTTGTTGTTTGCTTTGTCTCCTGGGCATGTTTAGATGATGGAATCCATTCTAATTCATATACCCTTCACCTCTTGAAAACTATATCAAAGGAAGTCTATTTAAATTCCAGATTTCTGAAGCAGGCATGAGATCTCCCTGATCCCTACAAGTGGATCCTCTGAATTCCTAGTTTCCCTTCTCTGAATTCCTTAAAGTTTTACATTAATCTCTCACCTTTATTCATCAATTTACATTGGATTTAGATTGCATCTTAGGCTAGTTCTATTTCTACCTAGTTTCAGGAAACGTACAAGTTTCAGTCCCTGTGGATTCGACCTCGGTCTTACCGAGTTTATTACTACATCACAACCCTACACTTGGGGAGTGAACAGCAAGCATTTAGATTGAGCTACTAACTATTGTTAACAGATGTCTTAAATCTAAAAAGTTCTGGAAAAGTTCGACTGGTCGAAGAAAGTTCGACTCGAAGTCCAGCAACAATGTATTTGGAATTCTCAAAATCTTTGACTCGTCGAAAGATAGGCTCGACTAGTCGAAGGTCTGACTCGACTAGTCGAGGGTACCCTTCACCAGTCGAAGCTCTGCCTCGACCAGTCTAAGGTTACGCACACAGCACACGAACTGCGTAAATTTGAGGCGATTTCTGGACTATTCTAAGTCAGTGCAAAAGTGGAGTTTCCTGAATTATAAATAGGAGTCTTTAGGGCCTTTCTAAAACATTCTAAGGCTTTCTAAAGGTATTCCAAGTGTTTCTAAAAGGGTTCTAGGGTTGCTAAAGGGTGTAATAAGGGTGAGATTCGAGGTTATTCGAATCGGGTAAGTCCTCTCTCTTTATACTTTGTGTTTTCATAGTGGATCTCTGTCGCTTTGTGCCGTGGTTTTTTCCTAAAACAGTTTTCCACATTAAAACTTTGTGTTCTCTTGTGTTTACTTGGTACTCTTGGATTGCTATCTTAGATTCATATCTGTGTGATTTCGCAACTCAAATCCCAACAAGTGGTAGCAGAGATATTGTTGAGGCACATATCTAAATTTGCATAGTTATAATGGGAAATGGCAAGTTTGGTATTGAGAAGTACTCAGGCAAAAATAAGTTTGAGTTATAGAAGGTTAAGATGATTAGCATATTAACCAAGCAAGGCGAGATTGAGGCTCTTGTGGAACAAAAATCTACTATGAAAGATGAAAAATGGAAAAAACCTGATAGTAATGCTTTAGCCTCTATTCGTTTGTCTCACAGATGAGGTTATCTATAATATTTTGAGAGAGAAAACTACGGCTAGTTTGTGGGCGAAGTTCGAGAACATTTATGCGAAGAAGTCCTCTGAAATCGCCTACACTTGAAGCTACAATGTTATACTTCAAGATGGTAGAGAATAGAGATCTGGAAGCCCCACATCAACAACTTTAATAAATTGATGTGTAAATTGTTGGATATGGAGGAAGTGGTCAAAGATGAGGAACATGCATGTATATTATTGAATTCTCTTCCTACATCTTATGAGTCATTCAAGGACACAATGTACACCGCAAATAAAACCCTGAGTGTCAACACCGTTATCTCAGCCCTTCAAAGAAAGGCTATGAGAAAGCTAAACGGTGACATGAGGACATCTTCTAATGCACTGATTATGAGAGACAGATTCTGAGCGAGTTACAGGATCTTCTAGACCTAGATCCAAATCCAAGGGCAAGGACAAAAGAAAATTAAAGTGCTGGAACTGTGGGATGTCTGGACATATGAAGAAGGATTGTAAAAATTCTAAAGCAAAGAAAGAAAATTCAAGGGCTTCTTCCAAGGAAGCCAATGTTGTCACATCTGATGAAGAAACAAGTGGTGGTGTTGTTTTGTCTATTTTCATGATTGATCACTTATACAACAATCATAAAGATGAGTGGATACTTGGTACAAGAGCATCATATCACATGACTCCTCATCGGAGTTGGTTCGTCGGCTACAAGGAATGTGATGGTGGACAGGTTTTTATGCGCAGTGACAATGCCTATAACGTTGTGGCCATTAGTACGGTGAGCATCAAGATATTTGATGGGATTGAGCATACCTTGACTGATGTCAGGTACGTTCTTGATATGAAGAAACGTTTGATTTCTCTCGATGTACTCAAGCTATAGGGTGCAAGTTCACCAGTCTTAATGGTGTCCTTAAAGTTTCAAAGGGGGCACTCGTGGTTATGAGAACGCAAAGGCACAGAAACCTTTACAGGTCGATGGGGAGTAATTCATCAAGTGGAGCATCAATAGCTGTTGTAGATTCCACGTCTATATGCATGTAGCATGCTCGTCCGGGCCACATAAGCGAGTAGGGATGAAGGTACTATCTGATCGTTGTTTGATTTCAGCTTTTAAAAATTCTGATTTAGATATATGTGAGCATTGTATATATGATAAACAATCTAAATTATCTTTTAAATCTGAAAAATATGTATTTAAGGGATTACTTGATTATGTGCACTCTGACGTATGAGGGCTATCACTAGAGATTTCTATTAGAGGGTTGTCATGCACTATGCCAAAATTGTGAATTTGCGACGTATTTTTGCGACGGACGAACGTTTGGTTTAACGATGGATTTAATCCGTCGCTAACGGAAAAAGTCCATCGTCAATCCCGTCTTTCTCGAAAATTTGTAGTCCAAACGTCGCGAAATTTCGCGACGGACCAAAATCCATCGCTAAAATCTGATTTACAACGTATTTATGACGGGTTTTGGTTCGTTGTAACTTGACGACGGACTAAATCCGTGGTAAATTTTGATTTTGTGACGGAATATGTTTAGTTGCAAATTCCCACCCAAAATACCGAATGGTGACGCTTTTCAATTGCTTTTGCAATGGATCATGGTCCGTCGTAAAAGAACTTTTGCCTTGAAATATTAATTTTTTTCATTTTTTTAGAATACGGTGGAAAATTAAGTTTTTTTAGTCTAGTAATTGTTTTTTAATAGAATTTCGGTGGTTTAATTGTACATATTTGTAT
Organism: Magnolia sinica; assembly: GCF_029962835.1. Lineage (NCBI taxonomy): Eukaryota > Viridiplantae > Streptophyta > Magnoliopsida > Magnoliales > Magnoliaceae > Magnolia > Magnolia sinica. Next base: position 4,557,754 of record NC_080573.1, on the reverse strand, counting down.
CTAAGATTATTTTTTAATAATTGATTGAATGCAAAAAAAAAAAAAAATTTGCTTTTATATCAAATGAGTGGATTTTTTTTTCTTTTTTAATTTAAAAGTAATATTTAAATGATTTGTAATATCACATGAAAAAGAATATTGAGAAGTTTAAAAAATTTAACAATGTTTGAGAAAAAATTTAGATTTTGAAAAAAATAAAAATTGTGATTTAATAAAAATCTATTTTGTGGGGTAAAAAAAGAAAGAATAAGTGAATAAAGTTGATAATTTTGAAAAAAAAAAAGAATTTGATTTTGAGAAAAAAATAATATCCTGAAAAAGAAATTAAAAAGATTTTAAAAAATGTCAAAATTTTGAATATTGAAAAATGAAAATATTTCGAAAAAGAAAATGAGAGTTTGTATTTTGAAAAATAAAATAAAATTGAGAAGTTCTATAAAAATTGACCAATTTGAAAAAAAAAAAATGCTTCAAAAAAAATTGGAGAACTTAGAAAGAATTGAAAATTTTAAAATAAAACGATATTAAAAAATTGATACTCTAACAAAAAACAAATATTTTGAAACCAAAAATAAAGAAGTTGAAAAAAAATTTGATTTTGAAAAATAATTGAAAATGTTCAAAATTTGAAATTAAATGAAAATTTTATTTATAAAAACACTGAGATTTTGAAAAAAAATATATCATTTTAAAAAAGAAAATTGAAAAGTTGAAAACAAAATGACGCTTTTGAAGAAAACAAATCGGCATTTTGGAATTTTTGGGAAAAAAATTTAAAATTTGAAATTTTTTTTGAGATTTTGAAAATAAAATTAAGAATTTGAGATTTTGAAAATAAAAGTCCGTCGTAAAAGGACTTTTGCCCTTAACATTAAGTTTTTTCATTTTTTTAGAATATGGTGGAAAATTGTTTCTTCATAGTCTAAGAATTATTTTTTAATAGAATTTCAGTGGTTTAATTGTACATATTTGTATCTAAGATTATTTTTTTAACAATTGATTGAATGCAAAAAAGAAAAAAAATTGTATTTTGTTTTTATATCAAATGAGTGGAAATTTTTTTATTATTGTTAAAAACAAATATTTAAAGGATTTGTAATATCACATGAAAAAGAATATTCAAAAGTTCAAAAAATTTAACAATGTTTGAAAAATAATTGAAAATGTTCAAAATTTGAATTTAATAGAAAAGGTTATTTTTAAAAACATTGAGATTTGGATATATATATATATATATATATATATATATATATATATATATATATATATATATATATATATATATATATATATATATATATATCATTTTAAAAAAGAAAATTGAAAATCTAAAAACAAAATGATGCTTTTGAAGAAAAATAATCAGCATTTTGAAATTTTTGAGAAAAAAAATTAAAATTTGAGAAAAATTTTCAGATTTTGAAAATAAAAATTCAGAATTTGCATTTTAGTTTTTTTTTTTTTTTTGAAATATTTTACAATAAAAATGATATTTTGTTAAAAGTTTTCAAAGAAAAATTAAGAGTAAAAAAATATACATTTTGAAATTTTTTTTATTTTTAAATGGAAATTGAAATTTATCTGTTAAAAAAATATTATTTTTTACTAAATTATTAGGCACATCCACTGATTGAACCTTTAATCGTTTTTGGACAATCTAATCTATTCATATTGAAGTGTAAATAACTTCAGATGTTTAATTCAAATTTCATTCAAATTGTTGATCAATCTTGTATGCTCAATATCTTTCTCATGTGTAGCCTGATCGGGGCGAGTAACTAGTCAAATTGAGGGTATTGATTAGTAAAATAGAGTGAATGGACCAGATATGTAAACTGGGCGAAATATTCTAATCATGACCCAACTTATTAACCTCGTGAGAACCTAAGAATTGATGTTAATAAGTTTTGTGGGCCCCATCATGATGTGTATCAAACATCAACACCGTGCATTTGATGTGTCCCCTTTAAGTTATGAGATATCTCAAAAATCATCTGTATATGACACTCAGGTAGGCCATACCATCTAAAACCATGTGAAGACATCCTAAAAAAATATAAAAGCACTTTGTGGGGCCCACATGAGTTTTGGATGCGGCTGAAACTTGGTTTGACCTCTCATCCAAGTGGGACACACATAATGAGTGAGTTGGATATGTAAATCACATTTAGGCAGGCCCAATATATGATTATGAATGTTTTAAGGAAACCCCTCTCTACTACATTTAGGGGAGTTACTCATTACCCTTAACCGTTATTTATTTATTTTATCGACTCTATTCATCCATGTTAACAGATAATTTGAGGTTCAAAGAACAAAAAGGAAGCACATCCAAAGCTCAAGTAGACCACACCACAGGAAATAGTGTGATTGAACCTCTACCATTGAAAAATTCGTAGAGGCCATAGAAGTTTTGGATCAAGCTGATGTTTGTGTTTTCCCTTCATCCATATCTATTTGATATTATGAACAAGTTGGATGGCAAATAAATATTACTGTGGGCCCAAGGAAGGTATCAACGGTGGAAATCATTATTCCACACTGTTTCGTGTGGCATGGTTCACTTGAGCTTTGGATTTACTGAAAATTCAGAATCAACCCACACCATTCATCCATTTTTTTAGATCATTTTAGAGAATTATCCAAAAAATAAATCATATCCAAAGATTAAATGGACCACACCACAAATAGCAACACGATGATGATTTTCACCGTTAAAAAATTCATAGGGCCCACCATAACGTTTATTTTCCATCCAATCTGTTCATAACGTCACAAAGACCTGGATGAAGAGGAAATATTTTTTTCCATATTGATCCAAAACTTATGTGACCCCCTAAAGGGTTTCAATGGTAGACGTTCAATCCCCCAATGCTTTTTTCAGTGTGGTCCACTTCATAGTTAGATCTGTCTCATATTTCGTCTTAAGACTTAAAACGAGCTCGCTAGATGGATGGACAATTTGGATTTAACATATACCTCATGAAGGGACCCACAGAACTAGCTGACGTCAGCTAATCAGCTTCCCTTTCATTTGAAGACGGGTTAAGGCCGGCGCCCTAACCAGTCTCCCGTCCCTCTCTCGCCCTTTGTCCCCCTTTGTCCCATCTCCTCTCTCTCTCTCTCTCTCTCTCTCTCTCTCTCTCTCTCTCTTCCTATAGATCTCTCCCTCCTCTCTCTCTTCCTGTCGATCTCTCTCCCTCCCCTCTCTCTTCCTTGCTCGATCCTGTTGTCGACCGTCCTACCCACGCACGCCTTCTCGCTCTCTCTGAATCTGTGGTTGAAGGATTAAATCTCCAGCAACACTGAGGTATTTCTCTCTCTCTCTCTCTCTCTCTCTCTCTCTCTCTCTCTCAATCTCTCACAATCTCAATTCCGATTTAGGGTTTTTCAGATTTTAGGGTGGATTCCACCGGAATGTTTATTTGTCATACAACCTGTTGATATGCTAGGTGAGGCCCACTGTGATGTTAGTCGCAATGGGACATGTAGCCTAGCTTGCCCAACAATCCGACCAGGATTTGGGGATTTTAGGGCTTACAGATTTGAATGTGGACCCCGAATTGGGGTTTTTCAGATTTTACAAATTAGGGATTTTGGGATTTTAGGATTTTGGGGATCTAAGGATTTTTGGAATTAGGGATTTCACCTTCATTATTTATTTATTTATTTTATTTGTTATTTGTTATTTTTTAATTTTTTTAAACCCCTTTTACCATTTTACACATGATATGTGTACTTTATCCATGTTCAAAATTCATAATATCATGATATGCGATTACTTTCCATGGGGTATATTGATTGGAAATGGATATTACTTTCCATGGGGTATATTGATTGGAAATGGATTATTGATGGGTTTTTAAGTCTTTCTAGTTTATTTGTATTCTTTTACATCTTTTTTTTTTAATTATTATTTTTTAAATTGTAAAGAAATCAGAAAAAAAATCTTACAGTTCACACCATGATTTGCGATTTGATACGATTTAACCCCTATTATGATATGTGATACAATAACGATTCTGACAACATTGACTCTCTCTCTCTCTCTCTCTCTCTCTCTCTCTCTCTCTCTCTCTCTCTCTCTATATATATATATATATATATATATATATATATATATATATATATATATATATATATATATATATATATCTGTTGGAGATTACATTGACTAGAACATTGGTAAGAGGATTTTAGGAGTGATGCGATGACAACTGTGTTACAAAGAAGTCAAACGTTGTTTTAGGTAGTGTTGGGAAGTAACCCCCAAATCAACATTTGGTTTAGAATGTTGGTTAGGTGACTTTGTGTAGTGATCAGCATCTGGGGCAGCTTGGATAATGAAAAACCAGATGGGAAGGTTATCAATTCTTGTTTCAAGCATAGTTCTAAAACCCAAAAGTCAGCTTAACTCAATGTCCAGCCCGGTCAGTCCGACTTGAAGACTCAACCAAGTCTTTCCTTGACCGACTCTACATTTTAATACTTGAATTAGTGGTAAATATTTTAAATAATTACATGTAGGTGAAACACATTCATTTTCTAGTACAAACAGCTATAATTTGTATCATGCACCTGGCTACGATGTTTGCTCCATTGTTTTCGTAGATTCGAAACCCCATGCCAACACTTTTTTAAAAGAAGATCAATTTAGCTGCCAGTAACTTGGTTCGAGTTGTCCTGAGTTGTGTTTAGTCAACTCCACAAGTCTCATCAATTCGAGATCAAGTCTCGATCAAGATAGAATTGCCTTGTGATTTGTCTTGAAGTCTCATGGAGTTGAGTTTACTCGGTGGAGTTGAGGTTGGAAAACTTGGTCCAGCTCCCCATGAATCAAACTTTGATCATCTGATAGGGTATAGATATAGATTAAATGTCAGCTGTCCCATATCTTTGATATATGTTTGGTTCCCCTAGTTTGCGACCAACCTGATTCTTGGACCTAGGCATAAGTTCTAGGTTAGGTTTGCTATGCTCACATGTGGGTGGAGCCTTGCACAACAACTTGCAGCCACATTTGTCAATATAGCATAACTTACAAGAACAAAGCTTTCCATTAAGTGGGCCATGTTGTTCAAAACAAACTTAAATTGCTCCATTTGGCACTTTTGTTCAGTTATGTTCGTCCCCAAAGATAAAGGAAGGCTGGAATGAGTAATAGAAGTTTCTTTACAAAGGCTTTAAATTGCTTAGGGTTTTATATCTAAACGATTTGATAGTAGAAAAGCTACCAAGTGAGACTGGTGATGTTGATGTCTGCCAAATGCTAGCAAGAAAAGGCCACTAGTACCTTCATTTCCGTGAAATAAGACCAGCTTCTCCATTTAGTTTCTTCACTGATTAATTTGAGAATGTCCATTATCTGTAAAATGGCAAAAGCTTACAGTCAATACTTCAAACATGAACACATGCATCGGTAACTAATGGCCTGCTTTGCATGGAAAGTATCCAAACAAATTTGCATTTGCCAAAATTCCCTAGCAATATGTTGCCCAAGAGTATATGTGACCAAACACATGGAGGAAGCCTTTCATGTGTTTGAAAGTATGCCCCACAAGGATTTCATCTCATGGAATTTCATGACTAATGGGTAAGCAATCATGGAATTCCATGATTTGTTGATTGTTGTGGATGGACTGGGATTCAACAGTTTTTGGGCAACATTGTATTCTTTGCCGCTAGTTTGGCACTTTGTGAAAAAAAAAAAAAATTGTTTCTCAAAATAAATAAATAAATAAATAAATAAGAACATGTTAGTTCATACATACATATTCAGAAATATCACCAACAAACTCCATATATCTTACGGTTGTCATTGTATACTGAAGCTAGGATGCTTTTTAATTGGTGGCTATTTGTTAGTTTGTGACTTACATTTTCTTTTTAATAAGATTCTATTAATTATGAGAAAAAGTACTTTTAATCATATCTCATTAGATGTTGCATCATAGTTTTTGGCAAATGTTTTTGCATATCGTAGTTCCTTTCAATTTCAGTTTATGAATTCATGAATGTAGATCACATCTCTTTATGGTGGGCCTTTGGAATTCTTATTTGTAGTTGAAAGTATGGAAGATCCAGCTTACCATGCTATATCTCTGCTGATCAAAGAATATGAGGTAAATAATCTCTTTCTCATCTAACTCAGCTATCATGACATTTAAGGTTAGGTAAGTGTTCACTCCCCAAGTATAGGGTTGTGATGTAGTAATAAACTCGGTGAGACCGAGGTCGAATCCACAGGGACTGAAACTTGTACGTAATCTGAAAGTAACAAGAACTAGAACTAGATAAAGATAAAACCTAAATTAATTGAATATGAGTGAATAATGGTGAAGTATTACTCTAAAACTTGTGAAAATAAAGGTAGGAACTAGGGTGCCAAGGATCCACTTGTAGCAATTGGGAAGCTATCTTGTATTGATTCAGAGACACAACTGGAATCAGAGTCCTATCCTATCCAGTTGTTAAGAAGAGATTTGTCAGATCTCTGAACTTCTCATGGATCTAATCATCAATAGATAAGAGTGGTGAAGATTTGGAAGTGATTCCGTCACCTAACCATGCCAGGAGACTATGACAAACAACAGCAATTTACCAATCTCACAGCCAATCATAAGAGAATTGTGAAAGTTGAGAAGGATTCCGTCACCCTACCATGCCCATGGGACGATGGTGAACAACAGGCCTTACTAATTTCACAATCTCAATAATGGAAAAAACATACTTAAAGTTATCGCAAATCCATTGTAATTTGAGTCACAACAAACTATTAAAAACTAAAAATATACCTTCATAAATAACTAGAATCCATAAGAGTTCAACAGAACATGAATCAAAGCTAAGCAAACATCTCAGTCATGCTGTAAGCTTCACCTCTTAGCCCTAGCTAAGAGGTTTAGCCCAACATGATTGGACTAGATCTCTTAAAAATAATAATAAAAAAAACAGTAATCAAAACAAATAAAAAAAACTCTAAAATACTCTCTCTTGAATTATGCCTCCACCGGTGCTCCACACCAAGATGCCCCTCCTCTCTCTCTTTTACTTTTCTTTTATAGTAACACACTCCCTTTCGCAGCAGGAGAAAGCTCCTGACTTACGCTGTTTTTTCGGTGGGGCCCAGGCTTGGTGTAACTTGATAAATCCAGTCCATTCATTGGATTGTGCACGGAAAACCAGTCGGACATGACCATTTTTACTCTGTTTTGGTGCTGCCTACCAGACTTTCTATGCTACCGTTCATTCTCTATCAGACGGTTGAGATCATCCCAGCGGTTTTGCTCTCGAACTTTTGACACCTAGACTTGGATGAGAGTGTCGTTGGACTCCTAATGGACGGTCCAGATCGGACCGTTGATGCATGATGGTGGCCCACAAAAATCCCTCCGTAGGCTCTGTTGCGAAACAGAGCCTACGCAGCAGCGTTGTGATGTTTGGTGGCCCACTGATTGATGTTAGGTAGAAAATCCATGCCGTCCATTGAAGTCTCCTCGAAAAATAGTTAGGAATGGACGGTTTTGGAGCGAAATCAGTGTCACCCACACGATCTTCTATTTCGCCGTCCATCCTGCGCTCAACGGCTAGGATTTTCTCATGGATTGTATGATGTCAAAATATCACCTAGGTGAGGTTAATACCCCTCCTCTGTACATAATGGATGGCCCAGATTGATGATTTGGATGAGGGGTGGGCCCCACTGCACGGAACTGACGGACAATGTGAGGACACTGTGTCCTTTTTTGAATCGGAGAAGAGGGAATCGGTCAGCGTGCGTTGACCGACTTTGAGAAATTCAATGCATGGCTAGTGCACTTGTGCACCATGCACACGTGATGTACTGAGGTCCTATGGAGATGTTCGTGAGAAATCTGCTTCGTCAATCCATATTGTCAGCTCATTTAACGCTTTGAGACCAATTTTGAAGTATATCCAGATAGCAGCTGGGCCCAAAATCAATGGTTTATTGTCTGATCTATCCATTGGGCCACTTCCACAGGGATCGAACGGATGAAATTCGACATGTGCAGTTAGTTTATGGTCCTCAGGCCATGTATAAATTTTTGAATCGAACGGATAGTAAGAACCCTATAATCTTGCATTCTGGACGAATTTTAGGCCTCTTTAGCGTGAAATATTAGATTTCCTCGAATCTAGGGTGTGTAAACTCTTTGGTCTTGGTCCCCTGGGGCCTTTCCTTTGCCTTGGTGATTTTAGCACGTCAAATCCATGCTTTTAGTACCCTTTTTCAGTCCAAGCTTCTAAATTCACCTTACGACACAAACACGATTAAAACAGGCCTTTAAACAGTATCATGTTCGTAAAATTAGGTAATAACTGGGGTCTAATATGCAATATTTGGCCCTCAACAGTAAGCAAGCACTTGCTACAATATATCTTTCTTGGCATGTGCTACAATTGCAAGCATCTAGGTATTTTTTAGTTATGCTTAATATATTATCTTTTTATTGTGATTCATAACTGATATCAGATTTAGGCAATGTGATCAATGTTTGGGGATTTGTGCACTTTGTAGTCTCCACAGTAGTGAAGCACTCACCAGTCATAAAAGTTGGCTATAGCTTCTTGTAATGTTGTGGATTGTAGGTTACTTGACTTCGTTATCCAAGTTATATTGGATGTTGTTGAAGTTCCCAGTGTGGATGTGTTTGCTAATGTTGGGGGCAAGACATTGGCCGATTGCGACATGGGCGATGTTCTCATTTTATCTTCTAGTTCCTTTGCACCCTTCCACAGTACCATTCTCTGTTTTTTATGATAGAATCTTCCAGGGACACGTTCTTATCCACTCAACATTCAATCTATCACTTCTTTGGGCAGTAAAACAACGGGGTTTGTTCTGTCACTGCTACCCTTCAGCTACACTATGATTCCATCACCTGCTGCCTTCACCTTCTTACTATGGGTACATCGACAAAAGCTTTGAGTAGCATGTTGATGCCAGGGTTCTGTACGCATTACTAGATTTGCTGACAGTTAAATGATTGAAGATCATTGTGAATGAATGAATATAATTTAAAATCATGTAAGTTTTTTGATATGATAACGTTTAGTGTGATTAGGTGAGCTATGAACATTAGGAGCAAGCAAGGAGGTTGTTGTAAAAATTGGGATCTCTTCTCAATTAGTTGTAAGTAATATAATGAAGCAACTAGTTTGAAACCTGTGACATCTTTAAATGTGAAAGGTTATCTTCTAAGATATGAAACCTGTTAAACATCATATCTTCTCAATTTTATTTTTCTCTCTGTTGTGATTAGCTTTGGCTGTGGCATCTCCTTTATCCAGATATGAAGACTTCTTTAGGGGTAAAAAGAAAAAAAGTTCAACAAAGCTCAAGTCCTTCGATGGATCCGAAGAACTGAGCATAGCCGAGAAACAAGAAGATGATAAAGGAACTCTTTCAACCCATGAGAAAGAGCTTCAAAAGATCTGCTCTAAAATTGAGCAGATGGAGAAAGAGAACTTGGAAACTAAGGCCTGGACTATGCAGGGAGAGGTAATGATTGATTGTCAATATTCTTGTATCCGTCAGCTAGCCTATCTACTGATTCTACCCTGTTGTATTTGTATTTGCATTTACATTTGGTTCACAATCCTTTGAATCAAATTCACATGATTGGTCATTGATTTGTTAAATCATTATTTTGCTGGGTTCTTGGTGATAGGTAACCGCCCGTAAAAGGCCGAAGAACAGTGCACTCGACGTTGATCTGGATTTTGAGCACAATGTAAGACCACCTCCTGTGATCACAGAAGAGGTTACAGCATCCCTTGAAGAATTAATTACAAAAAGGATTATTGAGGTATCTTCATCTCTTGCTATTATATGAAATACTTCACTCCCAATAGATATTCTTCCTTTCTTGATCAATGATGCATTCAAAATCTGCTATAGTTGCATTGAACCAATGGCCATCAACAAAAACAGGCATTTTGTTTAATTCATCCACTTCCCGAATTGAGTTCACTTGTCATTTTGAGCTAGTTTGATGGAATTTCCCCACTCTGCTTAATGTTGGTGTCTGTACTTAGCAAGCAAAAGCACATCTGAAAAGGCAAGTCAGAGCCTTTAAATAATAATGGCATATGCACATCTTCACTCTTTCCAAACTGGGCCTATAACTTTGTTCCGTACATGTAATTTTATACAAAGTGATGGTGACATTAAAGCATTTAGCAAGCAATGTGCATGAATATGATGCTGTGTGAATCAGTAAATAATATTAGGGAACCGCGTTATGCTTGAGTGCACGTGTACTAACATAGCAAGGAGGTTGGTGCAAGATCCAACTGGGTTCACTTTTGTCGACACATATCAATTGGATATTGCCTTTTGTGTTCTTCTATACAAAATCTTATGGTTTCTCTATTATTGCATGACTGCATAAGTAGTCCATACAGTTGTTATATATAGAAGTTAGCATAGCTGGACATTCTTAGTTTTCATATCTGTCTATTCTTTTTTCTTGCAAGTTGAGACAAACTTGGTAATGTATTGGTATGTTATATGTATTGATTATTAGGGACAGAATTGTAGAATTTAGTCTTTTCTTGTTGGTCAGTTTGGGAAGATTATTTTAAATCAGTCTAGAAATATCTACTAAAGTTTATTTTAAATCAATCATTCTATCCTTTCTTTTCATGCTGATTTTTCTGCTCATTCTACTGCCCAATACAATTTTCAGATTAAGGATTGACGAACTTCTGACATCTTTCATTAAATATATCTAAAAGTTGGTTTTTCTTTCCTGGGCCTGGAGGTTAGCTAGCAATTACAAATTATGGAATGGGTGTTTCAGGGGCATTTTGATGATGTTCAAAGGGCACCTAGTTTGCCGTCTAAAGCACCAAAAGAACTCAAAGAGCTGGTATGTGTTATTTTTTGGAGATAGCAATTCACAGAAGTGCTCTTAAAAGTCCTTATGAAATGAGTTGTTGCAAGTTTGCATTTATGTGGGATGTTGGACTAAAAACTCCCGTTCTTAATCTTCCTTAATAACTGTAGGATGAGAACAAGAGCCAGAAGGGGCCGCTTCATTTTTTTCCCAACAGATTTTTGTCTGTTTTCTGTCTGTTTTCTTTTTGTTTTGTTAGAGATATTGTCAGTGAAGAACGAGTGATGTTCCAATGCATTCTATGTAACTCGCTAATTGTCACGGGTTCCAAATTTTTTGTCTCAGAAGTTGGAGGTTTTTTCACCCAAAAGCTAAGTCAATGGAAGGTAGGCTCATGGATTGCTTAATTCTCCAACTGGATTTTGGTAGCATTTCAGGATTTCGGCATTATGCTCAGGTGATTAGGCTAGCACCTGATATATTAACAGGGGCGTTGCTATTTTTAGCAAGCAATCTTCTGTTCATGTTATTGAAATTTAGGTCTGTTTGGGTGCTGCTTGAAAATAACTTTGAACTCATTTTATTTAATGGTGATAATGTTTCAGAACATGAAATTCATGAGTTGCAGAGCTATGTGACAAACTTCATGTACTAGAGAAATCATCCTAGCTTTTGCTGAAATATTGTCTTTTATCTACTAAAGGCTATATTTAAGCCACCAAAAGCAATATTGCAAGGAGGAATCCCCATTTGTTTCCCGCAAGTTCATGCATGCTCATATCTTTTCTCGTGGTATCTAATTCCAAGTTCCCGACTAACATCATGTTTTAATGCTCTTGAAGTTTGGAAATAGTGGATCACTGGAGCAACATGGGTTTGTAAGGAACAAGATTTGGACCATCGATGATGATCCTCTACCTCTTCATCCTGCTGAGTACATTGGCAAATTTTCTATAGACTTGCTACTGAAACCATCTGAAGAGGATCTAAAGTGCTGGCCCCACTAGTATGAACCCAGTACCTATAAACAGTTGGGCTGTTGTTGTTATTGTCTTTAGAACATTTGGGTAGTATTGGACTTGCAATAATTGAAACTTAATCTTGTCATTGGAATTTGGAACTCTTTTGTAGGGCATGTTTGCATGCGGGCGGCACTAATTAAATCAGATAAGATTAGCCTGATGTATTTTGTTTTCTATGGGGAGACTAAATGAAATGAATTGATACAGTTGACCCTTTTAAGGTGTTTCCCTTTAATGGGGCTATTTTACATTAACCTTGTTTGATTAAAATCTTTTTTCTATTAAAAAAAAAAAACAGAAAAATCTTGGGAATTGCCGCCCTTCCAACTGGCCCTTAAATAGTTCGGATGAAAAATGATGAAACTTTTGTATCTTCTTTTCTATTCTCTTTTTCGTGTTAAATTTTCTCTTTTATTTATTTATTTTGTATGCGATGTATTGCTAATGAAAACATTTACCGTGGCATTTCAGTTTTGAGTTCCCTCTTAGAGTGGCTCTTGCGTTGAATGGAGATCTCACCATGATATCGCGGATTAGGAACCTCAACAGGAAGCCATTTAGTTTCTCCTTTGCTTTCCACACATATTTCTCTGTTTCTGACATCAGGTACGGAAAAATCTCTATTGGATTAGAATCGACATCCCTGTATTGGATAGGACCACAGAACTCATCTTCATTTAATCCACTGATTGAATTATCATTTGATATTTTAGTCATGTTGTTCAAACTTTTGTGTTCAAATTCAGAATTGAATTTTTTATATGAAGCTTCTCAAGCTCACTTGCAGTCCTCCACCCACACCTCTACATGTGACCACACATGCCAACCTTGCAAGCGCATGCAAAAAATCAAGCAGTGTGTCAAGTGGGCCCCACCTTTTAGATGACCTGGCCTAAAATCCAATCGGTGTGATTCTTGGTCATGGCTTGCTCCCTATGTTACTATTGAATGAACGGTCCGGATTGATGATCGGGCACCCCATGTGTCACATTGGGGACATTTAGCAAAATCCACACACAACTAGTTGGCATGTGGGACCCACCATGGTGTTTGTATGGCATTTTTCCCATCCAACTATTAGGTGGGGCACACCATAGAACTGTGTGTGAACACACACACAACCCTTGAGTCCAACCAGTTGGACAAGTTATACTCCACCCAGCTGATAACTTCCAACCAGTTAAGAGCATGTGAAATCGAGCCCCTCAAGTTATATGATGCCTTTTGAAACTCATTGCATATACAATGTCCTTTTAAGCAAGAATTTCAGTGGGAGTTGTTGCTAGAATCTCTGTTGCAGCGGTTGCCATTATACTGTTTCTAGTTTTGTCTATACATTGGTGCATCTAGAAGAAAGAAACTGAAGAAGGCATCATTGCTTCGACCACCTTTCGAAGATAACTCTATTCACCATGGATAAGGTAAATCTCTTGGTTAGGCATTAATCTCTACATTTTTCTTTTAGGAATGCTCCAAGGTTCCACCGAGGCTACGGCAATCTGAAAGTGATTCATATTAGGAAAGATTGAATAAGGTGGTTTGTCGCTCCCAAGGTATTCAATAATGGTAATGGCTAGCATAATAGGTGGTTGTTGAACTATTTTATGGGCTATAATGGTCGATTTTCATTACCTATGTCATCAGAATTTGATCTAATTTTGACTATTTACTATATATTTAGTTCAGTTTCTTATTAAGGCCTACTGAGCATCCAAACACATTAATATTTAGTCCATCTTCATATTCAGCCTAATCTTTTAAATCTTTTGAATGTGATTCTTATTAAACAATCGTGTGAATTATTTTTTGAATGACTATCAGGTTTAATATTTAAAAAAAAAAAAATTTAAAAATCTGCTGATATATATATATATATATATTTCAGCGACGGACGAGATCCGTCGCTCTCCTCATATTAGCGACGGACCTTATCCGTCGCTAATATTTTAATGACGAATAATTCGGGTGGTTTTTTCAGAATTTCAGCGACGGATTTTTTATTTGATGTATCCGTCGGTAATCTATGACGGACCTTATCTGTCGCAGATTCAACGACAAATTTCATCTGTCGGAAAAAAAATCGACCTGGTAAACAGCGACGGACGAAATCCGTCGTTTATTTGGTTTTACGACAGATTTGGTCCATCGTAAATCCGTGACTTTGGCATAGTGATGGTTTGTTTCATTCATTGATGACTACTCAAGGAAAGTTTGGATTTACTTCATGAAACGTAAATCCGAAGTTTTCACTATATTTAAATAATGAAGGTAATGATAGAAAAACAGTCAGGGCAAAAATAAAAGTTTTAAGGATGGACAATGGTGGAGAATTTATATCTACTAAATTTAATGAATATTGCAAGGATGAATAGATCATTAGGCACAATACAGTGCGACACACACCTGAACAAAACGGTGTGGCCAAACAAATGAATCGGACTATCTTGGAGAGGGCCAGATGCATGCTAAGTGATGCTACATTGGACAATGAGCTATGGACAGAGGCTGTAAACACAGCTTGTTATTTGGTGAAACGGTTACCTTCAATGGCAATTGAATATAAAATCTCAGAGGAAGTATGGAGTGGTCATAAGATCGACTACTTAGATTTGCGCACATTTGGTTGTGATGCTTATTCTCATGTACCGTCAGTTGAGAGAGATAAGTTAGATCATAAAGCCAAAAAGTAATTTTTGTTGGCTACGACATTGGTGTGAAAGCCTTCAGGTTATTCGACAAGGTCACACATAAGGTCATCACTAGCCATGATGTCAAATTCGATGAGAGCTCCCTATTCCACAAGAATGATTAAGAGGAGCTAGAAGAACTAGAAAGGTTAACCATAGATGTCCAAATTGACACGGATGATACTTAGGCAGAGACATATGTGTAAACAGAGGTACAAGATCAGGTGGAACAGCCACCCGTGAGAAGGAATCCACTGCGTGATCGTAAGTTACTGATAAGATATAAGGATGACTCAAATATTACGTCCATCTATTATTCAAGAGGCTTTCATTGAGCCTGATGAAGAAAAGTAGAAGGCGGCTATGGATGATGAGATGGACCTGTTGCACAAAAACCACACATGGGAGCTGGTGGAGCTTCCAGTGAGCCGAAAAGCGATTAGATGCAAATGGTTATTCAAAAAGAAACATGATACATACAAAGCACGGCTGGTAGTGAAGGATTATGCTCAGAGAGAAGGAATTGACTTCACAGAGATATTTACGCCAGTGGTTAAGCAGGTGTTTATCAAATTTATGTTGATGCTGGTTGCCCGACACAATCTCGATCTGAAATAGATGGATGTCAAGACTGCATTCCTATACGGGGAGTTGGAAGAGTAGATCTACATGAAGCAAATAAAATGCTACGAAGTTAAAGGGTTAGGGAAAAAGGTTTGCAAGTTAATGATATCATTGTATGGGTTGAAATAGTCGCTTAAGCAATGGTATAAAATTTTGATTCTTCATGGTGAGTCAAAAATTTTCTATGAGTGAATATAATCACTATCTATTGTAAGACACTAAGTGATGGTACGTTCATCATCTTGGAATTGTATGTTAATGACATGTAGATCGCAAATCATGACATATCTGAAATCAATGTATTATAGACTTGATTAGCAAGGACATTAAAGATGAAGGATCTGGGGGCTGCAAAAATGGGTTTCAGCATTGATATTCATAGAGACTGGAAGAAGAGCAGGCTTGGGTTATCTCAGGAAAAATACCTTGAGTATGTATTGATCAAGTATGTGATGGACCAGGCAAAGCTGTGAGTGTTCCCTACGTGGCTCACTTCAAGCTTTCTTCAGGACAATGTCCCAAAACAGATGAGAAAAAGCAGGATATGTCTCATGAGACTTATTTGAATGCAGTTGGCAGTGTATGTCATGGTTTATATTAGACTGATTATTTCACAGGGAATCGGTATTGTGAGTAAATACCCCAGTTAGCAATATTTGGATGCAATGAGATGGTTACTTCGAAACATTCGAGGTATGAAGGATTACGTCTTACTTTTGAGAAGATAAGAGCAAAGTGGTAAGGTATGTGGATTCCGATCTAGCAAACATGCTCATCAGGATCGTTCCTTCAGAGAAATTCAAGTTATGTGCAAGTTCTCTAGGCTTGGCGATGGCGTAAAAGAAAAACGGAGTGGGCACGAAAAACATTATTGAAGCTATAATGTGATGCAGAGATAAGGGAAGAAGTTAAAAAGCTACACGTTTAAAAATTAAAGACATGGTGGAGATTGTTGTTAACAGATGTCTTAAATCTGAAAATTTTTGAAAAAGTTCGACTCGAAGTCCAGTAACAATGTATTTGGAATTCCCGAGATCTTCGACTCGTCGAAGGACAGGCTCAACCAGTCGAAGGTCTGGCTCAAATAGTCAAAGGGCACCCTTGACCAGTCAAAGTTCTGTCTTGAACAGTCTAAGGTTACACAGACAGCACACTAACTGCATAAATTTAAGGCAGTTTCTGAACTATTCTAAGTCGATGCGAAAGTAAAGTTTCCTAAACTATAAATAGGAATCCCTAGGGCCTTTCTAAAACATTCTAAGACTTTCTAAAGGTATTCCAAGGGTTTTTAAAAGGGTTCTAGGGTTGCTAAAGGGTGTAATAAGAGTGAGATTCGAGGTTGTTCAAATCGAGTAAGTCCTCTCTCTTTGTACTTTATGCTTTTATAGTGAATATCTGTCGCTTTATGCCTTGGTTTTTTCCCCAATGTGTTTTCCACATTAAAACTTTGTGTTCTTGGATTACTATCCTAGATCCATATATGTGTGATTCCGTAACTCAAATCCCAACATTGACGACTGATGATCAATTTGAGCTTTACCACGCTCTCCTGGAGAGGCTGGCAACACTTGAGTGTTATGAAGAATATTGCACTGTTCGATGTTGGAGGTCCTATGGCTGGGACTATTGTCAGCACCTTTGGAAGGTCTTTCTAAAATAGGTGTTTTGGACTGATTAGAGTGTGCCCTCTGGATAGGGTATTAGTGCCTGTCTCTTGGGGATGAATCCCTTTGACTGGAACAATGGTTTGGATCTGATTAGGGGTTGTCGAGAGTGGAAAAAAGCTCACTCCACCCATTCCCTGGTGGATAATTCTGCCACTGGGAACCTGGTTTGAGAGAGGTTTTTTGCATCCACTAGATGTTGCCACGATTCTAGTATACCCCGAATTGGATATTCTCTAGCTTCTACCATTGAACTCATAATGCTCTGGGAGTCTCTGCCAGGCTGAAGAATTACTTTGACCCTAGCCCTTATTTGAACAAGACCCAAGACCGAGCATCTATCAACTTCCATTACTATTTCATAGATGTTACCCAATCCCACAAAACAGATTTTATCTAGGCCTGAGCAGGGATGCGATACAGAGAGATCAAGGTTCCTTCGTCTGTCGAAGTTGTTTTCGCATTCCACATTTCGATTCTGGATATTCCTATCTTGGATTGAAGAATCTTATCGGAGAAGAAGGAAATCAGATCCACTCTAGCTTTGAAAATCAATAGGAATCTATTAGCAACTAATCTAATCGGGCAATATCAATTGCCGACGATGAGAACCTGGAAGCAGAGGATATGTGAGAGGCGAATAAGGGCGATTTGGTCGTTCTCTGCATAAGCTACTAGGGCTAGTCCTAGTCTTTTCTTTTGAATGAGGACTTCTCTAAGATTAGTTGTAAAAGAGAGGGCTCTGCGGGGGTGAGTATCCTGGAAATGGGGTTCCCCTTTGCCTCCTTCTCTGTTTGGGAACAAGCGGACTGTTACAACTACAACATCACGGAAGGATGTGCCTGCATTCCGGAGATGAAAGCCTATAGAAGGGGCTTTTGAGGAAGGATGGGGCTTTTGAAGAAAGTCTTGATGGGTTGCAGTCCCTAGGTTGGAGAGGGGTGTATAGGGTGTAAGGCTTTTCTAGGTTTCGTTATTTCTACATTCAAAACCCCACCATCCACCGTCTTCCCATTGAAAACATCCATTGTCGTGTATGCGTCTGCCGAGTACATGAATCAAACGAAGGCAAAGCCCCTATGGTGTATTCAGTTGTTTTTTACAGGCATGAAAACATCAATAATATTCCCATGTTTGCTAAAGATGCAGCCGAGATCTTCCTGATTAGTGTCGAAAGTTATATTTCTGATGAAGAGGCTGAGGCCTTGCGTCATGGAAGGCACCTCAGTTACCCTAGTCATCGATGTCTACAATGTCACTGATACTCTGAACACTGATACAATTAATCTTTGACTGCTTCTATTGTCAGATGGAAAATAAACATTAAATTGGCTAGAAATTTTTATCGGTGGACATTCAATCACCACTATTTCCTGTGGTATATATTTGAGACCTGGATCTATTTTGTTTCTGGGCTCATTCTCTAAAATGAACTCAAAAACAGATGGATGGCATGGATAAAGCACAAACATTATGATGGGGGAGCTTTTTCAGCACCGAGGTGGGTATTGGAGGGGTCACTGCCCAAGGAACTCAAACCTAGGAAAGGGTTTTAGATTTAGACTCCAACTCAAACACCCTAAAAACGTGACTTACTATTTATATATGACCTCTATTCCTACCAGACTTCATGGTTTTCAATAAATAAAAATGTGTCCAATTTGGCCTAACCACATTATTCTCCTAACTTTTCTAAGCTCTTTTCATGTTCGGCTTGACTTCTACAACTCAAAGGATTAAAAGTTATGCTCGAACGAAAACTTACTATTTATATTAAAAATGAAACTAAATGAGACTTTTGACAATTGATCTAATGGAATCTCACAAATCTGGCATGGGCAACCCGATATAGCGGGTTGGTTGGCTTAAGTAGGATCTCTTACCCTAAAATCATATATAATAAATCAAAAAACTCATCCTGATTTGCAACATACAACTAATTTAAGGTCTTGATTGTTCGGAATGTTTCCACTTCCGATCAAGCATTCTCTGGTCTATATTTGCCATAAAAGTATTTGCGACCTACTCTACATCAATTAAGGGATTCACAACCAATGAATTTTGTTTGGAACAGGCCATCTATAACCAATTGACTCCTGCAAGTGGCTGGTGTCATTTCATTTTGTGAGAAAAGAACCCCCTTCTATTGAAAATCACAATTTAATGCAAAACAAACTTATTGTTTTTAATAAGTTTTATGTTGTACATTTCTCTTTCATGTTAAAATTTCAGTATGTGATGTCTTATTAGGATTTACTTCTTATAATGTCAGGGATCAATATGTAAAATTAAATTTGAACTTTTTATTTTTAGTAAATTTTACTATATATTTTGGAAAAAAATTTGTTTAGTCAAATTAGAGCACTTAATTAGAATTTGAATTTTATCATTTTAGAATATATTAATAAAATTATTTCAAAAATTTGCACCGATTTGGAACCGACTTTAATTTATGCAATTCTGTTACGCTTCGATTGCAACCGACTAGGGTCTTTGGTTGCACTGAACGTAGTATTTGGTCGCACCGAATTAACTATTGGTTGCGGTTGAACTTTGACAATTTTCCTCTAAAGTCCTTATCTTCCTCAGGTTTCATCATTAGCTAATATTTTTGTTTTTCCTTCCTCAAGGTCCATGTGACCTTACAAAGAGATTAGATGGAAAATAAACCTTATGGTGGACCCTACAAAGCTTTTAATGTGTTGTGTAGTATGGTACACAATCCACCAAAGGGAGAAAATCGGTGCTTTTTGTGTGGAGTGTCGGTCCACATCATGGTGGATGACACTAGGCAAAAAATGCACACCCATTCTCTCTCAAATGGATTGCATACTACACAACCCAACTTTTAACATGTGAAACTTCTTTGGGCTCAACCATGAATTATATGTTAGGTCCACACTATTTATCAATTTTTAGGGATCATTCTAGGGCATAAGCATAAACATGACACATTTAAATTTCAATTAGATCAACCACATCACATAAAGCACCAGGGATTGAATACTACCATTGAAACCTTCCTATGGTCCACTGTGAGGTTTGTTTGTCATTCAACCTCTTTGCAAGGTTACACAGACCTGGATAAAGGGAAACACAAATATCAACTTGATCAAACCCTTCTTGACCCCAATTCCCACCGTTTCGTGCAGCATGGCTCACTTAAGCCTTTTATCTACCTTTTTTTTTTTGTCTCATGCTCAAAATGGTAATGAAAATGGATGATTGGTGTGGATCTGATATATAAATTATGATGGGCCCATAGAAGTTCCACGTATCAACGCTTCCGGTGTTTTTCTTTCCCTTGAATGTGCTGCACAACACAGCAAGCAATGGGAATGTCGTTGTGAAATTTACGTAGGTCTCATGATAATTTACTTTTTAGATCCACACCATCCATCCATGTTTCCGTTTATTCTAATATATAAGCCCAAAAACAAGGCAGATCCAATGCTAAAGTGGACTGCACCACATGAAACAGTAAGAATTAACACTATCATTAAAAACCGCTTGAGGAAATCAAGCTGATACTTGTGTTTTACCTTCATCCGGGCATGTGTGACATTATGAACAGGTTAAATGAAATATAAGCCTCAGGGTTGGTACTAGGAAAGTTTCGACAGCCGTTTATTCGATCTCATTACTTTTTGTGATGTGGTCCAATTGAGCTTTTGATGTACCTCATTTTTGGGCTACTTCTCTAGAATTATCTAAAATTTTGTATGAAAGGTGTAGATCTAACACAAAAATCATAATGGGACCTAAAAAAGTTTTACACACTAAAAATTATGTTGTGCGGCAGCAATCTATTTTGTCGGCGGGGGTCATCGGAAACAACGTGGAAGAATGAGAAGCGATGGCACTGGAATTTACACTCTTGTCATCGGCGACGAACTGGACCAACGAAAAGTCACGGCAGTGAATTTCTAGGTTGAAAGGTCAGGGCACTGAATTTTAGGACCCTTCAATATAGGTGGTCCTAAAAAGAAGTGCTGGGATTTATTTATTTTTTTCATCGGAAAAAGCACTTGCCCGCCCGAGAGTGTTATTCCTCTCATTTTTCAGTAAGAACGGTGGTTTGTAGTAGGATTCCTTGAATTATATTCCAACCTTCGTATCCGTATGTAATCACAAGGACATGGATCCCCAGTGTCCAACCGATGGACCTTATGCTGGCAGAGTAACATAGCAAGAATAGCACAATTTATGATGAGAACCACCTTGATAGCGTGAGATGGACTACGTTCGAGGGGAAAAGTAAAAAATAAATAAAAATAAACATAAATAAATAAAAGCACCGACCAGCCTTTTGGATCGCGTCAGCGTCATAGGCAGCCCCAGCCTGTGCATTGGATGTTGACCTCTAACCATACATGACTTTTATGGGAGTAGAAAGCGTGTTTAATTTGTATGACACTTACGCGGTTGTTCATTACTCATCAGTGCAGTGGATTTTATTTTTTTTAATGGTATTTCCAAATGCACCAAAAAGTTAATCTTTTAAATATATTTTTTTACTAGTCCTCCGCCAACTTTTCGAAGAATTAGTGGAATAAAATTCTCCCGCTTTGGAACTTGGTGTCATTGGGGGCTTCTTTTTCTTCTTCGTTTGTTGTTTTTGTCAGGCTTATTTCTTTTCAAACATGTCTTCCAAGGACCCACCACCATTCCTTGGGACTACATTTTCTGATGTATGGCTACCACCATCAATTTCTCTAGCATATGGGCACCGGCAACAACTTTTACCATCGTAAAAAAGAATGTTACTTTTACTCCGACCACCATATTTCTTAAATATGGAAACCACTAATATATGAAAGAAAGTTTGAAATTTTTATTATTATTATTTTTTTAAATAACATTTTCTTATAGATGAAAGTCAATTTTTATTGTGGATAGAGGGGAATGATCGTGGTTACTATTATGGGGATAAGTGATTTTCGGAAGGGATTTGAGGTTGAGAGGGATGGTTGTGGTTGTCATGTGAAAGACAATAAAGAAGATATAATTTTGATTATGTAATGTATTGTATTGGTTGAAATGGTTATCATGTGTTAAAGATCTAGGTTGACCTATGTTAAGGGTCTATGTTATCATGTGTTAAGCATTTGGGTCTAAATTGTCACATGTTAAGGGTCTTGGTTGTTATGTGTTAAGGGTTTGGGTCTTAGTTGTCATATGTTAAGGGTTTAGATTATCATGTATTAAAGGGTTGAAGTTGTCATGTGTTAAAGGTCGAGGTTATTGTGTAACAACCTCGACCCGTAACACATGACAACCATAGTTCAGACACATAACACGTTACAACCTAGACCCTTTAGGGGCATTTAGCGCGTGGACTTCAATGTGATTAGATAGACTTAAGAGGGATTGGATCCCAAAACCCACTCGAACCTGGTTTGGATGGTTGGATGAGAGGCCACCATGCATCGCATCTCTACAAATTGGCACATGGGCAAAGTCAGTTCATTATATTAGAAGCTTATGACCAGCCAAATTTCATAGCTATGATGTGGGTAAGCATTTAGAAGATCCTTGAATCTCTCCTAGCATTGGAAGAAAGTTTCTTCCTCTTTCTACAAAAAATTTATAATAACCCTTTTATGCGTGTGGTCTTATAAACTAGGAAGAACTTTTTAAGGAACTCCCAAATTATCTCAGCCCATGTCTCAATCGATCTTAAGGTATTGTCCGACACGTTATGGAAGTGTAAGGTTGCTACAATCTCATCAAAATTTCTGAGATGTAGGTATGGACGCTAAGAATTCAATTCATGAAACTTTGAAGGTAATTGGATCACTCCTGGCTTATAATTCACATTTCTGGTATTATATGGAAAGATCATGCAGGAAGGTATGCACGTCCTTCAGATAATCACATAGAGTTCTAGATGGAGGAACATTGTGTACATCATTCTCATCTTGTTGTTCTTTAGCAAGATGATGGGGTTGATTTTCAACCATATTTTCTGCGAACTCAAAGGATCTTAGGTGTTGTTTAATCCAGTGATGGATATGAAAACCTTTAACTAATTATCCTCATTCACTTGAGAGTCATAAAGTGTTATAACAACTTACTTGGGCATGAAACACTTTCAGACTTAACTCAAAACTAAACATACTTCTAATAAAAAGAAAAATTACAGCAAAAATAAGAAATTTGAAATACTAAAGCAATATGGTTAGAAGGATAGTACTCGATTGACAATTCTAGGTTAGGTTTTACAAAACAGAAAAAATAATGTTAGTATCTAAGAATTTAGAAAATCCTAATTTAGAAACACAACGAAAAATTAACCTGTAACGCTCCGACTTTTCAAACCCGAGTACACGACCCGTTTCCCAAAAACTCGAGTGTTAACCTTAAAAGATGGTCAAATTCAATATATAGTATTTTTCTTTCATCAGAGTTAACAGATGGGCGTAGGATGGACAAATCAACGTAAAGGAAAATTTTCATTTACATTAAAAATATACAAGAGCTGCCCATAATGACTTATACAAACCAATGTCCTCATTCTTACAATTATAAAATGAAATAATATTGCATGTGAAATAAAATAAATTACAACAAATTTGAGATATGAAATCCTGTAGCAACCCTTAGCAATCACAATCATGCATCCTTGTCAAATGTAGCTTGCTTCTTGTCAATATAAACATGAATTTCACCTGGACCACCTGTGCTACCTGTACGGTTATATATTTGATGGATGAGTGGCCAACTCAGTGTGAACTGCCCTCAAGATTACACACATCCGCATTAGGTAAGCATAGTTATAAAATAAAGCATACAAAACAATATATGATGCAAGTCTTATTATGTGTATGGATACGTGAATGCAATCATCGCCTCGGGGATGCTCATCCGTGCGATCATCGAACCTAGGAAACACCATCCAGGCGGGTCACCATGCAATCATCGACCTAGGTAAAACATCTAGACGGTCTGTGTCCCGGGTAAAACATCCGGACGGGCAGGTGACTGGTCATTAGCGCAACATTCAGCGTAATCGCGGGGCATAATGATCCAAGTCATCATCATAAATCGAATGACTGGTCATTAGCGCAACATTCAGCGTAATCGTGGAGCATAATAATCCAAGCTATCATAAAATGTCATGTATGCATGATTAGCCAAGTCATTATTAGTCCATTTACAACCAGCCAATTTAAATAAGCTCAAAGGTCACTATGAGGAGCACATGGCCCAGCGTAAGCTGACAGCTCGGGCATAGTGTCTCATTACCACTATTCTCGGCCCATGAGGGTACCATCTTAGGATATTTAATGAAAACCTATCGACTAGTGACCAATCATATTACAATATATGTGGCTTACCATCGCGTGGTTGCACGGTATAAAACATCGAACCTATATAGGGAAAACATCAAAACAAAATCATGTAGGGCGGATATCAAAATATGCCACATAGGGCGAATATCAAAACTATACGATAAAGACCATATTTAAAAATCATTGGACACAACAACCTTGAATGGTAAGCCCACATCAATGATCCATTTAGACCACCATTCAATAACCACTAAATCGAAGGTCTATTGCAATCACCGTCAATCGAGTTACATCCCAAGCATGGGTGTACATTTATAAGTGGGGGTTTTCCACTAATGTACCAGTTTAAAGTTCATAAGCAATCCACAAATAATCCACAAGCATGAACAAATATACAGGATGAACATTAAGCACATAATACAGCAATTAAATTTCAACAATTAACACATGTGTTTATAGAATGGTGATATCATTCATAAATTAAAATAAAACTATAACTTAAGCTAATGAGAAGATGGAAAGCTCAAGAGGAAGAATCATCACCATATACTTGGAATCGCCTACTAGTGTTGCAAAGTGCTTGCGCCTATAGAATTGAATCCTAACACAATTCATGAATTTGTACCATTAGATCCAAGTTCCACGCACTACCTAGATTTAAGATCATATCCTAGGATTTGAGTTATCTATCTTAAGGTTTTAATGTGGAATTAGGGTTTTCATCCTAGAGTTTAGGTTTAGGTTAGATCTTTAAGGTTGAACCCTAGTGGCGTGTAATTATTTATAATATTAATTTAATAGTTATAAAATATTTACTAACATTAGTGTTATAGTTAATAGTAGTTAATAATCATTATGATGGTAATTAATATTATGATATACTATCTATGATAAGACAACGCATTAGCATTTAATAATGGTATCATTTTAATTTCTTATATGTAATAACTTTTATTAGAATAGATAATTTACTAATGGTCATGCATCATACTATTTAACATCCTAGTAATGATGGAAATGGTAACGATGTTAATTTAATAATTAGAAAATAATTGATAACATTAGTGTTACAATTAATATTAGTTAATGTAGCGAAATAGTTATCATGGTGACACCAATGACTATCCTAAATGAATATTTAAGAATGATAAATAGGATACTACTATTTAATAATTGTATTTTGTTTATAATAACTAGTTATAGCATAATGATCTACTAATGGCTAAGCATTGCTAACATTGAAATTAAGAGAATTTTGGTATGGAGAGAAAGATGCGGACTCACCTTAGTCGACTTGGTTCGAGTCGAGTTGGCTCGGCTCAACACAACCACCACTCCTCTATTCTCTCCCTTTCTTCTCTTTCTTCTTTTTCTCTTCCTTCTTTCCCTCACTCTTCCTTTTCTCTTCATAACCTTTCTCAAAGTCTGGAATGGACCTGACCCATGCCCAACTCAGTCCGAACTCGGTCCAGCGAGTTGGACTCGCAGCGGGTTGGGTTGGCTCGGTTCGGGCTGATGCAGCCGCTCACCCTCACTTTCCCCTTTCCTTTTTCTTCTTTCTTCTCCTTTCTTTCTTTCTTTCTTCTGCTTCTCTTTCCTTCTTCTGACCAGATGGTGTGGCTGGACTCTATCCAGCAACTCAGTCAGGCTGGAACTCAGATACTGAGTCAGCAATTAAGTCAACAGCGGTAACAATAGCAGTAGCTTCGCCTCCCTCCTTCTCCTTTGTTTCTCCTTCCTTTTCTTCTCTCCTCTCTCTCTCTCTCTCTCTTTTCTTTCTCTTTTGTTCCTTTCCTCCTTTCCATTTCTGCATCTCTGTCAGCAAGAACACTGACCCAAACCGAACTCGGTCGGGTCAGTAAATGCGGCATGACAGACGCTGGTGCGGTGTAACAACCACGTTCTCTCATCTCCTCTTCTTTCTTCTTCTTTCAATATTTCAGAGGCTTGACAGAGCCCATGGCTCGACCTAATTTGACCCCGAGTTGAGATGACTCGGTGCAACTCCTGCCGAGGAAGATGATCTGCCGTTAATGGCAGATCAGGATTTGATGGATATCTCACCAAAACGGCATCTCTGGAGGATCATGACCTGTCCTAGGAAGCTTGGAGAATGAGAAAAAGGAAGCTATATGGGTATTTGGGTGGTGGGTTCGTTGGAGGGGGAAAAACGCCGTTTTCTATGTTTCTCTGAAAATGAGAGAAGCTTCCATTGCATCCGCAATCCTAGCCTTCCTTATAACATTTCCCTAAGCCTCTTAGCACCGTCGGATGAGCCACGAATGGCCCGGATTGATTCCACTAACTGGCTTCTCAAAACAGCTGGTGAAATGATGGTTTCGACCACTGGTTTTCCCCCCTGGTTTTGAGGAATTGACCCCCTCAGTTGGACGGCTGAGATCTCCTCAAATGGACGTCTCGGATAGGAGGAATCCTCCTCGTTTGGATCGCTGAGCTGGCAACAGTGGAGGCAGTTTCCATTTATGGAAAGGTTGTGTTTATAGGCTTCGTTTGGGTCGGTTCTTGTGTGCATGAGGGTGCACTCAGCAGGTGGAGGTTCTTGTGTGCATGAGGATGCACTCAGCAGGGCTGAAGGACGCACACGATGGACGGATCAGATCGTCCATATGATCTAAGATGGTGGCCCATAGCAGGCCTCAAACGGACGTTGTCCGTCGGCTGGCGCAAACTGGAGAGAGAGAGAAATCTCTCCTATTTTGAGAGAGCACGGGTCCACCCGCTTTGACTGACCTCTCCGGATCCGTGCACAACGTGTGCATGTGTATCCCATGCACATGCGGATGATTATGGGGCCCACGAAGATGTTTGGACGGAATCCACTACGTCCATTCGGTTCGTTCACTCATATAAGCTCATGATCTCAAGAATGGGGCTGATCTAAATCTTAAGTGGGCCATACCCCAAATCAAGGTCTCTAAGTGTTGGTTACGTCGATCTAATGGTCGGATCACCCTAAAATTGAATGTCAACGGTTAAAATAATTTATGGAACCATTTAACTAGAAATTAATGGTTGGGTTATGGATTAAATGATCTAATATATATTTATAATATTAAATAACATTTTTGTAATGTCTTATATTTCATTTCAATTTATTTTTATATTTTCTATTATCAATTATTTATATTTAATTCTCAGAGCTCTCTCTTTTGAGGATGTCCTGTATGTTTTTCAAGGATAAATTATTTATTTGTATTTAGATTATATGTATGTATGTATGTATGTATGTATGTATGTATGTAAGTATGCATGTATGTATGTATGTATGTATATTTCTAAATTGTTCACATGGGTCACACCCCGATTAGGACCATTTATTCATTCATTCTGTTTCCTTATAAGTCCTTGGTTATAAAGATTAAATTATTTAGATTTGTAAGTTGGCCAAATTGCATAGGTTTTAATGTTTAGTTATCAATTTGTTTAAATTAATGGTTGGATATGAGATGTTGGCATTCTGACTATTGAAATTTAGTAATGGGTCGTGGCTTATCAAATGATGGTGAACAATGCTAATAGGAACACCTGAGTACTCCAAAGCACGGGGCGTTACATAACCCTATCCTACACCAATTCTAATACTGATGTATTCAGAAAAAACGCAACCAAAGTCCCCAACAATAATTGCAAAACTTGTTTGAACAATCACAAGTACAAGACTGCGATGTAGAAATAACTCGGTGAGACGAGATCGTACCCATAGGAACTTATGATTGTGCAATTTTTGGAATAGTTTAGAAATAAAACTAATGGGATTTTCTTTAAGGAGTAATTATGAGAAAAAAATATTAAAGATAAAATACTAAAGTACTGAGGATCCACTTATAATCATCCTTAATGTTAATTCACTTGATTCAATCATATAATTCAACTGAAATCAAAATCTTATCTTATCCAGCCGGATAATGGAGCAGTTAAATCATCATTTATATATCCAAAATAGATTTGAACTTTAATTGAATTAGTTCCCACATCATGCACAAGAGTATTGATCGTAGGGAATTTAAAGCATCTACTGTGCTTGCAGTCTACAATAAGATCAATGAATTTTATAGATCAATCCATTAAAAAATGTATAAGAAATTATTATTAGCTTTCCTAAGCATCCAATATACCAGGAGTTTACAATGGATCAAAATAAACTAAAAGTAAATCTTCATTCAAACCAAATATCAATAAATTGTACAACAATTAAATCAATTACTTAAATCAAAGTAAACTAAAATATTAAGAATAAATATAGGCTTCAACTTTTAGCCCTAGTCAAAAGATTAGCCAATCAAAGACATGATTGAACTAAAACTCGAAAGAAAAAATAAAAAATAAAAACTAACTAAAACCAAAGGATTGGAAAAAAATGAGGACTCCTTGGAGGCTCACAACTCCTTGCTTTACCCTTTCTACCCTAATCCGTCCCTAAGAAAGCCTAAAACATCCATTTAAATAGGAAAAATCTGCACCGACTTGGAACCGACTTTAATTTATGCAATTTTGTTATGCTTCTGCTGCAACCGACTGAGACCTTTGGTTGCACCAAATATAGCATTTAGTCGCACCGAATTAACTATTGGTTATAGCTGAATTTTGACAATTTTCCTTTAAAGTCTCTATCTTTCTCAGGTTGCATCATTCATGCCTTTGATGGCACCGAACTTGGCTTCAGTCAGACCAAAAGACGAGCCAAATTATCTCCAAAAATAATAGTTTATTACTGGATTATTCTGTGCACATTCGGTCGAACCAAACCAACTTTAGGTGAAACCGATATAGTCTGTTAGTTTTATTGATGGATTTTGTAATTCTGAGTTTTTTCTCTCCTTTGCACTTAGTTTTCTTGGATCTTTACCACTTGAATTCTTCATTAAATACCTCTAAATCTCCAAATCGTATTTTGATAATTCTTTGATCATTAAATCATCATCTGTTTAATCATTCTTTTCATTTTAACTCTCTAAATCATCTCACATATAAAAACATATATAATTAGATCGATTAAGAGTATCTACACTTATAAAATCAATGCATAACAAAAAAAAAAAAGACAATATTTAATACTCAATAAGTAGGCCCCATAGACATCGTCCTTGTAGTGTTACGGGTCTAAGTTATTAGGGACCTGATGCAAGGATGAACGTGATGAGGATAACTACTCCGAATCCACGGAGCTTCTTTGGACTCCTCACAAAGACTTCTCGAATCCACGAGGAAAGAAAACAGAAAATATAAATAAATTCTAATAAATTCGAAATTGATTAATTGATGAATAAAAACGAGTTCACAACTCTTTAAATAGGGCTACCAAGCAATGGGAAAGAAATTAGAAGCAAACTACAACTCAAACTCTTAGAATCCGCGAGTTACTATAAATAGTAAACTTACTATTTATAGACGGTCGTGATGTCTACTAGTGCGCAAGGTTTTCGGCCAAAAATAGTAAGTGTCCTATTTGGCTTCACCAAACCGTTCTCCTAATTATTCTAAGCTCTTCTCACGTTGGGCGCAACTCCTAAAGCCCGACGGATGAAGAGTTATAATCAAACTAAAACTTACTATTTATAGTAAAAATGAAATTAAAACAGGGAAACGACCGTCAATCCAGGGGTTTTTCGCAATTCCGGGCTGCGCAACCCGGCATAGCAGGGTTGGTTGGCTTCAGTAGCTCGTTCTACCCCAAAATCATATATTTTACGTCAGATAACTCATTCCGGATTGCAAGATACGCCCGATTTAAGGTTCGATGGTCTGGATCACTTTTGTCGTCGACCAGGCCTTTTCTGATCCATCTTGGCCATGTAATTGTCTGCGACCCGCTCTACATCAGGACCTTAACCCTTACCACATGACAACCTCGACCTTTCACATATGACAACTACTTCAACCAAAGCATACATTACAAAATTTAAATTCTATCTCATTCATTGTCTTTTACATGACAACCACAACAATCATTTTCTATCTCAAATCCCTTCCGACAATCACTTCTTCCCACAATAACAATCACGTCCATCTATCTCTATCCACAATCAAAAGTGACTTCCATCTCTAAGAAAATATTATTCTATAAAAAAAAATAAAAATAATAAAATTCATTTAAAATGCCTTTCACATATTAGTGACTTTTATGTTTAAGAAATGTGATTATTATAACATAAACAATACTTTTTTAAGGCTTTAGAAGATTTTGGCGGTACCCATAACCTAGAGAAGTTGATGACAATGAACATACTCAGAAAAGCATAATATAAAGGGGTAGATGTGAGTTCCTAGAAGACATGTTTGAAAAGAAAAACAGCAGAAGAAGAAAAAGAAAAAGTTCTACATGGGAGCTAGGTTTTAAAGCATGGGCGTTTTCTTCTCCTAATTCTCTAAATTTTGATTGGAAGCCATCTAAAGAATGTTTACGAAGAGGTAAGATTTCCGGGGCTTTTGGAAATACCACGGGGCTATTATGGTCAAAATGCCCCGTTAGAAAAAAATAGTAAGTGCTGCTTTCCCAAGACTTTTCTTCTCTTCGTGCTTTTACACACACAGAAAAATAGTGGCTATGGAAACCATCAGCGACATCAATGGATGATCTGATTCCGGTATGGCTGCCTGTATCTCTTTCCTTTTCCTCATATCCTGCTTTTGCATGCTATCTTCCCACGCAGCAAATACCCTATCTCTTGGGGAATCGATCATGACATGGCAAACCCTAACATCATCGGACGGTGGAAATTTCACCCTGGGATTCTTCCCTCTGGGGGATTCCGCTAATTGGTATGTTGGTATATGGTACAGCAAGTTCCAGACACCAACACCAACCATCGTCTGGGTCGCCAACCGAGATAACCCGCTCACGGACTCCTCCGGACATTTCACTCTCAACAAAGATGGAAACCTTGCGGTTTTAGATGGAAGCGGGATGTCCCTCTGGCAGACGAACATTTCAATGCGTAGTCTTCCTGTTGCAGAGCTCACAAATTCTGGAAATCTCATCTTGAGAGATGGGAGTAGAGATGTTTGGCAGAGCTTCGACTATCCAACTGATACAATCCTCCCAGACATGAAGATTGGTGCGAACCAAACTTTTACATCGTGGAAAAGCAGCGACGACCCGGGTTCTGGAAGCTTCTTGTTCCGTGTAGATAACAACGGGCTCATCATCCGGCAGAACTCGAAAATTTACTGGCGAAGCGGTGCCTGGAATGGAAACTCCTTCAATGGGATGAAAGACGAAAGCGAGAGCTATATCTTACTTTTCAGCACCAACAGCAGCCAAGGAGAGCCGTATTTCATGTACTCTTCCCTGTATATCAATACAAGGTTGGAACTGGACTCATCAGGCAATCTCCGGTTATTCACGTGGCATGTTTCAAATTCAACCCAGAAATGGCAGCTGCTCTGGTCTACAATGGGAGATCAGGTTTCTGAGGCCTGCGGAACGAATGGTATCTGTGACAACAACGGCTTGCCAGTATATAAGTGCTTGCCGGGTTTCAAGCCATTGTCAGCAACGGAGTCGAATTCAGGAAATTGGTCAGGTGAGTGCAGGAGAAAGACACCATTGATATGTGGTGAGAATAGCGGATTCTTGCCAGTGCCAGGCGTCTCTGTCTCCGGCGAAATTGTGAGACATGAATGGAATAGAACCTCCACGAGCATAGACGATTGCAAAGCATTGTGCGTCCACAATTGCAATTGCAGTGCTTATGCTTCCCTTATCTCGAGCCGTCGTACTTATACGTGTGGGATTTGGGAAGGGGATTTCGAGAACGTTACAGAAGCAAAAGATCCAGAATGGGATTTTTACTTGCGCCTTCCACCTTCTGAATTCAGTAAGTTTCATTCCTTAAGAGTGTTATTCAGTAAGTTTCATTCCGTAGGGCCTGTTTGGCCGGGCGAATCCCATGGGATTAGGAGGGATGTGATGGAATTTAAGGTAACAGTGGTGGTGTCAGTGGATTGGTTTAAGATCCATGGGATTGCTATATCCCGGGTCTGTTTGGCACGCCCGGCATATCCCGGTCAGTGGATTGTTTTAAGATCCATGTGATTGCTTATATCCCGGGACAAGTTCACCGGGTCTGTTTGACTCGTCATGCATATCCCGGGATATCGCGATCCCATCCCTCCAAAGACCATGGGATCGGTCCAGCCAAACAGAGCGACCAAAGGATACTCCGGCATTAAAAAGGCGTGTATGTACGCATGGTCGGGTAACCGGAGGACTCCCATCTCGTGGACACTGCCTTCGTGGGCCACGGCCCACTTGTCATACTGTTTGGATAATCCTGACCGTCGTTCGATTGAATTCAAAAAGACTGGCTGGGAAGGAAAAAAGAAAAAGAAGAAAAAGGAAAATCTTGTGGTTGAATGTTCACATTCAATGAGAATTCAATTGATGGATGTGCAGGATCATCCAATCTATGTGATATTTTGATGTGGTCCATCCAAGTAGTGCCCACCAGATGGATGATTTTATCATCAGACCATCCAGCTATCAACCTTGAAGGACTTTTCTTACATTTCAACCCAGTTGTGGTCTGCACCCATTTTTTTATCATTATTTTATTATTTTATTTTTTTTCACTTAAAAACTAATAGCATCAACTACTCAGGAAGAGATCAAGCCGCTTTCCTATGTTCACATGGTTGCGATGGCCGATACACCATACGTATCTGCCGATATTTTAAACCATGGTTGTGGCCCATTGTGAATGGTTCATGCCCTGATGATCTCGTGACTATCACAACCTTTTACTCTGTGAATTGCAAATAGACGGTTAACTGGTGCTTGAAAACTCAGGCATGTAAACTAAAAAATTCTGGTATGCCCTGGATGTTCCTGCTCATTTCCTCTGCTGTCCAGTAGGAGTGGTGGTTGACGGATGCGTGGGCTTACAGTCAACCGTGAAAATGATAAATTAAAAAGTAGAAATGTGTGGCTATAAAAAAAAGGGTTTCTATTGCGGGTCGTTTAAGTCTTGCAGGGTGGGACCCAGATTCTTTGAAGTGACTACTTTGCGGACGGACGTGGATTGTGTCC
Organism: Magnolia sinica; assembly: GCF_029962835.1. Lineage (NCBI taxonomy): Eukaryota > Viridiplantae > Streptophyta > Magnoliopsida > Magnoliales > Magnoliaceae > Magnolia > Magnolia sinica. Next base: position 4,524,551 of record NC_080573.1, on the reverse strand, counting down.
TACCCCGCCCGGACGGTAATCTGTCCGAGCAGGGCTCTGTGGAGCTACCGTGATGTAAGTTTTTTAATCCACGCCGTTCATCGCTTTTATCGTATCATTTTAATATATTATCCTAAAAATGAAGTACGTCCACAGCTCCAATAAACCACACAAAAGGAAGCTGCAGTGATAATGACAGTCACCGTTGAAACCTTTCTAAAGGCAACCGTGATGTTTTTTTTACCATCTAACCTATTCATAAGGTCATGTGGACGTGGATGAAGTGTGAAAGAAAATATCAGCTTGATCCTAAACTTCTCCAGGTAGCTCCTAAGAAATTTTTAACGGTGGAAGTTCAATTCCCACTTTGTGGTCCACTTAAGAATTTATCTCCCTCATGTTTTAGCGAATAACTTAAAAATGATACAAGAAAAGTGATGAACGGCATGGATAAAACACTTACATCACTGTGGGTCCCACGGAACCCTGCCCGGACGGATCATCATCCCGGCGGGGTAGGACGCAAGGATTTTCTGCGAAAGGCTATCGCATAAAGTTACTGCGCTGGGATGCCACGTGTGCCCACCATAATGTTTCCGAAGAATCCACCCGGTCGAATCGTTTTTTTCAATTTATTTTAGGATAATAGACAAAGATAAAAAAATAAAATAAAATCAGATGATCCAAAACTCAAGTGGAGATTCATTGCCACCGTTTAAGCATTTGTATGGCCACAATATTTTAGTATAATGCTAATAGTTTTGTTGTTTCACTTCGTCATAGTGGAAATGAACTTATAAATAGTTTGGATGGCTTATACATATTAAGATGAAGCTCAGGAAGGTTTCAACGGTGGAAACTTTTTCTCTAGTTTTCTTTCTCCTGTGGCCGCTCTGAGTTTTGGATCCACATGAATTTAGTCTTGTCTCGTGTAATAATATGAAAAAAATGGATGAACAGTGTAGATTTTTATGAAACATCATGGTAGGCTCCACGTAGCTTCCCAACCCAGGCCTTTGTCATCAAGTGGCTGCCATGGAAACCTATGTGGGGCCACTGTGATGTTTTTAAGAAATCTACTCCATTCATCCGTTTTTTGAGATAATTTTAAGACATGGGGACAAAAATGAGATGTATCCAATACTCAAGTGGGCCGAAAACGTGAGGATTGAATTTCTACAATTGAAATATTTGTGGGCTACAAAAGTTTTGAATCATTATAATATTTGTTTCTTCAGTGGGAATGATGCAATCCCGGTTCACTTTTTATCTTTAATGAGGCTCACTTGAGTCTTGGATCGTTCTCGTTTTTTATTTTTCAATTCCTAAAATGAGCTCACAAAATGGATGAACAGGTAGATTTCTTACCAAACATCACGGTGAGCCCATCTAGGTTTCCTGCGCAAGAAGTTCATAAGAAAGGTTTTTGCAGGAAATCCGAGACCAATTCCACGCCACGCATCAACGCGGTTGGGGCCAGTCACATCCGCACGGCACATGTGGAATTTGATCTTTCCAACCTATAGTACTGTTTGAATACTCTAGCATATAATAATAATAATTAATAAATAAATAAATAAGCGTTTGGAAAACGAGCGGCCACAATATTTTCACCGACATTTTACTACGTCGTGGCCATTGAAGAGTGAAAGTGTCGGACGCAGACGATTGTGTAGTGAAGAGCTCACGACACAGCGTTATAGATTATAGTGCGGTGTGGATACTCTGAGGTGTGCATTGTGATGTATGTGTTTCATCAACACCATTAATCCATTTTCAGAGCTCATTTAGGGCATAAGCCCCAAAAGGGTGGTAGATCCAAAGCTCAAGTGGGCCACACCATAGGAAGCCGTGGGAATTCCTATTGTTGAAAACTTATTTGGATAGTGTGTGTGTGTGTGTGTGTGTATATATATATATATATTTATTTATCAAGCTTATATTTGTTTTTTTCCCTTCATCTAGGTCCGTGTGACATCATGAGCAAGTTAGAGGACAAATAAGCATAACTCTGAGCCTTGAAAGGTTTTAAGGTTGGAACTCATTATCTTCATGACACTAGAATGAACGTGTTGAGGTCGAGCACTATCTTCCTCAGGAAGGATAAATATTCTTTCGACTCCTCATAAAGATGTCTCGAATCCATGAAGAAAAATAAAAATATAATAATTTCTAGAAATTTGTAATAAATTAATTGATGATGAAAAATGAGCTTACAACCTCTTAAATAATAACATAAGCCCTAGGAATAAGTTCTAGAGTCATAATATAACTAAATCTCCTAGAAATTGTGACTTATTATAAATAGTAAACATACTATTTATAGATGGTCGTGATTTCCACTAGACCTCATGATTTTCAGCCAAAAATGGTAAGTGTCCTATTTGGCTCAACCATGCTATTCTCCTAATTATTGTAAGCACTTTTCATGTTGGACACAACTCCTAAATCAATGAAGAGTTATAATCAAACTAAAACTTACTATAAATAGTAAAAATGAAAAAAAAAAAAAAAAAAGGAAAGTCGACCGTCGATCTAATGGAATCTTGCAAAGTTAGCGGAGGTAACCCGACGTAACAAGGTTGGGTGGCTAAAGTAGCTCGTCCTATCCCAAAATCATATATGGCATGTCGGATAACTCGTTACGGTTTGTGAGATATGCCGGTTTTAAGTTCGGTTTTAAGTTCTGATCACTTCCATCTCCGATCAGGCCTATTTTTGCATGTCCATCTTGGCCATGATTATATGCGGCCCACTCCACATCACTTCACTCCCGTGGTGTGGTCCTCTTGAGCTTTGGATATGCTTCAATTTTGGGCTCATGCCTTAAAATGTGCTGCAAAAACATATAAAACACAGACATCACAACGGGTCTCATAGAGTGTCCACACCACATGTGGATTGAAGACAGATTGATGAGATGAACCATGCGCCCATAGACTAGGCGCGGCTTTTTATCAACGTGCCCCATTCCTAAAATCTATCTTGTCCACTCATCGGGTATATATGCCACGTTTCATGTGTCAATTATAAGCGAGTTGAAGATTTCTTCTTCTTTTTTCTTTTTTCTTTTCTTTTCTTTTTTTTTTTTTTTTTTTTTCCTTTCCTTCCTTTTTTTTTTTAAAAATTCTTTATGCCTAAGAAACTGCAAGTAGTCAAGTGGTCGAGACCAAAGAGAGGCTGGATTAAAATAAATGTCGATGGGTCGTCGCTTGGGAACCCAGGCCCCTCAGGCGGGGGTGGTGTCGGTAGAGCCAACAAGGGGGAATTCTTGTTTGGCTTCTCTTCTGGCTATGGCTTTGGGTCCAATTCTAGAGCTGAGATTAGGGTCATCTGGGAGGGCCTCTCCCTTTGTGCCAAATTGGGCTTCCTCAAAGTGGAAGTGGCCAGCAACTTTAAAACTGTTGTGAGGATTCTTTCAAAGGTCTCGCCACCCTCGTGGTCTATGAGTTATTGGCAGTCTAGGATCCATGCGCTCGAGGCAGTTATGGAAGTTTCTATTGCGCAGTCTTGCTAAGCTTGGTAATGGCAGTTAATCTAGTTTTTTTTTTTTTTCAACTCTTAGGCGGATCTCCCCTGCATCCCCGAACCTGAGACTGAGATAGCTTCTTTTTGTCAGTCTATTTTCTTAGGATAGGTGGGTCGTTCTCTTTTTGTCCGCCCGAAGTCACTCTTGTATCTATTTCATATCAATGAATTGAGTATATTTTGAAAAAAAAAAAAAAGTTGAAGATTTCCTGTGGTCCAGGCCATGCAAGGCATGCAAATTTGCTACTGAGATCTGACTTGGTATATGTGTAGACTTGCAAATTTGCTATTTATTTATTTATTTATTTTTACACATACACTCAAACCACACACACCACATGGGTATTTAACCCATGACCTGAGAGTATCGAAACTCATGGAGCCTACCACTGAGGCATGAAAAAATAATAACAAGAATAAAGAAAAAAGAAAAAAGAAAAAAGAAGCTGCTATGGAAATACTATGTAGATTATGCAACTGATATTCTTCTTTTTTTCCCTCTTGTTGGGACTCAATTCACAATGGCCATTTTGCAGGAGGGCGTTGCGAATACTGTGGCACCAACATGGTTCAATACCCTTTGGGTGCCGGAAAAGGATGTGGCAATCCTACTTATGATAGTGTCTACTGTAATGAGTCCACTAGCCAGCTTCACTTCAATGTGCTCAATGGCTCCTATGAAATTACCAGCATCAACTATGATACTCGAACATTTGTGATCAAACTAGAAGATGCAGATATCTGTTCGAAAGGAGGTTCCCAAACCAATGATGTACATTTGAATAATAGCCAACCCTTCAAAATATCCAAAAAAAATACTATCTTGTTGCGGGATTGCTCAGCTTCCCAAAACTCATCATCCTTGAATTGTACTTCTTCGAGTCCTTGCTATCGATACATGGAAGATGGAAGAGAGTCTTGTAATATTGATTCACAGAAATGTTGTAGCTATGTCGCTGATGGTCCGCCGTCAACAGTACTATCCATTGGCATTTTAAATACTGGGTGTGGTGCTTATATGAGCATTGTTAATGCTAATTCATCGTTACCCACAAGCACTTGGCAGAAGGGACTAGAAATTGTTTGGGATCCTCCAGCAGAGCCTTTATGTTATTCTGAAGAAGATTGCGACAATTGGCCTAATTCAAAGTGCCGGCCTGAGAAGCCAGGAGCTGAAACGAATAGGTGCATTTGCAATGAAAACTTTCATTGGGATCAGAGTGCAAAATGCATAGAATCAGTATTAGGTAAGGTACCACAAGAAACGACTCCAAAAGGTATCTACGGTCATGATCAAATGGTAGTGATGTGAGGAGGGCCACAGCTAAAAAGGTCCTTGCATTAAGAGGCCATGCATCATCTCATTCTACCAATGATCAAAACCTGCATAATATCATGTAAACCATTATTTGGATCCCTCATCCTTTAATTTCATGACTTAATAGAGTGGGTCCTTTCTTTTCAGGGAATGATGCAAATGGACAGAAGAAGAAGAGAGCTTTGGCCGTTACAGTCACAGTAACTGCTGTTATGGGAATAGCTTGCTTGGGCACATTCATTTATTGTTTGTGGAGGATTAACGTCAAGAAAAAAGGTAAGTAAGAGATTTTGATTGTTAAGGATAATTCCATTACCATTCAAGTATTCCAAGAATTTCACAGAAATATCTCAAGACTTGGGTTGTTTGCTTCTAACAGCAATAATCAGGGAAAGAATGCTTGGAATGTCCTTGTTCCAATTGGGTACAAATGATCCAGATGAAACAGACATCAGAGAAGATGGAAAGAGAGGTTTGGATATACCGTTTGTTGAATTTCGAACAATAGTAGCTGCCACGGAGAACTTCTCAGATTCAAATAAGCTTGGACAAGGGGGCTTTGGTCCTGTATACAAGGTAAATCTTACATTGAGCAAATATTATATTTCCATAAAATGAAATTAGAGTTCTTGTTGTAGATGTCATGCATTCTTTTCTTATTTGATTCATGGGCTGCCCCGTATATCCTTGGCAGTTGTTTATCTTTATAAGGTTTACAAGACCTGTAATACTGCTATTCTGGATAATTGAAATTTCTCTGCATGCCTTCTCCATGCATGTGTCATCATCCTCCAACAAGGGAAACATGAAAATATGTGGCTAGCTTCCTTTGGGTGTGCTGGATTTCATTTATTACTTCTCATTTTTATTTTATTTTTTTGTTGTGACATACTGATCATACATTTCTTTACATAAATGTTTTACTTCATAATATTTTTACTCTATGCTCAGTTAGTTAGGAAGGTTAAGTACCCATCCTCTGTTTCTTTCTTTTTTTTTGCTTTTTTCTTTTTTTAGACTGGCTAGAGAAGAATTTTCATATATAAAACTAGAATTACAACTCCAGTGTATCAGAATCTGCCATGGCAGTATCTGTCATGTGAGTGTGTTGAACCTCAAAAAAAAAAAAACAACAACAAACTCCAATATCATTGATATGGAAAAATTCTTACAAGCTGGGCGGGCAGGCTCAGCCAGAAAATAAAGCTCGAGCGCCCTTGTTTTTACAAAGCATTCACATTCGGGTTGAACCTGTATATCAAGATAGTCATGGACCATCAAAGATAGCTTCTTTTGTTTTTTTAGTAGAAAGTTGGGAACATACCACCTTAAATCTATTAAGATGAAAGGAGATATTGTTAGACTATCAGAATCTTCAGCAGAAAATCCAGGAGCATCTGCACCAATTCTTCACTCCATCCATTCTGTTACTAATTCAAAATAATCCAGCTATTGGCGTAACTTTCTCCTACAAATGTGTAATTGATTGTATTTGTTTGTTTCCTTATTTTGCTCATATTTGTTTCCTAATTATACGTTTGACAGTTCTCAGTTGTATAGCTATAAATATAATAGAAAACTACACGGTTCAAGTGTGTTAACCAAACCAAAGATATCCTCTGTATTCATCTTTCTATTGAATTGTTAGTATTTTACATGGTATCAAAGACTAACATCCTATAAGCTCACGCTTTTCCAACCGATCCTTTCTCCAGCTTCTGCATCCTCCAAATGGCCAACACCGATGACACCTCCATCCCTGAACCTATCCTTCCACCATCTACCCTTCTACCCTCTTCCACTATTATTTCCGTTAAGCTAGATGACTCCCACAATTATTTGGCATGGAAAATGCAGTTCCTTAATCTCCTCCAAGGACACGACTTAGTTGGCTTCATTGATGGTACTGAAACCTGTCCTCCAAAAAATCTTGCCTCTGGTTCATTCAATCCTGCCTATGTTGTTTGGCAGAAGAAAGATGGTTGTCTCCTTGGATAGATCCTTGTATCTCTTTCGGAAAAACTTGTTTCCACATTGTATGGATTGGACACGTCTAAGCAAGTCTGGACTGCCCTGCAGACTCGTTTCTCTTCTCAGTCTCGTTCCCGCATTTCCCATCTTAAACGTCAACTTCAAACGTTGACTCAAGGTAGCAAATCCTGTTCCGAGTATCTTGAAAATGCCAAGAATCTTGCCGATCAATTAGCAGCAGCTGGTAAGCCTGTG